>NC_092125.1:69158177-69783177 GCF_043159975.1 Macaca nemestrina | reverse complement strand
TCAACCAATAAGGAAGTGTAAGTGACGAAGGGCAGGCCTCGGGGTGGGTCGACTCAGCAGCTCCACCGTTTTACTGAGAGCCCAGGTGCTTTCTGCCTCTCTGCTCTGCTGTGCTTGGCATTGGCTTCACCTGAGGGTTGAAGCTTCCTCCCTTAGATGAGAGATAACTGTGAGTAACCGACAGGGGAAGGGAGAGAAAGGATGCTTTCCCAGCCATGGAATCTGAGCTTCTGTCTTCAGTCTGATTGGGCCACTTTAGATCCTGTGCTCACCCTAGCCCAAAAAGATTCCCTGGAGAAATGCCATTTACTAATACCCTTCACCTATCAGGAGCCACCCCTGTGGACCCAGGAATGGGGTCTCTATCCCTTGAAGCGTGTGACAGCAGAGGACGGGAGGCTCCACCTGAACATGACCAGGGGTCTGCTGGGGAGGAAAAACAGAGAGTGGAAGCTGCAGAGGAAACAAACAGCTCCCTGCTCCACCACATACCCGACAAGACCTGCATGGGATGACGTACGTAGAGCTGCATTTAATGTATACTAAAAATCACTGGGCCGTGGTGCTAACTTCTGTTAGCAGAGAATGCAGAAAGGCCGCGGGAGCCTTTCATTGCCAGCTCTACGTGACCCTTCCCCTTATGATCAACACCAGACCAGAGATTTAACTACAAGGCCCTGCCTCACCCAGCTCTCTTTGTCCCCACTTTGCAAAGTTCCTAAAATGTACCACATTTCTTTCTTCTGGATGGTCTTATATGCTGATCCCTCTGCAGGGAACAGTCTCCGTATTTGCTGCCTTTTCCTACGTAGGTTTCACTTCATGTCGTTCCTTAAAGAGCACTTCCCTGTCCTCCTAAACTGAATCAGGTGCCCCTCCCTGGCTCGTGTCCCTGTTGGAACCTAGTTCCAGATTGTAATTATGTTTCTATTATGTTCATGTGTAGCTCTGTGGCGTGGGGGCCACATTTGTTCGCTCACTAGTGAATCCTCAGAGCCTGGCACGTGGCGATGCTCAAGACATTTGATGAATGAATTCGCTATTTCACGCACTTCTTTGTCTAACTCTCATGCCTATTGTCTTTTCTAAGCATGTGAGACATCTTTGGAGGTTGTTGAATGTAAAGATTTCTACAAAACAATACCCATTCCAAAAGAATAATGACATTTAATGAACCTAAATAATAAGGAATGCTTGGAAAGCTCATAAAGTTACAGCAATGGAACAGGGAGATTTTTTTTTTTGATCATATTTAAGTAAGTTATTGCTTTGCATCAGTTACCCTTACACAGATAAAGACAAGACTAGAGCAAACTGGTGAAACTAGTTCAACACTGTCTTTGCCCCAGCCCCTATCTCACTAGCTGATTACATTAGCAGACATTTATCAGATGTTTCCTCTGCGCTGCCCATTGTGCTGGGCTGTGAGATCTGGCCCTGATTTCAGTCCAGATTCTAGTAGGGCTTCCAGCACCTGGTTCTCCCTTTGGGGCTTCCCTCAATTCCATTCAACAAATATTTATTGAACTCACAGTCAGGTGAAAGAAATGGTAAATGAGTAAATCCACAGCAATACTTCATGTTACGATTCATGATGATGACTGTGAGGTGCTACAAGATTTTGAATCATGCAAGTTTTCATTAGGGCCATTCTATCTATTAAGGCAAGAACTGAACAAACACATCTTAAGAATGGGTTTCTACTAGAAAGATTGCAACAAATAAGTTTTTCTGATTAGCCCTCAGATAATTCAATTAACTTCTATTACCAGAACTTTCAAGTCTGCTTTGCTAGTCCATGAGTTTCTATACAGGAGGGGCTTAAGGGCTGGCAATCTGTTAGGAAGGCAAGCTGGAGTTTTGTCTTGAAGTCATGTTTACACAGCAAGCATGCTGTTTCTGCTTGGATTGCATGGCTATTTGGCATAGCTAAAGGTGGCTATTGAAAATCGTGGGGAAATTAAATCTTTGCCCCCTCTCAATCATTTATTGGCGCTACCACTGATCCTAGCTAACTGAAGCATAATTACATTTTGTTTGTTTGTCAGACTTTCAGACTGCTCAGGCTTCAAAATCCACAAGATTTCAAAAAGAAAATTTCAAAGGGAGAAAGAAGCCATAGTCTGCTCTGATAACTTGTTTATCAATTTATTTTTCAATTTCCCTGTCCTCATCTCTCAGAGGGAAGCATGAGTGAGAACCTGACTCTCAACCCCTATGAGATAGAGAATATTTGCCTTTTTTTTTTTTTTTTTTTTTTTGGTTGATTGCTGAGCTTGAAAAGAAAAAAAACACAGAAAATTAAAAAGGTTAGAAGTTGGGCATGATGGCTTATGCCTATAATTCTAACACTTTGGGAGGCCAAGGCAGGCAGATCAGTTGAGCCCAGGAGTTCGAGACCAGTCTGGGTAACATGGCGAAACTTCGTCTCTGCAAAAAATACAAAAATTAACCAAGTGCAGTGGTGCATGCCTGTAGTCACAGCTACTTGGGAGGCTGAGGCAGGAGGATCGCTTGAGCCTAGGATACTGAGGCCTCAGTGAGCCGTAATCGAGCCACTGCACTCCAGCCTGGGTGACAGAGCAAGACCCTGTCTCAAAAAAAAAAAAAAAAAAAAAAAGCCAAGTTAAAAATCTGTAAACTGATAATGTGGAAACATGTTTACTTACTTTACAGGAATGTCATAGCATCAAAACCAGAGGAATTTTCTGTGCAAATACAAAGGAAGTAATTTAATAGTTTCCAAATGGTCTTTCTTGTTTTATTCTCACCCATCCAGTCCTTGCACATTTTTTTTAAAAAATTGACTAGTTTGTATTTACCCTTCTCACTTATGCTGAATAAACACATTTTGCTCAAGGAAGGCAAACCTAGACAGGTCTGGTTTAATTGCACAATCAGATATTAATATAGTGTTTTGAAGATAATTGCTTTATGAGCTCAGAATGAATCAGTTCTCAGGGCAAGGAGACATTTAATGCAGCAGGCAGCACGCTTGCTGTGCCCCGTATGTGGTGTGCTTGTGGTGCAGTGAGGCTCAGCTTCACGGGCACACCACGTGTGTACCATCCACACAAGCTGGATTAGCAAGAATGTGTAAACTTGGACTTCATTCCCTCTCTTCCCTAGATTCTGCTCAGGAAGCTAGATTTTGTGATTAGGCAATCCTATTGGGTGAAAGCTCATAATAGTACTGATATTCCTAATAATAACTACCATTTATTGTACATCTATTACAGGTCAGGCTAAATGCTTGGCTCAGTGCTTTGTGTCCTCATCTTTGGAGCCCTCATAACACCAATACAAGGTGTATTTTATTATCTCCTCATTTTCTCTTATTGCAGATCAGGACACTGAGCTGAGAGCAGTTGAGTCACTTGCCCAAGGTCACATTGCTGGGATTTAAACCACAGTGTGCCTGGCTCAGAGGGAATTTTCTGGGAAAGGAATGAGCTGAGGTTTCAGGATCCTTCACTTACATGGCCCTTTGCAAGGCCCTGTGCCTAATTTTGTTTTTGCAATTTTAAAAATTCTTTTTCTTGAAGAGGCCACCTCAACTGTGTTAGTTGAAGTCCCCATAAAACCTGAATCCAGCTTTGGCTTCCCTTCAGAGCTTTCATTCTTTATCTCCAAATTGTAGTTTCTAACCAGTCACAATAACATTAATGTCAAGGACTGATATATCTCATCACATACTAAGTGATCTGTTCATAGTAGGTGCTCAATAAAGGTTGAATGAAGAAGCACACATGACTGAATAAATGTCCTACTTGAAAACTATACTGTGGATCAACTCCATGCATATTGAAAACCAGGGGATAGATTAAAATGATGTGTGCCATTGAAAGAAATTGGCTCTTTCCTGACATGGGGCATGGAGCAACAGCTAAGTTTTTGACAGGGTAAAAGAGCAGACAGTGTAGATTTTTATTTTTCTCTGTATCTCTTTGCATTAATAAGTCCTGGAGAACACTACACTGATGAATTTGCAGTGACTTCCTCTTTGCAGTCACTTCCATAAGAGACACCTCATTTCACTGAGCTTATCCAATTAACAAAAAGAGAAAACAAATTAAAAGAAAGTCCCCGAGGTAGCCGAGACTCAGTGTGCTTAGTGGATAAACAACATAATTGGAATTGCCTACCCTTATGAAAGCACTATACTCAGGGCTGGTTTTGAACAAGTAGTTCTAGTTTGGCAAGAGTTTGTTAGTGTCATTTCACAGGAAAGGTTAGGAGGAAATGTGTTTAAAATGCAACAAGAGAATTCTTGGTTAGAAACGCAGATGGTACAGATTGATAGATATTTGAAGTAGCTACTGAAAAGAAGTTGGTGAGAGTATGTTCCTCATCTACTAAAAATGTTATCTTGCCTCCAAGCAAGGACCCTGGGGAGTTCTCTAAGACCCTTCAAGCCTAAAAATCCCAGTGTACTACAGGATGAGAAATCACTTGGTAGTACATAAATCAAAGCAAAAGATGCCTGCTCTTCTCTGTAACAGCGGAACAGTTGGCAAAATCCCAAATTGTTTATCAGATATTGGGGCTGCTCACAGTTTAGTTTCAGGAATTTATTGTCTAGGTAAGTGGTATCAGGACTTCAAAGTGGTGGCTCTCTACATGAATTAATCAACAAATTTAATGGGCCTGGCATGGTAGCTCACACCTGTAATCTCAGCACTTTGGGAGGCCGAAGTTGGCAGATAGCTTGAGCCCAGGAGTTTGAGATCAGCCTGGCCAACATGTGAAACCGTGTCTCTACCAAAACTACGAAAAATTACCCGGGCACACGCCCGTAATCTCAGCTACCCAGAAGGCTGAGGTGGGAGGATCGCCTGAGCCCAGGAGGTTGAGGCTGCAGTGAACAGTGATTGCACCACTGCACTTCAGCCTGGGTGACAAAGTGAGACCCTGTCTCAAAAAAAAAAAAAAAAAAATTAATGCAACTTCAGTTAATATCCTCATGAGATAAAAAGGAGAAGAAGGAGAAGAGGAAGAATAAGAAGAATGAAAAGGTAATGAGATAATCATTTCTCTGTCCATGTATTAATATATATTATAAATATCACATATATGTGGTAATTAAAAGTGTGACCCTGCGAACCCACTCCTAGATATTTATTCAAGTGAAATGATGATCTATATTCACACAAATACCAAACATTTATAGCAGCTTTATCCTTAACATCCAAAAGCCAGAAACAACTCAAATGTCCCTCAGTCAGGAAACGAATAAACTGGTAGGTGTGGTATGTGTGTGTGGCATGTGTGGTATGTCCACACCAGGGAATAACACTCAGCAATAAAAAGGAAGATACTGCTGATACATGCAGCAACACAGATGCATCACTTATGCTGAGTGAAAGAAGACACTCAAAAGGCTGCATACTGTGTGATTCCATTTCTATAACATTCTGGAAAAGGTAAAACAATAGGGATGGAAAACAGATCGGTGGTTTCCAGGAGTTAACAGAGTGAGGAGGTTTAAGGGTGAACCCCTCGAAAGGATAGCATGAAGGAATTTGGGAAGGTAATGGAACTGCTGCTGTGCCTACACAACTCTGTGCATTTGGCAAAACTCAGAACTGTATACCCCGAAGAGTGAACTTTACTGTATGTAAACTCAAAAATAAAATAAACCTGTATTATACTAGTACAGGTTTAAACAGGTCAATGGAACATCACAGAGAGCTAGAAATGAAATCCAATATAGTTAATTTGTTTTGCTAAAGATGGCATTTTTAAATCCATGGAGAAAATACACAGTGCTGGGAAAACTGGTTCTTTTTTTTTTTTTTTTTTTGAGATGGAGTCTGGCTCTGTCGCCCAGGCTGGAGTGCAGTGGCCGGATCTCAGCTCACTGCAAGCTCCACCTCCCGGGTTTATGCCAGTCTCCTGCCTCAGCCTCCCGAGTAGCTGGGACTACAGGCGCCCGCCACGTCGCCCGGCTAGTTTTTTGTATTTTTTTTAGTAGAGACAGGGTTTCAATGTGTTAGCCAGGATGGTCTCGATCTCCTGACCTTGTGATCCGCCCATCTCGGTCTCCCAAAGTGCTGGGATTACAGGCTTGAGCCACCGCGCCCGGCCAAAACTGGTTCTTATCATTGAAAAAAGATACTACCTCATACCTTAAATCAAAATAAATTCCAAAAGGACTAATTGAGAATAATATTTAAATGAGAATACTAGAGAACATACAGATTTTTCTAATACTGTTGGTGTGGAAAGGATAATTACATTTATCTTTCTTTTTTTTTTTTTTTTTTTTTTTTTTTTTGAGACGGAGTCTCGCTCTGTCGCCCAGGCTGGAGTGCAGTGGCCGGATCTCAGCTCATTGCAAGCTCCGCCTCCTGGGTTTACGCCATTCTCCTGCTTCAGCCTCCCGAGTAGCTGGGACTACAGGCGCCCGCCACCTCGCCCGGCTAGTTTTTTGTATTTTTTTAGTAGAGACGGGGTTTCACCATGTTAGCCAGGATGGTCTCGATCTCCTGACCTCGTGATCCGCCCGTCTCGGCCTCCCAAAGTGCTGGGATTACAGGCTTGAGCCACCGCGCCCGGCCTACATTTATCTTTCTTAAGAATAATAGAAAAGTCAGAAACCATAAAGAAAAAAAGTACTTATTTATTTGTTTATTTATTTGAGACAGGATCTCACTCTGTCATTCAGGCTGGAGTGCAGTGGCACAATCATGGCTCACTGCAGCCTCAACCTTCTGGGCTCAAGCAATCCCCTTTCCTCAGCCTCCTGAGCAGCTGAGACTACAGGCGCCCACCACCACACCCGGCTAATTTTTCTATTTTTTTGTAGAGATGGAATTTCACCATGTTGCCCAGCTTGGTCTCAAATTCCAGGGCTCAAGTGATCTGCCCACCTTGGTCTCCCAGAGTGTTGCAATTACAGGCATGAACCACCACACCCGGTCAAGACTTGATTTAAAAATTTAAAAACTCCGGCCAGGCATCGTGGTTCATGCCTGTAATCCCAGCATTTTGGGAGGCCAAGGCAGGTGGATCACCTGAGGTTGGGAGTTTGAGACCAGCCTGACCAACATGGAGAAACCCCATCTCTAATAAAAATACAAAATTAGCCGGTGTGGTGGCACACACCTGTAATCTCAGTTACTCGGGAGGCTGAGTCAGGAGAATCGCTTGAACCCAGGAGGCAGAGATTATGGTGAGCTGAGATTGCACCATTGCACTCCAGCCTAGGCAACAAGAGTGAACTTCGTCTCAAAAACAAAATAAAATAAAATAAAATAGCTCAGTGAAACAAACTAAGAATAACAATTAACAAGTTGGCAGACAAATGACAAACTAGGAAACATATCTATAATACTTATGATAGCCAAAGATATCTGCAGTGGATGCTTGGGTCTGCCACCCTGATCCCTCTTTCAGTATTTGGGTGTTAATCCCCTAGCTGCCAGGAGTGTTTGTGGCTGACTGCTCATGCTAAGTTCCTCTCCTGTAATTATGTCCATAGCTGAGAGTCACTTTGCCCGAGGTCACATACCCCTCCTGGAGACAGCCATCATCCAATGACTGGTCAAGAAAGGCCTGGTCCCCTTGCCTTGAGGCAGAACTGTGAAAGGCCATCCCAACTCCAGAGCCCTCTGTGGGTTCAGCTAAGTGTGGCTTTTTTTTGCCATTCAACTCCTCCTGGCCAATCCTACTTCTTTCACTATCCTTAGGTTTTGATGGCAAGGGCACTTCCCAATAAACTCTGAAATAGGAATCTCTGTCTCAGAGCCTGTGTCTGGGGAACTCAACCTAATATCCTTAATATGTAAAGAACTTTCACAAATCAACAAGAAAATAGAAAATGGGCAAAATAGGAGAGGGCAGACCATCACTTTTTCTCTATTTGGATATTCTCCACTGCTGGAGAGGTAGGATTGCTCTCTTCTTATTGACTCTCTCACATTCTTTCTTTGGACTCTTCCATTGTCTGTTGAGTCAAAAAGGCTGCAGCCACCACCACTTGGGAGGCCTGGAATGAACAGTTTGGACCAGCTCTGCTCCTGGAAGTGACATTAATGTCCTATTGCCCTGGATCTTTTTCTTATGTCCTCTTCTTGTTGCCCGAACTTTCTTCTCCACTAGACACAGTAAGATCCAGAACTTGAAGGTGAACTTAATGAAAAAGGATAAAGGAAAGAAAGTTGCCTTGTGCCTAAGTCACAGGGTCTCTGCATGAACTCCAGCCCAGACTAATAGGCTCCACATTGGAGGTTGGAGCCTACATCTCAGAGTTGTAGTCTTTGCTGTCAGTCATTGTTCTCTGAGGATGGTTTCCCTCCAGAACCTCATGGAGAGGGGTTATTGGCCAGAGGACAGGGACTGGGCTTTCCTGGGCTTCCTAGCCAAATGCTACCTTAATTTCCCCACAATTCTGAACCCACAGATGTATATGAGTGCGTGTAGGGAAAGTGCACAGGATTAGAAAAGAGTTGTGGGTTGAAGCCTCCTTAACATGTCTAGCTCAGCCAGGTGGCTCTCTCAGAAGTTCCTCACAGAGCATTTTTGAGGTTGAAGATCATATCACCAAAAAGGGGCAATGAGCATCCTCAGCAGATTCCATTAGAATAAGGGTAACCCATGAGGTCATGTCTGGTGATTATAGAATTATCTTAATTATTTATTAATATATTCAAGGCTTGAGAACACTGGCATTAGCACTATACAGTATAAACGTTCAAAATGAAGCCAAACACTACCTGGCACAGGTACATGAATGAGCAATGAGCCCCAGACCACACCTAAGATTGAGTGCTCTAAGCTGGGATAAGTGAGAAACTGTCGACTTTCGCTACGTACCTGAAAATCAGGACTGGATAGAGAACAGAATTCGACAACCTCTGATTCCAGTGGTTCTCATTTTTGTGTGCACATCAGGATTTCCTGGGAAGCTTTTACAAACTTTACTTGTCCAGTTTTCACCTCTGGTCTGAGATGGGGCTCCGGCATCTGAATAACCACTGTTTAAGGTGAATCCCTAACTACCAGATGGGGAGCTGAGACCCAGAGAGAGCAAGTAATTTGCCTAAGGTGACAATGACCATTTGCCAAAGAACCAGGACTAGTACACAGGCTTCCAGACTCTGATCCAGTGCTCTTCTTACTATACAAGCAGGAGTGCAAAGAAATAGTTATTCTTTCCCCAACCACCTAGTTATCCTCAGTTACTTAAGTGCCCACCTTGAAGAATGGAGCATGGTTCCAGGTTGTGCTTGGGAACACAATTCACAGATTTATACCACTGCCAGGCAAACCTGCCATTGAGTCATAGCTGCGAAGACATCTGTCTTTCTTTCTTTTTTTTTTTTTTTTTTTGAGATAGAGTCTCACTCTATTACCCAGGCTGGAGTGCAGTGGCGCGATCTCGGCTCACTGCAAGCTCCATCTCCCGGGTTCATGCCATTCTCCTGCCTCAGCCTCCCAAGTAGCTGGGACTACAGGCACGCACCACCACACCTGGCTATTTATTTGTATTTTTAGTAGAGACGGGATTTCACCGTGTTAGCCAGGATGGTCTCAACCTCCTGACCTCGTGATCTGCCTGCCTTGGCCTCCCACAGTGCTTGGATTACAGGCATGAGCCTGGTGAGCCACCGTGCCCGGCCCTGTCTTTCATTTTCAAAGATAAGGCCACTTGTTTTGTGTATTCCACCACAGCAGACATTAGAGAAAGAGTGTCGCACATCCCCCTGGTTCCTGTGCACTCTTAATGCCTTGTGGTTTGTGGTTGTCATTGCTTGTTTACAAAACCCAACTCTCCATCTCTGCTGCTGTCCTTTCCTAGTCATTTCCCCCAAAGCCATAGAGTTTGACATTTTCATTGAATGCAGGAGACACATCCCATAACATCGGTCAAGAAAAAAGTATTTGTTGGCCAGGCACGTGGCTCACCTGTAATCCCAGCACTTTGGGAGGCCGAGGAAGGTGGATCACCTGAGGTCAGGAGTTCGAGACCAGCCTGGCCAACATGGTGAAACCCCACCTCTACTAAAAATACAGAAATTAGCCAGATGTGGTGGAGCATGCCTATAAGCCCAGCTACTCAAGAAGCTGAGGCAGGAGAATTGCTTCAACCTGGGAGGCAGAGGTTTCAGTGAGCCAAGATTGTGCCACTGTACTCCAGCCCAGATAACAGAGCAAGACTCCGGCCGAAAAAAGAAGGAAGGAAGGAAGGAAGGAAGGAAGGAAGGAAGGAAGGAAGGAAGGAAGGAAGGAAGGAAGGAAGGAAGGAAGGAAGGAAGGAAGGAAGGAAGGAAGGAAGGAAGGAAGGAAGGAAGGAGAAAGAGAGAGAGAGAAAGAAAGAAAGAGAAAGAAAGAAAGAAAGAAGTATTTGTTGAGAGAGGTTAGTACAGCCTTGTTCTTATGTTTAATCATGCTGTAGTTAGTTAGAAGGCACTTCAGGGTGTTGGGGAAATGGAATGTAAGCTGCTCAGAACTCTCTTTTGGAAAAGTAGGCCCTTTATTCACAGGACACCCAAAAGAACACTTAAATGCATTCTCCTAGAGAAAAACATCCTTTGGTTACTCTGGAGAACTTCTTTTCAATCTCTCTGGAGAACTTCTTTTCAATCTCTCTACAATGGACCTATGTTGATTAGCTGAGCTACTTACCATTATCAACCATCTCAAAAGTGCCAGGCTATTTAGCAGATAACCTGGCAACTGCAAGTCTTACAGCTTCCTGGAAACCTGGATTTGTCACCTGTTACAGCCACCTGTGTTTTACAGTTGAGAAATTCTAGGGACCCAGCCATTAAAGGCCAGCCAAGGTCATTCACATGGAGTTCAGAGTACAACCAGAGCAGAAGGGAAACTTGCTGGGATTCCAGAATCAAAGGACACTATAGCTGGAAGGGATTTCAAGAGGTCATTTGGTTCGTTTGCTTCACTGCAGGTGGACAATGAAACTGTCCAAGACTAACAATTGGGGGCAAAGGCTTCAAAATGACTCCAACCTCTTGCTTCAAGTTTCTCCCTTCCTCACAGTTCTTCCTTAAATCTAACCAAACTCTCTTGTTGCCCTTTCTACCTTCCCAACTAGTGTTTAATGGAGAGACAGTGTTTCTCTATTGCTTCTTGTTCTGTTTAAGAGTCAGCTCCTGAGAAGTCTTTAACAACCCCCTTGGAGAGACTCTGGTGGGGGGGCTGCAGCAGGCAAAGGCAGACTTTTCTGAATTTTTGACTCTTTTATTCTCTGCGCTTCTTTGATCCACCCTCTCCGGAGAAGAGAGACTGAGACGTAAGTCAATGGAACACAAATGCAGAAGATAATGAGCAACAGTATTCATGACCATAGTAAGCTTCAGGGTGAAGGGAGTTAGGGTAGGCTGATGGAAGATATCATTTCTGATTTCTGACAGTATTTATTTATTTATTTAGAGACTGGGTCTCTCTCTCTTGCTCACACTGCAGGGAAGTGGCACAATCTCAGCAACCTCAGCTCACTGCAACCTCCGCCTCCTGGGCTCAAGTGATCCTCCCACCTCAGACTCTCAGGTAGCTGGACCACAAGTGTGAGCCACCACACCCGGCTAATTTTTGTATTTTTTGTAGAGAGAGGGCTTTGCCATGTTGCCCAGGCTGAAGTTATTATTTAAATGCAATCTGATCCAGAGGGAGACAGTGTTGTGTCCCTCCCAGGAGAAATTACCCATGGGAGAAGGTCTTGTTATAGGGATGATTGCATTCTGTTCCCCAGTTGGGAGAAGAAAGATGGAGAAGCTTCTTTTGAACTCTTTCCAACTCTTCCTCTGGTCTGAAAAGTACCAGTTCTAAGCATTTCGAAACATCACTGCATATGAGGAAACTAATAAGCAAACTACAGCTAAATGAGATCCCCTTTGAACTTGACTCTCACCCTGCATTAAACCAGCATGGACAAGCCTAAAATGAGATGGTTCTTACATGGTTCCCCAGGCGAAATTTTGAAAACTAACAACTGACATTGTCTTTTTGATATTTTCCCACCCTACTGCCTCCTTCAATTAGACTGTGCAGTGGGAGGAGATAACAGAGTTCTAAGATTATTCCCATATACAGAGTTTTATTTTATTAAGTCTCCTTTGGGGTAAACTATCCACTAGCATTTGCATCAGTTGCTCTTAAATTGCCACCTAATATGAAATGCTTCAGTTGGGAGCTGGGAGAAGAATTTCTCTTAAGCCAGTTCCCCTAAAGGTAAAATAAGATATTTCAAACTCTATGCTGAAGAGCTTTTTTTTTTTTTTTTTTTTTTTTGAGACAGAGTCTTACTCTGTTGCCCAGGCTGGAGTGCAGTGGCACAATCTCGGCTCACTGCAATCTCCACCTCCCGGGTTCAAGCAATTCTCCTGTTGAGCTCAGCCTCCCGAGTAGCTGGGATTACAGGTGCGTGCCACCAGCCAGCTAATTTTTGTATTTTTAGTAGAGACAGGGTTTCACCATGTTGGTCAGGCTGGTCTTGAACTCCTGACCTCAGATGATCCACCTGCCTCAGCCTCAGCCTGTAAAGTGCTGGGATTACAGGCATGAGCCATTGTGCCTGACCTAGAAGAGCTTTAAGGAAAAAAAAAGATATGTCACAACTGCAGTGAGCTGAGATAATGCCACTGCACTCCAGCCTGGGTGACAGAGAGATTCCACCTAAAAAAAAAAATATATATATATATATATTTAATATATATATTTATATATATATTTATATATATATTTAATATATATATTTATATATATTTAATATATATATTTAATATATATATATTTAATATATATATTTAATATATATATATTTAATATATATATTTAATATATATATTTAATATATATATTTAATATATATATTTAATATATATATATTTAATATATATATTTATATATATATATAGAGAGAGAGAGAGAGAGAGAGAGAGAGACCTACAGCCTGTTCTTTGCATCAACCACTCTTCAGAACACTTTTAACCAATCTTTTCCAATCTACCAACAAGCATGTCCATTAACTAGGAAGCATTACTGAGTCCAGCTTGATGCCAGTGAAAGTAGAACTTATCCCAAAGTATAAGGCTTAATCTCTGCCCTCAAAAAGTGTCCAGGCTAGTGGGGACACAAGACTAACCCACAGGAAACAATCAGAGGCTGATTCAAAGAAATATATGTTTAGATTCCAAGTGGTATGGAGCAGACCTTAAATACAACAGAAATTCTGCAATTGGTGGATTAAACTAGTCAGCCAGCTCTTAGTAGAGGGTGCACAACCCAAACTGGCTTGTTTTTTTTTTTTTTTTTTTTGGAGACTGAATCTTACTCTGTTGCCCAGGCTGGAGTGCAATGGCGTGATCTCAGCTCACTACAAGCTCTGCCTCCTGGGTTAAAGCGATTCTCCTGCTTAAGCCTCCTGCGGAGCTGGGATTACCAGCATATGCCACCACGCTCAGCTAAGTTTTGTATTTTTAGTAGGCATGGGGTTTCACCATGTTGGCCAGGCTGGTCTCGAACTCCTGACCTCAAGTGATCTGCCTGCCTTGGCTTCCCAAAGTGCTGGGATTACAACCATGAGCCACCGTGCCCGGCCCCAAACTAGCTTTCAAGACAGGATACGTTTTGGAGACGCAGAATAAAAAAAAAAAGAAAAAGAAAAGGGAATAAGATAATTATGAAAATTTAAACTAGCATTAAAAAACTTTTTATTACAGATCATTTCAATCATATAGAAAGTTACAGAAACCTCATGTGCTCATCACTTTATCAATTCATGGCCAATCTTGCTTTATTTATATATACCTTCCCCCACATTTCCCTACGTCCTGGATTATTTTGAAGCAAATCCCAGACGTTGTATCATTCTATCTGTAAATATCTCAGTATTTTACTAGCATTTTGATGTAAGCATGATCGAATTATACAGGTCAGTGCACGTTTCAAAAAAAACAGTACAGGCCAGGCGCAGTGGCTCACGCCTGTAATCCCAACACTTTGGAAGGCCAAGGAGGGCCGATTACCTGAGGTCAGGAGTTTGAGACGAGCCTGGCCAACATGGTGAAAACTTGTCTCTACTAAAAATGTAAAAATTAGCCGGGCATAGTGGCTGGTGCCTGTAATCCCAGCTACTCGGGAGGCTGAGGCACAAGAACGTCTGAACTGGGAAGCGGAGGTTTGCGTGAGCTGAGATTGCACCACTTTACTCCAGCCTGGGCAATACAGTGACACTCTGTCTCAAACAACAACAACAACAACAACAACAACAACAACAACAACAACACAACAGTAAGAAGTTGAAAGTCTTGGCACAATAAAAAGATCCCACAAGCCTTAGCCAATGGCACATTTATTTTGTTCAACAACATCCCAGTACATCAGAAGAACCCCTAATGATTTTTTTTAGAGGAGGTTGAAATAAAATAGGTATGTCCAGAAGTGCATGCTTTTTGCTATAATGCTTGGACCTTAATGGAATGTCGGAAGTATATGGACAAACACTTGTCCCTGTACATCTGCTACACCTTAAGTATATTTCTTTAAGCTATTTTCAACGTAGATCAGAGTGGTATTTCAGGAAGACATGCCTTTCTTAAACCAGAGTCCAACAAAAGTGGTCAGTGGAATCTGACGATGGTGGGACAGTGTAGGGCAAGGAGGTAAAAGTAGAGCTGGGGAAGAGACAGAACAGGGTGGGAGCGGGAGGCAGATTGGGCATGGAGGCTCTCAAGGCTCTGGCTGGATGTGAAACTGAGTGGGAGGCAAAGAATGAAAGTGGAGCATGTTAATCTTGGAATGAGGATGAGTCATGCAGAAAATGAGACGCTTTCCCACTGATGCTCTGAATAATACCCCTTGACTGGGAAAAGAAACCAAATGAATATTGCTCTTGATGGCAGCGGAGATAGGGTACGGCATGCAAAGTGTGCAGGGGAAAATCAGGCACCTGTCCTTGCTCTTTCATTTTTCCTGGGTGACCTGAAGCAAGCCATTTAACCTCTCAAGTCACACTCCACATCCCAACAAAAGAGCAGTGAGGTTGGATTATCTCAGGGTCCCTTGAGACCTACAACATTCAACAATTCAATGAACTAAAATGGATTGTAGGGCAGACGTGGTGGCTCACGCCTGTAATCCCGACTGGGCTGACTGCTTGAGTCCAGGAGTTCAAGACCAGCCTGGGCAACACAGAGAGATCCCTCCCACCCCGTCTCTACAAAAAAAAAAAAAAAAAAGTATTGTGAAAGGGCAGGTAGATATCAATTTGGGGTGACTTTTCGATGGTGGCTGTAGGAAACAGCAATAGCAATTGAGACAACCTACACCATACATAAGCTATAATAAGGGGAAATAAAGTATGGCCCTTGCCCACATCTATCACGTTTGTATTTGTCAGTTACTCTATAAAGCAGTTTACATACATTTTCTCACCTAATCCTTATAAAAACCCTATGAGGGGCTGGGAGTGGTGGCTCACGCCTGTAACGCCAGCACTTTGGGAGGCTGAGGTGGGTGGATCCCCTGAGGTCAGGAGTTTGAGACCAGCCTGACCAACACGGTGAAACCCCATCTCCACTAAAAAAACAAAATTAGCCAGGCGTGGTGGTGCATGCCTGTAATCCCACAGCTACTTGGGAGGCTGAGGCAGGAGAATCGCTTGAACCCGGGAGGTGGAGGTTGTGGTTAGCCAAGATTGTGCCATTGCACTGCAGTCTGGACAAGAGTGAAACTCCATCTCAAAAACAAAACAAACCCCTATGAGGTAGGTTCTAACATTATCACACTGCCACGAGGAAACTGAGGCAAGAGAGCATAAGTAATCTACCCAAAACATTGCCAGTAAATAGGAAAGCCAGGATTGAACTCAGATCTATCTAAATTCCAAACCCTTAACCATTGTACTGCATGCTCGCCTATTATACTAGAGTGAGTAGAATAACTATTAATATCTTGTATTTTATCATCCAATCAAAATCCAGAAACCTCCATTAAATATCTATCTAACCTAACAGCCAACTTGAAGGAGTTCCCACTGGCCAAATCTGGGACAAATTAAGCACCAAAATTAAGTCAGTAATGAATTATAAAGCACTGAAAAAAAATAGGCATTTGTGAGTCCTACTGATGATAGGTAAATAAGTAAATGGGGAGAAGGGAGGGCTCTTGCTTACAGCAGACTATTGAGAGTTGGCTAGGAAATGTGGAGGAACTGCTAGAGCCAAAACATCATCATTTTGGAAATCATTATAGTAAAGATGGGATCAGGGAGGAATTATCAATAGATGCTAAATCAAAGGAGGAAATGTTAAGAACAAGCTATTTGCATGGTCTTAAAAGTATCTCCCCAAAGACTGCTTATTAGTTCAAGGGGGAAAAAATTAATCACACAGTGGAGAAACTGGGCAACACCTTGACAGGGTGATAAAAATTTACATTTACCAGTAAGGGGCAGATGAAACTTGCGTGCCTCCAGCATGATATCCTTAAAAGGACACATTGTTAATTTTTGCAATATTCTAGCCAAGAGTACCTAACAAACATCAGACAAATGCAAAATAGGAATGTTCTATTAAAAAAAAAAAAAAAAAGGTGAGGGGCGGGCCGGGCATGGTGGCTCACGCCTGTAATCCCAGCACTTCGGGAGGCGGAGGCGGGCGGATCACAAGATCAGGAGATTGAGACCATCCTGGCTAACATGATGAAACCCTGTCTCTACTAAAAATACAAAAAGAAACTAGCTGGGCGTGGTGGCGGGTGCCTGTAGTCCCAGCTACCAGGGAGGCTGAGGCAGGAGAATGACATGAACCCGGGAGGCAGAGCTCACAGTGAGCCAAGATCACACCACTGCACTCCAGCCTGGGCAACAGAGCAAGACTCCATCTCAATAAATAAATAAATAAATAAAAATATAAAAGATGAGGGGCACTGTATTCTTAAAAAATGTCAACATCGTAAAAGACAAAGGGCCAGGCGTGGGGGCTTACACCTGTAATTCCAGCACTTTGGGAGGCTGAGGCGGGTGGATGGATCACTTGAGGCCAGGAGTTCATGACCATCCTGGACAACATGGTGAAACCTCATCTCTACTAAAAATACAAAAATTAGCCAGGTGTGGTGGCGCATGCCTATAGTCCCAGCCACTCAGGAGGCTGAGGATCGCTGGAACCCAGGAGGTGGAAGTTGCAGTGAGCCAGGATTGCGCAACTGCACTCCAGCCTGAGCAACAGAGCCAGACTCTGTCTCAAAAAAAAAAAAAAAAAAAAAAAGACAAAGAAAGGCTATGGAGATGTTCCAGATTAAAGGAGGTAAAAGGGATAAGAAGGGATAAGACTACTAAATGTAAGACTGACCCTAAACTCAGTGCTGCACAGGAGTGGGGAGAAGAGCATAATGCTATAAAATACACCGTTAGATCAACTGACAACATTGGAATATAGGCAGTACCGATGTAAAATTGTGAGGCTGATAAATTTACTGTGGTTATGTAAGAGAATATTCCTATTTTTATTTTTATTTTTTTCTCTACTCCATGTGGAACAGGGCTAACTCATAGGCAATGTGCCCAGAGTTGGCCTATTCCTATTTTTATGAAATGCACACTAAGGTATTCAGAAGTGAAGGATCATGATGTATGTAACTTACCCTCATATGGTTCAAAAGAGAGAGAGAGAGGATGCAAAAATAGCTAAAGCAAATGGGATAAAATGCTACCAATAGGTAAAACTAGGTAAAGGGTATATGTTTATCTTATCATTTTTTAATCCTTTTTACCTCCTCTTATCTTATCCTTTTTACCTCCTCTAATCTACGTAAAGGGATGTTTCTTGAAACTCATTCTAAGTTTGAGAATATGTCCAAATAATTTTCGGGGTTTTTCTGGTGAGTCTGATATCACATTACTGAGCGGTGGGCAGACCCTGAGTGATTTAGCATGTGTTGTTGTTGAGTCAGGGTTTTGCTCTGTTGCCCAGGCTGAAGTGCAGTGGCATGATCTCAGCTCACTGCAGCCTCTGCCTCCCTGGCTCAAGCGATCCTCCCACCTCAGCCTCCCAAGTTGCTGGGACCACAGGGGTTTTACCATGTTGCCCAGGCTGGTCTCAAACTCCTGAGTTCAAGCAATATGCCCGCTTCGGCCTCTAAAAGTGCTGAAATTCTGGGTGTGAGCCACTGGGCCTGGCCCAAGACCCCGCATTCTTGACTGGAGATGGGGAAGAATGCCCTGCATTAAGCCATGAGAATAACCGTCATCCAACAGGAGAAGTTCAAAGCACAGCTGGCTTCCTGTAGTTCAGGGGTTCACCAACCAATATGAGGAGTTACCTGGGTCACCAAGAAAACAGGCTCATAAGTAAACAAATAACAGAGTAATTCCACTGTGAGAAACACCAGGAAAACCAACATCTCCATATGTGTAAGGAAAATATCTCCAGGCATGGGCCTATAGCCTAATTATTTCAACACAAGTCTACCCAGCGGAAGGATTAGCCTGTTCAAGCTCACCTTTCATTTGAGATATATATGTGAAATCTACTGGAACTAGAAGGCTCATTGGTAGATGGGAAAGGCAAGGAACAAGTTGCTGTCTTTGATACAACACACACTAGGGCTTGAGGAAACTATGGAATGAGTAACAAATTAGTAGACAACTTTTGACAATAAGATTATTATTGTTGCCATAGACTTGAGTCACTACCATGTGCTAGACCCTGAGGATACAGAAAGATAAAAGCAATGATCCCTGTCCTCAAGTAACTTTGGGGAGCAGGGAGAGAGATACGCAAAAGGGATACATTACAGGGCAGCAAATGAAAAGTATACTTTATGGAATACGACAGTCAGGAAAAGCTATTGTGGGTGTGTGGCACCAAGAGAAGTGGTAGGGGTAGGGTTTTCATTCATTCACTCATTCACTCATTCATTCATTCAAGCATTCTTTCAATAAATATTTATTCAACTTTTTTTTTTTTTTTTTTTTTTTTTTGAGACAGAATCTCACTCTGTCACCCAGGCTAGAGTGCGGTGTCACAATTTCGGCTCAGTGCAACCTCCGCCTTCCAGGTTTAAGTGATTTTCCTGTCTCAGCCTCCCAAGTAGCTGGGATTACAGATATGCGCCACCACGCCCAGCTAATATTTGTATTTTTAGTAGAAATGAGGTTTCTACTAAACCTCATTGGCCAGGCTGGTCTCAAACTGCTGACCTCATGTGATCTGCCGGCCTCAGCCTCCCAAAGTGCTAGGATTACAGGCATGAGCCACCACATCTGGCCTATTCAGCATTTTAAACTGCACAGTACTGTGCAAACACTTAAGGAGAACGATGAGATAAACATTCTGCGGGGAAAAGGAAGATATGTGTTCAGGTTCTTTAATAAGAACAGCTAAAATTTAGCTATTAAATATTTATTAGCTGTGAAACCGTATTAGTTTCCTGTGGTGGCTATAACAAATTACTCCAAAATCAACCACTTAAAACAACAGAAATTTATTGTCTCAGAGTCCTGGAGGCCAGAAGTCTAAATTCAAGGTGTTGGCTGGGCCCTGCTCCCTCCAGAGGCAGAGGGAGGAATCCTTTCTTGCCTTTTCCAACTTCCGCTGGCTGGTGGTATTTTTTGGTTTGTGGCTGCCTCACTGCCATCTCTGCCCCAATCTTCACACGGTCTTCTCCTTTGTCCTTTGTAACTCTCTTATGAGGACACTTTTCACTGAATTTAGGGCCCACCTAGATCATCCAGGATGAGTGCTTCATCTCAAGTTACTTAATTACATCTGCAAAAGTCTCTTCCCAAATAAAGTAACATTCACAGATTTCAGAAATTAGGACACAGACATATCTTTTTGAAGGGTGTCATTCAACCCATTATAAGCCCTTTCCATGTGCCAGGCATCGTCCTAAGCACCTTACATGTATCAGCTCATCGGACTCATAACAAACCAATGAGATAGGTTATGAATTTGGTCCCCATTGGGAAAATGAAGACACAGAGCCATTGGGTAACTTGGAACCATCACTAAGGATAATTGGACATGAATGGAGAGCTTGTATTGAGGGGTCATGAGAGAGAACTTTGGATAGACAAGTTAAGGTCACATGTGGAATATTTTAAATACCTGAATAAAATATTGTACTTTATTCTTCAGCTAATGGGCAGGTACTGGGAGTTCTTGAGCAAGAGTAGCATGTGAATAATGATGCATGAGTATATTAATTGGAAAGGACTGTGTAAAATAGATTGAAGAAGAAAGGGGGAATGGAAACCTTATTAGGAAATGCTCACACAATTGCTAAGAATGATGATGTAGGCCTGGACCAGAGAGGTCTGGCTACAGAAACAGAAAGGAATACTTAATAGCTTGTCCCTCTTTTCATCCCAATGTGTGGAGCCAGACTCTTTTTTTCCATTAGACTTATCTCTTCCATCTTCCTATGTTGCATACCAGGGGGCAACTGAGAGAGAAAACAATCTCCATTTGCTCCAGTTTAGCAGGCACAGGTTTTTCCATTAAGGACTGCACTCAAAATTTGGAGACATTTGCATGGGCAGAGCCTGGAAACACAATTCCTTATTATTTTGATTGTGGTTGCTTCTAAGGTAAAGACACTTTGAGGATAATGTCTCTCTTGATAATGTCAGCTCTGACTTTATGATGGAGTAACCCTCAAAGTCAACATAAAGCATAAGTAAAGTCACTATCAAGTATTCCCCGGGAATCGGCTGTAGAGACAGCTACGATGATGTTAGATCTTTGCTCTCTTCCTCCAGAATCAGCAGACAGGCAGAAAGAAATGTCTCTATTCTCACTTCCCACCTACACTTCTTGGTGACTACTGCTGGTGCTGCTCCTGCTGCAAGCTGAATATTAAACACGCTTATTCATTTTTAGTCTTTTAGGCTACCTTTGAGGATTTGTTCGGTAACACCTGATGTGAAAGACATTTCCTGTTGAATAATGGAAGGTTTGAGTGTGAGAGACCCCCAGCGGCACGCTGGGTCCTCAGTTACTAGTCAGGCTTCAGGAGCCATTAATGCTAGTCAGAGTAACAATATGTTGTCAAAAACCATAATTATTTTTCTCTAACACAGTGTAAGCAAAACCTGAAATGCTTATCTGCACCTGGAATTTGATTGGTTTTTAAAAAGTGCTTTCCCATACGAATAAGACATTTGATTTCATTTAAAAATTAAATTAAAATCGCTCTGTCGCCCAGGCTGGAGTGCAGTGGCCGGATCTCAGCTCACTGCAAGCTCCCCCTCTCAGGTTCACGCCATTCTCCTGCCTCAGCCTCCCGAGTAGCTGGGACTACAGGCGCCCGCCACCTCGCCCGGCTAGTTTTTTGTATTTTTTAGTAGAGACGGGGTTTCACCAGGTTAGACAGGATGGTCTCGATCTCCTGACCTTGTGATCCGCCCATCTCGGCCTCCCAAAGTGCTGGGATTACAGGCTTCAGCCACCGCGCCCAGCCAAAAAATTTAACATAGAAGTTACAAAAAGCTGAGAGTGGTGGCGAGGGCCTGTAATCCCAGCTGTCAGGACGCTGAGGCAGGAGAATCGCTTGAACCCGGGAGGCAGAGGCTGCAGTGAGCCAAGATGGCACCACTGTACTCCAGCCTGCATGATAGAGTGAGACTCAGTTTCAAAAAAAAAAAAATTATTATAGAAGTGATGTCTGTTCATTTGAAAATAAAATTCAAAGTATGACAGATGAATACAAAATAAAAAGTAAAATAGGCCAGGTGCAGTGGTTCACGCCTATAATCCCAGCACTTCGGGAGGCTGAGGCTGGTGGATCGCTTGAGGTCAGGAGTTCAAGACTGGCCTGGCCAACATGGTAAAACCCTGTCTCTACTCAAAACACAAAAATTAGCCAGGTGTGGTGGCGCACGCCTGTAATTCCAGCTACTTGGGAGGCTGAGGCAGGAGAATGGCTTGAACCTGGGAGGTGGAGGTTGCAGTGAGCTGAGATCCCACTACTGTACTCTAGGCTGGGTGATAAAGTGAGACTCTGTCTCAAAAAAAAAAAAAAAAAGGTAAACTTAATAAATTGGTAAGTGTGAGGATACTTTTTAAAAATACTTTTTATATGAACTCCAGATAATATCCTCTCTCCAGAGTTAAAAAGTGTAGGCTTATAATGCCTGGGTACTCAAAATGTGTTCTGGGGGCCATCTACATGGGCATCGCCTAGGAGCTTGTTAGAAATGCAAGCTCAGGTCCCACTGCTGGCCTATTGAATCAGAATCTGCATTTTCATGAGTTCCCAGGTGATTTGTGTGCACATTCAAGTACCAGAAGCACCAAACTTACAGACTGAGGGGATAGTATTTTTACTAACACTAGCCCTTTGAAGGATATTCAGGTTGTTAAAGAATTGAAAGTAAAAAATAGATAAAAGTGGGAGGCAGAAAAATTAACTAATTCTTCCTACAGAACTATGTGTGAATGGTACCCAATTTTGGAACACATCACTAGAGAATCCGAACTTGGAGTGACCTGTTAAAGAGGTGTCACTCACAAGTAGGCCACCTCCCCTTGGTCCTTATAGTAATTACAAATAAGAAAATCATAGAACCAGAAACTTTTAGAACTGAGATGAATGGTAAAATTTGTAGTAGTTGGTGCACATGAGGTCTCGAGCCTCTGACTGGGTTCGTTTCCCCCAAATTTGGGTATGAAATTAAAAATAAAAATGTTGGCTGGGCATGACGGCTCATGCCTGTAATCCCAGCACTTTGGGAGGCCACGGCGGGTGGATAACCTGAGGTCGGGAGTTCAAGACCAGCCTGGCCAACATGGTGAAACCCCGTCTCTACTAAAAATATAAAAAATTAGCCTGGCGTGGTGGCAGGTGCCTGTAATCCCAGCTACTAGGGAGGCTGAGGCAGGAGAATCTCTTGAACCCAGGAGGCGAAGGTTGCAGAAAGCCAAGATCACACCATTGCACTCCAGCCTGGGCAACAGAGAGAGGCTCTGCCTCAACAACAAAAAAAAAGTTGCAGGTGCAGTTAGGGCCTTGTATTCACAAGCTGTAGGGTCTTGAGCAAATTCCTTAACTTCTTGGGGTGTCAGTCCTTAATCTGTATCATCAGGAAGCTCAAGTAAGTGTTCTGAAAACTGTATGGGAACCTGGAATATTATCATGGCAGATTTCAAGGGTGAATCCCAGTTTCATCCAATAATTGCATGTTGTGTGAGATAATATCACAACAGAGGGGCGGTAGTCTACTTGAAGTAAAGAAAAAGTTAATTAACTAAAGAATGTGCCATGATGTTTTCTACACTCCAGAGGAAACAGAACCTCTGTTTCTGGTGTTCTAGTATAGATAGGAGATCATGGAGTTTCAGTAAGGACCTCTGGAATGAATGTATGAAATACCAAGTTGGTGGGAGCAGTGACTCACACTTATAATCCCAGCACTTTGGGAGGCCAAGGTGGGTGGATCTCCTGAGGTCAGAAGTTCAAGACCAGCCTGGCCAACATGGTGAAACCCCGTGTCTACTAAAAGAAAGAGAAAGAAAGAAAAGAAATACTAAGTTGGGAAAGGTAAATTTATCAACACTCATTCATTCAACAAGTATTTACTGAGTACCCTCCATGTGCCAAGCTGGCTAAGGACACAATGCTGAGCAAATGTACACACTGTCCTTGCCCTCACAGAGCTTACGATCCAATCAAATACTTGGTTTAATGTAAAATTGCATCTTTGCTAAATGCCACAAAAGAGCCGGGCAATGAACTGAGAGAACTTGCTCTAGAACGATCTGACCTGGTCAGGGGAATCAGGGAAGACTTCCTGAGGAAGTGACCCTTGAGCTGACAGCTGAAGAATGAGCAAGAATTAATGTGGAGGCGAAGGGAGGAAAGAGTGTCCGGGGGTGAGAACACTGTGTACACAGGCCTTTTGGCAGGAGGGAGTGTGTGGATTCATGGTAGTCAGAAAGGCCAGTCCCCAATTTCTCTGGTGGAGTGACATTGTGAGGTTGGGGATGGCAGCCAGAGCCAGATCAGATCTGGTCCGGCCCTGTGCCCCCAAGTTTGGTTCTCCTTCTCCTAGCACTGGGAGGCCACTGCAAGATCTCAGCCATGATGGCATGGGGGTGGTGGAGGATGTGTATTTTGCAAGGACTAGATCTGGATTTCAAAAAGATCACTCTGGCAGTAAAATGGAGTATAACTCAGGAACAGGAGGGCAGAGTGGCTGTTTGGAGAAAGGCAGGATACTTTTACAGTCTAGAAGAGAGCCTGGAAATGCTCCCTTCCACAGAAGTTCCAGCTCCTGCAGCCTAGTTCCGTCCTCATGCAACCTTCCTTCCGCGCGGTCTTGCCTACCAAGAGGGAAGGAGGAAGGACCTGTGCAATGAGCTTTCCCCCGAGACAGAGGAAGTGAACAAACTGGGAGTCCAGCTGGCAAATAAGTCCTTTCTGAGTCCATATGAATGAGTTTGCCTGGATGAAATAATTAAAAAGTAGTTTCTGAATTTGCAAGTTGAAAACTCAGCCCTGGATTCTTGGTGACCCCAAGTACAGGAGGCCTGAAAGGCCCTGTCTGAGAATATTCACTAGGCAGCTCCATCTCCTGTACTCACCTTTTAACTCCAGTTAAGAAGCTATCATGTACACTCCCTCACTGAAAAGATGTGGAAAATGAGCCCCAGAGAGGTTTAGCAACTTGTCCAACATCACACAGTAAGTTTTAAGGGCCATTCCCCAAACTATCATCCTAAAACTCATTAGGTGTATGATCCTTTCAAAATGCTCTACTGGCCGGCATCTTTAGGGATGAGTAATGGAAAGAGTCATAAAAACGTACTTTTAAATTAAATTTTATTTTTTTCAAATTTTCTGTACATTGTACTTTAATTGCCATCTCCAGCCCCAAGAGTAGAAGGGCTAAAGAAAGAATGGGCGGCCGGGCGCGGTGGCTCAAGCCTGTAATCCCAGCACTTTGGGAGGCCGAGGCAGGTGGATCACTAGGTCAGGAGATCGAGACTATCCTGGCTAACATGGTGAAACCCCGTCTCTACTAAAAATACCAAAAAAAACTAGCCGGCCGTGGTGGCGGGCGCCTGTAGTCTCAGCTACTTGGGAGGCTGAGGCGGGAGAATGGCGTGAACCCGGGAGGTGGAGCTTGCAGTGAGCCGAGATCACGCCACTGCACTCCAGCCTGGGAGACACAGCGAGACTCCGTCTCAAAAAAAAAAAAAAAACAAACAAACAAACAAAAAAAGAAAGAATGGGCATTCAGTCTAAAGTCTTAACACCGACTACATGAGCCTTCAACAGTTTGTGGTATTAATATTACATAGCACTGCACCCAAGATGTTCACAGAAGCTTTTAATGAGTGCTTCTGTATAGATAGCAGTGCCTTTATTTCTAGATTGAATTTCCAGGCATGACTGGAGAACTTAGACCCAGTTTTCAGGCTCCAAGAAAAATAAGTTCCTTTTGCTGCTAGCCCTCATCTGCTGTTCTTTTTTTTTTGAGATGGAGTTTTGCGCTTGTCGCCCAGGCTGGAGTGCAATGGTGCTATCTCAGCTCACTGCAACCTCTGCCTCCCTGATTCAAGCGATTCTCCTGCCTCAGCCTCCCAAGTAGCTGGTTTTACAGGCATGCACCACCATGCCTGGCTAATTTTTGTATTTTTAGTAGAAACGGGGTTTCACCATATTGGCCAGGGTGGTCTTGAGCTCCTGACCTCAGGTGATCCACCAGCCTAGGCCTCCCAAAGTGCTGGGATTACAGGTGTGAACCACTGTGCCCGGCCTATTCTTTAAATTAGCAAACAAATATAAAAAGGTCAGTGACTGTTCCCAGTCTCTCACTGTACAATTTCACTCTCTACACTGTTCCTGTTTCCCCTTTGCTTCTACGTGGGTTTCCTGCTCTGACCATTTCTTTCATATGGTTTCCCTCATACCTCTGAGACTTTAGTGCTATTTCTGGGCTTTATTGCTGCATTGTCACTTGTTTATTCTTTGTTCCACTGCCTATTCCTTTGAGAGCAGCTGAAAAATCAAACCTTGGCCCTCATGTTGTTGGTAGAGATTTAACTTCATATTTGTAATAATTATTCATGTACTTTTTGAGAGATGTCCCCACCAGTTTTAAGCTTGAACATTAGACGTGATTTACTGTCAACCAAAGTCAAATATAACATGGTTTTCACATGGTTTTGTTATTTTATCTTTCCAAGCAAGGTACAGCTTTATACACTCATGATTTTTGATAACCAAAATTCAGAAGTATGTTTGTGTTTAGCAGTTTTTACAAGAATCCTACAAGATCTTTTTAAACTTTCATTAAAAGCAAGGAGAGGTCCAGAAGGCTTTGAGATTGCAGTTTGTCTGAAGCACTTGACTTTCATTCAAATTGGCAGTCTCTTTTCCAAAAAGAGCATTATTCTCTCATCTTTAAAGTATGCTGGGTTTAGTCAGTTTGGATACTAAGCAAGTTATCAGAAGATTTCTCAAACATTAAGAAGAGAAAGCCAAGCCATCTTACTCAACCCAGGGCCACAGCCTCCAGGGGTGTTGGTGAATAACAGTGTGGTATCCCTTCATTTTAATCTATTCCTGCCTGTGTTGACACTCTACTAGGACAACCAGATGAAAAGGGAAAAAACTCGAGTTGAGGTACCAAAGTCTTTTGCCTATACAATGCTAGAGGGAAACAAAGTTTGACTGAAGTGTTCTGCTGTGTGGTAAATGTTACTCTCTCCAGAGAACGTGATTATAACTTCTCTACAACCTGGAAAAGGTACTCCCTGCCCCCTCCGCCCCGACCCAACCACCCACCGGGAGGGAATAAAGCACATTGTCTGGGAAATGGCTGAAATGCAGGCACAAAGTAGGTTTTCAGAAGTGGCTATGAGATGAGCCTATTTTTATATGGATCTAAAAATCTCCCAATTTAGTCTGTTTAGTTATTGAAGGATTGCTATTGCGTTTGCAAAGCAAACTTTTACATCTTGCAAATCCCTGACTTTTACATCTTCTTATGGGTTCTTCTTTGGGTATCAAATCCTCACATTTGGAGGAATGTATTTTTTAAATAAAGCGGGGCACAGCAGCCCTCAGTAGAAAGCAAAATAGTCTTCCAACTGCCTCTAGGCCATTTCCATGAGGGTATCTTGACCCATAAGTGGCTCCCCAATTTCTATATATGAGGGGCTAGTTGATAGGATGTTTGAAGCTGTGTTTACATATGTTCAGAAAAATGTCACGTGCCCATATCAAAGGAGAGGAAGTTATGGAAGTCCTAAACCCATTAATCCACCCTTTAGCACTGCCCAAACCCAGACTTCACTTCAAATTAAGCACATTAAAAATGGAGTTCATATTTTCTCCTAAAAATCAGCTTCTTGGCCTCCCTTCCCAACTTCCTCACCTGTTTAAGGTAGTATTTTCCCTGTCAGGTTAGAAACATTGTAACTATCTTCGTTCTCCTACCTAGCTTTCTCCTTCCCAATACCCAATTAATCATCAAATTCTATCATTTTTTTCTTTATAATGTCTTGGAAATTTTCCTCCATTCTTTATATTCCAGCAAAACAGAAACACAAGGTGAGGATCCAGCTCTCCAGTCTGGATGGGGAGACTTGAAACATACCACATACAAGTGAAAAAAATTTTATAGGAATTACAAGAATACCAAAACAATACAAAATAACAGCTCCAAACAAGCCTTGTATACACATCTCCAGGCAATGGCTGGCACTGTATTTGTCCAGTAGCAATCTAGGGCATTGGGGGGGGGGGTCCTTCTGCTGCCCAGGGGCTGTGGTGAGGCCTTTCGGGTCCAGCTTAAGCCACTCTGATTCCAGCCACCACCCCACCTTAGATGGGGAAGCTGTTCCTTTCCAGATCAATTCATCTCCACCCACAACACAGTGCTTATATATTCAGTCTAAAACAGTTAGCACAATTTATCAAGAGTATTCCATCGTAATTTTAAAATGTCATGTTTGTATTTTACCTCCACCTGGACAGAAGCTCGTTCTTTTGTATTCTTACTGCCCCTCCCCCTCCCCATAGCAACCAGCACAAGATTCCGCCGTGTGTAGTCTATAAATAAATGTTAAATCATAGAGCCTTAGAATTTTGGAGTCAGACGGGGATCTTCAGAGTTGCATTTGTCCAATCCTTTATAGATGGGGAAACAGGTCTAGAGAGATTAGGTGACTTGCTCAAAGCCACACAGCTGGCTATTGACAGGGCAAGGAGCAGAGCCCAGGTTTCTCCTGCCTGAAGTCTGTACCCTAAACTGTCCTTAGATAATCAATCAGTGACAGAGACACCTGAGTTCACACAAGGTCTCCAGGGGTTGATGACGATAGGAGAAACTGGCTTTCCCGAAACATGTACAAAGATTCGGTCCACGCCCCTAGCAGACCTTCGGGAGGACTAACTCCTCAGCTCGGCGTCCAGCAGAGTACCAAGTTACGGCCGCACTCGTTTATGCGTCTGTCGGCCTCCTCCGACAGGACCGAGTACTCGAGGGCCCCGCGCGCAGGGGCTCCCCTCCGGCCCCTCCCCCGCCGCCGAACTGTCACACAGCCTCCGCGCGGCCCGCCCCCACGTGGACTCGGCTCGGAGGATCAAAGTCTGCAGCCCGGCCCCCGCAGGTGTGCTGGGAGCTGCGATGGTCCGCAGCGCAGAAGCCAGGACTCCGCCACACCCGAGGGGACCCGGCCCGCCCCTCCCCCTCCCGCTGCACGCGGCCCGCGCCCCCAATTCGCCCGCCGCTGCACCCGGCCACGGCCCCCCGGTCCACGCCCGGCTCCGGGAGGAAAAGGCCCCGCCCCCATCTGTTGGAGCCGCGACCCCGCCCCCTTCCCGCCCCTCCGAGGCTACATCCATTAGTGAGCGTGGCTGGGCGGGACGCCGAGGCTGTCGTGAGGGGGTCCTGACCAATGGGGAAGCGTGCCGGGCCTGGTGGGCGGGGCGTCAAGGCCTTGTCACGCTCGGGTCCGTGTGAAAACGGGGGTTCCGAGTGCAAAGCAAAGTTTTTTTGTAAACCGTCTGCAAAGGCGGGGGGGCGAAAAAGGCGCCCGAGACCGGGCCGAGTGCAGCTGCCGTGGCCGCCGCCTCCTCTCTAGCTCCTTAGCCATCCGCTCCTCAGTCCAGCCGCCGCGGAGGAGACCAGCAAGCAGAGCCCTCAGATGCTCGGAGCTTTCTCGGCGCGAAGCTGCCCGTTGCCCTCGCCTGCCGCCCTCGCCCGCCGCCCTCCTGCTCCTGCTCCTGCTCCTGCTCCGGCTCCGACTCTTGGTACCCCGCTCCGGGAGCCCAGCTCCCCGCCACCGCCGCCGCCTGGGTGTGGGGGCTGCTGGGGCTGAGCCGGGCCTCGGCGCCGGCTCTGAGGACGGACGCCTGAGGAGCTGCGCGGCGCTGCGCCGCCGGCTGGCGGAGGACGCCCACAGGCGCGGGGCTCGGGGGCTTGACCCGGGCTTGTCCCCGTGCGGCCGCGGGGGCCCCTCAGCGGTTTCCCGAACGGCCCGACTCGGGCGCTCCTCAGTGTCGCGGTCGCCTACCCTCCGCCCCCCGCCAACGCCGCCGCCACACCAGTCTCCGGGCCGGGCTCGGCGGGCCCCGCAGCCGCAGCCATGGGGTGCTGGGGTCGGAACCGGGGCCGGCTGCTGTGCATGCTGGCGCTGACCTTCATGTTCATGGTGCTGGAGGTGGTGGTGAGCCGGGTGACCTCGTCGCTGGCGATGCTCTCCGACTCCTTCCACATGCTGTCGGACGTGCTGGCGCTGGTGGTGGCGCTGGTGGCCGAGCGCTTCGCCCGGCGGACCCACGCCACCCAGAAGAACACGTTCGGCTGGATCCGAGCCGAGGTGATGGGGGCTCTGGTGAACGCCATCTTCCTGACCGGCCTCTGCTTCGCCATCCTGCTGGAGGCCATCGAGCGCTTCGTCGAACCGCACGAGATGCAGCAGCCGCTGGTGGTCCTTGGGGTCGGCGTGGCCGGGCTGCTGGTCAACGTGCTGGGGCTCTGCCTCTTCCACCATCACAGCGGCTTCAGCCAGGACTCCGGCCACGGCCACTCGCACGGGAGTCACGGCCACGGCCACGGCCTCCCCAAGGGGCCCCGCGTTAAGAGCAGCCGCCCCGGGAGCAGCGACATCAACGTGGCCCCGGGCGAGCAGGGTCCCGACCAGGAGGAGACCAACACCCTGGTGGCCAATACCAGCAACTCCAACGGGCTGAAACTGGACCCCGCAGGTGAGCCGGGAAAGTCGCTGCCTCAGGTGGTTGGGTTTGGGGAGCCCAGAGCCTCGCCTGGGCTTCGGCGGGGTGGCCCGCACGCCCCCTGCTGCCCGAGCGGGCCTGCGCCGCGCCGCCCCTGCCTGCTCCCTCCCCGTCCTGCACACGCCCCGCTGCTTCAGGAAATCAGAACCCCCTCTGCCGGGTGCAAGGAGCCGGGGACGCGTCTGGCATATTTGTAGGTGGGGCCTGTGGGTGTGGGTCAGACCCTAAGGAAAAGGGTCAGGAGGTGACCATCATCCCGCTGCAGTCCACACCCGCACTTGGCTGTCTTTACAGACTGCAGCAACTTTGCTGGAGACTTGTCTGGTTATGGTTATAACAGAATCAGAAATGCTTCCCAATTCAATTCCTTGGCCCTCTTGGGAAACGGAAAGAATCCCCAATTCGTCCCCGGTTGTTGGGTGCTGGAAACCTTGCTCTGCCAGAGTAGTTCTTATGCCCATTGAGCTCCGTTTCATAATATGCATTAGAGTATGTAAACCCTGGTTAAAGGTTTCTTTTATGAACAGCAGTGTATGCTTCAGCTAATTGATCCCTAATCTTGGAAATCATAGATTTAGGACTTGTCTGGGCATGTTTAACATTTTGTTAGGACTTTTCATAATCGTACTGAACTAAAAGTGATGGTAATTTATTCATCTTATATTTTGAGTGGATGCTTTTTATATTTAACATTAAGTGCTTTTGAAGGAAATTTGGAAAATAAATGTTGAAAGAAAGGAGATGGAAATGACTCAACCAATGTCCTACTACGCAGGCTCAATGGTGCTTAACAATTTGGTCTTATTTCCTTCACTTACGTTTATTTACCTTGTATCATTATAAATACTGCTACATAATTTTCCTTTCCAAGTGCAGAATATCAGGTTAGTGAAATTGTACATTGGACAGATTTAATAAGTAATTGGTTTTCCTCTCACTCCACTCGGCAAGGTGTTATTCCAAAGAAAATTAAGTTTCTCTGGTGTGTAATTTCTTGAAAAGATCAATACTTTTTATTTAAAAGTAGGGGAGGTAGTCATTTAGTTTCAATTTTTCTAATAATCTCTGTGATTATTGATTTATATTGTTGATTTGTCAGTTTTTAAACCCCCTCTACCAAGAAACTTTTGTATTCATAATAAAAGTTTAAAAGTTAAAATTGGTTTTATTCTCAAGCAATTGGCCTCAGTGACAAAGAGTGACTAGAGAGTGCCCAAGTGTCAAATCAGGTATTTTGTATTAGTAGACTTATTCCTAGCTGCATTTAATTTTGGTGTTAGCACTCAATTTTATGTTTTCCTTTGTATAGGCCATAAAGTATAGCAGAATGTTTGCAAGACTCCACCCCCATAGAAAAGATACTCTTTTGGAGAGGAGGAGGCAGGAGAGTGGTTAGGAGGGTGAAGAATCCGTATCACAATTACTTAATTTAGCCCTGGCCATTATGTCCTGGCTGGTTCCCAGAATGTCAATTTATATTAAATTGCTCTGGGCATATTTTTTTAACTGTACTTTGTGAAAAAATTTTCACCTTCATCACCACTTAAAAAGAATTAGACGAGGATGTTTATATAAACACTTTAAATGTATTTGCTATAAAATTTTTATTTCTTTGTAGACCCAGAAAAACCCAGAAGTGGTGATACAGTGGAAGTACAAGTGAATGGAAATCTTATCAGAGAGCCTGACCATGTGGAACTGGAAGAAGATAGGGCTGGACAACTTAACATGCGTGGAGTTTTTCTGCATGTCCTTGGAGATGCCTTGGGTTCAGTGATTGTAGTAGTAAATGCTTTAGTCTTTTACTTTTCTTGGAAAGGTTGTTCTGAAGGGGATTTTTGTGTGAACCCGTGTTTCCCTGACCCCTGCAAAGCATTTGTAGAAATAATTAATAGTACTCATGCATCAGTTTATGAGGCTGGTCCTTGCTGGGTGCTATATTTAGATCCAACTCTTTGTGTTGTAATGGTTTGTATACTTCTTTACACAACCTATCCATTACTTAAGGAATCTGCTCTTATTCTTCTACAAACTGTTCCTAAACAAATTGATATCAGAAATTTGATAAAAGAACTTCGAAATGTTGAAGGAGTTGAGGAAGTTCATGAATTACATGTTTGGCAGCTTGCTGGAAGCAGAATCATTGCCACTGCTCACATAAAATGTGAAGATCCAACATCATACATGGAGGTGGCTAAAACCATTAAAGACGTTTTTCATAATCACGGAATTCATGCTACTACCATTCAGCCTGAATTTGCTAGTGTAGGCTCTAAATCAAGTGTAGTCCCGTGTGAACTTGCCTGCAGAACTCAGTGTGCTTTGAAGCAATGTTGTGGGACACTACCACAAGCCCATTCTGGAAAGGATGCAGAAAAGACCCCAACAGTTAGCATTTCTTGTTTAGAACTTAGTAACAATCTAGAGAAGAAACCCAGGAGGACTAAAGCCGAAAACATCCCTGCTGTTGTGATAGAGATTAAAAATATGCCAAACAAACAACCTGAATCATCTTTGTGAGTCTTGAAAAAGATGTGATATTTGACTTTTGCTTTAAACTGCAAGAGGAAAAAGACTCCATTGAAATTCTAAGTTTGCCAAGTAGTGTAATTGAAGTCCTTGTCTGGTCACACAGTTTAATTCTATTTTTGTAAGAACATAATGGGACTGCATAACAGAGTTCTATATTACAACTTTGTGATTATTAGTACAGAGTACAGCTATGCTGTGACTGTTTTGGAAAGCCAGTTTTAACACTATGTTACATTTTTGTTTAAAGTAAGTTAAACCTTATATAACATAATGACATTTGATTTCTGGATTTTTCCCATGATAAAAATTAGGGGGATAAATAAAATTGTTACTGGAATTTCTCTGCTTTTCTTTACCCCCAGTGTTACACTTTCTTAGAATTATAACTGATAGAACTTTAAAATCATCAACAGTTTGTTTCCTTTGACATTTTAGGTAATATTGCCCTTTGAGATCATTACATAGCATAATGGCAGCATATTTTAAGAGTGACTCATGGCTATTAGTAGGAAATAAGATCAGTTACTATCCTGTATTCTGTATTGCTGACTATTAAACAGTACGATAATTAACAAATTGAACTACAGTTTACACACAATAGGGCAAACGGGGTAGTAAGAGCAGGGAAGAAAGTTTACCAAACTAAATATTTAGGTTATTGTATGATAATATTGAGACTACATTTCTAAATTATTTTGAGAATTTCAACTTTTTATTCTACCAAAGTTAATCTGAAACTTGGACATGTTCACCAGCATTACTTTCTTTGAAAGATTGGTATAAAAACATTGAGCTGCAAGTTTACTCACAAAATGGTATAAAAACATTGAGCTGCAAGTTTACTCACAAAATATATAAGTATTTTTAAGGATGTTGACACCTAATAATTACATGCTAAATGCAAACTATTAATGTAATCTTTTAAACCGGGTGTTTGAAAAGAAATTTTCAAAGTCATCTCGTGATAACCAATCATGAATGGATTTAAATGGAGCTTTTTGAGCACAACCAGCAATGCTTGTGCTTTCTAAGAGCCACTGAATTGAGAGAAAAGAAAACCGGAAGGTTAATGCAGTTTGGATATTAAATTCTTAGAGAGCAAAATTAATAATTAAAGCAAAATTAATTAAGATTTTGTAAGTCATCCTGTCTTCACATACTCAGATCTTCCAATAGTGGCTTATTTTGCAAGATGCCACAATATCTACACAGAAAATTGTTTGTGGCTATTTCATTATTGCTATAGATTTCAAATCCAACACAAATATTATTTAAGGGTGTTTAAGTTATATTTTTCTTGATAGAGGGTATACTTTGTGACGAAATTAGATTTTTGTCCTTGAAAGGATGAATATTAGTATCAGTTATGTATAGCTCTATTTTTCTAGAAACAAGGTATTCTGACTACTTAACTTTTATAGCTGACTACTTTTGGGATGGCTATGTTTTGGGATTTAAAATAGTTCATTGTTTAATGGGTTGTAAGAGGGAAAAGTGTTAGGATTTGACAGTTAACTTTTTAAAGGGATGATCTTTTGTGGTGTGTGTTTTTCCTAGTATAAACCTATTGCTGGCAATGGGCCTATTTAAGAACAGCTGATTTTTTCCAATGAAAATATGGTAATTTTAGGAACACAGTTTGTAAGTTCACATTTACTATAATGGGCCAAAACCATAACCTGCCAGTTTGCAATACATCTTGATCTTTTAATATTCTTATCTGATATTGTGTAATTCAATTCCTAAACTGATAGTTACCATGAATTTTGCGAAAAGGCTTGGGAGGTTTTTTTTTAAACGTGAAATTGAGGGATCTCATCTGGGCGAACGAGAAGAGAAAGCTGTGAATTGTATTGTATCATGTACATTCCTGATTTAATATTTTAGAGAACATTTTATTCAGATATCAATTTGTTATATAAACATTTCAGCAATGATACAAAGATAACTGATAAAATATATTACATTCAATGAGGTTTTCTTTTACAAATGCTCTACTCGAGGTCTGTGTCTTAAAGATGGTATAACGCCTAAGTGTAAGACATCAACTGAATGAGGATTTTAAAAAATGGTATATAAGCATGAGACAAGGGCTATGTTTGTTTTTCAAAAGTGCTTTGAAGATAACAGCCTTTAGGTTTTAGTTATTTCACTTTTCATAATTTTTAAGTAGCTTATATATAACGGTGGTACCATAGGATTTTCTTTTTTCAAATGACTGTCAGCAAAAACAGTGGGCACTGACTCAACCTTCTGAGTTTTAGCGGAGAATTATTTATTTCTTTACAATGCACTTTCTAACCCATTTTAGCTATATTAGCATTATCTTTAAAAAAAAAAAAAAGACATGCTTTTGTATTTAAATATTGTAGGATTTAAGTGTCTTTCTCAAAATAGCTTATTCCTTTCTGAAAGAAAATGAGGGAAGTACTCTGAATTATTAGGAGACTTAAACCCAATATTTAAATATGCTATTTTATAACACTGCATCAGTTTTAGGAGTTGCATCTCTCCTGCTGGCTCTTTTATATTTGAGCAAGATCAGTATAGAATATGTGTTTAGAAACTTGTCTGTTGTCCCAGTTTAGTGAAAAGGAGGTGCTGCATGTGCCTGAATTAAAACCAAGAAATTTTTCCAAGCCAAATGCAGCCTTAGTGATGAGAGATTTAATTCTCCATTGTCACCTTTTAGCTTTTATGATTGCTTAGTTTTTTCTGAAGGATGTCTGCATTGTAAAACTGTGGACTAGAACCTAAAAAACAGAATCCTCAAAAACTTTGCTATATGTGTTTTAACATTTTAGAGAACAGTATGTTGAATAACTAAGGTATGTAACTTGAATAGGAAAAATGTCCATCAAATGCACCTTGGAAAATCACAGTAGGTAGAAGGCTATGTTAACCGTTCGTGTCTTATTAACATCCTTAAGTTAATTTTGAATTTTTGACAGTTTTGAGGGAAAAGACGTATGGAACCTAATGTGAAGTATTTCGTATGTTAACTGGTGTTGAGTTGAAGATTTTTACTGTGTATAAGCAGATATCATTTGAATGATAAAAATGTCATTAACCTGCTGTCTTAAGATGTTCACACAAATATGGAGAGTAATTCTACAATATAAAAATATTTATTTTAATACTGAGTTTCAGTTAAGTCATAAACAGTGTTAAAACTCTTGGGAAGGTGTAGGGGTTTTTTGTTTGTCATTTTTAAAATTGAAACTGTGTCATACAGTGTTTCATGTCTCTGAAATTGGGATTATAATAGCACTATTTTGATGTAGCTCTACCGATACTATGTGGTAATGCTATTTTGTTTTACTAACAAGCTCTGGAATATTTAGCAGTCATTTTCACTGGCACAAGAGCCTTTTGTATGTTATTCAATTTAAACTTTTAAACCAAAAATTTTATGGTCCAGTGTCTTTGGCAAAAAGATGCTAGAGGGAATGTAACATACAATTAATATGTGGTTATATATATATATATATATAAAGACACAAATTGCCATGTTATGGTTCTGCCTTGAAACAGCACAATGAAGTGTATCAGTATATTCTGTGATTATGAAACTTCCATGTTGTGTTGTTTTGTGTCTGCTGTTGCCTGTCCTTTGGGCCAGATGTGGCGCAGTTAAATGCAGTTATCATCTCATTAAATACAGATGCAGATAAAATATCTTTAGTGCTGCAACATTTTACCTTTTTGTATGTTTTAATGACTGTGTGTTATTTTCCAAAGCTGTTCCTACCTCACCATGAGGCTTTATGGATTGTTATGTATTATAAATGTTCTATATGAGACAGACTACTGTGTTTCTTCTCATTTATTAAAAGTTAAGTAGAAAAATAAACTAATTTTAATATCTACTTCATTCGTGCATATGGCCTCCCCTCCTATACTAGGCTTAGTTACGTAGAGAGTTGGATTTCAGAAAATTGAAAGAGAAATTTCAGTTTAACGCAAATGTTGCAAGTGTACAGAGTGACTAGGTTACAAGATGGGTGTGGAAGAAAATGTAAGCAAAATTGTAATTAAAAATTGAAAGGGTAACACTGCAAAAGTTCACTAATATGAAATACTCAGTGACTTTGAATTTTATTATAAGTATTAAGCTTATAGATTATATAGTTATGGTTAACCTGCTTTTGGCGCTTGCTATTTTTTATTTATAGGCATAGTTACTAATAAGGTTTATTAAATATTTTACACCTGTAAATCATCTAAAATTCTTAACCCAATAGTATATTATTGTGGTTCTATGAGCCTCAGGACTATCACAAATGTAGACTCATTAAAAAAATTCATTAAAGAACTTGTATTTTGGACTGTGAGACAACAGTTGAAAAAATCAATTGACAATAAATGGCAGTAGATAAAGGAATTGATCTATATACAGTAGATATTCCAAAGAGGAGGTAAAAAATATTTGGAAAGGATTATGTAGGTTAAAATGGAAAGGAGTAGGGTTTGAAAGGCAAGGAAGCAGGAATGGTGGTATAAAGATAAAGAGTTGGGGGCCTGGGCAGGGTGGCTCATGCCTGTAATCCCAACACTTTGGGAGGCTGACGTGGGTCAGATCCACTTGAGCTCAGGAGCTCAAGACCAGCCTGGGCAACATGGTAAAACCAGGTCTCTACAAAATAATAATAATAATAATGCAAAAATTAGCCAGGGCTGGGCATTGTGGCTTACGCCTCTAATCCCAGCAGTTTGGGAGGCCAAGGCAGGTGGATAACCTGAGGCCAGGAGTTTGAGACCAGCCTGGCCAACATGTGGAAACCCCATCTCTACCAAAAATACAAAAATTAGCCAGATGTGGTGATGCACACCTGTAGTCCCAGCTACTCAGGAGGCTGAGGTGGGAGGATCACTAGAGCTGGGGAGATGGAGTTTGCAGTGAGCCGAGATAGCGCCACTGCACTCCAGCCTGGGTAACAGCTCAACCCAGTCTCAAAAAAAAAAAAGTTAAGGGGTTGAGATATATAAAGAGATTATAAAGGTTAAAAGTGTCATGACAACCACTTTAAATGTGGTTTCATAGGAAAGGAGGAGACTACCAATTTCACTATCAATAATTTTTTAGTAGATAAGTGAGAAAGTGGGAAAGGTACTCTACATATTTGGAATGACATGTGTAGGCAAAGTGAGACAGGAAGACAAATCAGTTTACCACATAGTTCAATGCTAAAAGCCAAATACACATGTCCACATGTACATATACTACATTTCAATTGATTCCACACACACATTCTTATACTTTAACATTTCTGAAATCAGAATGCATAGTACAATCAGTGTTATCTTACAATTGCTGTTGGCCAAACTTTTTTCTTATCTCAATGTGTCTATTGTTCAGGGTTCAGAAAAGAATTATCTTCCCAGGCAATATGGTCTTTCAAAAGACTATATGACAATATTCCCTGAAATTTCATGTACTGTGCATTGCACATTTAGATGAAAGCTGTTCCTTGAATTGGATAAAAATCATGAAAAAAGAAAGTCAAGTAACATTGCTTTTAAATAATTTCATAGACATTTCTGAGCCTTCAGAATTGACCATCATTTCCCCCCCGATTACTCTATTCTTTTTTTTTTTTTTTTTTTTTTTTGAGACGGAGTCTGGCTCTGTCGCCCGGGCTGGAGTGCAGTGGCCGGATCTCAGCTCACTGCAAGCTCCGCCCCCCGGGTTTAGGCCATTCTCCTGCCTCAGCCTCCCGAGTAGCTGGGACTACAGGGGCCCGCCGCCTCGCCCGGCTAGTTTTTTTTTTGTATTTTTTAGTAGAGACGGGGTTTCACCGTGTTCGCCAGGATGGTCTCGATCTCCTGACCTAGTGATCCGCCCGTCTCGGCCTCCCAAAGTGCTGGGATTACAGGCTTGAGCCACCGCGCCCGGCCCCGATTACTCTATTCAACCTTTTTTGTTGTTATTAGTTTTGCTCTGTCGAGCTGCTGGAGTGCAGTGGCGCCATCTCAGCTCACTGCAACCTCCACCTCCTGGGTTCAAGGGATTCTCCTGCCTCAGCCTCTCAGGTAGCTGGACTACGCCCAGCTAATTTTTTCTATTTTTAGTAGAGACAGGGTTTCACCATGTTGCCCAGGCTGGTTTCGAACTCCTGAGCTCAGATGATCCGCCCCCTACAGCCTCCCAAAGTGCTAGGATTTCAGGTGTGAGCCACCACACCCAGCTCAGCCTTTTTTCTTTTAAAGCAAGAAATTTGTGGCACTTTGTTCTTGTTTTAAAACCAGTTTCACTTCTAGATTATAAACTGTATTCGGTCAAGACTATGTCTTTTCCATATTTATTTCCTAAGGTTATAGCACAGGGACCAGCACATTGTAGGTATTCAAAGGTGTTTGGAATATTGAGGAATGGTGGGAATGGAAAAATATATACAGTAGTTACACTATTAATAGATAAGATACACTGAGCACTAACGTTTTTTTTTTTTTTTTTTTTTTTTTTTTTTTTTTTTTTTTGAGACAGAGTCTGACTCTGTTGCCCAGGGTGGAGTGCAGTGGCGGGATCTTGGCTCACTACAACCTCTGCCTCCTGGGTTCAAGCTATCCTCCCACCTCAGTCTCCTGGAGTAGCTGGGACTACAGGCACCCACCACCATGCCTAGCTAATTTTTGTATTTTTTTGTAGAGATGCAGTTTCGCAAATATACTGGGCACTTCTGATCACTTACTACTGAGCACTTACTACATATAAGGCACATATGTTTTCATGTATCCCTACAAACCATTAGGTGTATTCCTTTATTCCCTTTATTTTACAGACAAACAGATATTAAAGCATATAGTCTTTACCTCAAGTCATATAGTTAGTCAGTGATGGAGCCAGAACTGGAACTCAGCAAAAGATCTAGGCCTCTGCAAGTCACTTGCATTCCCACCACTGTGGACTTTTCAACAACCCACAACCCACTTAAGTAAATTCAAAATGTTCTTTCTAATTTTCATCCAATGAGCAGCAATAGACAAAGCATAAGCACTGAGTACTAGCAAAGCAGGGGAACCAAAAGAAATAAGAAAAGTAATTTTTATACAAAAGTTAGCCAGGCGTGGTGGCAGGCACCTGTAATCCCAGCTACTCAGGAGGCTGAGGCCAGAGGATCCCTTGAACCAGGAGGTGGAGGTTGCAGTGAGTTGAGATTGCGCCACTGCACTCCAGCCTGGGTGACAGAGCAAGACTTTGTCTAATAAATAAATAAGCACATAAATAAAATAATTTTCAGAACATTTAGTATTTATTTTTTTAAAAAACAACAAAATATTCAGAAATCAGAACTTTCTTACCTAAATTAGACCTTCTTAAGTTATGGTTTGGTAGCATTTATTTTTAATTACATAAGGGAGAGAAATTACAATTTTTTAAGGATTTAGGGCCTCTCTTGGTTTTAATCCAGCCTTGTGGACAAGTAGCATTCTTTACAAACTAGTATTGTTTTCACCTAATATTGGCTGGCTGGCTTAAATATCCTTAGGGTTACACTGAAAACAGAGAGTCTTTGGGGGCATGAGGAGTAGAGGTGATTGAGGTAAATGTGGATGAGGAGACTAAGGGAGAAGACCATCCACTTTTCAACAGGGGTGCTATTAGCATTTGCGTGAGACCATCAGTGCAGAAATATCCCACGCATTGAGTTTAACAACTCTGGCTTACTTCTACACGAATGCCTGTAGCTGTCGCTTTTCACTCCCCATCATCAAGACACCCCAACTATTTCAAATGTCTCCTAGAGAGGCGGTATTGCCCTGCTAGAAACCATAGATGGCCAATCCAGTGGGTCCTCTTTCAGTCTCTCCCACAGGAACCAGACACTACATCTAGTCCCTTCCTTTTACAGAGATATTTGTGTTTTGTATGAACATCAGTTCCATCTTTAAGTCCAGGAATTGTGATTCCATGCCTTGATAGTCAAATTGAAAATCTGAAGTTTTGATGTCTGAGGTTCATAATCTCTGATACAATGATCACTATAGCACAAGGTAGCCAGGAGCTCCTCTGATCTGTTAGGATGATTCTTCTGTCCAAGAAAACAGTGCAGATATGGCCTTCTGAATTGGCCATGGAAACCCTGAGTTAGTTCTTTTGAAATATAAAGTAAAAATGTGTTTCTGGCTTTATAAAAGAGGTTCAAAACCAGGGCCTTCTATTAAAACACAAATTTAAATATTTGCATCAAAACTTAGGGCCAGACGCGGTGGCTTATGCCCATAATCCTAGCACTTTGGGAAGCAAAGGCAGGTGGATCACTTGAGCCCTGAAGTTCGAGACTGGCCTGGGCTCTTCTTTATTCTCTCTACGTTTTCTCTTTTTGTCCCAGTCAGAGCCTCCCGAGGAACACAGCTCTGCTGATGCCTATGTTTATTCCATAAACTCATTTGGACTTATGACCTCTAGCACTTTACAATAATAAATTTGTCCTGTTTTAAGCCACTAAAGTTGTGGTAATTTGTTACAACAGCAATAAGAAATTGATATACGTATATTCTCGCATAAACACTAAATTTTAATATTATTATTAAGACAACTTCTCTCTTTAGAGTTCAATTGTAAATGGTGGTATAACAGTTTTTGTTGTTGTTGTTGTTGTTGTTGTTGTTTTTGACATAGGGTCTCACTCTGTAGCCCAGGCTGCAGTGCAGTGGTGTGATCTCCGCTCATGGCAGCCTCGCCTCCCGGGTTCAAGCAATTCTCCCACCTCTAGTCCCCTGACTAGCTGGGACCACAGGCATGCACCACCATGCATGGATAATTTTTATATTTTTTTGGTAGAGATGCGGTTTCACCATGTTTCCCAGGCTGGTCTTGAACTCCTGATCTCAAGTGGTCTTCCTGCCTCAGCCTCCCAAAGTGCTGGGATTACAGGCATGAGCCACTTCTCTGGTGGTACAACATTTTGTTTAATGCTTATGCAACAATTTATGTTGCATAAGTAAGTTCATGAAACATTGATTTGTGGTTTTAAGGTAGGAAGGAGAGGTTAAGGTTAAATAGTGAAATACAATAAGCAATTTTCTTTATACATGTGGTCGTGTGGTGAGATATCAAGCTTAAGGGGCAAATCCTTAAGGGATTTGGTGGGAGCCCAAGCTTCCTCAATGAGCCCAGTCTGAACTCAGAGCTTCTGTGAGAACTCCCTCATCCTCTGTATTAGAGACAGTCATCCTGAAACCCCCTGAGGCCTCCTGAGGCCTCCTGAGATCTCTGTGAAGTGGCATTCACCATAGAAAGCTCTTCTTAGATTTTCTTTTTTGTCCCATTTCAAGTCTGCCCCTCCTCCTTTCCTCCTTCATCCTTTATCCTGTTCTTCCAACCCCCATGCCTATTAGGCATAAGACCTTGGCAGACTGGTTACCTCTTGGACTCTCAGTTTTCAAGTCTGTGAAATATTGAAAATGCATTCTTTATAGAATACATTGCGAGGACTACATGAAACCAAAAAATCTTCCAATTCCCTTGTGAAGATTACACGTGGCAAAAAACTAAAATTTATCTACCACATGTGTCCTAGAACTGTGATAAATGTTTTAGCCCATATAATCCTCACAATCCCTCTGTGAATTAAATGTTATTATTTTTGTTTTGTTTTGTTTTTTCTCTTTGTTTTTGTTTTTTGTTTTGAGATGGAGTTTCACTCTTGTTGCCCTGGCTGGAGTGCAGTGGCATGATCTCGACTTACCACCACCTCCACCTCCCAGGTTCAAGTGATTCTCCTGCCTCAGTCTCCCAAGTAGCTGGGATTACAGATGTGGGTCACCACGCCCAGCTAATTTTGCATTTTTAGTAGAGACAGAGTTTCTCCATATTGATTAGGCTGGTCTTGAACTCCTGACCTCAGGTGATCCACCCACCTCGGCCTCCCAAGTGCTGGGATTACAGGTGTGAGCCACCACACCTGGTCTCTTTGTTATTTTTTTTACGTTTTATTTTACTTTATTTTATTTTATTTTATTTTTTGAGATGGAGTTTCGCTCTTTTGCCCAGACTGGAGTGCAGTGGTGCAATCTTGGCTCACTGCAACCTCCGGCCGCCAGGTGCAAGCAATTCTCCTGCCTCAGCCTCCTGAGTAGCTGGGATTATAGGTAACCACCACCATGCCCAGCTAATTTTTGTATTTTTCTTTTTTTTAGTAGAGACGAGGTTTCACCATATTGGCCAGGCTGGTCTCAAACTCCTGACCTCAGGTGATCCACCCGCCTCAGCCTCCCAAAGTGCTAGGATTACAGATGTGAGCCACCACCCCCGGCCTTTTTTTTTTTTTTCTTTTAATTGGTATTATTAACTCCAATTTAGAGGTAAGGCAATTGAGGATAAGATAATTGAGTGACTTCTGTACAACAGGTAAGTGGAGAACCAGGATTTGAACCCAGTTCTGTCTTCGCAGGGTCTGTGCTCTGAGCTCTGGCATTAAGTCTGTAGAGTACCTGGCAAAGGCCCCAGGCAATGGGGGCGCCACACGTTCAGCAACATAGCAAAGTGTGTAGTCCTAGAGTCAGACTGCCGGGGTTCAAATTCTAGGCTCACTGACCGTGACCTTGGGTAAGGCACTTACACTTTCTGCCTTAGTTTCCTTATTTGAAAAATGAGGATAATAATAGTAATTCTCTTAGAGGGTTATTCTAAAGATTAAATGAATCAATATAAGTAAAGCACTTTGAAGAGTGCCTGCTCCTTATTAACTGCTCGATATGTATTAGTCATCTATTTTATTCCCTTCCTATTTCTTTCTTTCCCCCTTATTTCCCCCTTCTCTTTTCTCCTTCTCCTCTCTCTCTTCCTAAGCCCAATTAGCGATCCTTAAGACCTTGATTAATCCATTTCCCTTCAATGGTACCACACTCCTCTCTCTTTTAAAAACTAATCAGTCTTTTCTTACGCCCAGGTAACTCTAGTTACAAACACTGCCTACAGAAGATAGGGGTGTCTTGAGGGCAAACAGGTGTTTACCTAGTGATCTATTATAGGATTTGTACTTTTATGAGGAAAGAACTTGGGGAGGAAAAGCAGTAGCTTGTTTCCTTTAGAGAAATGGTTGCCGCTCAAAACAAGAAGAACAATTGCAACAATTTGTGTGGGCTGTGGAAGGAATGGGTGGTTAGGTGTTCCCATCACCAATAGTGTTTGGGCACATGCTGCCTGCCCTCTTGTCGCTGGAATGCTTGGTGGTGATTTCCGCTAAGGGCAGAGCTTGGACCTGATAACCTCTTGAGACCCTTCCGGCTGAAGTGGGAGATTTTATGAGAAGTCCTTTTAAGAGGCAGTGTGGTGTGGCACAGTGGAAAGAATCCTGGACAAGGTGCCCAGATACTTGGGTCCTGGTCCTTGCTCTTCCCCTAACTATAACCATGGGCAAATTGGTTTTCCTCTCTGGGCCAGTTTACCCATCTGTAAAATGAGGGGTGGAACTCATATTTCCCTCCCCTGCCCAGGATTCACCCTGACAGACTCTCCACTCCATCCATCACTCAGTCACATCCAATAAATGAGTGAAACTGGGCGAGACCAAGATGGTGGCTCCCAGGAATCATAGATAGGGCCTGAGGTCTCTGCAGCCCAGGTCTATACACACTCATTGGTAGTGCCAGAGAAGTGATGACAGGGCACATCAGGGGACAAAATATGGGAGGGCAGGGGTTTCCTCCAACCATATCATACATACACTATCTATACTGCCTTTCCTATAGCCGACTCTGAGTTGAAAAATTCTCTTATTGCTTCCATCGAAATGTCACAAACACTTCCTCCATTTCCTTTCCCTTTGGAACAATAATGGAAGCCTGTCTCCTATTTGGGACATTCTACCACATGTCCAACTTGTGGCCCAAGGGATGGGCCCCTCCTTGTAAGTTTCCTTTCTTTTCCTCATCTTTCTACTTCCCTCTCTCTCTCTTCTACTTCCTCCCTCCCTTCCTTTCTTCTTTTATTTTTTAAATTTTAATTTAAAATATTGTTTTGAGACAGAACTCTTGCTATATTTCCTAGGCTGGTCTTGAACTCCCCGGTTCAAGTGATCCTCCCACCTTGACCTTCCAAAGCGCTGGGATTACAGGCATGAGCCACTGTACCCAGCCTCTTCCTTCCTTCTTAAAATATTTACTGAGCACCTTATGCTAAGCACTGGGTATATAATATATAAAATAGTCATAGCCTCTGCCTCCCTAGAGTTTTTGGCCTAGTGGAAACTCCAGGAGAGCTTCCAAGCAGGGATGTCTATATGTCCCTCCCTCAGAGAGACTCCTGATGAAGTGACCTGCAGCTCACCCTCCCTGCCAGCTCTTTCCTCCTCCAGGGATCTGGCAGCCCCAACTCTCACCCCAGTAGAGTGGCCCAAGGGTTGGACCAAGATGAAAGAGGAGTGTTTACCTAGAAAGGAAGGGATGTCTGGGAAGAGATGTGGTTTTCCACTGCACTGACCGTGCAGGCCTGGCCCCATCTACCTGCAGTTCCAGGGAGGCAGTTCCCAAAACTGTGTGTGGGCTATAGAAGGAATGGGTGGTTAGGTGTCACCATAGTGTTTAGGTGTGTGTGACACCCAATGGAAGACGTCCACTTCCACTGATTTTGTTGTTGTTGATGTAATCAATGGATAATTTTCATCAATGTTTTTCTTTAAAACTGAGCTGCCTTAGAATGTCTTGATTGTGCAGGGAGTGAGCTGTGCTGTGGAGTGGGTGAAACAAGTGAACAATCCCAAGTCAGCAGCTCAGGCATTCCTGAACACTGCTAGCTGCTCTGGAGGTTTTGACTGTCTTAGAGTCTTTTTTTTTTTTTTTTTTTTTTTTTTTTTTGAGACAGGGTCTCCCTCTGTCACCTAGGTTTGGGTGCAGTGGCACAATCTCAGCTCACTGCAACTTCTGCCTCCCAGGTTCGAGCAATTCTCGTGTCTCAGTCTCCCAGGTAGCTGGGATTACAGGTGTGTACCACCACACCTGGCTAATATTTGTATTTTTTTGTAGAGATGGCCATGTTGGCCAGGCTGGTCTCGAACTCCTGACCTAAAGTTATCTGCCCACCTCAGCCTCCCAAAGTGTTGGGATGACAGGTGTGAGCCACCACACTCAGCCATCTTCAAGTCTTAAATTGTATTTTCCCTCTCTTCATTATAACTTTGGGACAAGTCACATAAGGAGCACCTATTTGAAATGTAAGCTAATGAATGGCAAAAATAAATAATGATTCTGCAGATTTCCTACAGTGTCTGCTTCCCAGGATCACTGTGTGACATTCCTTTGATAAATCTTATTTTGTAGGACATGAAAACGTCTACACTCATTCTAACATTCAATGCATAAAAGAGAAAAGATGGTGCTCATTCTATCCAATGTGGCTTTTCATTTACTGGCGTAGACTGCTCTTGCCTTGTGTGGGATTTGTGGAGAAGGGCTTGCACAGGGCAACGTGAAACCTTCTCTCTTGCCTCATCACTGAAAAAAAATACGGCCAGATGTGGTGGCTCACTCCTGTAATCCCATCACTTTGGGAGGCCAAGACGGGTGGATCACGAGGTCAGGAGATCGAGACCATTCTGGCTGACATGGTAAAACCCCATCTCTACTAAAAATACAAAAATTAGCCGGGCGTGGTGGTGGGTACCTGTAGTCCCAGCTACTCCGGAGGCTGAAACAGAAGAATTGCTTAAACCCAGGAGGCAGAGGTTGCAGTGAGCCGAGATCATGCCACTGCACTCCAGCGTGGGTGACAGAGTGAGACTCCGTCTCAAAAAAAAAGAAAGAAAGAAAGAAAAAAGAAAGCAAAGTACTAGCACTTTGCATGTATTAAAAAAAAAAAAAAAAAAAAAACCCGGCTAATTTTATTGAGTGTATAAATTAGGTCTTAAAAGCACTTTTTGTCTTTTTTTTTTTTGAGATGGAGTCTTGCTCTGTTGTCCAGGCTGGAGTGCAGTGGCATAATCTCAGCTCACTGCCATCTCCACCTCTCGGGTTCAAGTGATTCTCCTGCCTCAGCCTCCCGAGTAGCTGGGATTACGGGCATCCACCACCTTGCCTGGCTAATTTTTGTATTTTTAGTAGAGACAGGGTTTTACCATGTTGGCCAGGCTGGTCTTGAACTCCCTATCTCAGGTAATCCACCCACCTTGGCCTCCCAAAGTGCCGGGATTATAGGCATGAGCCACTGCGCTCAGCCTTTTTGTCTATTTGTGATGCTGGGACACATGGCCAACCTACATTTTAAAACTATATATATATACATACACACACACATATATATATACATATACATATATATACACACACATTAAATGTGCATGTATGAGTCTACATATACTTTTTTCTTGTTCAAATAAATGAAAGTCAGTTGAATAACTTTTGACACTTGTTAATATCAAAAAGTTGAAAAGTTTACATTTAGAAAGAGCATATAGAAAATTTTAATGATAGATTGCTCTAAAGTAAAAATATCGTTCCCTTATAAATCACTTGCTCTTTGCAAAAGTACAGGGGGCTGGGCACAGTGGCTCACACCTGTAATCCCAGCACTTTTCAAGGCTGAGGTGAGAAGATTGCTTGAGCCCAGGAGTTTGAGAGACCAGCCTAGGCAACATAGTGGGACTCCATCTCTACAAAAAACAAACAAACAAACAATAATTAGCCGGGTGTGATGGTGCACACCTGTAGTCCCAGCTACTCAGGAGGCTGAGGCAGTAGGATCACTTGAACCCAGAAGGTGGAGGCTGCAGTAAGACATGATTGTGCCACTGCACTCCAGCCTGGGTGACAGAGTGAGACCCTGTCTCAAAACAACAGCAGCAAAAAACCAACCAACAAACAAAATCCCAGAAAAGTGACAAGATACCCAGTACTGGTACCAAATAAGATCCTGGGATGGGGTGGGGTGATGAAAGTATACCTTAATGCTGAAGGCTACAGCAAGTCACCAGGCTGGGAGGGGCAAAGGAGGTGGTCATCCATAGGGCTCCTGGCTGCCCCTTGTCTTTTTCAGTGGCAGGGGCAGCACCCTGGTGTTATTGGTCAGGAGCCACTTGGCTGAAGGCTGGGAGGGAAAGTAAAGGGACATTGGTAGAGCACCATTTTCCCACTAGGGTCCACCATTTTATGCACACAAGTTAACTCTACATCTGGTGCAATGGTAGGGCACAGATTTTAGAGACAGATTAGGGTTGGGAGTCCTGTCCTGTTTTCTAACTTTATCACCCTGGGCAAATCACTTTGATAAATATCCCTAAAGAGATAATGTACATGCTACACGGGATTGTCATAAGGATTGAAGAAATGCGTGTACGGTCTTGGCATGGGACCCAGTATTAAATAAATGCTCAATAAATTTTGACCCGCATATGGTAATAAAATTCTCTTATTGCGTCCATGGAAATGTCACAAATATTGTCCCCATTTCCTTTCCCTAGAAATATTATCAGTGGTCCCTCCACTATAACCCCAGGAGGTAAATATTATTCTCTCCTAACCAACCACAAAATGAGGCCTAGTGAGATTAAGTATTATTCACCTGGCTAGGCCTAGATGCAAACCCAGGCTTCAAAATCTCTTGATGTTTCCCTTCATACCACAATTAAACCTTGAGTGGGTTTTCCAGGATGTCACTGCTCTCCTCTGAAGTACAGATTGATTTATGCATTCACCAAATATTTATTGAACCCCTGTTAGGCAACAGGCACTGTTCTAAGTGCTGGGGAAAAAAGCAGTGAACACAGACACAAATCCCTGCCTTTGTGAAATGTATATTCTAGTAGGGTATAGAGATAATAAGATAAAGAAGTGAGATGTAGATTAGATTTGATAGTGACAAATTCTAAGGAGAAAAAAATAAAGCAGGGAAAGAGAATAAGTGAGTGTGTGTGGATGGGGATGGGTTGTTATCATTTTAGATATAATATCCAGGAAAGCCTCAATGCATAAGAAAGAGACATTTGAGTAGAGAGCTAAAGTGGGGAGGCACACCCCTCAGATTTCTGGGGTAAGAGCCTTCCAGGCAGAGGGAATAGCAGGGGCAAGGGCCCTGGGGTGGGAGCCAATCAGCTCTTGCAGGACAGAAGGAGATGCCTTGGAGCAAAGTCTGAGTTTCTGGAAACAATTTCTTCATCTTTTGATTAGACTGTGAAGCCTCTCTCTTGCCCAAAGCAAGTATTTCTAACATTTGGACTTCCCCTTAAGCAGGCACCAGTCCTTTGCTGGGTCACTAATGCCTGGTGTTGAAGCAACCCCAAGGAGCAGGGCTGGCTCTGTGAAGTTCTGATTTGTTGTTCTGATTTGAAGTTCTGAATGATGGCAATTGCCCTTGTAACTCAGCGCATTCTGTGGGTTGACAAGCTCTAGCCGCAAGGTTTTCCACATCCCTTGGGTGCTCTGCAGGGTAAAAGAAGGAGCCATTTCTCAAAGCCTGACCTTGATGTCAATATCTCACTTCCTGGACTCTTGGAGCTTTGAGCAAATGCTTTGATCCCAGGAGTAGAGATCTTCCAGCTTGATTTCTACCTTCTTGGAAAAATGAGAGCCTACTGAATGCAGTGAGTGTGAACAGGGACTTCGGAACCAGAGAACTGGTTTAAGTGCTCACCCTGGGGTTTATGAGTTACTCTACTTTGAGCAAGTTACTGACCTGCAAAATGAGGACATTCACACTTATGTCTTAGGCGACTAAAAGTGTGGTGATGTGGAGGGCTTGCCTAGCACAGAGCCCACACTTAGTGGAAGCTCAATAGATAATCGCTATGATTATTTTTACCCTCTTGAGAACTTGCGTGCTAGTAGAATTTCATATTGATGAAATTGTGGTCCGTGGACATCCAGAATCGCAACTGAAAATGGGCAGCTTGATGTCCATATGCATTGGAGGAACTAGGTTGGGTGTGGGGGTGGAGATGTATCAGATAAGCCTGTTAAATACTTCTGATTTCTTGTTTTGTTACAGTAGTGCTTCCTTGTGCCATTCCTTAGGGAGTCATTTGCAGATGGAGCCTGGTGAACGGAAACCTGTTTCATTTTATTTCCTTTCCCTTTTTTTTTTTTGAGACAGGGTCTCGCTCTGTCAACCAGGCCTGGATTGCAGTGGTGCCATCTTGGCTCTCTGCAACCTCTGCCTCCCAGGTTCAAGCTATTCTCATGCCTCAGCCTCCTAAGTAAGTGGGACTACAGGCATGTGCCACCACACCCAGCTAATGTTTTGTATTTTTAGTAGAGATGGATTTCACCATGTCACCTGGGCTGGTCTTAAACTCCTGGCCTCAAGCCATCTGCCCACCTCAGTCTCCCAAAGTGCGGGGATTACAGGTGTAAACCTGCACAGCTGACTAGAAATCTGTTTTAAATGTGGCAAGAGAGATCACTGTTTCAAGAAAATCTGCATTGTATGTGTTTTAAGAATGCAGATTCACTTATCTCTTGATGGTTTGGTTTGCGAATCCAGATTTTGACATGTGCGTTTTGTGTTTGCAGAATCATCTGCTCCCTATCAAATGCTTCTGTGGATATCCATGGAGTCATAGCTGATAGCCATCTTAATGTGTGGGTGAAGTGGTATCTCATTGTGGTTTTGATTTGCAGCTTTTTAGTGACTAGTGATGTTGAGTATCTTTTCATGTGCTTATTGGCCATTTGTATATCTTCTTTAGAGAAATGCTGTTCGAGTCCTTTGCCCGCTTTTTTTCAGATAAGGTCTCACTCTGTCGCCCAGGCTGGATTATAGTGGCATGATCACAGCTCACTGCAGCCTTGATCTCCCTGGGCTTAGGTGATCCTCCCAGCTCAGCCTCTCAGGTAGCTGGGACTTCAAGCACGCACCACCACGACTGGCTAACTTTTTTGTATTTTTTCATAGAGACGGGGTTTTGCCATCTCCAACTACTGGGCTCACGTGATCCTCCTGCCTTGGCCTCCCAGAAGGCTGAGATTAGAGTCATGAGCCACCACACCTGGCCCTTTGCCCATTTTTTAATTGAGTTGTTTGTTTTTTGTTTGAGTTTTAGAAATTTGTTCTACAGTTTGGATATTAATCCCTTACCAGCTATATGATTTGCAAATATTTTCTCCCATTCTTTGGGTTGTCTTTTTATCCTCTTGATATTGCCTGTCTTTGTCTGTTTGTGCTGCTATAGCAAAATGTCTGAGACTGGATAATTTATAAAAAACAGAAATTTATTTTCTTACAGTTCTGTAGGCTGCAAAGTTCAAAAAGAAGGCACTGGCAGGTTTGGTGTCTGGTGAGGGCAGCTCTCTTTTTCCAAGAGGGTGCTGTGTTGCTTGTCCTCCAGAGGGGAGGAGTAATGCTGTGTTTCAGTAACTCCTGTCTTTTCTAACCCACCCTGAGCAAAAAGCTGTGATGCTTTGGAAGCCAGTCCACTTCCAGCTCATGCCACATATCATGAGGAACCATCCTTAAGTGGACTTGAATTTTTTCTTTCTCAAATCATGCAGAACTTCCCATGTGGTCCTAAAGATAGGTTAAGGGAAGAATGGAGTGCATCAGAAGAACTTGGCCCAAGGCAGAAGGGCAACAGAGCCTCTTTTTTTTTTTTTTTTTTTTTTTTTAAGAAGTTGTCTTGCTCTGCCACCCAGGCTGGAGTGCAGTGGCATAATCTCGTCTCACTGCAACCTCTGCCCCCTGGGCTCAAGCGATTCTCCTGCCTCAGCCTTCTGAGCAGCTGGGATTACAGGTGCCCACTACCACCCCTGGCTAATTTTTGTATTTTTAGTAGAGACAGGGTTTCACCATGTCGGCCAGGCTGGTCTCGAACACCTGATCTCAGGTGATCCACCCGCCTCGGCCTCCCAAAGTGCTGGGATTACAGGCATGGGCCACCGTGCCTGGCCCTGAAGCCTCTTTTATAAAGGCCTTAAGCCCATTCCTGAGGGAGGAACTCACATGATCTACTTACCGCTAAGTTTCCAAGTCTTAATATTACCACACTGGCAACACCTGAATTTTGGAGGAGACACATTCAAACCATAGCAGTGCCTTTTGATGTGTAAGTTAAATTTTGATGAAGTCCAAGTTATCTATATATTTTTGGTTGCCTGTGCTTTTGGTGTCATAATAAGAAACTGTCACCAAATCCAATGTCACAAAGGTTTTTCCCTATGTTTTCTTCTAAGAGTTTTATAGTTTTATTTTTAGTCCCTACATGTACGTCTTTGATCCATTTCGAGTTAATTTTTGTATATGGCTTAAGATAAGGGTCCAACTTCATTATTCTGTCTGTGGATATTCAGTTTTCCCAAAACTATCTGTTGAAAAGAGTGTTCTTTCCCCCACTGAATAGTGTTATGGGCTGAATTTTGTCCTCCCAAAATTCATGTGTTGAAGTCCTGACACCCAACACCTCAGAATGTAACCATATTTGGAGATAGAACATTTAAAAAGGTAGTTAAGGTTAAATTAGGTCATGGGGGATAGGTTGGTTCCCTAATCCATGTGACTGTCTTTGGAGATAAGTCTTTACAGAAGTGACTAAGTTAAAATGAGACCCATAGTATGGAACCCTAATGCAATATGACTGGTGTCCTTATAAAAAGAGAAACAGCCAGGCGTGGTAGCTCACGCCTGTAATCCTACCACTTTGGGAGGCCAAGGCAGGAGGATCCCTTGAGCCCAGGAGTTCAAGACCAGCCTGGCAACATAAGGAGACTCTGTCTTAAAAAAAAAAAAAAAAAAAAGAAAAGGAGAGAGAGAAAGAAAGACACTAGGGATGCACAGGCACAGAGAAAAGGCCATATGAGAACACAATGAGAAGATGTCTGCCTGCAACCAAGGGAAGAGGCCTCAGGGAAAATGAAACCAAATTTAAAAATTAAAATCTTCCCACCAGCTAGGCACGATGGCTGACACCTGTATTCCCAGCACTTTGGAAGGCTGAGATGGGTGGATCGCTTGAGGTCAGGAGTTTGAGACTAGCCTGGCCAACATGGCAAAACCCTGTCTCTACTAAAAATACAAAAATTAGCCAGGCATGGTGGTGTGCACCTGTAATCCCAGCTACTCGGGAGGCTGAGGCAGGAGAATCACTTGAACCTGGAAGGCGGAGGTTGCAGCAAGCTGAGATCTTTCCACTGCACTCCAGCTTGAGCAACAAAGTGAGACTCTGTCTCAAACAAGTAAACAAACACATCTTCCAGTCCGTGAAGACAGATGTCTTTCCATTTCATCCACATCGATAGTACCAAGGGTAATTACCAATTTATCACAGATTTAGTTTTAGAAGTTTTTGTTTTGTTTTGTTTTGTTTATAATAAGCATTTGTATATTCCTACATGTAGATAACAACACAAAACCTATATATACAAATAAATACACACACATATATAAATAAATATACACACATACATATGTTTTTGTGTATGTACACATATACGCATGTATTTCACCTCACTACTTCTTTTTTCTTTTTTGGATGGGGGACCTTTTTTTTTTCCATCTCCCTCTGTCACCCAGGCTGGAGTGCAGTGGCATGATCTCTGCTAACTGCAACCTCCACCTCCCGGGTTCAAGCGATTCTTCCACCTCAGCCTCCTGAGTAGCTGGGATTACAGGTGCCCACAACCACACCTTTTGTACTTTTAGTAGGAAAGGCTAACTTTATACTTTTAGTAGAGATGGGGTTTCACCATGTTGGCCAGGTTGGTCTTGAACTCCTGACTTCAGGTGATCCACCCACCTCAGCCTCCCAAAGTACTGGGATTACAAGTGGGAGCCACCATGCTCAGCCTCACCTCACTACTTCTTGAAACTCACTTATTCCTCACAGATACATTTTTCTTCTTATTGGAATATATCTTTATTTCAGAAAGGGTCTAGTTTGGCTGGACATGAAATTCTAGGTTCTTTTATTTCCCCTTAATGCCTAAAGAGGTATTGTTTGTCTTTCTTAAAAAAAAATCTCTTTGGCCGGTCGTGGTAGCTCACGCCTGTAATCCCAGCACTTTGAAAGGCCAAGGCAGGCGGATCACCCGAGGTCAGGAGTTCGAGACAAGCCTGGCCAACATGGTGAAACCACGTCTCTAGTAAAAATACAAAAATTATCCAGACGTGGTGGTACGCACCTGTAATCCCAGCTACTCTGGAGGCTGAGGCACAAGAATCACTTGAACCCGGAAGGCAGAGATTGCAGTGAGCTGAGATCATACCGCTGCATTCCAGCGTGGGCGACAGAGTGAGACTCTGTCTCAAAAAAAAAAATTTTTTTTTTTTTAAGAGAATTCACTGTGTTGCCCAGGCTGGAGTGTAGTGGCTAGTCACAGGCGCACTACAGCCTCAAATTCGTGAGCTCAAGGGATCCTCCCACTTCAGCCTCTTTCAGTAGCCTAGCTCTGTGTTTGTCTTCTTAACATCCAACATAGCTGGTGAGAGCTCATCTCAATCTGCCTTTCTTTCCTTTGCAGATAATACGTTTTTTTCCTCCAGGGAAGGATATAGAACATTCTCTTTGGTGTTCTGCAATTTGCTACCATGTGTCTAGATGCAGATGGGTGGAGAAGGAGGAGTAGCTTGGGAGGGTCTGTGGAGGTTCAAGACCCCGGCTCTCTCCCACTCTATCCACTCTACCTCCTCCAGGGTGGAGCCTTCTTGGTCCCAACTTCTTGTGAGAACAGTGACCTTCTTTCCAATCTCATATGCTTTCTGCCCTTCAGGGATCTCATACAATTTCTGACCCAGTAGGAGTTTCTCTTCTTGTTTTGAGCTTGATTGCAGATTTATTTTATTTTTCAGTTGTATTTTCAAATGCTAAAGCTAAAACTATGAAATGTTTGCAAGAAAACACAATATCTCAGTATCTTAGATTAAGCAAAGATTTCTTACAAAAGCATGAACCACAAAAGAAAAAAATGGATAAATTTGGCTTCATTAAAATGCAAATTTGTTCTTCAGAAGACACTGTCAAGAAAATGAAAAGATAATCTATACACTAGGAAGAGATATTTGCAAAACACATATCTGATAAAGGCCTTGGAAGAAGAATATGTTAAAAAAAAAAACCTCTTGGCCGGGCGCGGTGGCTCAAGCCTGTAATCCCAGCACTTTGGGAGGCCGAGACGGGCGGATCACGAGGTCAGGAGATCGAGACCATCCTGGCTAACACAGTGAAACCCCGTCTCTACTAAAAAATAAAAAAAAAAAAATAGCCGGGCGAGGTGGCGGGCACCTGTAGTCCCAGCTACTCGGGAGGCTGAGGCAGGAGAATGGCGTAAACCCGGGAGGCGGAGCTTGCAGTGAGCTGAGATCCGGCCACTACACTCCAGCCCGGGCGACAGCGCGAGACTCCCTCTCAAAAAAAAAAAAAAAAAAAAAAAAACCTCTTAAAATATAATAATTAGAACCAAAGAATCCATTTCTTTTGTTTTAAGAGACAGGATCTCGCCCCATTGCCCAGCGTGGAATACAGTGGCATGGAATACAGTGCAGCCTTGAACCTCTGAGTGCAAGGCTCATGCCTCAGCCTCCCAAGTAGCTGGGACTACAGGCACGAGCCACCATGCCTGGATAATTTTTAAATTTTTGGAGAGACAGGATCTCACTATGTTGCCTAGACTGGTCTTGAACTCCTGGTCTCAAGCCATCCTCTTGCCTTGCCTCAGCCTCCCAAAGAGTGAGATTACAGGCTTGAGCCACCATATCTAGCCTTAAATAATTCATTTTTTTAAGTGAGGAAGATATTTAAACAGACTTTTCCTCAAATAAAGGGTATGCATGACAAATAAGTACATGAAAAGCTGTTCAACGTCATTCTTCTTTCCCCCCACCCCCACCACAGAGTCTCACTCTGTCACCCAGGCTAGAGTGCAGTGGTGCAATCACAGCCTACTGAAACCTTTACCTTCCAGGCTCAAGCAATCCTCCCACCTCAGCCTGGGACCCTGAGTAACTGGGACCATAGGTGTGCACCACCACGCATGCTTGTGGTCCCAGCCAATTCTTTTATTTTAATTTTTTTGTAGAGATGGGGTCTCCCTGTGTTGCCCAGGCTGGTCTCAAACTCCCAGGCTCAAGCGATCTTCTTGCCTTTGCTTCCCAAAATGCTGGGATTACAGGCATGTGCCACTGCACATGGCCATAATTAGATTTAGGGAAATGCAAATTAAAACCAGAATGAGATACCACTACCCGTCCACTGGAATGACCAAAATTAAAAGGTGCTGGTGAGGAGCCAGGGCAACTGGAACTCTCATTCATTACTGATGAGAATAAAATTGTACAGCCTCTTTGAAAATAAATTTGGCAATTTTTAACAAAGTTCAATATACGCTTACCTTATAAACCAGCAATCCTGCTTTTAGGCATTTACATAGAAGAAATGAAAACTTACGTCCACACAAAGATCTGTTTGTGAATGTTTGTTGTTATTGTATTTATAATCACCAGAAACTAGAAACAATCCCCATACCCATCAATTGGTGAAGGGATAAACAAATCATGACACCTTTAAAAAAAAAAATATATATATATATATATATGTGTGTGTGTGTATATATATGTGTGTGTGTGTGTATATATATATATATATATATACTTTTATTTTTGTAGAGAGGAAGTCTGTGTTGCCTAGGCTGGCCTCTGACTCCTGTCCTCAAGGTGATCCTCCTACCTCAGATTCCCAAAATGCTAGGATTATAGGTGTGAGCCACTGCACCTGGCAACAGTCATCACACTTTGATACAATGGAACATGAGTTAGAAAAAAAAAAGCTTCAGATATACACAACATAGATGAATCTCAAAAGCATTATGCTAAGTAAAAGAAGCCAGACTCAAAAAGTTCCCTTATATAAACCCTGCCAAATGGCATTTTGGAAAAGACAAAACTGTAAGGACAGAAATCAGATCTATGGTTGCCAGTGGCTGGGAGCTGCAGGGAGGGAATTGACTGCGAATGGGCAGGAGAGAACTTTCGGGTGTGAGGGAAATGTTTTATATCTATTGTAGGGATTATATAACTGTATGCGTTTGTCAAAAGCCATAAGCTTATAAAAGGAGTGAATTCTTATAGGTAAGTTATGCCTTAATAAATTCTGACACTAAAAAGTGTGTTTCTCCCCACTGTGATTTGAAGGACTTGAGCCAAAAGAGAAAGCTGTAGCTTGTGTTCAGTGGGTCATCTTGAAATGGCACTCAGCCCAAGATTTGTAAACAGCACTTAAGTATTAGTCCCTTTTTCAGAAGCTCCATTCAGTGGTCCTCTCTGAGCAACTGGTGTCAGTCTTGTTTTCTAGTAAAATTGCAAAATCTGGGAATATGAGAACTAAGGTGATCGGCCAGTCTGGTTTGCCCGGCCTGGGGGCCAGCCAGCCTGGGACTGTTTGGGACTCCTTTTAAAATCCTCCTATGATATCTAGCAGAGAAATGGGCACAAACTTGTTGGCAGAGAGAGGTCCAACCTGCTTGTAATTAGGATTGCAAGTAACCAAGCTGAATGGCCCAAGGGTCACCAAAGAGTGAAGACCCACCTTGACAAACTCCAAATTCCTAGACATCGCTGGAGACTCACCCTTCCGCCAGGGCTCAGCTTTCAGGCTTGCAACATCTCTTAGACATTTCCTCTGTTGGCATAATTTGATTTAATCTCTTTGTAGTTACATTTCTTTGTCTGAGACAGGGTCTTGCTCCGTCACCCAAGCTGGAATGCAGTGTAGCAATCTCGGCTCACTGCAACCTTTGCCTCCCCTGCTCAAGCAATCCTCCCACCTCAGTCTCCCGAGTAGCTGGGACTACAGGCATGTGCCACCATGCCCAGCTGATTTTTGTATTTTTTTGTAGAGATAGGATTTTGCCGTATTGCCCAGGCTGGAATAGTTCAGTTTCTTCATCTGTTAAAATACAGATCACAATATCCACCTTTTGAGGAAGGGAAAGAAATTTTGTATTGTTAACAGTTTACTACTGAGATTGTAAGGGTTAAGTTTGCCTGCATCTGATTTATTAAGGTTGGTGCAAAAATAATTGCGGCTTTGGGCTGTGAATTTTAAATCATTATAACTAGGCTCAAATACATCTTTATCAATCAAAATAGAAACCATTAGAAACAACACATATTTGCTAACGAGAAATAAGTTTGTTTATTCCTGTAGCGTAAAAATCCATGCTTCAGGATTTGACAGACTCTTGGAAAGCATTTTCTGCATCCTACTGGTTGTGGAAGCATTTTCCCTGCAAAAACTTGTCAAGGTGCTTGAAGAAGTGATAGTTGGTTGGCAAGAAGGCAGATGAATCTGGCGGATGAGACAAAACTTCATAGCCCAATTTGTTCAACTTTTGAAGAGTTGGTTGTGCGACGTGCGATCGGGCATTGCCGTGAAATAATCGGGCCTTTCTGTTGAGCAATGCCGGCTGCAGGCATTGCAGTTTTCGGGGCATCCAATCAATTTGCTGAGCATACTCCTCAGATGTGATGGTGTCACTGGAATTCAGAAAGCTATAGTGGGTCAGAGCAGCAGCAGACCACCAAAAAACCATGACCTTTTTTTTGGTACAAGTTTGTCTTTGGGAAGTGTTTTGGAGCTGCTTCTCAGTCCACTCACTGAGTCGGTCATCACCAGTTGTCGTATAAAATCCACTTTCCCTCACACATCACAATCCAATCGAGAAATGGTTCCTTGTTGTTGCACAAAACAAAAGAAGATGACACTTCAAAAGGACGATTTTTTTATTTTCGCTCAGGTCGTGAGGCACCCGCTTATCAACCTTTTTCACCTTTCCAATTTGCTTCAAATGCCGAACGGCGGTAGAATGATCGAAGCTGAGTTCCTGGGCAACTTCCTGTGTAGTTGTAAGAGGATCAGCTTCACCGATTGCTCTTAATTGGTCATTGTTGGCTTCTGAAGGCCAGCCCCTACTTTCCTCATCTTCAAGCCTCTCATCTCCTTTGTGAAACTTCTTGAACAACCACTGCACTGTACGTTCGTTAGCGGTTCCTGGGCCAAATGTGTTATTGATGTTGTGAGTTGTCTCCGTTGCATTACGACCCATTTTGAACTCGAATAAGAAAATTATTCAAATTTGCTTTTTGTCTAATATCATTTCTTTTTTTTTTTTTTTTTTTTTTTTTTTTTGAGACGGAGTCTTGCTCTGTCACCCAGGCTGGAGTGCAGTGGCACCATCTCGGCTCACTGCAAGCTCCGCCTCCCGGAATCACGCCATTCTCCTGCCTCAGCCTCCCGAGTAGCTGGGACTACAGGTGCCCGCACTGCACCCGACTAATTTTTTGTATTTTTAGTAGAGACGGGGTTTCACCGTGTTAGCCAGGATGGTCTCGATCTCCTGACCTCGTGATCCTCTCGTCTCGGCCTCCCAAAGTGCTGGGATTACAGGCGTGAGCCACTGCGCCCGGCCTAATATCATTTCTATAGTCTAAAATAAACATAAAATAAACAGCAAGTAATGTCATTAGCAAAAAAAGCAAGAAATTCCCATTTAAATGATGTATAACATCATTTAATACATATCTTAATACATTACCACATTTATATAAGAATGTATTCCAAAATCAAACAGCAAATTCCAATAATAAGAACACCGCAATTACTCTTGCAGTCACCTTAGTCCTTGCAGAAGCCCTTGAAGGAAGGAACCCTTGTCCCCACTTTACAGTTGTAGCTGCAGAGGCCTGGGGATGCTAAATAGCTTGCCCAGAGCTAAACAGTCAACACAGGGCAAGTTGGGATTCAAACCCAAGTCCTTCCAGTTGCAAGCTCAGGTGGTGGGGTATCTTCCGAACACCAGGATAATTAACATAGGATAGAAGCAACTCAAAATGCAGTTTCTGCCCTGCCTTCCCCTTCTTTCCATTCCCCAAAAATGAACAAAAATTTTTCTCCCCACAGGTGAATCTATCAGCTAATGAATCAAGTTCACTATATTTAGGTTTTCATGAGTAGGAACTGGGAAAAGGGAAATTTTCTTGGGCTAGGAGAGAATGGAAAGGCTGGTTGGACATGGCTGCTGAGCTGGGAGTGGAGACAGAGGGGCCAGAGAGGGACTGGCTTCTGTCTGAACCACTGATTATCTTGTCTGGACTGTGATCTGGGAGCTTCCTCCTATCTGGTCTCCTTTGTCACCAGTATCCCTGTACTTGGAGGATGCCCCATGTGGGATGGCCCTGTAACCTGTAGTTGGTGACAGAGCAAGCCCAAGCAGGCCCTGGTGCCCTCCTCAAGGACCTGCAGTCTCATGAGGTGGTATGTGCCTGGCAAGGCCACCAGAGCAGGTCCCGGGAGGTCAGCAGCTGGCAGGAATCCTACAGGCCAGCACGTGAGAGGGTAGGAAAGAATTCTGAACCCCTAAGTGCCTGGGAACAGAACATTCTGCCTTGCCAGCTGTGATCCCCCCACCCCCTTCCTTGGCAAAACTAAATAGTTAAGTGCATCTCGACAGCAAACCCAAATTTAACTTTGCTTCCTTCTGCAATGAAAGTCCAGCTGAATCGGGAAGGGAGGGGCCCTTGAAAGGTATTTCCACCTTGGCTTGACTTATTAGGTTAGTAGAAATGGACTTGTTGTTCTTACTGGTAGGTTATTAAAACCCTCAAGGAATGTGCAGAAGGCAAATTTAGTCTGAGGAGCCCAGCAGGCCTAGGAGACGCTGAATAAAGAGTCTAGTTGTTTGGATAGCTGGAATGTTGGGGAGAGGCAGCTTTTCAATGAAAGCTGCTCCCAGGTTGTGCCTTGTGGCTCCCGGTGGCCCCAGCCCGAGAGGGTCTGCATGTGCCGCCTGCTCTCTGCTCAGTGCCTATCTCTTCCTGCGCCTAGGTGGCTCCTCCCCGACTGTCTGCAAGACTGAGAAGCTCAGCTGGCCTCTTGCCCCTTGGACTTGATCTCCACTAAAGTCTCTTCAGACTGAGGAGTGCAGGAGGAAAGGGAGGGATGAGAGTGGGTGGCAGGGAGGTGGGAGAATGCTACATCTGGCATATCCTGATGCTCTTGAGACGTGAGCCCTCAGCAGGGAGGAGCAGGCTCCCAGCACGGAGGCTTGGAGGGAGGAGGCGGTGCTGCAACCTGTCACCTTAAAGGGCTTGATTGAGCTGCTGACTCAGAAGCACAGGGCTGATTACCCATAATTACAGCCCCATGTGGTAGTCTTGTCAAAATGCAGAGACCTCCTTAGTCCCAGAGCTCCTCCCCCTACCCCTTCTAAGTAGGAGCTGCCTTTCCAGAAAACGAATCTTCAAACCTGCCCACGCAAAGCCCCACAAAGGCAAGAATCACCTTTCTAGAAAGTGTTCTCTCTCCTGGAGCCGGGGGGACTTTCCCAAACATAGCCATGATCATTTCAACCTCCTCCGGATCTTTAGCAAGACCTACGAGGCCTGCCGGTCTGGCTCCTGCCCACCTCTCAGCCTCACCTCACACCTGTGACCTCCACACCTAGCTCCTGAATTAATGCAACAAATAATGTTGAATGCCTGCTGTGGGCTAGGCATCGCTCTAGGCATTGAGGATACTCCAATGAACCACGTACAAGCCCTACCCTTGTGGAACTTACATTCTGGTAGGGGGAGATGAGCAAAATTTATAGTAAGTCAGACAGTGAGAAGTGCTAAGGAGAAAAATAAAGCTGGGAGGGGAAGTGGTTCCCATTTTATAAGGATGAGCAAAGAAAGCATCACTGATGATGTGCTATTTGAGCAAAGGCCTAAAAGAAGAGAAAGGGCAAGCCACACATCTGGGGGAAGCACATGCCAGGTGAAGAGCCCTGCAGAGGTCCGTGATCAGGAAAAAGGAGGCCAGTGTGGCTGAAACAGAGTTGGAGATAAAGCTAGGATCAAAGAAACACTAGAGCGTTTGCACGCTGGCTTTTATTCTCAAAGTGATGGAGGGTTTTGAGCTGCCATTCAAGGGCTTTCAACTGAGTAATGACCTAATCTGACATGTTTGAAGTGGATCCTCTGACTGCATTGTTGAGGACAGAATGAAGGTGGGCAAGCGCAAGGTCAGGTTCAGACTAGTCCCAGTGGTGTAGATGGCGAGAAGTTGCCAGATTCAAGATACACTGGGAGAATTGTCAGGGTTTCCTGACAGATTAGATGTGCATATGAAAGAAACTAAGGAGGCAGAGATGACTCTAAGCTTTTCGGCCCAAACAGTTGGAAGGATGGATTCGCCACTTACAGAGATGGGGGAACTACAAGGAAAGCGGATTTTGGGGAGAAAGATCGGGAGTTTCATGTTCACTGTTAGATTTGAGATGACTATTGAACATGCCAGAGGAGATGTTAAATAGACATTTGGATGTTCAAACCTAGAATTTAGGGGAATGATTTGGCTGGAAAGGCCAATTTAAGAGTTGTCAGCTAGAGTAGGTATTTATTTGTTTGTTTATTTTGAGATGGAGTCTTGCTCTGTTCCCCAGGCTGGGGTGCAGTGACATGATCTCAGCTCACTGCAACCTCCACCTCCTGTGTTCAAGCAATTCTCCTGCCTCAGTCTCCTGAGTAGTGGGGACTACAGGCGTGTGCTACCATGCCAGGCTAATTTTAAAATTTTTAGTAGAGATGAAGTTTCACCATGTTGGTCAGGCTGGTCTCAAACTCCTAACCTCAGGTGATCCACCTGCCCCAGTCTCCCAAAGTGCTGGGATTACAGGTGTGAACCACCATGCCTGGCCTAGAGGAGGTATTTAAAGCCATAAACCTGGTTGAAATTGGCCTTATTTTAAATTCACAACCACCAACATGGACTCTTGAGAAGATAGGGAGTCCAAAGACACTCCAATGTTTGGGGGTCAGGAAAATGAAGAGGAGCCAGCAAAGGACACCACAAAGGGGGCAGCCAGTGAGGTAGGAGGCAAGCCAGGAGAGGGGAGGGCAGCATCCCAACGAATGAACAATTGACTGGGTTTAAACATTTTGAGACAAAGTCAGACAGAAACGGAGAGCTGAGTATTTGCCAAGTAATTGGTGGCGTTGAGAAGGCCTGTTTTGTGGAGATATGAAGGGAAAAGCCTGATTGAAGTGGGGCTTGGAGAGAACAGGAGGATACAAACTGGAGACAGTGGAGCAAGAAATGGGGCAGTAGCCGGTAGTGGATGTGAGATTAGGAGAGGGTTATTTTTCAGATAGGAGAAATAACGTTTTTGTAGGATAATGACAGTGATCTGATAGAGGGTGAAAATTTGATGATGAAGGAGAAAGAAAGGAAAACTGCTGGAGTAAGATCCTTGTAGATAAGAGAGCACGGACTCTAGTTTCTAAGTGAAGGATTTTTGACATTAATTGACTATGATTTAAAGCAAGGCTAGGTCGGGCACAGTGGCTCACACCTGTAATCCCAGCACTCTGGGAGGCTGAGGAAGGCAGATGGCTTGAGTCCAGGAGTTCAAGACCAGCCTGAGAAACATGGTGAAAGCCTATCTCTATAAAAAATACAAAAATTAGCCAGGCATAGTGGTGCACACCTGTATTCCCAGCTACTCGGGAGGCTGAGGTGGGAGGATCACTCTCAAGTGAGGTGGGAGGTTGCAGTTAGCTGACATCAGGCCACTGCACTCCAGCCTAGGTGACAGAATGAGACCCTGTCTCAAAAAAATAAAAATAAAAAATAAAGGTCAGTTAGCATGGTTGAAATACACACACACACACACACACACACACACACACACATATATATTTTTTAGAAGGAGTCTTGCTTATTTGCTTATTCACCCAGGCTGGAGTGCAATGGTACAATCTTGGCTCACTGCAACCTCTGCCTCCCGGGTTCAAGCAATTCTCTTGCCTCAGCCTCCCCAGTAGCTGGGATTACAGGCACATGCCACTACGCCTGCTAATTTTTGTATTTTTAGTAGAGACGAACTTTCACTATGTTGGCCAGGCTGCTCTCGAACTCCTGACCTCAAGTGATCCACCTGCCTTGGAATCCCAAAGTACTGGGATTACAGGTGTGAACCACTGCTCCTGGCCAATATTTTCTATTTTCGAAAAAATTTTTTGAGACAGAGTCTTGCTCTGTCACCCAAGTTGGAGTTCAGTGGCACAATCTCAGCTCACCGCAACCTCTGCCTCTCTGGTTCAAGCAATTCTTATGCCTCAGCCTCCCTAGTAGCTGGGATTATAGGCATGAGCCACCACACCTGGCTATGGTTTATATTTTCTAGACACATTTAGCTATTGTGATGCAGGTGTTACATAGGTAGAGAGGTCAGGTGCGGCGGCTCACACCTGTAATCCTAGCACTTTGGGAGGCCGAAGCAGGCAGATCACCTGAGGTCAGGAGTTCGAGACCCTGGCCAACGTGGCAAAACCCCTTCTCTACTAAAAATACAAAAATTTGCCTGGCATGATGATGTGCGCCTGTAATCCCAGCTATGGGAGAGGCTGAGGCATGAGAATTGCTTGAACCCAGGAGGTGGAGGTTGGAGTGAACTGAGATCACGCCACTGTACTCCAGCCTGGGAGTCAGAGTGAGACTCTGTCTCTGAATAAATAAATAGGTAGAGAGCTAGATTCGAGCAAAGCTGGTGTTTTTCCAGAAGAGCAGAGTGAAGGAAGAGGGGTAAAAGGAGTTGAGGATGTACGGAGATGAGTGATTATAATGATGATTAGATCATCTAAACTGGATGAGAAGGAAAGTGGGGAGGTGAAGGAAAAGGGGAAGGTGAGTAAGTCTTGAGGGACTGAAGAATTATTGGAGCTGGTGTCCCAGAGGGAGTACACGGGGAAGATATGAGGCGATGGTCAGAGTGGGAGGCATGAAATTGAGATTATGGAGTTCTTGGTAATAACATACCTAAGGCATGGCCACGAGAGTGAGTGGCTGAGACGAGATGAAGGACAAGCCCACTAGAAGCAAGGTGGTCAAGGACCAGAGGGGCTGGGGAGCTAGATGTGCCACTGCACCCCAGCCTGGGCAACAGAGCAAGACCGTGTCTCAAAAAACAAAGTGTCCCTGAGGTCCTCTCCCATTCCCACTCCCCATGTCCCCTGCCATTCCTATCCTGGGTTTCTGCTGAAAAAGATAAAAAGGAGAAATACATAATAATGTAAGGAGTGTGGGTGGGGTGTTCCATCTGTGGTCAGGGGACTGTGGGGGATGATGAGGTAAGCCGAGGAGACCAGAGGAGTATACAGGCATGGCAGGTAGCACTACCCACACAGCAGCTCGAAAGGCAGGTCACTCTGCCTCTTCTTTGCTTTCTTTTTCTTCTGAATGTTTAAAATGATGGGAGATACATGATTTATTGTCTGACTTCCCCCACATACCTGGTTAAGCCTCATTCATTTTGTTCACTCCATACCCAAGGCCTAGAAGAATGCCTGACCTAGAAGATACCCAATGGACTCTTATGGCAGGAATGTCCAATGGGTGTTAGGGGTGAGGCTCAGGGAATTAAGCACCTTGTGCTGGGTCACGGGTAAGTGAGGAAGTGGGATTAGACACATACCCATACACACACAAAATGTGGTACAAAAGGACTCTAGGGCCATGTTTTAAAAAACACTTGTGTAATTTTAAAATGCATTTATCAGCTGGGCACAGTAGTTCACACTTGTAATCCCAGCATTCTGGGAGGCCAAAGCAGGAGGATTGCTTGAAGCCAGGAGTTGGAGACCAGCCTGGGCAACATCGCAAGACTGTCTCTACAAAAAATTTAAAATTAGCTGAGCACCGTGATGTGTGCCTGTAGTCCTAGCTACTCAGGAGGCTCAGGCAGGAGGATTGCTTGAGTATAGGAGATAGAGGCTGTAGTAAGCTGTGGTCGTGCCACTGCACTCCAGCCTGGGCAACAGACTGAGACTGTGTCTCAAAAGAATAAAAATAAAAATCAGTTTCCCTATAAAATATTAGAGAAAAGAAGGAGATTAAGGAATTTTGATAATCCATTGGAAACATCACAAGCTTTATTTTTATAGTCTATTTTATGCAAAACTGAATATTTAAATATGTGATTTTAAACATTTTGCCCATCTTCATTCTGCAGTATAAATATGTGATTTAAATGTGGAACTTGGGCACAAGGAGAGTGAGGAGCAGAGTATGGAAGCCAGGCAAATGTGGGGAAAGGCAGCTTAGCCTCCCTGACTTTGCCTGGAGCTTACAGCCACATAGGCTGCTCTGGTTTTCCTTTTTTTGTTGTTTCAAAGACACTTGAAAGTGTTGACTGTTACACAGTGTTTTAAAAAGACATTTGGGGCCAGGTGCTGTGGCTCTGTCTGTAATCCCAACACTTTGGGCGGCCAAAGCAGGAGGATCACTTCAGGCCAGGAGTTTGAGACCAGCCTGGGCAACATGATGAAACCCCATCTCTAGAAAAAAATACAAAAATTAGCTGGGCATGGTGGTGCATGCCTGTAGTCCCAGCTACTGGGGAGGTTGAAGTGGGAGGATCACATGAGCCCAGGAGGCAGATGCTGCAGTGATCCAAGATCACGCCACTGCACTCCAGACTGGGCAACAGGGCAAGACTCTGTCTCAAAAAAAAAAAAAAAAAAAAAAAGACATTTGGAAATGTCAGCCTTCCTCTGGTAGAGCTCACCTAGCTCAGCTACCTGTGAGGTCAGAAGTTTCATAGCTTATAGCATAGCAAAAGTATGCGATGCCAGTGAGCACAGACACAGCACAAAAGCACCTCTAAAGAGGAAACCCTCAAAATGCAGCCACTCACGGGTGAATTGCCATTCGCCCTCACTGCCCATGGGTTCCAGAAGTGCAGGTGCCCAGAGGTGGCAGCCTGTTGTGACTCCCATTGCCTACAGGATGGAGATGAAAGGTCTGGGAAGAAAAGCGAGTCCTACGCAGAGAAGTGTGTATCCTTCCAGATTTTTTCTATGGAACTGAGAGTTGAACCCAGGATTACCTAATCCCCAAGCCCTCCCTCTCTCCATGGGTTTTGCGAATGAGCCTCAAGTCTTTTTAGAACACCAGCTGTTAATTTCTCCTTGATAAATGTCACTCATTTCTCAGCAAGAAGTTAAGATAACTTCCAGGGTTCCCCCAACCCCAAGTCACATTGTCTCCTCTATTTCCTTGCCACCCAGAGGCTGAATTCCAGTAGCCATTCTGCGTTGCAGCCCTTCATCTAGATGCTGTTCATTAAGAGGAGTGCCCTTGCCCCCACCCACCATGGGGCTGGCTGCTCACCAGCACCATTAACAGTGTTTGGCACATGCTGGACTCTCAAGAGGTAGGGGTGTGTGAGACTATTGACCATTATTTAGCACCCTTGGGTGCCAGGTGCACTGCTGGATTCTCTGCAAATACAATCTCTTTTAATCCTCACAATAACCCCAAAGGCAGCATTATTTCCCTCCTTACAGATGAGGAAATTAAAGCCCTGGGAGCACAGTAGACTTGTCCTCACTCACAAAGCTAGTTAGGAATGGAGCTAGGATTTGAATGGAATCAACCTGCCTTCAGAGCAGTTCCTGTGATAGAACCCTCAGAGGGTGTGTGTGCGCGTGGGGTGGGTGTTTCAGTTGCCTGTACCCAGTGCTAGTTCAGATCAAAGCAGACCTCCTTTGATCTGTGAGTGTGAGTGGAACTGGGAGGCAGCTCCTCGCAGGGAGGTGTTTGGAGAAGCTGCGGGTGGAATGAATGGGAGGAAACAGGTTGGGGCAGTAGGTGGGGCATGCTGCAGGCTAAGTGACACAAGCAGGTTGGGTGACAAGCTCAGCTGGGCCCCTCGGGTTTAAGACAGGAGGGTGATAAGGGAGGTGTTACTGTGTGCAGAGGTCACAGCTGGGCTCATCAGAGCTCAGCCCAATCAGAGTGGCTGTTTTTGTTTTTTGTTTGTTTGTTCTCGTTTTTTAAAAGCAGGACCAGCCAAACGTGTCCCAGCAGCTTCCTGGCTTTCTAAGGCTTTCCCTTCTTTGTTCCCAGGTCACTAAGCTAAGAAAATATAGCATGTCCATCTGGCCAGCTTCCCAGATAGAGCCTCATGAAGTTCCAGCATACAGAGAAGTGAAAGGGGAGAATGGAAGAATCTGTTCATTCTTTCGTTCAGTATTTACTGAGCACCCACTATGTGCTAGGTATCATTATAGGTGCTTGGAACACAGCAGTGAAGCAAAAAGACAGATCCCTGACTATGGGTTGCTTGTGGTGGGAGATGGGGAGGTAATAAATAATAACCCTAAAAAGGAAGTAAATTAGGTCCTAAGGCTGTGGAATAAAGGCAAAATAGAGCAGGGAAAGGGGGATCAGGAGCACATGTATGGCTGAGGTTGGGGCTACAATCTTAAGAGAGTGATCAGGGAAGTGAAGGAACTGCCCATGTGGTAGGCAGAGAGAACACCATGTCTCCAGAGCTGAGGCAGGAGGGAACAGGCCTCTGTATTTGAGCAATAGCTGGAGACCAGGAAGTTGGAGTGGAGGGGGTGACGTGGAGAATAAGAGACCAAGGGATTGTCCAAGGGTGGGGGCTACATCACTTAGGGTGTGACAGTGGCCTGTCTTCTCTTTGTAAAGGATGCCTCCCACTGCTGAGCAAGAAGGTGGGAAATGGGAGAGCAGCTCTCAGAGCCCAGCATGATACCCAGACTAGAGGCTATGGGGGCTCAGGCAGGGGCTGGGGGCAGGCTTTGGAGGGGTGGGGGATGATATGGTTTGGCTCTGTGTCACCACCTAAATCTCATCTTTTAGCTCCCATAATTCCGGTGGGAGATAACTGAATCATGGGGGCATGTCTTTCCTGTGCTATTCTCATGATGTGAATAAGTTTCATGAGATCTTATGGTTTTAAAAAGGGAGTTTCCCTGCACAAGCTCTCTCTCTCTTTGCCTGCTGCCATCTATGTAAGATGTGACTTGCTCCTCCTTGCCTTCTGCAATGATTGTGAGTTCTCCCCAGTTTAATGAAACTGTAAGTCCATCAAACCTCTCTTTCTTTTGTAAATTGGCCAGTCTCAGGTGTGTCTTTATCAGCAGTGTGAAAACAGACTAACACAGGCTGGGTGTGGTAGCTCACGCCTGTAATCCCAGCAATTTGGAAGGCCAAGGTGGGCGGATCACCTGAGGTCAGGAGTTCAAGACCAGTCTGACCAACATGGAGAAACCCCATCTCTACTAAAAATACAAAATTATCTAGGCATGGTGGCACATACTTGTAATCCCAACTACTTGGGAGGCTGAGGCAGGAGAATCACTCGAACCCAGGAGGCAGAGGTTGCAGTGAGCCAAGATCATACCATTGTACTCCAGCCTGGGCAACAAGAGCGAAACTCCATCTCAAAAAAAAAAAAAAAAAAAAAAAAAAAGAAAGAAAGAAAAAAAAGAAAGAAGCCAGGCGCGGTGGCTCAAGCCTGTAATCCCAGCACTTTGGGAGGCCGAGACGGGCGGATCACGAGGTCAGGAAATCGAGACCATCCTGGCTAACAAGGTGAAACCCCGTCTCTACTAAAAAATACAAAAAACTAGCCGGGCGAGGTGGCGGGCGCCTGTAGTCCCATCTACTCGGGAGGCTGAGGCAGGAGAATGGCGTGAACCCGGGAGGCGGAGCTTGCAGTGAGCTGAGATCCCGCCACTGCACTCCAGCCTGGGCGACAAAGCCAGACTCCGTCTCAAAAAAAAAAAAAAAAAAAAAAAGAGAAAAGAAAGAAAACATAAAACAGACTAATACAGGGGAGCTCAGGAGCACTGCCTTCCGTCTGGTCCACTGGAGATGTCTGCCAGACTCCAGCTGGGTGAGCCTAGCAGGCAGTTATGTATACAAGTCAGGATAATGGGAGAAAGGTCTGCACTAGAAATGTAAGTTTGGGGTGTCATTCTGCAGATGGTGAATGAGATCATGAGAGTGGGAGTGCAGATGGGGAAAAGGACGAGGGCTGAGCCTTGAGCACTGCACTTTTCAGAAGCCCAGGAGAAGAGAAGGCACAATCAGGGAGGTAGGAGGAAAGCCACGAAAGGCTTATCCCAGAAGAGATAGCTTCAAGCAGGAGAGAGGGACCAACTGCATCAAATGGTGCTTAATCTAGTCTTGCTGCTTTTGCTGTGCCCCAAGCTGCCATTCCCTCTTCTTTAAAATAGGAGTTACAGGGTCCAGGTGTGGCAGCTCACACCTGTAATCCCAGCACTTTAGGAGGCCAAGGCAGGTGGATCACGTGAGGTCAGTAGTTCAAGAGCAGCCTGGCCAACACGGTGAAACCCCATCTCTACTAAAAATACAAAAGCTAGCTGGGCTTAGTGACGCATGCCTGTAGTCCCAGCTACTTGGAAGGCTTGAGGCAGGAGAATCACTTGAACCCGGGAGGTGGAGGTTGCAGTGAGCCGAGACTGCACCACTGCACTCCGGCCTGGGTGACAGACCAAGACTCTGTCGCAGAAAACAAAAAAAAAAAAAAAAAGGGAGTTACAGTGTCCATCCAAGAGGTGTGATGGAGATTAAATGAAATCATGTACAAGGAGCATATGGCACATTTAAGTCACAATCAATGTCCTTCTTTCTGTGGGAAAATTCATGCATATGAATGATGGCAAAAAGAAGATGATAACCATGATTATGATGCTTATTTATGCCTCAGGAAAAACTGTATAAGACATGCCCTTGTCCTTGGGCAGCACAGCCGTCACCGGGGAGGACCTACATGGAATAAAGGACAGCAATCCATGCCTGCCGGGCACAGGCTGTGACTGATGGGCCAGGGCAAGGAATGACTTTTCATGGTCAGGGACTTTACAGGTATGGGCACCCAAGCTGGGTTCAGAAGGATGTGGAGATTTGGGCAGGCTGAAGGCAAGGGACATTCACTTGAAGGCAAAGGTGTCGCAGAGGTGCAGAGTGGGAGCTGAACTTTGCTTGAGGACTGAATGAGACTTGCTTAACAGGAGAGGGTGTATTGGTGTGTGTGTTTCCAGAACAGGCCCAGTGGGAAAGAGGTTGGCAAGGGAGGTAGGGATCAGATTACATAGTAATCAAAATCTGGTCTAAACTAACAATCAGTCCACCAGAGCACTGGGGTAGGTGCTGAGCCCCAAGTCCCACCATACTTGTATCCTCCATTCTCTGGTTGTAATGGCCTGCTTAGCCCTGTGTCTCCCCTGGACTGAGTGCTCTGGGAGGGAGACAGGGATGAAGCCCTATTTGCTGCTGAGCCCAAAATTAGTGCTGTGTTTGAGGGAGGCACATGTGGTACGCCTAGAGGCCGAAGGAGAGGGTCTCTTCAGAACCTCCAGACAGGGAGCCCCTACCACAGCACCATGCCCAGCTCCCTGTGGGCACTCGGTAAATGGGAATGGAATGGACACATGTGCCCAGGGGTGACTGTTCTAAGGCTGACTGCAGTGTCTGTAGGGCCCACCATCTACTCTCGAGAAGCCCCGGGGGGAGTCCCGAATCCAGGTACCTGTTAGGCCCCATTGACTGTCACTGATCTGAAGAGAGATTCCAGACATGGGAAATCCAGGGGACTCCCTGCAGAGACCTGGATAGGGTCTTCTCCCCAGCCCCACTCCAGGCCCAGACATCATCACTGTCAGGTGGTGGTTTCTTCATCTGCTTGTCCCTGCCTTGCTGACCTCCTAGCTCTGGCTCCCCTTCCTCTCGCTGTCTGCTCCCATCCCTGATGCTCCCGCTCTCTCTTCCCTGCTCAGCCAAGGAGCTATTTTTGTCATCTCCCCCTCCCCCATCTGCCCCTTCTGTCCCCCAGGATTGAGCATGGTTCCTTCTCAGAAGCGGATTCCTGAAAGGCCCTGCCCTTCAGGGGCCATGGATGGGGCCACCAGTTGCCGGGCAAAGAAAGAGCAGCCAGGAAGCAAGTGACGAAGCCTGCAAGAAGGCCAGGGAGGAACAGGAAGGACCAGGTGCAGCGGGCAGGGTGGGAGGGAGACTGGATAAGGATGGGAGAGGATGGAGGAGAGCTGAGAAAGAGACAAAGAAACAGAGCCACAGGGCAGGGCATAGTGCTGGGCTTGGGGCTGAGAAGTCACTGCAGGCGGAGGTAGGCAGCTCAGGCCTGAACCCCACAGATGCACCCAGATGCCCGGAGCAAAGGGAGCCTTAGACCCCTGCTTCTGAGCTCGTGTCCTTCTTTATTTCTTTTCTTTTCTTTTTTTTTTTTTTTTTTTTTTTTTGAGACTGTCTTGCTCTGTTGCCTAGACTGCAGTGCAGTGGCACAATCTCGGCTCACTGCAACTTTTGTCTCCCAGGTTCAAGCGATTCTCCTGCCTCAGCCTCCCGTGTAGCTTGGACTACAGGTGCAAGTCACCACACCTGGCTAATTTGTGTATTTTTAGTAGACAGGGTTTCACCATTATTGGCCAGGCTGGTTTCGAATTCCTGACCTCAAGTAATTTGCCCACCTCAGCCTCCCAAAGTGTTGGGATTACAGACGTGAGCCACCATGCCCGGCCTGAACTCATGTCCTTGTGACACACTCTCCCAGGTGCCCCCAGGCTCACGAATCCAGCAGAGCATCCAGAGATGGCAGGGGGCATGTGAAGCCTTTCAGTCCTCCCAGCCTGCCCTGGGAAGAGGTTGGGCCTTCCTAGCTCTGGGTCTTTGGAGGTGTTGTTGATGGTGTGGGGGTTCCTCTTGCAAAAAGCAGGTGCTCTAGGTTGTAGGGAGCAGAAGGGATGCAGGGGTCTAGAATAAGAGGAAACAGTGCTGAGCTTGAAGATGGGTGAAAAGAGATTTTAAATCTGCCATGCTCCTCCTAAACTGGTGCTCCTAGGCAGTAAAAAAATCCAGTACAGTGTGTGCTTTGTGGGTTAGTCACACTGTGACTGATCTGTGAGCTGCTGTCAGTAGAGTGAATCAGGGGAGGGAGGGTGTGAGTGTGTGTTGAAGGGTGTGAGTGAGTGTGATCATGTATGTGGAGGTGTGTGTGCCTGTGGCTCCCCAGGGTAACATGGGTCTAAGGTAGGATTCAGATGTGTCTGGCTGGCGGTGCCAACCTACAGAAGTTTTGCTCCAGGCCGGGCGCAGTGGCTCATGCCTGTAATCTCAGCACTTTGGGAGGCCAAGGTGGGCAGATCACCTGAGGTCAGGAGTTCAAGACCAGCCTGGCCAACATGGTGAAACCACGTCTCTACTAAAAATACAAAAATAAGCCAGGTATGGTGGCTTGCTCCTGTAATCCCAGCTACTTGGGAGGCTGAGGTAGGAGAATCGATGGAATCCAGGAGGTGGAGATTGCAGTGAGTCAAGATTGCGCCACTGCACTCCAGCTTGGGCAAAAAGGGTGAAACTCTGTCTCAAAAAAACAAACAAACAAAAACAGAAGAAGTTTTGCTCCAAGTTCCCAGAGCCTCCAGCCTCCAGGGAGCAGACTCACCCCAGGAAGGAGATGGGTAACCAAGCCTGCCATCAGCGGCGCAAAGCGACCTGCAGCGCATTGGAGGAGGGGTCTTTCCAGCCCAGTGCTGGTCTGAGCCTCGGGAAGAGGACTTGACACAAAATGGGATCACCATTCCTACGAATGGGGCTCTGGCCCCTCCTACCACACGTAACCCCAAGGGGAGATTCGTCTATCCTCACGGTCTAGAGCCCCTGACACCTGAGGGCCAAGCAAACTGTGGCAGTGGCTGGTGACACACCACGGGGCCACTGGGATGCAGAGATCCAGGTGTCTAGGGGTGGGGGCAAGGGAGCAGGGAGGTGGCAGGGGTCTGAGGCCCCGGGAAAGGGGCCTAAGAGTCAGTGGCATTTTATTGTGACCCAATTGACACCAATAGTGGGGAGAGAAAATTCAGGCACACAAAGCCAGAATAATTAAAGACTATCCATTGTTTTCCTTTTTTCATTATTTTAATTTTTAAAAATTTTTTTTATAGAGATAGGGTCTTGCTGTGTTGCCCAGGCTTGAGTTGAACTCCTGTCCTCAAGCGATCCTCCCATGTCGACCTCCCACAGTGCTGGGATTACAGGCATGAGCCACTGAGCCTATCCCTGTCCATTGTTTTCATCAGAGAGACATTTATTGAACACATATGTGTTCGTACCAGACACTAAGACTACTAAACCAAACACGACCTCAGCCCCTACGGAATTTACTGTCCAGTGAGTAAGAGGAACATAAAAGTGGGTGATTGGCCAGGCGCAGTGGCTCACGCCTGTAATCCCAGCATTTTGGGAGGCCGAGGCAGGTGGATCATCTGAGGTCAGGAGTTCGAGACCGAGCTGGCCAACATGGTGAAACCCCATCTCTACTAAAAATACAAAAATTAGCTGGGTGTGGTGGTGGACACCTGTAATCCCAGCTACTTTCCTGAGGCTAAGGTAGGAGAATCGCTTGAACCTGGGAGGCGGAGGTTGCAGTGAGCCGAGATCATGCCATTACACTCCAGCCTGGGCAACAAGAGCAAAACTCGGTCTCAAAAAAAAAAAAAAAAAAAAAAGTTGGTGACTGTGTCATTTGTAAGTAATGATAATCATAATAGCCAACACATGGCCGGGCGCGGTGGCTCACGCCTGTAATCCCAGCACTTTGGGAGGCCGAGATGGGCAGATCACTAGGTCAGGAGATCGAGACCATCCTGGCTAACACGGTGAAACCCCGTCTCTACTAAAAAATACAAAAAACTAGCCGGGAGAGGTGGCAGGTGCCTGTAGTCCCAGCTACTTGGGAGGCTGAGGCAGGAGAATGGCGTGAACCCAGGAGGTGGAGCTTGCAGTGAGCTGAGATCCGGCCACTGCACTCCAGCCTGGGCGTCAGAGCCAGACTCCATCTCAAAAAAAAGAAAAATAGCCAACACACTCAGTGTTCACATGTGCTGGGTACTGTTCTAAGCACTTTACATATATGTGCATGTATGCACAGGATCGAGGCCCATGCAGGGCATGGGAGACATCAGAGCAGAGCCCCAGCGCACCTCAGTCATTGGGAAGCTCCTCCAGAGGAGAACAGCATATTTTCCACAGGGCTCTAGAACAGGTCAATAGGCCAGTGGAAGTCCCTGCAGCCTTCACTCCTACCTCTGTCAGCTCAGAGCTGGCCAGATCAGACTTGTCTGCACCAAAGCAATCATCCAGTCTCTCCAGCCCACCTCTGGGGCTGATGCCCTCTGACCCTCCTGGGGAAAGCAAACATTAAGAGAGGGCTGGATTCAGTGGCTCACACCTGTAATCCCAACACTTTGGGAGGCCAAGGCAGGAGAATTGCTTGAGGCCAGGAGTTCGAGACCAGCCTGAGCAACAAAGTGAGGCTCTGTTTCTACAAAAAAATCAAAAATTAGCCAGGTGTGGTGGTGTGTGCCTGTAGTCCCAGCTATTCAGGAGGCTGAGGTGGGAGGATTTCTTGAACCCAAGATGTTGAAGCCACAGTGAGCTGTGATCGTACAACTGCACTCCAGTCTGGGTGACAGAGGGAGACTCTGTCTCACAAAAAGAAAATAAAAAATAAAAAAATAAAGAAAGAGAGAGAATAGAGGAAGCTATGGGGATAAGTGGGGAACAGAGGGCAGGAGGGGGTACTGGGCTGGGTTGCGCTGGACTGGGGGCTATGGAGTTGAGTGTCCCAGCCTGGGCAACCAGAGTCACCCCACATAGAGGAGCCAGCCAGCCATTTACTGCCCAGCTCAGAGCATTCCCTCTGGGGAGTACAGGCTGGTAGCTCAGAGGTGGTAAGAGAAGGCAGATAAATTGGAATAAGCAGGCTGCCCTAGCTTTTGTGGGCCCAGTGGAGACCAAATGATATTCCCAGATCACAGCCCATGCCCGCTTCTCTTCCCACTCTTGGCACCATTTTGAACCATAAGAGGTCACCAGTGACACCAATATCTGTGTGGACACCAGCCTGCACACACACACACCACCACACAGCAGTCCCTGGCCACTTCTTGGGCCCAGGGAAAGGTTGTAATATTTGGGACATATTTATACTAAAAAAGTGTTCCTTATATATGTGAAATTCCAATGTAACTGGGAATCCTGTGTTTTATCTGCAGCTCCAGCCAGTGGTGCCTCCACCAGCAGTATAATCAGCCCTTGGGAGGCCCTCAAAACCCTGCAAGTGGGCTCAGGGCCTGCTAGGCAGGGCCTTCCAAGAATCCCGGGCTGGGGAGTGGTGGGGGAGGCAGGTTCTGGGTGGATGTATCATGGACCTGCAGACTCCTCTCTTTGTGAGGAGGGGGTTGACCAGAAGAGGGTCAGATTGTGTCCCCAAAAAGCTCAGGACCTAGAGCAGGGGGCCCTTTGCCTACTTTCTGGGGTGGGCCTCAATCCGTCTTCAAGTGAGAACTAATCTCAAGCAAGGGGCATCATTGGAAAATTGATTGGCACCCTTGGTGTCTTCACCTTTTTTTTTTTTTTTCTTTCTTTCTTTTCTTTTTTTTTTTTTTTTTTTTTTTTTGTCTGAGACAGGGTCTTGTTCTGTTGCCCAAGCTGGAGCACAGTGGTGCGATCATGGCTCACCGCAGCCTCGACCTCCCAGGCTCAAGTGATCCTCCCACCTCAGCCTCCCATGCAGCTGGGACTACAGTCGAGCACCACTATGCCCAGCTAATTTTTGTATTTTTTGTAGAGGTGGGGTCTTGCTGTGTTGCCTAGGCTCATCTCAAACTCCTGGCTTCAAGCCATTCTCCTGCCTTGGTCTCCCAAAGTGCTGGGGATATAGCCGTGAGCCACTGTGCTGGGCATCTCTAATTTTTCTAACATCCCTACAGGCAGTGGCCTCTGATTCTGGGAGATAGTACTGCAGAGTGGCTGAGAGCTAGAGTTGCCAGATAAAAATACAGGATGCCCAGTTAGATTTGAATTTCAGATAAACAATGAATACTGGTTTTGTTTTTGTTTTTGTTTTTGTTTTTTTTGAGACGGAGATTTGCTCTTGTCGCCCAGGCTGGAATGCAATGGCGTGATCTCGGCTCACTGCAAACTCCACTTCCTGGTTCAAGTGATTCTCCTGCCTCAGGCTCCTGCGTAGCTGGGATTACAGGTGCCTGCCACCACGCCCAGCTAATTTTTGTATTTTTAGTAGAGACGGGGTTTCGACATGTTGGCCAGGCTAGCCTCGAACTCCTGACCTCAGGTGATCCACCCATCTCGGCCTCCCAAAGTGCTGGAATTACAGGCATGAGCCATAACACCTGACCTCTTTTTTTTTTTTTTTTTTTTTTTTTTTGAGATAGAGTCTTACTCTGTCACCCAGGCTGCAGTGCAGTGGCACAATCTCAGCTCAGTGCAACTGCCACCTCCCAGGTTCAAGCCATTCTCATGCCTCAGCCTCCTGAGTAGCTGGGACTACAGGCGTGTACCACCACGCCCAGCTAATTTTTGTATTTGTAGTAGAGATGGGGTTTTGTCATGTTGGTCAGCCTGGTCCCGAACTCCTGACCAAGAGATCCATCTGCCAGGGCCTCCAAAAGTGCTGGGATTATAGGCATAAGCCACCACGCCCGGCCAACGAATACTTTTTTACTACCAACATGTCGTGTAGTATTTGGAAATCTACAGTTGGCCCTCCATATCTGTGGGCTCTTCATCCATGGATTCAACCAACTGCAGATAGAAAACATTTTTAAAAAACAATATAAATAATACAAATAAAAAATACTGCATAACTAACAATGATTTACATAGCATTTACATTGTGTTAGGTATTGTAGGTAACCTAGAGATCAGCTAAAGTATGTGGGCAGTTATATGATTATATGCAAACACTGTCATTTTATATGAGGGACTTGAGCATCCTCAGATTTTGGTATCTGTGGGGTCCTGGAACCAGTCTCCCTGGGATACCAAGGGACAGCTGTACTTCTAAAAATTATTTCTTGTTTATCTGAAATTCAAATTTAAGCTGGTGTACTGCTTTTGTTTTTGTTTGTTGTTGGTAAATCTGGCAACCCTGCCGAGAGCAGGGGTTTTGGAGTCTCATACCTTAGGCTCAGATCTCGGCTTTTCTATCTTCTCACTGTGTGAAACTCTCTGAGGCTCACATTCCCTATCTGCCTCCCAGGGCAGGAGAAGGATTAAGCGATAAAATGTGCTGGTGTAGGTGACAACTGTTATTACTGTCCCTGGCCAAGATCCCACAGTTAGAAGGCAACAGACCAGTGTCTGCCCTCCACGCTCTGGTCTGAGATCCCTGGGTCATCCCGAGGGCCCTCAGCAGCCTGCTGCCCCTCCTCCAGATCCCAGCCCATGCAGTGCTCAAGGGGCCACTGGGAGACCAGCAGAAGAGGCCCTGCACCAGAGAGGAAGCATGATCTGGCCTGGGGAACCCAAACTTCTAATAACTGCGTGGAGCCCTGTGGAATGAGAAGGGAGTGGCGGAGGCACTAGAATTTATTCTGTGCCCACCATGTGCCGGGCATTTGTTACCTAATTTAATCCTCACAGCAACTTCTCATTTCCATTTTGCAGCTGAAGATGTATTAATAGCAACACAGGATAAGGCCCGGCTGTTCTTGTTTGGACCACTTTCTCCGGCCAAATCTATGGCTCCTCTCACCTCCTCCAGGCCTTTGCTCACCCCAGCCTCTTCCCTGACTGGGTGCCTCCCATTGGAACCCGCCCTGGGGAACCCGTCCCACAGTGATGGAGCGCCTTATACCTGCTTTCTGCTTTCTTTTTTTACAAAGCACTCCTACTCATCAAATACACTAACTACTGTGCTTATTTGGTTTGCTTCTTTCCCTTCCAGAATGGAAGCTCTACGAGAGCAGGGTTTTCAGTCCTTTTGGTTTACCGACACACTCCCCATGCCCAGCACAGACTCTTGTACATATTTGTTGAATGGATTAGAAACAGAATAACAGTAATCATAGCTGACACTGTCTTGGCCCCTACTTTTTGCCCTAGAACCATTCCAAGCACCTCATATGTGCTCATTCATGAATTCCTCCCATCTCAATGAGGCACAGTGCGGGCAAGTAATTTGCTCAAGGTCACAGAGCAAGTGTGCAAGAGCAACGAGCAGGTTGGCCTGAGTTCCCCATTGGTGATGTTTTACTCACTCCGAGGCTGTCTGTGACCCTTGGCATTAGGCCTTTTCGTGGGTGGCATGGCCGCCTTGGCAGCAACCCTCTCACTCCTGTAGCATGCTGTATTACGAGGGCCTCTTCGCTTGTTTAGTGTTGACTCAATTTCTTTGAGGGCAGGGACTGGTCTCCTTCATTTTGATTTCCTCAGTGCCTTGCATGGTGTCCAGCCCATTGCAGACACTCACCTCCATTTTCCTAGTTGGCATTTACACCCACCTGGTGAGGCGGGAAGCACAGGTATCATCACTCCATTGCCCCCATTTTATCAGCAAGGAAACAAGCTCAGAGAAGTGAAGTCATTCATTCATTTGACAAGTATTTATTGCACTTCTATACACCAAGTACTGAGCTAAGTGCTTGAGAGGTAGGAAGAGGCAGACAGTGAGCAGACCATGGGTCTCCTGGTTCAGTGCTCACCTGGCCACAGCCCACAGTCCACACTACATAGCCCCAGGGGTTCTGGCTGCTGCCCAAGGCTTTGGTGAGATCTTCCCCTGTTAGAACTGGGCAAAGGCCAAATATAAGCATTGAGGGGTACTGGGGGTGGGAGGGGACTTCAGGATCTAGATAGGCTGTTTCAGCCACGGTTTGTGGGGGCTGCCCAGTGGGGCTGGAGCGAGTAAGTGGGTGAGGGGGTGATTTCCAGCCTGTGATTCATGTCTGCCAGATGTGCTTCAAAGCAAACAGGATGCAAACCATATATTTAACCTGATGTGGTTAGCACCCAGCCTTTCCCAGTGGGGGAAGCCTTTGGGGTGTCTTCCTCTTACTGGGGAATGTGTTCCTCAGGGAGGGGAAAGGGTGGTTCGCAGTGTACAGAAAACCTGGAGACTCAACCAAGAAAAGGCAATATGTTCCCAGGAAGAAATATACCACAGCTAGAACCAGAAGGTTTTTCTGTCTGTCCTTCTTGGCCCCTGAGTGTGTTATATGAACAGATTTATGCTGAAACCTGGGTGTGGTGGGGAGAGGTTGTATTCATTCATTTATTCATTCATTCATTTGACAAGTACTTATTGCACTTCCATACACCGAGTACTGAGCAAAGTGTTGAGAATATACCAGGGAAAACAATATACCTGCTGCTGTCCTCGTTAAACTTGCAGCTTAATGTGGGACAAGCATTAAAGGAGTGTTGCTGTTAATTATTTTTAGCTGCCAGTGCTCTGAAAGAGATTCCTGGATTGCATGAAAAGGTAAAATAAGAAACCTGTTTCAGTTTGGGAGTCAAGGAAGGCTTCCTGGAGGAAGTGGTATTTGTGCTGAGTCCTGGAGGCAGTCTAAGAGTTCTTCTGGCCACTTGCTGAGTGGAGTGGGTGAGGGGGCTGAGCATCAAGCATTGTAGGCCCAGGGAGGGGCACATGCAAAGACCTTGAGATGGAAAGGAGCGTGACTTCTGTAGGTTCTGCACGAAGGGCTCCAGAGTGGCTGGCATCTGGGTACTAGGCTGATTGGGAGAGGCAGATCCTGCTCATGTCTAATGGAGAAGATGACCAAGTTTAACCACAGGAGTGGCATTCCATGAGCAGCAGGGACGTCGTGGAAGTCTGGCGTGAAGGGACAGTTGCCGTGAATAGACAAGTTCGTTCTGGAAGGCTTGCTGCAGAAGGCGTGTCTGGAGGTTTTGGCAGAGGGTGTAGGAGTTGGAAGAGCTGTGTGCAAGGCTGAGAAAGTGGGAGCGAGACTACTTTGGGTTGGTGTGGGGGTGGCTGAATGACTCTATTTGGATGTGTACGTTCTGTCTCTCCAATTAATTTTAAGAGCTACTATTTATTTCACAACCACTGTGTGCCAGGCAAACACTGATCTATTTCATTCAACCCATAAATAGCTGTTTGAGATAGATATGACCATCCTATTTTACAGATGAGACAAAGGAGGCTCAGAGGATTAAGTGACCTGCCCACAGCAACACGGAGAAGATGTGGTGGAACCAGGGATCAAAAATGTGTCCTCTCTGTATATAGCTCCTCAACCTTCCATCACACTTGCCTTCCTGGTGACCTGATATCCTAGGATTTTCACTGACTGCTCTGGGGACACATTGGTTAAATCCAAGTGGTTTGCAGGGACTGACTGGCAACATAACTGTGTTCAATAGAAGAATGATGTACTGAGTGGTGGTCACTTAGAACCATGCAGCTGCCACCCCTTGAGGCTGGGCCATGAAGAAGGCATGGCTCGCTGGCACGGTGGCTCACACCTGTAATTCCAGCACTTTGGGAGGCCGAGGTAGGCTGATTGCTTGAGCTTAGGAGTTTAAGACCAGCCTGGGCATCATGGCAAAACCCCATCTCTACAAAAAATACAAACATTAGTCAGGTGTGGTGGTATGCACCTGTGGTCCCAGCAATTGCAGGAGGCTGAGGTGGGAGGATTGCTTGAACCCGGGAAGTTGAGACTGTAGAGAGCTGAGATCCTGCTGCTGCACTCTAGCTTGGGTGACAGAGCGAGACCCCGGCTCAAAAAAAAAAAAAAAAAAAAAAAAAAGAAGGCGCCGCTAGTGTGGAAGTGGCTGCAAGCTCAGTTGTCCGTGGGTACTGGATTCAGTGGCAGATCTGAGCACTGCTACCTGCTCCCACTGAACTCCATAGCTCAGTCATGGACAAGGCCTCTGACCTCGCTGTAGGGCTCAAGGCCTGGCATTCTCACTTCTTCCACCCTCCGGAGGCCCTGGTCTGCCCTGGGCACCCTCCCCAAGTAGCTTCCTTCCCTTGGCTCCTGTGCCTTTGAAACCTGCTGAAGCATTTCCTGTCCAAGGCAGAGTGAGGCTCATGGGTCGCTGGGTTTCCTCTCTATTCCAGGAGCTGTAGCCAGATCTGTTTGAGTCTGGGCCAAGCTCGGGAAGGCAGTGGGTGTGGGGGCCTTCCTTCCAGTTCAGGGAACGGGCTGGGGAGGAGGCAGGACCAGGCTGAGCTGGTGCTGCTGTTGGAACCAAACTGTCGATTCCCTCCTGGGCAGGGGTCGCCGCGAAGGATCACCTACACGAGATTCACAGCAGAGAGTTGTTTATTACTAGCGCGCTAGGGTCCCAAGCTCTAAGTTGGCCCTGGGACCCCGAGTGCTTGTTACAGGTTGTTTATATAGGCAAACACAAGTTCAAACACAGCTTAGGGCACGAAATTCAAACAAAGCTTTAGGCGCGTGGTAATTGGGTCTGTCTATGGCCTGAGCAAGGTATCTTGTTCTGATTGGTTGGGGCGGGACCTTAGGAGGTTCTTTCCTGGAATTGCTGATTCCGGGAACATCGGGGACATTGAGGCAGGGTGGGACCCCATGAGGCTATCAGAGTGGGACCCCATGAGGCTATTTCCCGGAATTGTCTTTCTGTTTGGGTTCTGGGAGCATCGGGGGGCTATCCGTGGCCATCTGGGGTTTAAGTTTCACGATGGCCAAGCTTTTTAAATTTTATGAGGCTTAGGAATTATGAGGCCTAGTTTCACTGCTGGGATCAGTCATGGACCACGTGCAGGGGGCAGAGGCACCCAGCCTGGCACTTTGAGGACGGGGGGATAAAGCTCCATTTCTGTCCCCCTGAGGCAGCCTGAGGTTGAGCAGGGCCCAAGGCAGTTCACTAAAAGAACCAGCATCAGTGAAAGTACTCTAGGTAGCTTCAGGCCTTTGCTTTGCATGCAACTCTCCCAATGCTGGGTTCTAAACTTGGCTGCTCATTTCAGCTCAGGGCTGACAGCCATGCAGCTCTTTATTATGAATCTCACCCTCTGGGCTCTAGGGGTTCCTGCCCTAATGGTAAAATCAGTATCAGTAGTACTATTCAAACTTGGGGTTCAGCAGAAAACCTGCTGGGAGGACTCTACTAGGAGGTAGAGATCACCTTTGCCACGTCCTGCTGGGAGAGTATCTGGACCTTCCAGCAACACGCCAAGGGTTCTAAGGCTTGAAATGCATTCCCATGCTGAAAATACAAATCACAATGTTTCTCAAACTGTTGAAGGTCAGACACTGAGAGTGGCAGGGTGAGGACGAGGAAGGATTGGGTGAGGGGCGGGGGAGGAAGGGAGAGAAGAGGTTCCAGCGGAGGGGAGGATAATAAAGCCTCCCCCTTCATGCTGTGTGGGGTATGGACCTAAAGGATCCGGGGACCCTGTGGAGTGGGGGATGGACAGAGGATGCTGAGGTGGAAGATGTGCTGATTTGCATGCTATTTTTGCAGGACATTTGCATGCTTTTCATGTACTGTCGAGAACAGCAAGCAGGGAATTCCCCCAGGTCCCGCTCTTTCCCCGCCCTCCCTCTCTGATGTGCCAGGGCAGGGCAAGCTTAGGTTGGGAAGAAGTGGATGGGGTTCCCCCTCCATCATGGCCCTGTCTGGGTGGGGGCTGCAGGGGTGGAGGCTGCATTCCCTTAATCTGAGCAAAGGATGCTCCCCTTCACCCCCAGTAGGGAAGCCAGGGGTAGAGGAAGGTGTGTGAAAGGAGGAAACCCTCCTACTAGGAGGATGGGGGTGGAGGGGGCAAGGTGTCTGGGGGTGAGGAGCTTTCTGGCTCCAGGCTTCTCTCTGATGCAGGGCCCAGAAGGAAGGAAGCCAGATGAGGTGCCTCCTCCTGAATCCTTGTGAAGTTTTGTTTCCTGTTGCGAAGCAGGCTTTTGACATCAAATGCCTTTCTTTTCCAATGGCCCTGCATTCTCACCCTGCCCACCCTTCCTCAGTCCCAGCCCTGGCCCATCTCATAGGTACGTTGGGAGTTCTGGGCAGAAGGGAGGAGTCCATCAGGGCCAGGGCCTGTGTTCCTCTGTCTTGCATCACGGTGGCTGACTGGGCTCATGATTAGGCAAAGCAGGGGTCCTGGGACCCCTTTGTCTCAAGGCTCTTGGATGGGCCCCCCAGGCATGGCTGGGGTGCCCATGCCAGGTATCAGCTGGTTTCTGGTTGGTCCAGAGTGACTAATCCCAGGGTGTCCTGGGCACAGACCCTGGGTCACCTGTGAAAAATTTGTCCCCACCCTTGTCTGTGGAGGTCCCACTTCTTTGTGCCTTTTTTTTTCTGACTCTTATTTTTCTTTGCTCACTCTTTTGCCATTTATTTATTTTATTTTTTTATTTTTTTGAGACGGAGTCTCGCTCTGTCGCCCAGACTGGAGTGCAGTGGCCGGATCTCAGCTCACTGCAAGCTCCGCCTCCCGGGTTTATGCCATTCTCCTGCCTCAGCCTCCCGAGTAGCTGGGACTACAGGCGCCCGCCACCTCGCCTGGCTAGTTTTTGTATTTTTTTTAGTAGAGACGGGGTTTCACTATGTTAGCCAGGATGGTCTTGATCTCCTGACCTCATGATCCGCCCGTCTCGGCCTCCCAAAGTGCTGGGATTACAGGATTGAGCCACCGCGCCCGGCCTGCCATTTTTTTTTTTTTTTTTTTTTCTGAGACAAGATCTTGCACTGTCACCCAGGCTGGAGTGCAGTGGCACAATCAGAACTCATGGCAGCCTCGAACTCCTGGTCTCAAGTGATCCTCCTATTACCAGACAGGGGTCCTGATTCAGACCTCAAGAGAGGGTTCTTGGACCTCAGGCAAGAAAATTCAGGGTGAGAGTCAAGTGAAAATGAGTTAATTAAGAAAGCAAAGGGGCCAGGCACGGTGGCTCGCGACTGTAATCCCAGCACTTTGGGAGACCAAAGCGGGTGGATTACTTGAGGTCAGGAGTTCAGGACCAGCCTAGCCAACATGGTGAAACCCCATCTCCACTAAAAATACAAAAATTAGCCATTCGTGGTGGTGCACACCTGTAATCCCAGCTACTTGGGAGGCTGACGCAGGAGAATCACTTCTCAGGAGGTGGAGGTTGCAGTGAGCTGAGATTGTACCACTGCACTCCAGCCTGGGTGACACAGTGAGACTCTGCCTCAAAAAAATTTAAAAAAAAGCAAAGGAATAAAGAATGTCTACTCCATAGACACAGCAGTGGCATGGTCCACTCTACTGAGTATAGCTATAGTTACTTGTTGATTATATGCTAAATGAGGGGTGGATTATTCATAAGTTTTCTGGGAAAGAGGTGGGCAGTTCCTAGAACCGAGGGTTCCTCCCTTTTCTAGACCATATAGGATAACTTCCAGATGTTGCCATGACATTTGTAAATTGCCATGGTGCTGGGGGAGTGTCTTTCAGCATGCTAATGCACTATAATTAGCATATAAGGAACAGTGAGGATGACCAAAAGTCACTTTCACCGCCATCTTGGTTTTCGTGGGTTTTGGTCAGCTTTGTTACTGCATCCTGTTTTATCAGTGGGGTCTTTGTGACCTGTATCTTGTATTGTCCTCCTATCTCATCCTGTGACTAAGAACGCCTAACCTCCTGGGAATGCAGTCCAGCAGGCCTCAGCCTTATTTCGCCCCCCACCCCCATTATTCAAGATGGAGTCGCTCTAGTTCAAATGCCTCTGACACTCCCATCTCAGCCTTCCCAAGCACTGGGATTACAGATGTGTGCCTTCACATCCAGGTGTATATATATATGTGTGTGTTTTTAATTTTTGGTAGAGACGGAGATCTCTATGTTGCCCAGACTAGTCTTCAACTCCTGGACTCAAGCAATCCATCCACCGCAGCCTCCCAAAGCACTGGGATTACAGCTGTGAGCTATCATGCCTGGCCTTTTTATTTGTTTTCTTTATGAATACATAATTATTACCCCTTAGCCCTTTCCAGGGCACCTCCCCTGACATCCGCAGCCTCCCCCATTGCTGCTGCTGCCAAAGCTCATTCTGTTCTGGGAGGGGCTCGGGTCTTCTGCTTTATCCTCCTGGCAATGGGCTACTCCACCTGAGGAGCAGACGTGGGGCGGGCGGGGGGGTGGTTGGGTGGCAGGGAGGGAGCTCAGGGAGCTGGGGCTTACCTCCTGCTTGGAGCAGAAACAAAACCAGGCACAAGTGTGGCGCGCTGGGGAAGTCTCAGCACACTGGCGAGGCCTCCCCTGGCCTCAGAAAGCAGGACTAGCCAGGGCAAGCCGCTGGGAGAGCAGCCCATGGTCTGCTGACCCAATTCCCGGGGAATGGCTGAAGTTCATCTTCCCTGAGGAAGGCTGGCCCAGATGAGGCAGGAGGCCATTTCCAGAGCCAGAAGATGAAGCAGCCAGCTGCCTGCCACCGGCACAGGCACAGGCTCAGCATACCAAGGGGCCTTTGCACATGCACTGTCTGGAGTGAGCCATCCCACCCAGCCTGAAAATAATAAACTTTATTTCTATTTACTCTTTTTTTCTCAAAAGTAATTGCATCATTGTTTGCTACAAACAAACAAACAAACAAACCTTTGCTTTATTAAAGGTCACTGGTAGATAAAAGTGGTATCTTGGAATTAGGCTCCTTAGTATAAAAGGAAGGAATTCAAACACACCCGAGCAATGGAAGTAGCTATCCATTTGCTAATGGTTTAACAAACCACTTAAGAAACTAACCCAGATGTCCATCAGTGACAGACTGGATTAAGAAAATGTGGCACATATACACCATGGAATACTATGCAGCCATAAAAAAGGATGAGTTTGTGTCCTTTGTAGGAACATGGATGCAGCTGGAAACCATCATTCTCAGTAAACTATCGCAAGAACAGAAAACCAAACACCACATGTTCTCACTCATAGGTGGGAACTGAACAATGAGATCACTTGGACTCGGGAAGGGGAACATCACACACCGGGGCCTATCATGGGGAGGGGGGAGGGGGGAGGGATTGCATTGGGAGTTATACCTGATGTAAATGACGAGTTGATGGGTGCTAATGAGTTGATGGGTGCAGCACACCAACATGGCACAAGTATACATATGTAACAAACCTGCACGTTATGCACATGTACCCTAGAACTTAAAGTATTATAATAATAATAATAATAATAAAAGAAACTACTTCTTTGGGACTATAGCCTGGAGGGGACTCCAAGTCTTCCAGCTAGAGATTCTCCTCATTATGCTAATGTATTGAACACATTGCCTTTGATAGTTCTCAAGGTTGTGCTTGGTGGTGGTGAGTGGGGAGGGGGATTTGCAAAGTGTTTCAGTTATTCGAATTCATTCAACAAATATTTACTAGGCACCATCCTAGGTGTTTTGGGATAAGGGCTAAACAAGACAAGATTCCTGTACTCCTGGGGTCTGCCTTCAAATAAACCTGGCAGTTTGTAGCTAACACCAACTTCTCAGGAAGCAAGCAGCCATCCGTCCCATCAAAGGTGGCAACAGCAGTGTGGTTAAGAGCCAGGTATTTTCAAGTCAGATTAAAGGTGGTTTTGAATCCCAGCTGTCTGAACTCAGGCAAGTGACTTAATCTCTTTCAGGCTTTCAAGAGTGAAGTGGGAGAAACAGAACCTACTTCACAGGGTGTTTGGAAGATTAAATGAGATGAAGGATGTGAAGTGCTTTCTACTAAGACCGATACATAATAAGCTCTCGGTAAATGATAGCCACTGGCATTAATGATCTTTGAGACAACTCAAAAGCCAAGTGAGCAGAAAAGAGGTTTTAATATGGTGAAGAGGGTGGTAATGAATTTAGGAGGAAATGGTCCAGATCACACTTCAAAATCACTGGCAGAAAGGTTTCTCAAGAGCTGGGACTGGGTTTTGTTCATTTTACATCTCCAGTGTCTAGCACATAATAGGTCATTAATAACGAGCCCTGCATGAATGGTTCTTAGCTCTCAGTCAGGACCCAGGAGAGGGACTAGGTGTCAAACAGTTCCAGAAAGATATTATTCCATGGGCTACTTAACTCTAGCCAAGAAAGGTCAATGGGACCTGGGACATCATCAAGAACTGGGTCATTTGTGAAATAAGCAAACACGGCATGGACACCTGATAACACATTTTTGGAAAGAGTGCAGAAAGCAGAAAGTTCAGGGGAGAGCAAGCTAGCAGCAGAGAAGGGGAGGAGTCATTTTGCAAAGGGAAAACCTTAGGGGAAGTGTCCTGGAAAGTCTGTGGCAAGGAACACCTTTGTTTCACAGTCCATGCCTTTGACCCTCAACCTGCCTGCCCATGAGCTGCAGCGGCACATGCGGTTCTTTCTCCTTCTCTTCAAATAAGAATGAGGGGCCTAGGGTTTCCCATGCAAGAATAGGGCTCTGGGGGTCTCAGGTTGGTCCATGATTGGACTAGAAGAGGTACAGCCAGGGTCAGAACAAGAACATCCCAAAGATCAGTCTAACAGAGCCAGGAACACTCCTAAAATCGGAGGACCTCTTTCCCTGGTTTTGGGAGGACTTTAGGGATGTTTGGGCAATACTCCATCTTCATGGGCTCACAGATTCAGAGAATGTTAGAGCTGGACAGAATTGTGGTCCAACCTCTCATCGGACACGTGAGGACTGTGAGTCCCAGAGTGGGGCAGTGATTTCACCAACGAAACACAGTGAGCTGAGATCAGAACCCACACCCGCTGGTTGATTCGCGGGTCAGTGCACACTCATACAAGTGATCTCTGAGCTCCTCACTGAAACATCCAACTGCCTAGGTGACGTCTCTGTTTGGAGGTATCAAAGTTTCCCCCAATTCGACGTGTCTAGGGTGGAACACTTAATATTCTCCTTAGCCTGGTTGGTTCTCTCACAGTGTTTCCTAGTTCCATGACAGGTGGTGCCACCTACCGAGTTGAGCAAGCCAGGAAGAAAGCAGGAGTCTCCCGACACACTCTGTCTTCCTCTCTCTCACCCTGCATAGCCAATCAATTACCAAGTTCTCATTTATCTTCTAAATGCATTTCCAGGCCCTCCTCTTTTCTCCACTTCCTGTACCATCACCCTATGGCAAGCTACCCTGCCCTCTCATCCCTCCACTACTGCAATAGTGGTCTGCCCACTATACTCCAGTCTGTCTAGGATCTGTCTAGCCCATTCCTCATGACACAGCCTCAGAATTTTACAGCACACACAACTAGTCATGTCATACACACATCTGCTTGGGGAAACTTCAGTGGCTCCCCTTTGTTCTTTTCTTTCCCCCTGCCCCCTCCCCTCCCCGGCTTTTTTTTTTTTTTTTTTTTTTTTTTTGAGACGGAGTCTCGCTCTGTCACCCAGGCTGGAGTGCAGTGATCTCGGCTCACTACACCCTCCACCTCCCAGGTTCAAGCAATTCTCCTGCCTCCGCCTCCTAAGTAGCTAAGATTACAGACGCGCGCCACCACAACCGGCTAATTTTTTGTATTTTTAATAGAGATGGGGTTTCACCATGTTGGCCAGGCTGGTCTCTAACTCCTGACCTCAAGTAATCCACCCACCTCGGCCTCCCAAAGTGATGGGATTACAGGTGTGAGCCTCCACACCCAGCCAATTCCCCTTGTTCTTAGGACTATGACAAAACTTAGCAAAGTGACTTCAAAGGCCCTGCATCACCTGGCTCCTTTCCCTCTCTGCCACCCACTCTCACGGTGGGGGACACTCGCTCCCCCTCTCTCCACTCCAGTCATACTCTCTCCAACTACAGTGCCTTTCCCTGAAATGCTCACATTGCTCTCTTGGCCTGGTTAGCACCTTTCATCCTTTAGATTCCAGCCCACACCTCACTTCCTCAGGAAAGCCCTCCTGAGTGGGCCAAACCCGCCTGTGCTATGCCCTTTCAGTGTCTGTGCCAGCTAGTGGTTTACACGTGTTTGGCAAGTGTTTGATGAATGACTTTGCCTCACTATGCTCTAAGCTCCAAGGAGCAGAGACAACGTCTGGTTTTGTTCATCATACCCTAAGCACATAGTTCAGTGCCCTGCACGTAAGAGGCACTTAAATATTTACTTATTGAACAAGTGAGTGAATGAAAGCTCTGTTTTTTAAGAGTTTCTCTAACAGTGACACTATGGAAAATAATTGGCACTTTTCATCCACAGGCGGCCTCCTGTGCCTCTTTTCTGAAACAAGATGATAGGCTAGGTGGCGAGATGCATGTGAACACAGTGGGGCCACGAGACTTGCCTCCTAAAAGTTTCCTTTATGTTTTTGTAAAGAAGATCCCCATGTGATGGTAAGTGGTGAGAAAAACAAATTGAAGTAATCTCTACTGCATGACCCTCTGTAGTTTGTTAAAGGTATATGCACACATGAACCCACTGAAAAAGAGTAACAGTGCAGAGTGGCATACAAGTGACTTCCTTTTTTCTTTCTTTCTTTCTTTTTTTTTTTTTAAATAAGTTTTCCATTCTGGATATGTATTTTTTGACAAAGAAATAAAAAGTATAATAATTTTTCTCAATGTGTATATATGTATATGTGTGTGTGTATGTATATATATATATATATATATATCACAATCACACACACACACATACACACACACACACGGTTGAAAAAATGGAAGATCATGTGTTCAGACACCCAAGGATGAAAACCAAATTTCCCCTCAGCCTGGGACCTCTCTGAAAGTAGAAATCATCTCACTTCCTCTCTTTATTTCTCTGAGCACGCTCCTCTGCTCATTTTGGTCACCATTATTAGTTTCAAGTGACAGAAAACCCAATTCACATTAACTTAGGAAATGTAGGCACTCATATAGCTTAGCCATTCCAGCCACGGTGGCTCCAGGAGCCCAAGTGATGTCCTCAGGAATTGGTCTTTCTCTGTTCCTTGGCATGGCTCTCCCTGGTGGTGCAAGATGCCCACCAGCGTGGTCGGAGGCTCGTGTAATCCAAATCCACCAGTAGAGAGTTTCTCCTCCCACTAGTTCCAGCTAAAGCCCTGATGCAGATGATCTCTGTGGCCAGTGTTGGAGGCTGGGGTAAAATATCTCTTGGCCGCTGGGTGTGGTGGCTCATGCCTGTAATACCAGCATTCTGGGAGGCCAAGGCAGGCGGATCACGAGGTTAGGAGATTGAGACCATCCTGACCAACATGGTGAAACCCCGTCTCTACTAAAAATACAAAAAGTTAGCTGGGCATGGTGGCTCAAACCTGTAATCCCAGCACTTTGGGAGGCCAAGGCGGGCAGATCACGAGGTCAGGAGATGGAGACCATCCTGGCTAACACGGTGAAACCCCGTCTCTACTAAAAATACAAAAAATTAGCCGGGCGTGGTGGCAGGTGCCTGTAGTCCCAGCTACTCTGGAGGCTGAGGCAGGAGAATGGCATGAACCTGGGAGGCGGAGCTTGCAGTGAGCCGAGATCGCGCCACTGCGCTCCAGCCTGGGCGACAGACTGAGACTCTGTCTCAAAAAAAAAAAAAAAAAAAAAAAAAATCTATTTATCTATCTATCTATCTTGTGGCCAGGCCTGGCCCACAGGCTTCCTTCTGGCAGTGGGCCCTGTGGGAATCTTACTGACTACAAGTGAAAGGTTCAGAATTGGAAAGCTTTTGCCAGAATAAGGGGAACGGATAATAGGCAGGCAAAACAAAAAGTGAGTATCATACACTGAGCACTTGGCTCTGCACACAGTAGGTGCTCACCCCACAGGGCTGACTGGCTGGCCTCTGGCTGGAACCATCTGGGGAGAGAGGAAGTGGTGGTTTCACATCAGCTGTAGAGCCTCCACCAGGCTCACTTTTACATCTAGAGAGAGGGATTTGGATCCCACGCAGGTCCCAGAAGGTGACCAGGTGGTAGAGAGTGGTAAGTGCCTAGTTGCATGGAAAACTGCCCTTGGGCTCCAAACATGGTATGCCCAGAGGCTGAGCTTGGTAATGGGTGAACCCTGGCCCAGCCTGGCTAAGAGAGCCACTCAGGGGCACATGGGTACCCATGCCCTGCTCTCTGCAGGCTGGCCTATGGCCGGCAGGTGCCCAGTGAGCAGATTGTACTCCAAGGGATCCAGCCTCTTACACAAGGTATAAGATGAAGAAGAAACACAGTTTGTGTCTTTGGAAAGTTTTCAGCCCAGTGGGAAAACCGTAACATGACAAGACTAACCCTGTATTTGGGGGCTTCAGCCTGATGTGTCAGCCTCAGAGGGATGGCATGGTAACCCCCTCTGTACCAGATTTTAAGCTTTATTCCCAAACCCCCTTTGCTTCCCTTACCAGCTCTTTTACCTTTGTCTTCCACGTTCCCAGTTCATGCTGACCACCTAGGCTGGTTCACTACCACCACACCTGGGAGTGAGAGAAGCCCACCTTCTCCCACTGGCTTAGCTGCTCAATTGCCTGGAGGGCATCGTCAGGCAAGGGTGGTCTGCATCTCTACTATAGAAAAAGGCTCCAGGAAGCCTGGGCCCAAAATTAAAAGCGAGGCCAGACCAGGAAACGATGGCTCACGCCTGTAATCCCAACATTTTGGGAGGCCGAGGCCGAGGATTACCTGAGCTCAGGAGTTTGAGACCAGCCTAGGCAACATAGGGATGTGGAGTCCATCCAGGTCCCAGAAGGTGATGAGGTGGTGGAGAGTGATACTTGGAACCCATCTCAGTAAAGATAATAACAATTTTTAAAAGAGAGAAAGAAGAGTGAGGCTGGGTCCTGCTGTACCCCAGAAGTGGGTTTTTCCAGGCGCCTGTTTCCAAACTCTCCGTATGAGGTTGAGAGGGCAGGTAAGGGAGAAAGTGACAGTGAGCTCGGCATAGAGAAGTGACAGCAGGTTGAAGCAGGATCCTGAGAAGACAGCACGGAGGGGCCCTGAGCTGGCTGGGCAGGTGTGGGGCTATGAAGCCACACCCAGCTCAGTAATTCCCAGGGAGCTTCTGGGAGAACCTGGGCTCAGCAGTGAGATCACAGGGCCTGCTGAGGCCATATGGGTGAGGCCTCGCCCATCTTCCTGCTTCCTCTACCATGCAGTTCCTGCCTTTCCTCCCCCTTCACCTTGCATCCCTCCTCCTCCCCTGCAGCAGCCCTCCCACTCACACAGTTTAAGAAAGGCTGGTGCTGAGCCTGTGTGCACAACTGATGGTGTCATGGGCGGGGTCTTTCATGATTTTTCTGCTGCCACTGAGAAGACGGATGGTCATCTTTCAGGCAAGTTTGTAATAAACATTTAACGAATGAATGGGTTAGTGACGAACATTCGTTATCTGATTTGAACCCTTTACCAACCCTTTGAGGCAGCCCACACAGTTCCTATTAGTGCTGTTTACAGCTGGGGAAACTGAGACTCAGAGAAATTATGTGTCATCACATAGGTATGCAGTGACCAGCTGGACTCAGGACCCATGACCCTAGTTTCTGCACTAATGTCCACTGCCTGTCTCTTTCACCCACCTGCACCCTCACAGCTGCTCAGAGGGGATGACTGGAGCAGGAATAGCAAGGACACAGGCATCATGGAGGCAGATTTGACCTCACTGGCTTTGGGCTGTCCAGACAGCCAATCTGGGCAGCTGTCTCTGGCTGCTGTTATGGCTTCGTCCCAGGGGCCAGTCCACTTAATACAGGGACAGCATTTCAGGTCTGCCTGCCCAGTACAGTCACATCAGGAGCACCACGGCAGCCGAAGTGAAACCTGGCCAGTCATGGGCAATAACCTTTGACCTGCTGGCAGGTGGGTGTTAGATTAAATGTTAATCTAACATTAGGCCTCGCTGGCCAGGCGAGGTGGCTCATGCCTGTAATCCCAGCACTTTGGGAGGCCGAGGCGGGCGGATCACCTAAGGTCAGGAGTTAAAGACCAGCCTGACCAACATGGAGAAACCCTGTCTATACTAAAAGTACGAAATTTAGCCAGGCGTGGTGGCACATGCCTGTAATTCCAGCTACTGGGGAGGCTGAGGCAGGAGAATCGCTTGAACCCGGGAGGTGGAGGCTGCGGTGAGCCGAGATCGCGCCATTGCACTCCAGCCTGGGCAACAAGAGCGAAACTCTGTCTTTAAAAAAAAAAAAAAAAAGTTAAATGATCTCAACCATGAGGCCATGGGAAATTAAGGAAAGTAGAATAGAATTCCCTGGGGGTTGCAAGTGGGAGATGCTAGGATTTTTGTGCATCTTTACTAGTAATGCCTACAGCTGAATTAGGAGAGCTCTCCTGGCACCCGAGAAAGCTTTAACCTCTGGAGTGGCCTTCACAGGAGACGGCCTCAGGGTACTGGGAGAGCCCCTGACCTCCAAAACCTACTACCAATTCCTGCGCGCCGTTACTTGGGCATGAGGTCCTGAACCTGGTGGAGGAAGGGTAGCAATGCCTTCCATTGTATTGGTTACATGCTTTTTACAGTCAATTAATTGGTTTGATCTTTTCCAGACAGTGGAGGGCTAGAGGCTGACCTTCCCCACTCCCGACCTTGGCTTCTTGAATAACCTCACAGGCCACGGGGCATGCGGGGTGCGCGTGCGTAGCTGGGCCGGCCTAGTCACCCGGGCGGGAAGGTTTACGGCTTTGGGGAGGCGCCGCCTCGCGCCCCCGACACCGCCCGGCCAGGCCCGCCCGCCTCTCCGTGGCCCCGCCGGCTTCCCGCGGTCGGGACGGGCGCCCCCTGCTGACTGTGGACGGCGGCGCGCCGAGGAGGGGCCCCTGGGAAGCCCAAGACCTCGCCACGGCTCGAATCCCGCGACTCTTGGCCCGGAGGGAGGTCCTGGCTGCGGGGAGCTGCCTAGGCCGCGGTGACTCAGCGCGGTGGCACCGGGAGAGCTGGGGCGGACGCCCCGCTGGGCCTGGCCACCGGATAGCTAATGATTAATGTTCCATCCCGGGTGGAGACGTCGAAGGGGAGGGAGGCTCTGGGGCGCGTCTCGGCCCTGGCTGTGCCGGCGCGAAGCAGAGGCCCGGACCGGGAGAGACTCATGCCTGGGCTGAGGCGGCTGGGGGCAGGGGAAGGAGCGAGCCTTGAACTCTCTTCTCTTCCCGCCCCACACGCCGCCCCCGTCCTCAATGCCCTTCTCTGCTGCCCCGGGAGCCTCCAGGCGCCGCACTCCTCCTCCCTGCCTTACCAAATGCCCATCCGTGCCAGCCTCGGTGCCAGGCACCACAGGCCACTTTCACATAAATGACTGATTGCCTCTTGCCCATTTTACAGATAAACTTAGACAGCTCAGGTGAGGTACCCATGGGCTCCCAGCTCACAGTCAGAGTGGGGATTCGAACCCAGGCCCCGGACACAGACCAGGTGTCCTTCTACCCCACCCATTGGTGCCCAACTCCAGAGACACCTACACCCCAATCTACCAACTTAATCACCTGGGCAGAGGAAATAAGAGGTGGCACTGCCCCCGCCTACAGGGATTGCGGTTCCATTCTCTGCCTTCATAACTCATTACCCTAATTTTAGTCAATCAGAAAATCGTGTCAGGACTGGATGTCAAGCTACCAGGGATAATGGTTCCTGTTTAAAATGCTCCTTTGAGATAAAAGCAATTGTGAAGTGAGGCGCCCGGTTCAAGGAGTAAGCCTCCCCACTTGAGAAGACAACTGTGGCGGTGCCACGAGCTGTGATTCATAGGCTCACCTTTTAGGGGTGGAAAGACCAGGGAAGAAACTTATTTACAAAAATGAGAATAAAAAATATTCTGGGCTGGGTACGGTGAGCCATGCTTATAATCCCAGCGCTCTGGGAGGCCAAGGCGAGAAGATCATTTGAGCCCAGGAGTTGGAGGCTGCAGCGAACTATTAGAGCACCACTGTACTCCAGCCTGGACAACAGAGTGAGATATTGTCTCTAACAAAAAGTGTAGGGGGAAATAGTTTTCTGAAACGAAGCTGGAGGTTCTGCACAACAAGATGAGGTTTTCCTGTCCTCTCTAGGGTAAATGAGGCATGCAGGCGCCTGCACCCTCTGGGTGAGGACAAGGCGTGTGAGAGTCTCTGGGTCTGCCCCAGGGCCGCCGGCGGCCTCTGGGCGGTGCCGCCTGGTGGGCATCATCCTGGACGCGTGGGTAACCAGGGCTGAGGGAGTCCAAGGTACATTGTGTTCCTCACCACAAGATGTCGCCGCTGCTAATGATTAGAGGGCTCTCAGCAAGACCAACTCCCAACCCAAGACGCTGAGTCAGAAACTCTGGGGTTGGGGCCCAGCAATTCGTGTTTTTCACAAGGCGTCCAGGGGATTCTGAAACATGCTCAAATTTGAGAACCATAGGTAAAAGGCATCCTGCAGGTCTCACTGCCTCTGAGGTCTGCCCTTTCTGCTAGGTGGTCAGGGCAACTCAATCTGTTACCCACCTGGAGTCCCACCCCAGTGCCCAACTAGGGCAGGACCTAGGATCTCAGAGCTTCAGTTTTTTCAAGTGCAAAATGGGGATAGTAGTACCCACCAGACAGGGCTGTCACGAGGCTAAAATGAGTGTCTGAGAATGCATTTGCGCAGGGTAAAACCTTATGCAGTAAGGATATGTTGTGACTGTTGCTTTTATTTGGAGTGACAAGCTCTAAAGCAAGTTAAAGGCAGCTGGTTCTGAAGGTTCCATACTCTCTCTTGTCTTCTCTCCAATGCTCCTATTTCTCTCCCCTCCTAGAATTACCTTTCAGCCACCCAGGGAGAGCCACGTTCAATGCACCAGCTTGCAGCACAGAAATAGCTCAACTTTCATCTAGTACTTGTCATGTTCTAGACTTTGAGTGGAAAGGTCTAAGTGTGTTATTTTATTTAATCCTTACACAGCCCTATGAGGTAGACACTACAAAGGATGCTGATAAGGCAACTGATAAAACACAAACAGATGAGATAATTTGCCTAAAGTCATGTGGCCAGCAAGCAATAGGGCTGGATTTGAACTTGGGCAGCCCAGCATACATTCATGCTCTCAATGGCTCCACAATGCTGCCTCCCCTAAAGCTTGTTTCCCAAACCCTGCACGGTGAGAAGTAGCATGGAACTGCGGAAAGAGCACTGGGTTGGGATTCAAGATCCTGGTTTTGCCATTTTCTAGCTCTGTGATCATGGGTGAATCACTTAACCTTTCTGAAGTAGAGTCTTGGGAGGGTTACATCATGTAACACACAACAGAGTGTCTGGTATAAAGTAGGTGCTTCATATATTTACTGTGTCCAACAGCCTCCTCTTTCCTCAGTGTCCCCTCCCTCAATCAGGCAAAGATGATTCTGGGATCCAGAGGGACAAAATGTATGCCCTCTTCCCCCATCGTGTCCCTGAAAGACACATGATGAGGCTGGAGTCAGGACCAGGAGACAGGCTCCAATCCTGGCCCTTGCTCAGGGCAGTCTCCCCAGGTGCCCTGCCTACCAACATGGGGTCACTGGTATTCAGCTGCTCTCCGGTTTCTCCCTTTGATGGTTCTGAACCTACAGCTGTCCAGGGAATGCATGGAGTTGGTCAGGGAAGCTCTACCATGCCTAGTAGCTGGCTAGCTTTCTCCAACTCTCCTTCTGAAACTTGGCCAAGCCCCCTACCTCTTACTCAGCCCACTGACTCTTGAGCTCTCGCTGGAGTGAGGTGGGATAGCCAGGTGAGTGTGTAATGTGGAGACATTGCAGATCTAAGTTTGAATCCTAGTTCTGTTTCTTACAGGATATTTAACTCAAATAAGTCCCTTTGACATGCCTCCTTTTTCTCATTTATTCTTTGGAAAGCTTTTTTTCTTTTTTCTTTTTTTTACAGAGATGGGGGTCTTGCCATGTTGCCCAGGTTGTTCTTGAACTCCTGAGCTCAAGGTGCTGGGATTATAGGCATGAGCCACTGTGCCCAGCCCTTTTTTTCTTTTTTAAACATTTTTCTACCCCCCAAAATGCAGAAAAATCATTTGGATCCCTATCCACCCCCTTCACAATTGGGCTCTTTTTAAAATTCTATTTCAACTCTGTCCTGGAACCTATTTTCCTAGAGGAAGCCCCTACACCTTTCCTTCCAAATCCCCTTGTGGAAGTTTGTGTTCCAACTTCCCAGGAAGGAGCAGAGTCATCATGCTCGCCCTTGTACCAACAATGTGGTTTTCCGCATCACTCTGTCCAAGATCCACAACCTCTGGGAGAGTGTGTTCAGTTGCCCAGGTTTGGCTTCACACCCAGCCTTGGCTAGTATCGAACAGCACACCTCATTTACTAGAGTATCAAGACTGTATACACAGGGGAAAGAAGTAATTCTCCAAGAGAAAATAAATCTGGAGTAATAATAATTTTAGAAAAGTATACCTGGGCCAAGGGTGGTGGCTCACACCTGTAATCCCAGCACTTTGCGAGTCCGAGGTGGGATCACTTGAGTCCAGGAGTTCAAGACCAGCCTGGACAACATAGTGATACCTCATCTCTGCAAAAAAATAAGAAAATTAGCTGGGTGTGGGGGGGTGGTGTCCGTAGGACCAGCTACTTAGGAGTCTCAGGTGAGAGGGTCGTTTGAGCCTGGGAAGTGGAGACTCCAGTGAGCTATGATCATGCCACTGTACTCAGCATGGGCAGCAGAGTGACACACTGTCTCGAAAAGAGAAGTAAGAAAAGAGAAGAGGAGAGAGCAGACCTCAAGGCAGAGGGGCAGCCACACTTGCAAGGGTGGAGCCCGTTATCCCCCCGCTGGTCGTCACACCTGGACTCTGTAGGTGCCCTTGTTCTGGGGTAAGTGCAGGTGGAGCATTTAGGGGCAATAGAGCATTTTGTCTGCAGCTTGCTCTCAAATCATTCAGTGTGAAGACCTATGATAACAGAATATATGTAAAACTAGAATGATGGAGTGTGCAAATGAAATCTAACATTTGGGGAATCTGAAAGAAAAAGATGGGAGTTTTTTTACTATTTTTGCCACTTTTAATTTGAAATTATTTTTTAAAACAACACATTTGAAATTAAAAACAACAACAACAACAATGTATTGAGGCCTGGCATGGTGACTTATGCCTGTGATTCCAGCACTTTGGGAGGCCGAGGCAAGTGGGTCCCCTGAGGTCAAGAGTTCGAGACCAGCCTGGCCAACATGGTGAAACCCTGTCTCCACTAAAAATACAAAAATGTTGGTTATACAGTGTATGTAATTATTATAACTAGAGAACTGTACACTTAAAAATCTGTGCATTTTATTATGTATAAATTATGCTTTGATTAAAAAGGACCTGTGGAAAATACAAGAGAGGCTAAACAAAGCTAGAAATTAGTCCTTGAAGAGACCAGGAAAAATGTCAAACCTCTGTTGATATTGATCAAGAAAATACTGTCTAATATCTAACAGCTAACATCACAAATGAAAAAGGGCATCCTTGTGGATAAAGTTGAATGTAAAAAGATAATAAGAGAGGCCAGGCACGGTGGCTCACGCCTGTAATCCCAGCACTTTGGGAGGCTGAGGCGGGTGGATCACTTGAAGTCAGGAATTCAAGAGCAGCCTGGCCAACATGGTGAAACCCCATCTCTACCAAAAATACAAAAATTAGCCAGGCATGGTGGTGGGCACATGTTATCCCAGCTACTCGGGAAGCTGAGGCAGGAGAATCACTTGAGCCCCAGGGACAGAGGTTGCAATGAGCTGAGATTGTGCCACTACACTCCAGCCTGGGCGACAGAGCAAAAGTCTGTCTTAAAAAAAAAAAAAAAAAAAAAAATCACATGTATTGAGTTTATTGAATGTTGGGTACTAAGTATGTTGTGCAAATCTCCTTTAATTCTCATAGTAGCCTATAAGGTAGGTATTTTTATGGTTGTTGTGGTTTACAGATGAGGAAACTAAGACGTAGAAAGGTTAAAGGACTTGTGCAAGGTCTCACAGCTAGGAAGGAGAACTGGGTTTTGAAGCACAGCAGTTGGGTTCTGAGCCTATGATATCATCCTTGAGCTGATGCATGGGGCTGAGAGATGACCCTGTACGTCATTGCTGTGCTTCTGGTGAGATGCTGTGACACAGGAGAAGCACCTAGAGGCAGGGTGGCGCCAACTGAGAACTCATTAATTCAACAGTTACTGGGGGCTTGCTGAGGGCCAGGCACTGCGCTAGGCACTCAGAAAACAATTGTAAGACAGATACTGCTCAAGTTTGCATTCTAGTGCAAATAGAGACAAATATAATACACACCGATAATAAAGACAAGAATAAACAGCAAATTCAGGCTGGGCATGGTGGCTCACACTGTAATCCCAGCACTTTGGGAGGCCGAGGTGGGTGGATCACTTGAGGTCAGGAGTTTGAGACCAGCCTGGCCAACATGGTAAAACCTCAAGTCTATTAAAAATTCAAAAATTAACCAGGCAAGGTAATATGAACCTGTAGTCCCAGCTACTCGGGAAGTTTAGGCAGGAGAATTGCTTGCACCTTGGAGGTGGAGGTTACAGTGAGCTGAGATCCAGCCACTACACTCCAGCCTAGTCGACAGAGCAAGACTCTGTCTTGAAAAAATAAATAAAAATAAATAAATAGCAACTTCAGATGGTGGAGTTATGAAGAAAATAAAACGTTATAGGGATATGGGGGCAGCAGATGGATACCTGAGATGGGGGAGTCAGAGGATACCTCTCTGAGGAAGTGGCTTTTTCTCTCTTTTTTGAGCAGAGAGACTGAGGCAGCATTGGGCAGGTCTGGAGGAAGAGTGCCCAAACTACAGGCACAACAAGAGGGGAAGCCCATAGTCAGTGTGTCAAGAATAGACAATACTTTTTTTTTTTTTTTTTTGGTCAGACAGAGTCTTGCTCTGTTGCTCAGGCTGGAGTGAAGTGGCGCGATCTCGGCTCACTGTAACCTCCGCCTCCAGGGTTCAAGCGATTCTCCTGCCTCAGCCTCCCGAATAGCTGGGACTACAGACACACACCACCACACCCAACTAATTTTTGTATTTTTAGTAGAGACAGGGTTTCACCATGTTGACCAGGACGGTTTTGATCTCTTGACCTTGTAGTCTGCACCCCTTGGCCTCCCAAAGTGTTGGGATTACAGGCGTGAGCTACCGCACTGGGCTGAGAATAGACAATACTTTCATCAATTTCAATACTTTCCACCAGCCCCAAGGTGGAACTGGTGTTGGCACAACACAGGACAAAAAGAGACTAGTGAGGCTGGGCAGAACCAACAGGAGAGCCAGCAGCCAAGGGGCCTCCAAGGGGCCTCCTCTCCCTGACTGCCAAAAATATAGCAAACTCCTCCTTCAACTTCCTTGCCCTTCACCTCCTCCTGCTTTGGGGATGATTCTGTTCATTTCCTGGCTCCAAGTCTATAACCCCTCCTCTTGGAACTAGGCCCCAATTTGCCCAGGAAAGTTATGAGTGGGCAGCCCGGTCAGGAGGAGGGGAGTGAGCTGACCTGTGTCACAGACCTACTGTCAGCCCTGGCCTGGCTCATCTCCAGGCAGCCCCCAGCATCTTCCTGCCCAACCAGGAACAATTCTACTTTCTTTTTCTAGAAAGACTGTGACAGATGGGGAAGGCTCCTGGGGAAAGGGGGGCTTGAAGAGACCAGAGTGTCTTATCTTCTCCTCCCACAGTCCCTGGGTCCAAGCCATGCCCTCAGCAGCTGCTCAGCTGGGAGTACGTGTATTGGAGTGTGGATGGAGTAGGGGGGTGTGCTGCTTTCCCTGCCCTGTGGCTTGTGACTAAATAATGAATGTCCCCAACTGTGTTAGTACTCTGTTGTTGCATAACACAAGTATCACAACCATAGCAGCTTAAAACTACATGTGTGACCAGGTGTAGTGGCTCATGCCTGTAATCCCAGCACTTTGGGAGGCTGAGGCAAGCGGATCACCTGAGGTCAGGAGTTTGAGACCAGCCTGGTTCAAAGTGGTGAAACCCTGTCTCTACTAAAAATACAAAATTAGCCAGATGTGGTGTTGGGCACCTGTAATCCTAGCAACTCAGGAGGCTGAGGCAGGAGAATCACTTGAACCCAGGAGGTGGAGGCTGCAGTGAGCTGAGATTGTGCCATTGAACTCCAGCCTGGGCAAAAAGAGTGAAACTCCGTCTCAAAAAAAAAAAAAACAAAAAACATAAAACAAAAAAACTACACATGCTATTATCTCATGGTTTCTGTGGTCAACAGTCTAGACACAGCTTAACTGGGTCCTCTCCTTTGAATCTCACAAAGCTAACATCAAGGTGTCAGCTGGGAGGTGCTGTCATCTGGAAGCTAGATTGGGGAAGAATCTGCTTCCAAGCTCACTTGGGTTGTTAGCAGAATTCATTTCTTTGAGGTTATAGACTGAGGGTCCTGGTTCTTGCTGGCTGGAGGCTGAAGGCCACCATCAACTCCTAGAGGCTGTCTACATTTTTAGGAGGCTATCCACAGATCCTTGCTATGTGTGTCTCCCCAGCATGACTGGCTACTTCATCGAACCAGCAAGGAGAGTCTCTAGAGCAAGCTGGCTAGCAAGAGGGAATCTTATATAAAAATGTAATTAAAGGAGTGACAGTTTATCACCTTTGTCATATTCTGTTGTTTAGAAGCAAGTCACAGCTCCTATCCACACTCCATTTCTATATATATCCCATTATCATTAGTCTTTTTCTGAATGATTTGAGAGCAAGCTGCAGACAAAATACCTCATAGCCCTTAAATACTCGAGTGTGTACTTCTCCCCAAAAGAAGGGCACTCTCCTGCAAGACCATATACAACACAGTCTTCCAAGTTAAAAAATCAACAGTGATTCAGCATTATCATCCGATCTGTAGACCTAGAAGTCTTTGATGGTTTCCTTGCTGTGTAATAGATGATGTTCCAGATTTGCCTTGTACATTTCTGCCCATACCTGAAGTCAATCTCTTCCCCAAAAAACTGTCATGACTTTTAGGAATAAATGGCATTTCAAGACCTCAGTCTGGGCCCTTAACATCCATTTATTTTGTTTTATTTTATTTTGTTTTTCTGAGATGGAGTCTTGCTCTGTCACTTAGGTTGGAGTGCAGTGGCGCTATCTCAGCTCACTGCAATTTCTGCTTCCCAGGTTCAAGAGATTCTCTTGCCTCAACCTCCCAAGTAGCTGGGATTACAGGCATTCACCACCATGCCCAGTTAATTTTTTTTTTTTTTTTCTTGACACAGAGTCTTGCTCTGTTGCTCAGGCTAGAGTGCAGTGATGCAATCTTGGCTCACTGCAAGCTCCGCCTCCCGGGTTCATGCCATTCTCCTGCCTCAGCCTCCTGAATTGCTGGAACTACAGGTGCCCACCACCACACCCAGCTAATTTTTTTGTATTTTTAGTAGAGACGGGGTTTCACCATGTTAGCCAAGATGGTCTCAGTCTCCTGACCTCATGATCTGCCCTCCTCGGCCTCCCAAAGTGCTGGGATTACAGGTGTGAGCCACTGCACCCGGCCTAATTTTTGTATTTTTAGTAGAGATGGGGTTTCACCATGTTGGCCAGGCTGGTCTCAAACTCCTGACCTCAAGTGATCTGCCCACCTCAGCCTCCCAAAGTGCTGACATTACAGGCGTAAGCCACCACACCTGGCCACATCCATTTTTAAAAATTTTAATTTGATCTTATATTACACATATTTTTAAATGTAAGTAAATAGTTTTAAAACCATTTTTTATTTGATTGTTCTTTGGAGAGCAGAACTAGCCCATAGGTAGTGCATTGAGAGGAGCCAGTACTTGCATTAATGTATTATAATGCCTATTAGGCATCAGGGAGTTTTCTGGAAGAAGGTGGATTATAAACCAGAATAATTTAATACTACTAATTTCAGGACCCTGAAGAAGTGAGGGAGGGCTTGTGGGTCCATGCCAGGCCCCTGTGCAGTGAGGCCTCAGTGGATCCTGAGGGTCAGAGGGGCTGCTGCACGTGATATGTAGAGTAACCTGGTCTCCCAGCTGGAGCCCAAAGCTTGAGCATCTTTGTATCTGTTTGGCTGGCGAGGAAGAGATATTTGAGTGGAAAATGGGGCCAGGTAATGAGGGCAGGTGACTTCTGTTGCCATGTTTACCAGCTCGGGTGCCCCTGGGGACTGAGGGCCAGGCAAGAGACACACAGCTGAGCCTTCTGAACAGCAGCTGTAGGCTCCCCCTCAGGTCTCCTCCATGGCACCTGACTTCTATATAAACAGGTAAGAGTCTCAGAGGTCAACAGATCAGTCTGAGCACTGCAATTGACCGTGCCCTGCCCCCAGGCCCTCAAACACAGGAGCTGGGGGTGGTTGAGTTTGCTCCAGTGAGCTATGATCAGGGAAGAGCTATGGAGGTAGGAGGTGAAGCACCGATAGGATCCTGATGTGAGAGGGGTGTTGTCCCCAAGAGTCCATTCTTGGTTGACTCAGGTGCCCACTGGGCAGTTTTGTGGACAACAGGGCTCCAGGTCAGGGTGCATGGGGGTGGGGGTGTGCCAAAGGATGGCTCCATTTCGCCAAAGGAATGCAAATGGAGCCCTGGCCACAGGTCCAGGCTCCATAAGAACAAGGCTTTCTCCTCTGTTCCGTCAGCCCATGGGGATATCTGTCTACCTGCACCAGAGTCACAGGTGATGGCTCTAGGTCCCTGGTGTTACACTGAGGACCTGGCCTTTAGGATCTGCCCATTTTAGCGCCAATACATCCAACAATGACTTCCTGAACCTCAATTTCCTCCTTAACAAAATGAAGATAGTAAGAACACCAGCATGGGGTTGCTGTGAGAGCTGAATGGGTTGGTGTGTGCCAGTGGCCTTGCAGAGAGTCTCCAAAAGAATTTGGTCCTTTTTTCTCTCATCCCATTAGAGAAACTGAGCACCTATGTAAATGACATGAGTGTCTGTGGAGAGGTTGTAGACTCACCTTCAGGAGCCACAAGACTCCTAGATGTGTGAAGTAGCAGGTATGAGAAGATAAGGAGGGGACAAAGCAGAGACAGCATCCCAAGGGCATCCAAAACAGAAACCTTCAAAGCTGTGCTGGCCAAACAGCCCGGGAGGTGGCCACCAGCTTTACTCTGTGTCCCCACATTTATGTGCCCACATTGCTGGGCTTGCACAAACAAATAAGAGCCAGGGTGAATAGCTCCCCAGTATTCGGGAGGATACTTGAGGATATGTCCAAGCCTCTCCTGCCCCATGTCTCACAGCGCACTCAGGTTGGACCCTTAAAATAGCATTTCACATCTGGCGCGGTGGCTCACGCCTGTAATCCCAGCACTTTGGGAGGTCAAGGTGGGTGGATCACTTGGGGCCAGGAGTTCAAGACCAGCCTGGCCAACATGGCAAAACCCTGTCTCTACTAAAAATAAAAAAGATTAGCCGTGTATGGTGGCACATGCCTGTAATCCCAGCTACTCAGGAAACTGAGGCAGGAGAATCGCCCGAACTCAGGAGGTGGAGGTTGTGGTGAGCCAAGATCACGCCACTGCACTCCAACCTGGATGACAGAGGGAGACTCTGTCTCAAACAAACAAACAACAACAACAACAAAAACACAACATTTCTCCAGCCAGAGAGCAAAGCCTTTTTCTGGATATACGCTGTCCAAGGCCTCAGAACTTGGTCTGGGGGTTTGCTGGGTGGCAAGGCCCTTGACTCACCTCCTCTCCAAGCCTGCTTGGGGGACAGGTCTGGCTCTACTCCAGGGGGACCCAGTTCCGAGACCCCATGCAGATCCTGGGGAAAGGGATGGAGAGGGACTAAGGGTGTTGTTCTTCCTGCTGGAGGTAAGGTCTGCACTGTTGGGGTGGCTTTTGATAGAACTAAGGAGACAGGGGGCTGTGGGCTCTGCCCCTGAGAATGCCAATGCAGCCACACCAAGAACTAATTCTGGGGTACCCAAATCTGCACCTAGCTGCTGCTTATTGAGGAGCGACTCAGGGCAGATCACTGGACAAGATGCTTCCCAGACCTATCTCCTTTAATGCTCACAACAACCCTACAAAGGAAGGTATTATTACCTCTAAATTATAACTGAGGTTCAGAGAAGTTGGGACACAAACCTAGGATCACACAGCAAACATGTGCTAAGTCTAGATTTGAATTCAAAGAGATGGGTCTTCGAGGAGCCCCATTCTGTATCTGTAAGGCCCTCTGCCTCTACACCAGGCTCCCACAAGGATAAGAACTGCTCTATGCAACACTTCCCAGATACTATGGAGCAAACAGCTCCTGAAGCTTCCTCAACTCAGAGGGTAAGCCAGGAGAGGGCAGGAGCTGTGTTCCAAAGATTAGATTAGTTATTCACAGCTCCAGCACCACGGGAATTTACCCTGCCTGCCCTCCTCACTGCGCTCTGGGGCAGGAGGATGAGTGTTTGTGAATGAAATGGAACAAAAGATGTGAAAATGCTCTGTAAGTTGTTGGCTGCTGTGCAAATGCAAGATGATTGCAACTTATGTTTCCTCACAGGCACAGGGACCGGACTGATGAATTATGAAGTTGGATTTGCAGAGGGTTAAATACTTCTTCGGTGAAGTAATTAAACAGATTGGTCAGGTTCCAGAATTATGGTTGTATAGAACTTTTTCTCCTCCAGTACTGTGTATACCAAATACTTTGTATGAATAGTTACACTTTCCCTAAGAGATGTTTCCAAAATCCAAGAAGAGGCTTTTGTACTTGCAGATTTAAGCATTATGTATTATGTCGTTTTTGGCTTGTTAAGAAAACCACAATAGGCAGGGAGTTCAAATTGCTCTACCCTTTGAAGAAACGTACAAGTTCAAAAGAAACTGTGATTTTCTCTGAACTTCATATATGTCAAGAAAACAGGGCCGGGCGCGGTGGCTCAAGCCTGTAATCCCAGCACTTTGGGAGGCCGAGACGGGCGGATCACAAGGTCAGGAGATCGAGACCATCCTGGCTAACACGGTGAAACCCCGTCTCTACTAAAAATACAAAAAACTAGCCAGGCGAGGTGGCGGGCGCCTGTAGTCCCACCTACTCGGGAGGCTGAGGCAGGAGAATGGCGTGAACCCGGGAGGCGGAGCTTGCAGTGAGCTGAGACCCGGCCACTGCACTCCAGCCTGGGCGACAGAGCGAGACTCCGTCTCAAAAAAAAAAAAAAGAAAACAGGCGAACTCTGGAAGTGGAGAAGCTGCCAGCTAGAAGGTCAATGAATAAACTCCTCTATTCCTTGCAGAGTCATTTTTATTTCATACTCTGGATTTAAAAAAATAATTGGAACATTTGAAAAGAATCCCAGCACACATGCAGTCATTTTCTCCACCTGGGGTAATAAGTTAATTCCACCATGACACAAATGTTTTCTCCTGTGCCGCTTACCTCCCTGGCTCTGTCCACCTGCATACAGTGGGTGCACCATGGGGATTCTGCTGTTTTTCACAGGATGGGAAGCTAGAAGCCAGTTTTGTCACAAGTATTGTCTCGCGGCTGCATAGTCTGGGATATTGATGCACTGTACTTTCTACGTGGTTCCTCCATTGTTGGACAAAATCTAGTTTTTTCCATTTCTGTTTCTGGTTTCCTCCTCATGAGGTTTCCAGTGACTTCATGTGGAGGCTAAAGCAGCTCCATCTTGGAAGCTGACGTGCTATCTCGCCTTCTGATTAACCCCCGTTCCAGGAATGACTCTAAGATTTCTACTTTATCTGCTATTACCTTAAATCCTGCCCTTAGGTCAAAGCAACCTTGACCATGAATCCTGCCCTTAGGCACTCTCACGTAGCATTCTCACCTTTCTCTGAGGGGTCAACTTCAATTATCCGACACATTCCTTCCCTACAGTAGATAAGTCCCAGTTCTGGAAGATAATGGTTCTGGGGGATAATGGTGCAGGGATCCACCGTTCCTCTCAACGCTGCCTGGGACATGGCTTCTGTTTGTAAGTCCCTAATAAACATTTCTTCCTATGAAACTGGATTTGTCAGCCTCTTTCCTCGGCCTTTGGGGGTGGGTTTGCATAGACCTGCCCGCCACAGAACACCAAGCATCTGGCAGCTTTCACAAGGCACTTAGCTTTGGCCCAGAAGCGAAAGAAGCCTGTTGCCCCAGAGAGAAGCATGGGTCACCACTGGTTAAGCAGATGGTTCTGTTCTTTCTTCCTCCTTGACAGGCTGTTTGGCAAGCAGGAGGAAGTTAAGATGCGTTCAGTTTGTCTTCCAGGAAAAGAGCTAAGGACACTGGTGAAAGGAACCCTGGAGAACCTGCCGCTACCTTCTGGCAATTTCCAGCAGCCAGCATGGGGTCTTGCACAGCGAGGTGCCCACCCTCTGGGGCATGCAGTGACACCCACATCCCCTGGGGTCCTTCCTCGCTCAGCCCCCCAAGAACAAGCTGTCATTTGGAAGACTGCCAAAATTCTTCCTCTTTTAAGCAGCCTTCCAGGACCATGAGAAGAGAAATCACACGGAATTCCACCCAAAATGCGAACGCAGATGCACACACACACAGTCTACCTCATCATCTCCTCCAGATTAAAGCGTTTACCCTTGTCAAGCACAGAAAATGAGATGTGTTTGGTGTTCATGAGTGAGGCGTAGGCTGTATGGGCCCAGAGGCTTCTATCTGATTTGCTGATGTCACAAGGTCAGCAGTGGGCAGGGCAATGGTTTGGAACAAAAAGAACATAGGCTATTGTCCTGGCCTTGTTACTCCCTTGCTGTGCTAAATGAGCAAGTTACTAGCCTCTTCTGAGTCCGTGATCTCAGCAGATGTGGGAGTAAAGGGTATAGAAGCTCCCCGTTGCTCTACTGTTTCGGGATTCTTAGTAGAGCACCCAGGAATGAAAGAACAGGGTGTATGGTGAGGGAGTGGGAGCCAGGAGGCAGGGGCCACCTTCCAGGGGCATCTATGGGTTTCTGTGCAGCTCCCAGCCCTGCTGCACACAGCCTGTCCTCCGCCTCTGGCTGGGAGCCTCATGTGGTCACAGGTGGGCCTGCCCTCTCCAGCTCCACCCTTGGAGCCAGGCCCTGGTCCTGGCACTAAGTACATGCCTAGTAAACCTTTGTTGAGGAAATGAATGTGGGGCTAGTGTGCAGGGAGGGTGGATGTGGTGAACGAAAAACAGAGCACTTAGAGTTCCTAGGGGTTAGGATTCCAGCTGCTTATGGGTCTATCAGAGAACATGCTGGGGGAAAATCTTCCAGAAATAATTGTTCAGTCCTGGCCGGGCGCGGTGGCTCATGCCTGTAATCCCAGCACTTTGGGAGGCTGAGGCAGGCAGATCACGAGGTCAGGAGATTGAGACCATCCTGGCCAACAGGGTGAAACCCCGTCTCTACTAAAAATACACAAAATTAGCCCGACATAGTCGTGGGTGCCTGTAGTCCCAGCTACTCAGGATGCTGAGGCAGAAGAATGGCGTGAACCTGGAAGGTGGAGGTTGCAGTGAGCATACATCGTGCCACTGCACTCCAGCCTGGGCGACAGAGCGAGACTCCGTCTCAAAAAATAAAAAATAAAAAGAATTGTTCAGTCGTTCTCGTGCCAGCAGCAAGGTCTCCGCTTTGACTTCTGGGGAAGGATTATGTTAGAGCAACCAGACTCCTGTCCCTGGCCTGTCTTCTCTATAGAAAGGCACTGTGGGAGGAGGCAGGTTACTGAAGTGGGAACCCCACAGAGGACATGGGAACTGAGTGCCTCGGTGAGCTCACCACTGTGGCTCACGTCTCAGCATCATTCACGTCCGAGCCCAGCCCTCAGCAAGGTGGCTGCTGAGAGAGGCCGCTGGCTGTGTGGGGAAGGGAGATCCAGGAGTGGGGGGGCAGGGCCACAGGGAAGAGGTGTTAGTAAAGGGGGACCCTGGTGGTGGGCTGGAGGGAGAGACTGCGGAGAGAGTCAATGTCCAAGGGTAATTGGAGTTCACCATGCCGTGCAGGTGCAGTGAACACCTCCCTGTTCAGCTCTTCTCTAAAGCTTTCAGCACCTTCTGGTTTAGGAATACTTCCTGGAGAACGATGGAGGTGCTGCACCGTGTGAAGAATCACACAAGCAAGAGCAACTCTGTGTCCTCAGTGGGGTAGCCCTGGGAGTACTGGGCCCACTCCCAAGCTCCAGTGCCAGTGTCTCCAGTAACCTGTACCTCCTTCCCTGTTGCCAATGCCCCTTCCTGGGCCATCATTCTACTTGACCTCTTGTTGGCATTTAACATCGCAGATCACCATATATATATATATATATATATATATATATATATATGTTTTTTTTTTTTTTAGACAGTCTTGCTCTGTCGCCCAAGCTGGATTGCAGTGAACAGTGATGCAATCTCGGCTCACTGCAACTTCCTCCACTTTCCGGGTTCAAGTGATTCTCCTGCCTCAGCCTCCCGGAGTAGCTGGGATTACAGGTGTGCACTGCAACACCCAGCTGATTTTTGTATTTTTGTGGAGACGGGGTTTCACCATGTTGGCCAGGCTGGTCTCAAACTCCTGACCTCAGGTGATCTGCCTGCCTTGGCCTCTCAAAGTGCCGGGATTACAGGTATAAGCCACGGTGCCTGGCTCCCTATTTTCTTCACATTTCCTCTCTGCTTTTCCCAGAAGCAGACACTGGAACAAGGACTTGGGTGTAGCTTCCAGGACTTGGGAGGCGGTCCAGGAAGCAGAAAGGAGAGTGCAAGGAGAGTGAGACAGGAAGGAGGAAAGTCGGCATAGGGTGTGTTATCAAGGTCACTGATGGGGGCAGCACGGCCGCTGGGTACGATTCTGTGGCGCCTCCTGAGGACTGTAACAACATGCCTTCCAGAACTGTCCATGTGAGGGACAGGAGTGTGGAGCATGTATCTTCTGGTTCCTGTCTCCCGACTGAAGATTGTCCTGGTGATATGAACCACCCCACACTTCAGAGCCACACTTGCACATGGGCCCAGTGGGCTTCCCTGGCCTCAGAGGGCAGAGAGTGAAAAGGTGGCTGTGAGCTTGAGCTGGGATGCTATCAATTAAAGGAGCCCCTGATCTCACACAGAACAGCCTGCCAGAGCTGCTGTGTAGGCAGAGGAGGGATGAGGGGATGTGATGAGGGCACAGAGGCATTGTGACTGTCCCTGGTCACACTTTCTCACTGCGTCTTTGGGGTGGATTCCCCGACCTGTTGACAGTAAACATCTGCTAATGCCACATGATCTCCACATCCTTTCTTAAATGCTCACATGCTCCTTGTTTAACAGTGTCTGGAATTTGGCCAGGGTCCAGGGATCAGAACACTACCTCGATGGCCTCCTGGTCTGTGCTTTAGCCAAACCCTTTCTTCTGCATAAGGAGCTGGTCCCGGGGCCTCTCCTCCCTGGAGCCATGAAGTCTCCTCCTCCACCTCCACCAAGCCAAAGCCACACTCTACTTCCCATCCAATCTGCTTCTTCTCCTGGACACCATGTCTCACCACCATGGGCTCAGTCCTCGCCTGGACACTATGTCTCACCACTGTTGGTTCAGTCCTCCTCCTGGACGCCATGTCTCACTGCCATGGGTTCAGTCTTCCTCCTGGATGCCACATCTCACCGCCATGGGCTCAGTCCTCCTCCTGGATGGCATGTCTCACCACCATCTGTTCAGTCCTCCTCCTGGACGCCGTGTCTCACCGCCATGGGCTCAGTCCTAGTCTTGGATGCCACGTCTCACCACCATTGGCTCAGTCCTCCTCCTAGACTCCACATCTCACCGCCATGGGCTCAGTCCTCCTCCTGGACGCCATATCTCACCACCATGAGCTCAGTCCTCCTCCTGGACCCCGTGTCTCACCACCATCTGTTCAGTCCTTCTCCTGGATGCCGTGTCTCACCGCCATGGGCTCAGTCCTAGTCCTGGATGCCACGTCTCACCACCATTGGCTCAGTCCTCCTCCTAGACTCCACATCTCACCGCCATGGGCTCAGTCCTCCTCCTGGACGCCATATCTCACCACCATGAGCTCAGTCCTCCTCCTGGACCCCGTGTCTCACCACCATCTGTTCAGTCCTTCTCCTGGATGCTGTGTCTCACCACCATGGGCTCAGTCCTAGTCCTGAATGCCATGTCTCACCACCATTGGCTCAGTCTTCCTCCTAGATGCCACGTCTCACCACCATGGGCTCAGTCCTCCTCCTGGACACTGTGTCTCACCACCATGGGCTCAGTCCTAGTCCTGAATGCCATGTCTCACCACCATTGGCTCAGTCTTCCTCCTAGACGCCATGTCTCACCACCATGGGCTCAGTCCTCCTGGACACTGTGTCTCACCACCATGGACTCAATCCTAGTCCTGGATGCCTCGTCTCACTGCCGTCGACTCAGCTGCCAGTCAGAATTTCCTGACAATTCCCCTCTCTCCTTCTTTCTCCACACCAAGTCCAGGCGGCCTCTGGTAGCCAGGCAATGGACTCTGCCAGGCTGCTTCTTTGGGAACTGATATGAGAATCTGTTAAGATCCACATGCAACATCCAGGTTCGCCTGAGCCATGTTTTTAATCCCACAGGGTTGCGCCTTCTACCATATTATCCACGAATAGTGTCTCTTTCCTTCCTGGGCCCCACCACATCCCCCTCTACAGCTTCATCAGCCCTCTCCAAAGGGCCCAGTGCAGCTTGTGCTGCTTCAGGTTTTCTTGGCTCTAATGCAACATTGCAGGGCTGACTCCCTCTTCCCATTGATTTCCCAGTATTCTACCTCGTCCCAGCAGCACTTCCAGGTTGAACAGAAGGGAAGTTCTAACTGTCTTAAGCCTCTACTGCTTTGACCTGGATGGAGAACACCCAGGCTCTCCACCGCCCTCTAATAGTCCCATGTCCTCCTCACCTCCCCTGGAATGTGCATTCTTGGACTTCTAGGTGACCGCAGCCCCACAGTCCATTCCTGCCTTCCTTACATCTGTTGTCTGTGATCCTTAAGCCTGTGACGTTACGTCTCTTGGGGCTCTTTCAGGTTCAGGAGAGCAGAGAGCAAGTCTATGGCATTTGTTTAACACAGAGACCAAGCCCAGTCACTCTGGCTATTGTGTTCTCTGTGGGTACAGCAAACACGAACTTAGCTTTTACCATGTGCTGGGGCTTGATCTCCTTGCCCTTAGGGAGCTCTTCTTCTGCAGGGATGCTGGTCAAATGCTCAGGAGATGGTGTGGAGCACAGCCAATTCTTGTTATTCACAGTAGTTATTATCTATAAAGTTGTGAATTAGCAAACACGGAAACATTGCTCCTAGGGGAAATACAGAGTGAGGTTCAGTCCTCGTCCTGGACGAGGTTCCTGAAGCCTCTGGTCATGACATTTTTGTCAGCTGACCAATACATAACCTTATTTTATGTGCATTTCTATCGAAAGACACCTTATACTCTATATTGTTGATTCATTAGCACTGAATTCATAGCCAGCAGTGCTAAGTCAGGCCTGAAGGAAGCTGATCTAACTCACGTAGTAAAGTGTGTCCCTGCCTCCTTGCACTTAGGAACATTAGACGGCCCTTCAGCACTATGCTTGGGGCCGTTTTCAACATTAAAATCACCAATAAAAAGCAAGCATAAAGTATGAAAAGTGGGGCACTAAATAGACTGTGAAAAGGACACTTAAGATCGTGAGAGCTGAAACAAGAAGGCAGAGCATGCCTTGTTCAAGCTCAGCAGGGAACAAGTCCATCAGGTCACTAACATTTTTCTACATGTGCAGAATGACCACAAAAGTATTAGGTTGGTGCAAAAGTAATTACTTTTAATGGGAAAAACCACAATTACTCCTACAGCAACCTAATACTATGAGTAGGCCGGGTGCAGTGGCTCACACCTGTAATCCCAGCACTTTGGGAGGCTGAGGCAGGGGATCGCTTGAGCTCAGGAGTTTGAGACCAGCCTGGCCAACATGGTGAAACCCCACCTCTACTGAAAAAACACAAAAATTAGGCCAGGCCTGGTGGTTGATGCCTGTAATCCCAGCACTGTGGAAGGCTGAGGCGGGCGGATCACGAGGTCAGGAGATCGATACCATCCTGGCTAACTAGGTGAAACTCCGTCTCTACTAAAAAAATACAAAAAAAATTAGCTGGGCGTGGTGGTACGCACCTGTAGTCCCAGCTACTCAGGAGGCTGAGGCAGGAAAAAGGCGTGAACAGGAGGCAGAGCTTGCAGTGAGCCAAGATCATGCCATTGCACTCCAGCCTGGGCAACAGACCAAGACTCCATCTCAAAAAAAAAAAAAAATTTAGCTGGGTGTGGTGGCACATGCCTGTAATTTCAGCTACTTGGGAGGCTGAGGTGGGAGAATCACTTGAACCTGGGAGGCAGAGGCTGCAGTGAGCTGAGAGCACAGCACTGCACTCTATCCAGCCTAGGCAACAGACTTTGCAGCAAAAAAAAAAAAAAAAAAAGTACTGTGAGTATTGATTTTTGGATTACAAATAAATTTTAGTGAGTAGGCAAATTTGCCAGTACTTTGGTAGGTAATGAGGATCAACTGTGTGTACAGAAGTAAGAATGAGGCTTCAGGCCAGGCACAGTGGCTCATGCCTGTAATCCCAGCACTTTGGGAGGCCAAGGTGAGTGGATCTCCTGAGGTCAGGAGTTCGAGACCAGCTTGGCCAACGTGGTGAAACCTTGACTCTACTAAAAATACAAAAATTAGCTGGCTGTGGTGGCACACACCTGTAATCTCAGCTACTTGGGAGGCTGAAGCAGGAGAATTGCTTGAATCCAGGAAGCGGAGGTTGCAGTGAGCCGAGATTGTGTCATTGCATTCCAGCCTGGGCAACAAAAGCAAAACTCTGTCTCAAAAAAAAAGAAAAGGAAAAAGAAAAAAAGAATGAGGTTTCAGAGTGGAGAGGAGGGAGCAACAGACAGAGGATAATTCACAAAGGGGTTACCATGAAGCTAAACTTTGCGGGATAAGTTAACTTCCCCAGGTAGGAGGGGACTCCGCATCATGCACAGAGGCATGAGACAACAGGGGATGAAGTAATGTCTTTAAGGTGATGATGAAAAAACCAGCGGTGAACATGTCAGGAAGAACCCTGACGTCCAGGAGCCTAGGAAAGGGCAGTGCTTCCACACCCACCCCTTCTCACAGGGTTTTGTGCAAGTTGGGTGGTGTCAACTGCTGTTACAGAGAAACCCCACCTCAGTGCTTTGACCCAATAAGCATATGATTTTTTGCACACATTAGAGTTCAACATGAACGATGGGTGAGCAGCTTTTCAAAAAGTGATTTAGGGACCTAAACTCCTTCAGAACTGTGTCTCCCCCACCTCCGAGGGCCTCAGAGTCCTGGCTGACGATCAGCAAGGGGGAAAGGTGGAAGGTGGACAGTTGCACGGGGGTGTCCACCTGCCGCACTTGAAGTGACCCACGTCCCTTCCATCTACGCCCTATCATCACACGGCCCCACCTAGATGGGAGAGGGGATGGGGAATGAAGCCCCCGGCTGGACAGCTGCTTCCCAGGAACATGTCTACTACATGCTCACGTACTCTGGAGGAGAAATGTGACTCTTGGTGGACAGCTAGCCGTTTCTGCCACAGACCCTCACATTAGTCCATCAGACCACAGGGCAGAACTGAAAAGAAGCTGTGGTCAGTGAAGTCTATGGGAATGGAGTGTCAAGGTGCTGTCTAGACAGAGTAGATAGCCAATAAATGCTTGGTGAATGAATGAATGAGTAGATGAGAAATGCATTATGCCTCCAGCTGGCAGGGAAGGGAGCATTCTCGTTTTTCCTGCCGTCAGACACATTGCTTCCTGTACCTGATGTCTGAGTCCATCCAGGCTGCTATAACAGAATACCATAAACTGGTGGCTTATAAATGACAGAAATTTATTTCTCACAGCTCTGGAGGCTGGGAAGTCCAAGATCAGGGTGTCAGTAGATTCAGTGTCTGCTGACAGCCCACTTCCTAGTTCATGGAGTCATCTTCTCACAGTGTCCTCACATGGTGGAAGGGCCGGGAAGCTCTCTGAGACCATTTCAAAAGGGCAGTAATCTCATTCCTGAGGGCTCCCCTCGTATGACCTAATCACTCCCAAAAGGTCCCACCTCCTAACCATCACCTTGGGAGATTCAAGATCAAATTTTGGGGAGAACACAACATTCAGTCCGTAGCACTGGAGAGGAAATGTGACCACAGGAATAGAAAGAGGGATGCCCAGAGAGAAGAGGTCTAGGTAACTGCAAGTCTGGTCTGTACCTATGAATATTCTGTCCATTTAATTCAACTTCATTTGGGATTTGGGCTACACAGACCTTCTGCAGGACTTGGAAAACCCAACGCACGACTGAGTGGTTAGAAATGATTTGAAATATCCTGGAAAGACTCCAGGGAGGAGAGAACGGGAGGAGCACGCGCACACACACACACACACACACACATACACACACACACATACACACACATACACACATATACACACACACACACACAAACACACATATACACACACACACACACACACAGAGCCAGGGCTCTTCTCTAATCTCCATGCGGATTTTAATCCAGCCTTGCATGCAGTCGCCTCATAACTCCACATTTCCAATTTATTAATCAAATTCCATCTATGAGGCAATGTTGTGGGCCCCACCGGTGTTTCTGCGTTTGATGGTTGCTGAATATCTATGCTTCAGCAACTTCCATCCATGCCAAACAAGAGAAAAACAACTGCCACCTTTTCTCCCCAGAGCAAATTCATACTCAGCAAGGATCATCACAAATCCTCCACAGGTGAGCAAATCAGAATAAATAAGCCGTCAACACACCCACCAAGGCCTGTGAGTTATGATGTCAAGGCAGCCGTCAGGGAGGGTCATGGGGCAGGGAGTGCCTTTCTCTCCTAATCACAGGTACCATTTGAAAAATGCAGGAGAGGGGCTGGCTGCGTCTGGCAGGGAGAATCCTATAACTCGGGTCGTCTGTGTGCCTGTTCCCTGGAGTCCCCGGGTCAGGAGTCCTGAAGCTCATCTGGCAGCTGCTGCGACAAAATCTTTCTGATGGCTCAAGACATTGGCCTCTATGATCTCATTTACATTCATTGTGTGTGCATTAGAGAGGGGGATACTGATACAAAAGCATGGCTATAGAAAAGGGATGAATTGTTTTTATTCAAACACAGAATGGTCAGTAGTAGACCCAAGGTTGTACTACCTGGAGATAAAAGCCTTTAACTCTGGGCCCTAAGGCTGTCCCTGCTCCCCACCTGCCTGCCAGACTTCCATCTCCTCCTCGTCTGATCCAGCACACACAGGCGTGGCTGGGACGTGTGGAGAGGGAAGAGCCAGGCTCAGCCAGCTCCTAGCTTTGTGCCCTGTAGAATGGGGCTTTAGAAATACGTGCTGCACAGATAAGCATGTGACTTGGTCCCTGGACCCTTCTCCTCATTGCCTCCAGCAGCTTTCCTAAAGAGAAGGTAAAGTCTTGTCATCCCCCTGCTCCCTCCCCTACAGTATGGAAATGCCTGGAATTTCTGCCCTTGGACCTCCAAGCCACACGCCTTGGGAAAGTGCCAGGATAGTGGTAGGGTGCTCAGAGTGGGGGACTCTCTGTTACATGCTTTGGGTGACTCTGGCCTTAGCTGGCCCTATGGTGAAGGCCGCCTGGGAGCTGTGAGTCGGAGGAAGTCAGCTTCAGCTCCCCTAAAGGTGGGGATCTTCCATCCCCAAGTGACCCACTCAATCTTTGGGATTGTCGTGCTGTGAACTGGTCAAGAAAAGTATATGATCCAGCTCCTGACTCAAGACCCTTGCCTGCTCGATGGATGAGGAGGGAAGGCGGATGGAACCAGCTGAGTGGAAGCAGCCACAGAGCAAGCACAAAGTGATAAATCACCCAGGGACACAATCATGCAGGCAGGCAGGCGGGCAACCTGAGTCCATTTCATCAGCCATTGTTTAACTTCTTCTTGGCTGTACTTTCTGCTTTATTTCCAACACAATCAAAACCAGATGTGTTCATAAGTCACTCTATCACCCAGCACAGGATTACCTAAGATCTATTATAATGCAGCTTCATGCCTATTGCAGTATTCCCATGCCCCTCACAGGGCAGCGTGCATCTGTTTTAGTGCCACCTAATGTCTGTTAGGTACAAGCTGGCCCACACATGGCTCCTAGCCAGAACAGTCTACAAGTGACAGCGTGACCAGAGAGCAGAGACAGGAAGGAGGCCCAGACATGAGTGTGGGATGCTACAGAACAGCAACAGGATGCTTCGGCTAGCCCCAAATGTTATCTCAAATACCTCAACATCAATGTTTTACGTTCCATGTTCTCTTCTCCCTGGACAGCCCTCCTTCGGAAAGTCAGAACTGTCTGCTCTTGAGCTTGCCTTGAGGGAAGGAAATAATTTAGATAAGCAGAGAGGAAGACAGGCAAGGGATGTGGTGGGGCAAAGGCGGAGCTGTATCTTCACAGGTCCCTGTCCTCAGCACCCAGAATCACCCCCTCCCTGTAGGAGGGAGCTGATAGAAAGAGGGGCTCTCCATCCAGGAGCCACCCACCAGGCAGCTGGAAACATCTGCCAGCAGCAGGTACACCAGGGCTCAGCAGAGGGTTGGGTGAGCATGGTCTTGCCCAGTTTGTGCCACACTGAGCACCGGCTGGAGGAGGAAGGGGCCAGAATGCCATCTGGACACAAGTGCTCCCTCACCGCCTGGGCCTGGGTCACCTCAGGCTTTTGTGTCCGGATCAGCCACTCCCTCTACAGATAATGCTGCTCCAGGCAAAGAGGCTTAGGTGGGTCTCCAGGGCAACCACAGCTCAGGAGCTGGCCCGCCTCCATGGTTCATCAGGGAAGCTGTGGCTCCAGCCTCGCGGGACACACACACACACACACACACACACACATACACACACACCGCAAACAACAGCCCAGGCTGGATCTCTCCTCCTGTCTCTTCTCTTGGTAAAACTTCTCAGAGACCCAAAGAGAAGCAAAATCCTAAGTCCAGTCAGCAGCAGCAGAGAAGCCCTGCTGTGGCTGCTCAACTTTCTTTTTTTCTCCTGAAAATATCTAGACACTCTCTTCTCCTAGACTGGGAAGCAGAACGCAGGCCCCCTGCTGCAACGCTGCACCTGAGCAGAGGCTGACCTCAGAGGTAAGACGGAGGTCTCCCCAGGAGACAGTCTTCCCCACCCGCACCCTGGCACAGCTGCACCTTTGGAAGTTAGGGCCGAGGTTTGGAGCTGGGTTGGGTGGCCTCAGGGGGTGTGGCAGGCTGGGGAGCCTAGAAAGCTGCCCACCTCCAGGACCCAGATGGCCACAGTGAGGCCCCTTTAGTCCTCATCAGTTCCACAGGAGTTGGAACCGATGAGGTTCCTACCGCATCCTCGGGGCTATAACCTGCTCCTTGTTTTGTAAACCTGTGGAAGCCATCACTTCCGCCTGTTCTGGAACTGCAAGCCTCTCGGGGAGGACCCAGCTCCAGCAGGTTCCCTTCTGCCTTTATAGAATGGACGCAGGCAGGGGGAAGGAAAGTGAAACCCAAATCAGAGGCTCTTGCATCAGTTTGCAAACTGTGATTCAAGCACCTACCAAGTCCAGGGCACAGAGTCAGGCTCTAGGGATGCAGCAGCACCCAGGGCACGAGGGTGATGGATGTGTCTCAGTCCCCTTGACCATGGAACAGTCTGTGCATCCCCGATAACATGCCCAGGAGAGCAGGCCCAGGCAGATTGGTGCAGGGTGGGGCACCAGGGAGAAGATCAGGCCTAGAAGGAAAGTCCAGCTGCAACTGAGGGAGGAGGGTCAGTCCTCTCCCACTGTGGTCAGTCAGACCTGTGTACATGCCCTCTCCTGGCTGCACCTCTGCCTCAGAATGGGGAGGACTGGCTGCCATTCACTCATTCATTCAGGAACCGCTTATCAAGTGCTACCATGTGCAGCAGATTCAACCCACATACCTCTCGCCCTTGCAGAGTTCATAGCTAGGTCGGGGAGAGATAAATACAACCAAAAACATGAGAAACGTGTCTGCTAGATGCTGTGGTGATGGGCCCTTGTGCCAGGCCCTGGTGACTGGGATCAGTGCTGCATGGGTGGGCGGCAGTGAGGGGCTGGCTGCTGGGAGGAGTTGTATCTTGAGGGGTTCCTGACAAACAAGCAGATGTCTGTCAGGTGGGCAGAGGATCCACAGGTCAGGCCCGCTCATACCTGGCTTAGTGGATTACAGGTTATTTTTCTATGATGCCAAAGAGAAATAAGGTCAATTTGCAATCTGTAAAGTTGGACTTGGGCTTTATCAAACACAGGGCTGGGAGGAAGATTCGCCAGAGAAGCACCTGCTCTCTGCCTCCACTGAGAAGTCTCTGCCCAGACTGAGGGTCAGGCATCAGCAGAGCCAGGCTACCCGTGCAGTGAAACAGCCGGTGCTCTGGGACAGCCTGACTCAGGTGCTGCTCCATGCCCGGGCCTGGTGGGTCACACAGGGCAGCCCCTCGCCCTGGCCTGCAGATGCCCAGCTCAGCTTCCAAGGCAGAGGACCCGGGCCAGGTCCCCTGGCCATGGCTCCCTTTGTATTGAGAAATTAGCCTTCCTGGGCAAGGTCTGCTCGCCCTCACTGTTTGACTGGGGCCAGCGCAGGGCGTCAGTTCTCACTAGAAGTGAGGGCACTCTGATCCCTCCTGCAGGGGGTCAGAGCCCTGCTTCCAGCTCCAAGGTCACACTCCCCATTGTTCCCACCATTGAGACATCCCTGGTCCCCCTCCGAGTGCCAACTGGAACCAGAGACTCCTCTTGCCCTTGAGGCACAACGGGAGAGTTCTTCCAGCACAGCTAACGAGCCACAGCTGGTAGTGGCACCTCCCAGGGAGCCACAGAAAAGACGCTATTCTCAGGGACGTTCAAAAATAGGCTGAAAGGAAGGCTCTGAGAGTGTGGGGGTGGAAGAGGTAATGAAGGGGAAAGGAAAGAGGAAAGAGAAGATCAGAGAATGGAAGATAACGGGCGTGGGTGAGTGACGCAGAAGGCAGAGACAGAACATGCGAGGGCTTCCCTATCATCTGCTCTGCTCTGTAAACCGGAGGCCGCACCACCTGGGCCTTCTCTTGAAACAGGGAGGCTCAGTTCTCCCAGCATGGTGACCAGAAGCCAGGGATGGGGAAGGCCAGGAACAAAGCTGAGGTCAAGCTTGCACCAAGCCAGGAGATCCTTTACTTTTTGTGCCCACTTTGGGAGTCTGTGAAGCCTGTGGACACATTCTCAGAAAAATGCTTCTACATGCATAAAAGCAAATTCACTGGGTTACAAAGGAAATGAGCTCTACTGAAACGCAGCCATCAAAAAGAAAGAAAAAACGATCTGTGATACAGTAACCTGTGTGCTTCCCCATCAACATGTGAGATTATAAAACCTAGTAGCAAGTCTAATAAATGCCACAATTTCATAGCAGCGATGAGCATACTTAATAATAATTCAAGAATAACAACTTTAAAGCGTTTTGTGAAAAATCTGTGATTTCTGCTGGAGATAAAGCCACGGGGCTACTGATACTACTGTGGTCCATGGCCCTCATTCATAACTAAAGGAAATACCACATTTCAGCCAAAGGTTAGCAAAAATAAAGATGACTTTTTTCCCCACCCAAGTTCATAAATCTCTGAATTTTCCCTAGGACCCCAGGGTAAGAATCTGTACTAAGCGACAATGGTAGCCACTGATCTAGGTGAACCAGCTCATTGTTAGTTTATAAAAATAAAACATTTACACAGACATGACCTCATTTGATTTTCACAGTAACTTGAAGTAGGTACCTTTATTATTCCCTTATAGATTGGGGAAACTGAGGCTTGGGGCCATGAAGGTGACTTGGACACAGGTAGCTATGCGGGAGGGGAAGGGCGTAGGAACTGAATTCAGGTTTTCTCTGCTGAAGGCTGCGCTGTCTCCCCAAGCCCAGCCTGCTCCACCTGAGCTGGTGATCAAGCAGAGGCGGAGTGGGGGTGCAGCCAGGCCGCCCAGCATGCATCTGAGGTCAAAAGCAGTGGAGGTGGTGAGTGGGGGTGAGAGTGGGGAGGGTACTGGACCCCAGGCCCCAGGAATATGGGGAGAGGGAACAGAAGGCCTGTATGTGTCAATGAACAGCAGCAACTCTGTCCCCACGCTGGCTCCCAGACAAAGGAGGGAAACGCAGCCCAAAGATTCTTACCGAGGACCCCAAGGTGGATAGGGGTCTTAACAAGCAGAGTCCAGCCCATGCTCCTAGCTGGCTTTCATTTCTTTTCTTCTCGTTTTGTGTCGTCATTGGATTTGGTCATCTGTTTGCTCTCTACAGAGCCTTCAAGACCTCTTTACAGGTGGGGTTTGTTTTTTTTTTTTTTTTTTTTGACAGAGTCTTGTTTTGTCGCCTAGGCTGGAGTGCAGTGGCAACATCTTGGCTCACTGCAGCCTCCACCTCCCAGGTTCAAGCAATTCTCATGCCTCAGCCTCCTGAGTAGCTGGATTACAGGCACCCGCTGCCACACCTGGCTAATTTTTGTATTTTTAGTAGAGATGGGGTTTCACCATATTGGCCAGGCTGGTCTCAAATTCCTGGCCTCAAGTGATCTGCCTGCCTCAGCCTCCCAAAGTGCTGGGATTACAGTCGTGAGGCACCGCACACGGCCTCCAGGTGAACTTTTTAGCCACCTGATTGTGTCATAAGAATTACAACCCCTGATCACTGCACAGGATTTTTATAGTTTACCAAATGTTTTCATATATTGTCTCCCACCCGAGTCTCAGAGGAACCCTGTGGAGTGGGCTGAGCTGGCGTCTGAACACCGTATTATAAATGCAGAAACCAAGGCCTCACTGGTTAATGAGCTGTAGCGATTATGCAGAGAATAGTGGGCGGGTACTTCCTGGGCACACCCCGCGCTAATTATACAGCTGAGGCCTAGGAGTCCCCTTCCATTCAGGAGAGCTGTGCCTTTCGCGGCATCGCAATTGCCTGTCTGCTTGTTTTCCTCCCTCTCTTGAGTGTACACTCCTTGAGGGAGTCCCAGCACCTAGCACAGTGACAGGCAGGTCACACACTCCCCCTGTGTTTGCTGAGCGAGTGACCAGATGAGAACTCAGCCCTGCGCTTCAGTCTCCAGGCCCTAGGCCCTCCCCGCACACGCCACTGTGCAAGGCCTCAATGCCCAGGCTGGTGGGTGGAGAAAGGCACAGCAGCAGAAATGAGCAGAATAGGAACTGCAAGCAGGAGTCCCTAGGAACAACGCAGGCCGTCAGGTAGAGTGAATCAGGAAGGCTTCCTGAACAAGTGAATTTTGAGGTAGAGTTTTTCCAACTTTTAAACTGTGAATATGCATAAACATGCAGAAATATGCAATAAATATCCATCAATATTCCCCAGATACAACAATTGCTAATATTTTGCCATATTTGCCCTTGTAGGGGCCAAGGGCTTGGCCCTATGAAGGTTCACTTAAAAATCACCTCAAGAAAGGCTGATTAATTGGAGAAAAGGCGTACACATTTATCACGAATGCATACATGGGGAGAATCACAGAGGCACTGCTCACCCCACACTGGGGTTCCGAAGCGTATATACCTACCACCCTGGCAAAGCGAGTTATGGGAGGGGGAGAACAGCAGTTCTGGTGAGAGGATTACTAGGGAGAATGAATGGGGAAGGGATCAAAAATGAACTTGTACATTATCCTGTGAGAAGGTCTGTTCAGGTGGGGGCTCGTTCTCAGTCTTAAGGGAAGAAAAAAAACATTGTTCCCTTTGGTGGATCTGGATCTTAGGCAGACAAAGGGCTTTGGAAGAGACAGTGGCCATGGGGAGGGCCAGAGAGACCAGGAGACTTCTTCAGCTCAGCATATGCAATGCCATATCTTGGGATATTAGTTTCTGAGCCCCAACACCCTGTTTATGGGGTGTGTGTATACATATTTATGTAACGTTTTCTGAACTATTTGAATCTAAGATATTGTAGACACTCGTAAACACTTCAACACCTCCTAAGATTGAGCTATTGGCCAGTATTCCACAGATCGTTTTTTTTTGTTTTTTTTTTTTCTTTTTTTGGAGACAGAGTTTCGCTCTTGTCACCCAGGCTGGAGTGCAATGCTGCACTCTGGGCTCAAGGCAACCTTGGCCTCCTGGGTTCAAGCCATTCTCCTGCTTCAGCCTCCCAAGTAGCCAGGATTACAGGCGTGCACCATCACGCCTGGCTGATTTTTGTATTATTAGTAGAGACGGGGTTTCACCATGTTGGCCAGGCTGGTCTGGAACTCCTGACCACTGGTGATCCACCCGCCTCGGCCCCCTAAAGGGCTGGGATTACAGGCGTGAGCCACCGTGCCTGGCCCCATGGATCATTTTCTAACATCCAGCTCATATTCAAATTTCCTCAGCTATCCTAATTTTTTTTTGTTTGAGTCGGAGTCACTCTCTGTCACCCAGGCTGGAATGCAGTGGTGCGATCTTGGCTCACTGCAACCTCTGCCTCCCAGGTTCAAGCAATTCTTCCTCCTCAGCCTCCTGAGTAGCTGGGATTACAGGTGCCCACCACCGCCCCCGGCTAATTTTTGTATTTTTAGTAGAGGTGGGGTTTCACTGTGTTGCCCAGGCTGGTCTCAAACTCCTGACCTGAGGTGATCCACCCACCTTGGCCTCCCAAAGTGCTGGGATTATAGGTGTGAGCCACCACACCCAGCATTTTTTTCTTTTAAATATAAAGAAGGGGATCTTTCCTAACTTGATAAAGGGTGTCTCCTCCTTTTTTTTTTTTTTTTTTTTTTTGAGATGGGGGTCTCATTCTGTCACTCAGGCTGAAGTGCAGTGGCGCGATCTCAACTCACTGCAACCACTACCTCCCAGGCTCAAGTTATCCTCCCACCTCAGCCTCCCGAGTAGTTGGGACTACAGGCGCGTGCCACGTCACCTGGCTAATTTTTTTATATTTTTGGTAGAGATGGAGTTTCACCATGTTGCCCAGGCTGGTCTCGAACTCCTGAACTCAAACTTCCCAAAGTGCTGGGATTACGGGCATGAGACATCGTGCCTGGCCCATCCTAATTTTTTAAAACAAGGATTCAATCAGTGTTAGTGTGGTTGAGGCTGGTTATAAGTGCCATTGACTGAGTAGGAACCATTCATCACAGGAAGACTCTGAGGACACCATGGCACTGCCACTCACCAGGTGGTGAGCCAAGTGTGGGGGCCTCGGGGCTTACACTGAGGAGTTGGCTCTGCCACAGTGGTGAATCTGGAGCCAGGCGGTGTAGCAAATTGTGCCAGATACTTAGCGAAGGTTGCTCTTGCTATTGTTTAACAGACCTCCCCCAGGCACCACGTCCTTCCCAGTCTCAGCCGAGGTTCAGGTTCTGGGCATACCCTGGGATAAGGCGGCACCCTCTGGAGTCTGTCTAGCCTGCCCACCTGCCTCTCTGTCTCTGTTCTTCCTCTCTCTCTCTCCCTCCCTCCTTTGCCCTTAAGAACTTAATCGGACCCACTGAAGAGCCTTCTGGGGGAGCAGCTGGCACCAGGGACAGAAATAGCACCAGCAGAAATCTTGTCTCTGCCAAAGCTTCCAGTCCTGGCCAGAGTTGCGGGGAGTGAGGGGACGGGAAGGAGGTGACTCAGAACACCCTCCTCCCCTGTGAGACCCTTTGTTGGAACCGAACTGTCGATTCCCTCCTGGGCAGGGGTCGCCGCGAAGGATCACCGACACGAGATTCACAGCAGAGAGTTTTATTACTAGCGCGCTAGGGTCCCAAGCTCTAAGTTGGCCCTGGGACCCCGACTGCTTGTTACAGGCTGTTTATATAGGCAAACACAAGTTCAAACACAGCTTATGGCGCAAAATTCAAACAAAGCTTAAGGCGCAAAATGATTGGGTCTAGCTATGGCCTGAGCAAGGTGTCTTATGCTAATTGGTTAGAGCAGGACCTTATGAGGTTTTTTTCCTGGAGTTGTTGATTCCGGGAACTTCGAGGCAGGGTGGGACCCCCGGAATTGGCAGGGTGGGACCCCATGAGGTTGTTTCCCGGAATTGGCAGGGTGGGACCCTATCAGGGTGGGTCCTTATCGAGGCAGGGTGGGACCCTATCCAGAGCCACCTGGTGTTAATTTTTTCTATATGAGGCCTAGTTTCTAAGTTTTATGAGGCCTAGTTTCACCTTCACCTTGGCCAAAGAGGCTCAGAGCCCACAAAATTCAGGACTCAGGTGGGATCATCCCACTCAGCTCCTGCCATCTGGAGTTGGGAGAGGCGGGTGACAAAGCACCTTTTCTAGCGGCCAGCTCAGGTCGGGAGACTTAAGCCCAGCAAAGCAGGACCCCATACAGGCTGCACCCCAGAATGTACTTGGGCTTGCTTCTGGCCTTACTCTGCCTCGAGGTGAGGCGTCTGGGGGTCCAGTAGACATGCCACCCTGTGGGCACTTCCCTTCGAGATCAGGCTTAGAGACCGAAATCAGAATTCCCTGCCAGACAGTCGCCCACCTACTTCCCCACAGAAGGGGCCACTGAGCAGGGCAGATGGCACTGCCAGTGAGAAACCCTAAGTCAGAGGGTGGCAAAGAGGTGGCTGGTTGCGGGGGTGTGGCTGGGTCTTGGAGGTGAAAGCTGGGGTGTCCCCACACGTGTTTGCAACGCCCCTTACCATGTGGGATGAAACGGAGCGGGGAAGAGAGGGAGGCTGGCTGAGGGCCGGGAGCTGTCCCAACCCACCTCCATGTGCCAGAAAACTCTGAGGAGTCCAAGAATGCTGTCTGAATCTCCTCCTCCACATTGTTAGGAAGGTGTGGTTGACAAGGAAGGAAATGGAACATGCTTTATTTAATAGTTTGTTAGCTTATGTGGCCATGGCATGGATATTCTGAGGTCTATTTGCCCTGGAGGCAAAAGTTATCTTCAGTGTCTCCCATTTCTTCACTCACATTTCTCCCGGCCACAGGAGAACCCTCTATTGCCAAGCCACTCTCTTGCAATCTTCTTTCCGCTCAAACGCAAACTCAGATTAAGAAGAAAAAAAGCTCCCTAAGAAGCTTTGAAAAATGCCTTCTTGTTCAGGGTCAGTTCAGGTCAGGTCTGTGGGGCTTGTTCCTTGATTCAGCTGTTACAGCTTCTCCATCATTTATTCCTTCCTTTGTTCTGGCACTCATTCATTCATTTGTTTGCTATTTATTAAGTGCCTACTGACTATGTGTCCAGCGCCAGGGATGGAAAGGGGAATAAGGCACAGGCCCCCTACATACCACACCCGGGGTCAGGGGAGGTAGGCAGTCATGTTCCGTAAAGTGCTCCTGAGCTCTGAAAAACACCTGTGCAGAGTGCATTAGGGGACAAGGTAGAGAGTGGCCACATCTACCTGGGAGGTGGGAAGGTCAAGAAAACCTTCTGAGGAGACCCTAGACCTGGTCTCCATGAGAATGGGCAGGCATTTCAGGCAGAGGGAGGAATATGACAAAGGCATGGAGCTGTGCAATAGCCTAGCACATTCAGTAGCCCTTGCAGGAATGAGTGACTCCGCATGCTTGTAGTACTCTTCAGCAGCTACACCATTCACTCTTTTGGTGCTAAGCATCAACCTAACCCATACACTTTGAAAAACACAAACCCTCCAGGGAAAGTGATACATTCAGTTACATTTGCAGTCTTTGTGCCTGAACTGATGGAATCCTTTAGCCTTAGGCGAGGCTCCTGATGCTCCTGGCTCTCTGGCCATAACACCTCCACTCCTGCACTCCCACTCCCCAGTACCCCCAGTACACACAGTACTGCCTAACCTCTTTATTCTGGGCACATACAGCAGGTAAGAGCTAAGAAGTACTCTTAAGTAGCTACTACTGACCCCAGGAGTAGGGTCTAATGGTTCGTCCTTTCGTCCCACCCTCCCAGGAAGGGGTCAGCTGTGTAATCTGAAGCCTCCATTGGTGATAGGCTTAGGTTGAGTGGAGAATGAAAGTTTTCAGATTTGTTTTTTTTTTTTTTTTTTTGAGTTGGAGTCGCTCTGTCACCCAGGCTGGAATGCAGTGGCGCCATCTCGGCTCACCGAAACCTCCGCCTCCCCAGTTCAAACGATTCTCCTGCCTCAGCCTCCTGAGTAGCTGGGACTACAGGCGTGTGCCACCATGCCCAGATAATTTTTGTATTTTTAGTAGAGACAGGGTTTCACCGTGTTGGCCAGGATGTTCTTGAACTCCTGGCTTCAAGTTATCCACCCTCCTCTGCCTCCCAAAGTGCTGGGATTACAGGCATCAGGCATCGCCTGGCCTGTTTTCAGATTTCTTAATTCTATTGGTTGCTAAAGGAGTTGGTCATTCAAATCTCCATCTTAAGTAGGGATTTAGGTGTGGCCTTCCAGAAGGCTGCTGCTACCCCATCATAATATTCTCCTTTGGTCTGATTATTTACCTTAACAATTCATTTCTCTGGATTAAGCACTGGGGTGCAGGGTGGTGGGAGGGTGGCTATCGGGAGAACCCGCTCCCGATGTTTAACGTGGGTTCTTTTCTATTTCCTAAGTGTCTCGGCTGGGTTGAGAAATAAAGGGAAAGAGCACAAAAGAGAGAAATTTAAAGCTGGGTGTTGGGGGGAGACATCACATGTCGGCAGGATCAGTGATGTTCCTTGCGCGGCAAAACCAGCAAATTTTTATCAGCGATTTTCAAAAGGGGAGGGAGTGCACAAATAGGGTGTGGGTCACAGAGATCACATACTTCACAAGGTAATAAAATATCACAAAGCAAATGGAGGCAGGGCGAGATCACATGACCACTGGATGAGGTGAAATTAAAATTGCTAATGAAGTTCCGGGCACTCATTGTCATTGATAACATCTTATCAGGAAACAGGGTTTGAGAGCAGGTAACCTGTCTGACCACAATTTATTAGGCAAGAATTTTCCTCGTCCTAATAAGCCTGGGAGCGCTACAGGAGACCGGGGCTTATTTCATCCCTTCGGCTTCGACCATAAAAGATGGGATGCCTTAAAAGGGGCCGTCTATAGGCCTGCCCTCAGGGCCCATTCTCTTTCTCAGGGATGTTTCTTGCTGAGAAAACGAATTCAGCGATATTTCTCCTATTTGCTTATGAAAGAGGAGAAATATAGCTCTGTTCCATTCGGCTCACCTGTGGCCAGTCCAAAGTTACCTCTCTTGTTCCCTGAACATCGCTGTTATCCTGTTCTTTTTTTAAGATGTCCAGATTTCATATTGTTCAAACACATATGCTCTACAAACAATTTGTGCAGTTGATACAATCACAGGGTCCTGAGGCGACATTCATCCTCCTCAGCTTAAAATGACGGGATTGGCCGGGCGCGGTGGCTCAAGCCTGTAATCCCAGCACTTTGGGAGGCCGAGACGGGCGGATCACGAGGTCAGGAGATCGAGACCATCCTGGCTAACACGGTGAAACCCCGTCTCTACTAAAAAATACAAAAAACTAGCCGGGCGAGGTGGCGGGTGCCTGTAGTCCCAGCTACTCGGGAGGCTGAGGCAGGAGAATGGCGTGAACCCGGTAGGCGGAGCTTACAGTGAGCTGAGATCCGACCACTGCACTCCAGCCTGGGCGACAGAGCGAGACTCCGTCTCAAAAAAAAAAAAAAAAAGAAAAAAGAAAAAAAAGATGACGGCGTTAAGAGACTAAAGTAAAGATAGGCATAGGAAACACAAGGGTATTGATTGGGGAAGTGATGTGTCCATGAAATCTTCACAAATTATGTTCAGAGATTACCGTAAAGATAGGTGTAAGAAATTATAAAAGTATTAATTTGGGGAACTAATAAATGTCCATGAAATCTTCACAATTTATGTTCTTCTGCCGTGGCTTCAGCTGGTCCCTCCATTTGGGGTCCCTAACTTCCCACAACAGGTGGCCTAAAAATGCAAGTGTCCTAGGGAGGTGTCACCTCCCTCACCACCATGATGTTGAGACTGAGTTCATCTGACCTCTTTTCTCTGCATATGGAGGGTCTAAGCAGAAATGGGATCATTGGTGCATGGAAGGGGGAACTTCTTGGAGAGAGAAAAGTGCAGAAAGGGGAAGTGGGGCACCTTGAAGACCCACTTCAGGCTTTAGCTCGGGAATGTCATTTCCCTTCACTGTGGTCAGAATCACAGACTACATCTGACAGGTCATGGAGTAGCTCATTCACCCATTCATTCATTCACTCATTCATTCATCTACTCGGTCTGTTCTTCACCAAACTTGTATTGATCAGGCCCATGTGGGGGCTCCATGATGAGTTAGGCTCACTGCTGTCATACCTCCAGCTGTCTCACCTTGTTCTATGGCCGGATCCTGTCTCCACCTGGGACCCCTTCTCCATCAGCCCACATGTCTGAAGCTCGCACTCACTTCTCAGCCCACTCTGGCCCCTTTCACTGTCTAGGGTCACTCCTTCCCCTCCCACATCAGTGCTGACTCTGTGCTTCACCAGCAGAGTTCCCTCTCTCCATTGATGTTGCAGCATTTACTCAATAAATATTGCCTTTCCTGGAGAGCAGGATCCTGGCATCCTTTCGTGTTTATGTCCCTCCACAGATGTGTACACAGTACTTGATTAATGCTGAATGAATGAATGGTGGGTAAGTTGGTTTTTTTCAGGTTAATGTTAATCCCATACAGTTCTTTTTTTTTTTTTTTTGAGTCAGAGTTTTGCTCTTGTTGCCCAGGCTGGAGCGCAATGGCGTGATCTCAGCTGACTGCAACCTCCGCCTCCTGGGTTCAGGCAATTCTCCTGCCTCAGCCTCCCGAGTAGCTGGGATTACAGGCATGCGCCACCATGCCTGGCTAATTTTGTATTTTTAATAGAGACAGGGTTTCTTCACGTTGGTCAGGCTTGTCTTGAACTCCTGACCTCAGGTGATCTTCCCGCCTTGACCTCCCAAAGTGTTGGGATTACAGGCGTGAGCCACCACGGCTGGCCAACCCCATAGAATTCTGTGTCTTTCGTCAATAGGCTGGAGGCATTTAAAAACTGAGGGTGTTTTCCTGGTACACTGACATAGGATGTATCTGTTCTGAGTGTGTGTGTGTGTATGTGAGTGTGTGAGTGTGTGTATGTGTTCCCCTTAAATCATAGGGAAAGCTTGTGCTCAGCCATAGTCCATATGTTTCTTGCTTTGTTGGGAGTTAGTGGGGATTCAGGAGGCCCTTTCTCTGGGCACAATCCTGGAGATGCTTTAAGGATCATAACCACAAGAGTCTCTTACTTTTATGTGATGCCTACAGTGTACAAAGTTTATTCACAGCTGCTTCTCACAACAGCCCTATGTTTTTTGTTTTTATTTTTGTTTTTGTTTTTGTTTTTTTGAAATGGAGTCTTGCTCTGTCGCCCAGGCTGGAGTGCAGTGGCACGATCTCCGCTCACTGCAAGCTCTGCCTCCCGGGTTCACGCCATTCTCCTGCCTCAGCCTCCAGGGTAGCTGGGACTACAGGTGCCCACCACCACACTTGGCTAATTTTTTGTATTTTTAGTAGAGATGGGGTTCACCGTGTTAGCCAGGATGGTCTTGACCTCCTGACCTCGTGATCCGCCGGCCTCAGCCTCCCAAAGTGCTGGGATTATAGGCGTGAGCCACCGCGCCCGGCACAACAGCCCTATCTTGTCTTACAGAATTAGAAATGATTGCTCAGGGAAATTAAGCCACCTACTTGAGGCCACTCAGCTGTTAGGGCGGAGCAGGTCTTCTCCGCTGGATCCCAGCTCTCCTCTCTCCCCCTTGGGTTCCCAGGTTCCCCACCCTAACAGAGGGGCCCAGGAAAGATGCACACCTGTCCTGTCTCAGCAGGGCCAGGGGCTATGTCTCTCATCTCATGGCTTCGGTGGAACGAGGCCCCATCCCGACTGTCCTCCAGGAGCCCTGCTGAGATGGTGCTGGAGACACTTATGATGGAGCTGACCGGGCAGATGCGAGAGGCTGAGAGGCAGCAGCGGGAGCGCAGCACTGCGGTCAGGAAGGTCTGCACCGGTGTGGACTACAGCTGGCTGGCCAGCACACCCCGGCCCACCTATGACCTCAGCCCCAGTGAGCGGCTGCAGCTGGAGGATGTCTGCGTTAAGATCCACCCATCCTATTGTGGGCCTGCCATCCTCAGGTGAGCATTGGGATGGGGATCCCTGCTGGGCTGCAGGCTCCAGGAAAGGTGGCTGCAGTGGCAGGGGCCTGAAGCCACCAGGACTAGAGCCAGGGAGCCTGGATGACCTAGTTACCTGTTAGAAGGAGCAAGAGGGGAAAAGGAATCTGAAAGAGACCATGAAACGCTGGGCTAGGGTTGGGGGTCCAGCAGGAGGCAGGATGCAGAAGGCTGCTCCTGGAGGCGTGTGAGTTTTGATTCAAGAGAACACAATACCCTTGAGTTTTCTCTTCTCCTTGCCCAGATTGTTATTGTCCTGGATTTTAACTTACCTGGCTTCTTTTCTTTCGTCAGTTTACCTTCAATATTACTTTCTTGGAGAAGTTTTCCCAGACATTTCTCCAAAATCAGATTCTTAATTATCCTAGCTTATGTTAGCTTTCATGCTAGTCTGCCCACAGATGAGTGTGTGTGTATGAGTGTGTGTGTGTGTGAGTGTGTATGAGAGTGTGTGTGAGAAAGTGTGTGTGTATGAGAGTGTGTGTGTGTGTATGAGAGTGTGTGAGAGAGTGTGTGAGAGTGTGTATGAGTGTGTGTGAGAGTGTGTGTGAGTGTGTGTGTGAGAGAGTGTGTGAGAGTGTGAGAGTGTGTGTGAGTGTGTGAGTGTGTGTATGAAAGTGTGTGTGAGTGTGTGAGAGTGTGTGTGTGTGAGTGTGTGAGTGTGTGTGAGAGTGTGTGTGAGTGTGAGTGTGTGTGTGAGTGTGTGAGTGTGTGAGTGTGTGTATGAAAGTGTGTGTGAGAGTGTGTGTGTGTGAGTGTGTGTGAGAGTGTGTGTGAGTGTGTGTGTGTGTGTGTGAGTGTGTGTGAGAGAGTGTGTGTGTGAGAGTGTGTGTGTGAGTGTGTGTGTGTGTGTGAGAGTGTGTGTGTGTGAAAGTGTGTAGGAAGGGTTCAGACAGAATTCTGGGGCACTGCACATTTAGAGCTTGGGTACAACTATGTTCCTTGAATTTAAATGTAATCCTACCGAAGCTGTGACCACATGGTTCTGTCTCAGAAGAATCAGTGCTGTTCTCAAAGAAGCATCGAGTAATTTCAAAATAACTCAAGTTCTTTATCTACATTTCTCTTTGTAAAGGAATATAAATCCACAATAAAACATCTTAAAATTCCTGTTAGTCTCCCAAAATCTTCCCTCACCCATCCCTTTAACTAACATATGCATTTATTGTACACCTTTTTCTTTGAAATTCTCTTTAAAAACTCCTCTCCTTCAGCCCCATTCACCTTCTTCAGCCCCGTCCACACTCCTTGGTTTCTGTAGAGCTTTTACCACCCCACCCCTTTTTTCCTCCAGGTGGAGAACCTTACCCTCCCCCAGCTTTCTGAATCTGGACTGCAGAAGCCTCCCAAAGCCTATCTATTCCAGAAGCACCTGGGGACAGGGGTGGGTCATGGGGTGGAGCTGCTGAAAAGGGCACCTGGGCTGGCAAATGAAACCTCAAAAGTGAGGGGGAAGACTGAGTGCACACAGGTCATGATTGTCCTGTCTCATTTCCGGTCTCATGTCACTGCTGAGAAGTCCTGACTCTCAATCTGGTGGAGGAAACTTGGTATTAAATAGACTTGCCAGCATTAACTCGTGAGCTCTAAGCACAGATAGCCTAGGCAGAGTAAACAGCTTGGGAAATCACACAGGGCCTTGGGAGAACCTGGGACATGTTGGGGCCACAAGTGATTCTTCCCAGCTGATGTGCAGAGTCTTCCAGGGAAGTGTCAGGGGACCCCTGTGCATGGCAAACAGCGCACCTGGAAGGAATATCACAGGGGCAGTGACATAATCAGATATAGGTTTCAGAAAGATCATGCTGGCCAGGGGGTGGAGAAGAGACAGGAGCGGCCTAGCTAGAAGGCCTCCCATCAGTAAGGCTGCCACTGCAAAGGGCTCCCCTTAATGCTGTATCATCAACAACCTTAGGTAAGTGTCAGAATCTTAACATACCTTAGTTCATTATAGCTCACAAAAAGGCAGCTGTCATCTCAGATTACAGACGAGGAGGCTAAGGCCAATGGAGGCCAGAGGTGGCAGGGCTGAGATTTGAACTCAGGATTAGTTGAATCAGTAGCAACGTGGGGTGGTTCCTGATTCGCTTCAGGAGCAGGGTGGAGTGGACTAACTGGCCACGAGGATGCACGGGCAGCCCCTCGGGGTTAGACGCCCCGGGGTGCCAGGCCCGCTGTTGTGGATGAATGGCCCCAGAGCCCTCCCCTCCCGCCCAGGTTCCGGCAGCTGCTGGCGGAGCAGGAGCCCGAGGTGCAGGAGGTGTCCCAGATTTTCCGCTCGGTGCTGCAGGAGGTTCTGGAGAGGATGAAGCAGGAAGAGGAGGCCCACAAGCTGACGCGCCAGTGGAGCCTGCGGCCCCGCGGCAGCCTGGCCACCTTCAAGACCCGCGCGCGCATCTCCCCCTTCGCCAGCGACATCAGGACCATCTCCGAGGACGTGGAGCGGGACGCGCCGCCGCCACTGCGGTCCTGGAGCATGCCCGAATTCCGGGCGCCCAAAACCAACTGATCGCGGCCGCTCCCCTGCCCAGAAGCGGAGCCGTCTGCAGGGGGAATGATAGGCCGTTGACTGGAGCGCCGGGCCCTGGAACCTCCTCACCTAGCCCTGAAGAGGAGACCCAAGAGGCGGCCGCATCCCAAGACGCTGCTGTAAAATGAAGCTCCATCTTCCTCCTCTGGCCACAAAGCCGAGTCAGGTCGTAGAGCGGCACCGCCTTCGCCCTCTCCTGCGCGAGTCTGCGGGAGTAGCCCCTTCCCTAACTGGCAGATTCAAGGTTTTGAAAGACAGACCATTGCCCCATCCTCATCTCCTGCTTCTGTCTAAAAGGGGACAGTTGCCCTGCCTTTTTGCAAGACCTAGATTCTCACCCCAATTTCAGGGATGTCCCATTCACTCCCCTACCCCCATCCCCTCCCCTACCCCCATCCCCAGTGCTAAGGGACCTGTTGGATGGTATCCATTCTTGCTAGTGACTGGCTGAGCTCACCACTGCAGACGGGTCACAGCCTTATGGGCAGGCACAGCTGGAAGGGACCAGAGAGACAATTAGATCCACTCTTTTCAGCTAGTAAATGTGGAACTTGAGGCTCAGACAGGGACACTTGTTTTGCCTTTAACTGCAGCCAGCTGCTCATGAACAGTGAGATTGTTCCTGCAAAAATAGTGTCTGTTCTTGAGTTTGGAACCCTGGGCTATGAAGGGACAGATCCAAAGGCTACATCTCTACCTACCTGTGGCCTGATTCATCTCTTACCTTGGCACTGGGATGAGAATCTCAGCTGCTCTCCAAGAAGTGTAGCTAGGGGTGGAGGTAGGTTACTCATTACCCCACTCCACAATGTCATCACATGGTCTGTGGCCAGTCCGGAACAGCTTCTTTCAGAGGCTAAGCTCCAAGGTCTTTAGATGCTCCTCTAAAGAGCCCAGGCTTCTCAATTCCAGGGTGCCCCTTTCTGCAGCTGGTCACACCTGCTCTCTGGCTTTCTCCAGAAAGCGATGCCCAAACCCCTGACTGACCTTGAGGCAGCTGAGTGAAATGTTCTAGAAGAGCTTCCTGCAGACTTCATTGTCCTTCCATTTTCTAACACAGTTAGGCCTTGATGATGGGTATGTGGATTACCCAATGTGTGGATCACCCATGGAAAATCTGGAAGGCCAGGAGGCCTTCCCACACACTCTGGGGTTGAAGTGGGGTGTGAGGGGGATGGGCGGGGAAAGTGTCTACCCTCAACTACCAGTGCACATGCGGAAAATGCAAGTGGACCTTAATAGTAGCCTAAATAAAATGCTAGGAGGAGATATAATCAACGGGGGGGGGGGGGAGGGGGGAGAAATCTGTGTATTCCCTCAGTGGAAAAAAAGTTTTTTTGAATGATTTGGTTTTGAACTTCCCTTTTGAAGATTTTTTGGATTTTCACTTGAATCTGGACGGAGAATCATAGGATGGTGGGAAACCTCTGATCCAACACTATCAAGAAGAAACAGTTGATTGGCTTATTAATATAATTGGTAGATGTGAGAATCACTTAAAATAGGTATCTTAAACATCTTACATATTTTATCTGAAGACATAAAAAAGTTCATTCGATTGCCAAATTATTTTTATTTTTATTTATTTATTTATTTATTTTTTTGAGACTGAGTCTCACTCTGTTGCCCAGGCTGCAGTGCAGTGGCGTGATCTCGGCTCACCACAACCTCTGCCTCTCGGGTTCAAGCGATTCTCCTGCCTCAGCCTCCTGAGTAGCTGGGACTACAGGCGCCCGCCACCACGCCCAGCTAATTTTTGTATTTTTATTAGAGATGGGGTTTCACTATGTTGCCCAGGCTGGTCTCAAACTCCTGACCTCGTGATCCACTCGCCGTGGCCTTCCAAAGTGCTGGGATTACAGGCATGAGCCACTGTGCCTGGCCGACAAACTTTTGATGTAGGTCCAAGCTGTGCTTTTCTGTGACCTATATGTTTTGTCTGGTGGGAGTTCTACACTTACGTTTTCTTGGTTTGCACTTTAATCATAACAATAATAACAACTGGCATAAAAGTTTTGGAACAAGCAGAAGTGACCCTGGGTAAGCAGACTGCTCAGCTGGTAGGGGCAAAAGTGCTGGGGGAGAATTAGAAAAAGGCCTCCACACGGTGGGCTTTCCCGGTGCCCTGGATATGGGTCAGCAAATGTTTTAGAGGAAGTGGTTAACCTGGAGAGAGATTCAAAGGAGGCTGGATAAGAGAATGTCTATTTTTGTCCTTCCCTATCACCTCACATGTACCTATTCTCCCCAAAGAGAAGGAAGACCTTACGTTTTCAATGTGGTGTTCTTTTTTAAGCTTAAGTAACTGGCTGCCAATGAAAACCTTCCCTTCCAGTCACAGGCATGTGGACAGAACCCACCAGCCTCCTCAGACACTGGTTGTCCCACTACAGGCAATCCCAGCTGGTGGCTCTCAAATTCATGTGGGTCCGGAAGTTGTTCCTCTGGATTCAGGTTGTTAAAGGGACTAATGAGATCTGCTTCCATTTATATTTTTAAAAACTCAATAACCACAAATAAAAGAACAAAAAGTTTGAGAGTGTCCTTGTAAGTATCTGATCAGTGGCTGGCGGTATTCTGGAGGGGGGACAGGTTGAGTGTGTTCAAGACTGCTGCAGCCAGCCTGTTTGCACCCAGCTCAACACCACCAGCCACTAGAGGGCATCGGAGGGAGGCTTGTACTACTTTGTGACTACATTTTTTTTTTTTTAACTTAACTATGAAAATCTTCAAACACACAAAAATGTAGAGGGAAAAGTTTAAGAAGCCCCATATATCTATCATGAAAGTTTAATAGTTACTAACATTTGGCCATATTTTCTTTATTTTCGTATGTGGAGTATTTTAAGATAAATCCCAAGATGTTGTGACACTTTACCCCTGAATACTTCAGTATGCACTGCATAGGAATAAGAACTTCTTCCTGTATAACTATACTACCATTATCACTCCTAACAAAATTAACAGTAATTCTTTAATATTACCTAACGCCCTGTCCATATTCACATTTCCCTGTTCCCAAGAAATGATTCTTGCCGTTTATTCCTTTGAACAAGGATCTAATCAAGCCCCATACATTGAGAAGAAAGTTGCAGTTTGTTTTATTTTTGTTGTTGTTGTTGTTGTTATTTTATTACATTTTATTTGCAGCTTGTTTTACAGTGGTCATATAGTATTATGTAATTCCATAATGAAGCATTGTTTAAAGATAGAGTGCTTATGGAACACTCATGTTAACATGCAATAAGCTAATGACTGAACATAAATGATAAAAATTCTGCAAATTAGCCTAATGATACTCTTTACTCAGATCCTTGTCATATTATTTGATTAAAATTCTTCCACAGTTGGAACCAATATTCCTTCATACTTTGAAAAGTAACGTTAAAAATTGATAGTGGGCCGGGTGCGGTGGCTCAAGCCTGTAATCCCAGCACTTTGGGAGGCCGAGACGGGCGGATCACGAGGTCAGGAGATCGAGACCATCCTGGCTAACACGGTGAAACCCCCGTCTCTACTAAAAAAATACAAAAATCTAGCCGGGCGAGGTGGCGGGCGCCTGTAGTCCCAGCTACTCAGGAGGCTGAGGCAGGAGAATGGCGTAAACCCGGGAGGCGGAGCTTGCAGTGAGCTGAGATCCGGCCACTGCAGTCCAGCCTGGACAACAGAGCAAGACTCCGTCTCAAAAAAAAAAAAAAAAAAAAAAATTGATAGTGGGCCAGGCACGGTGGCTCACGCCTGTAATCCCAGCACTTTGGGAGGCCATGGGGGGCAGATCATGTGAAGTCAGGAGTTTGAGACCAGCCTGGCCAATATGGTGAAACCCTATCTCTACTAAAAATACAAAAATTATCCAGGCATGAAAACACATGTCTGTAATTCCAGCTACTCGGGAGGCTGAGGCAGGAGAACCGCTAGAACCCGGGAAGTGGAGGTTGCAGTGAGCTGAGATGGCACCACTGCACTCCAGCTGGGTGATACAGCCAGACTCCGTCTCAAAAAAAAAAAAAAAAAAAAGTTGATAGTGACAATTATATATAATCTGACTTTTCATTTGATGAAAATCCTTGTCACATCATATGTTTTCTTTTCTAGGACCTGCTTGCAAATAGCAACCTAAAACCTTCTCCCTTTTTCTTGCCATTTAGGAACAAAACACTAACATTTATCAAAATAACTCAGGGGAAATCTTAAGAATTCCAATAGCAGATAATTTAAAAAGTTTGCCTATTTTTGATGCCATTGTTCATCACATAGTTAAATTTCAGTCTATGTCTTAATATTCATGTGGTCTCCCAACAAAACACAATGTTACTTCAAAATTTATTCATAGACAAATTATTTTTATTTTATGTATGTATGTATGTATGTATTAATTTTTGAGACGGAGTCTTACTCTGTCACCCAGGCTGGAGTGCAGTGGCACGATCTCTGCTCACTGCAAGCTCCATCTCCCGGGTTCACGCCATTCTCCTGCCTCAGCCTCCCAAGTAGCTGGGACTACAGGCGCTTGCCATCACGCCCGGCTAAATTTTTTGTATATGTAGTAGAGACAGGGTTTCACCATGTTAGCCAGGATGGTCTCGATCTCCTGACCTCATGATCCACCCACCTCAGCCTCCCAAAGTGCTGGGATTACAGGCGTGAGCCACCGCGCCCAGCCGACAAATTATTTTTAGACAATTATTTTTATTTATTACCTTGACTCATTTGTTAAAAGGGGAAATTGACATCTGTTTCCCTTTACAAATATTATTACATATTGCATCAAATTGGCATTATAATATTAAGGTGCTAAAGACAAAAACAAAAATTATTTCTTTATCGTATTCAAGGTAAAAATAATAATTTAAGTTTCTAAAAATGTGCAAGTTTTTATGTAACTGTAAAAGCTGTTCACAAGCCAATAGAGGTTGGGAAGTGTTTTCTTTAACATTTTATTGTATTGCATTCCAGTTACAATTCCCTTGTTGGAACAAACACAATATCCTTAAAGCTCTGCAGTAAAACTTGGAAGTTTTCCAGCTCAGTCTCCCATCTCAGCTAGGATTTGATTCAGGGAAAATTACATTCCAGTAACAAGTTGTTTCTCTCTGTGTGAACTGAGCACTGCTGCTAACTGCTTCGAAGCCACTTCTGGCACCTGGTCAGGGCCATAGGCAAATCCAGGGCAAAGGGGGATACAGTTAAAGTTAGCCTCTCCTTAGTAGAAAAGAAATCAAACCACTAGGAAAAAAAAAAAAAAAAAAAAGGCTCCAAACTGCAAAAGGAACACGGGAAATGTGTACTTTATCCAAATAAGCCAGCCCAATAATATTGCTATGGACAGAAAAGACTTTGTCATCAAGAAACTCTTTTATTAACATTTGAATGACCCTTTACAGTTTACAAAGTGCTTTCACTCATATTATCTCACTCGATCTGGATCAGGGATTGAGGTACATTATGTTTTGTTTCAGACTGGGCATCATATGGCTGCCTAGAACTGGAAGCCAGAGTTCCTTCCACATGCTGTCAACATTATAGATCCTTCTGTGTTCTCGGAACAGACCCCAAATACTCTATCACTGTACTTATCACAAAGTGATGTAAATGCACATGCTTTTGCTATTGCTTCTTCCTTCCACTTTGCTGTTCCCCCGCCTCCAGTAGTTTGTGAAATCCTTAAGTGGAGGAAGCAGGTCTTTTACTTCTGTGTCCCCATATTCTGGGCACACAGTAGGTACTTTACAAATGCGCTTAACAGATGGGTGCCTAGGGACACCGACATAGAGAGCTTATCTAGGACAGAGGCAGAGTGAAGAGGTGAGTGAACACTGAGGCAATTATGATACATCTATATCATTCATTATAAATTCTTTGAGGCACTACGGTGCTCATGTCTCATTTCAGTTTGTGTAACTCAAGATATGTCACTCACACAGTAGTCAAAAACCTAAGAATGCATTCCTTTGCTCATCAAGTATGTACTGAACGACTCCATGTGTAATAATTATAAAGGAGATGGGTCAGGGCTATGGTTACCCATAAGCCTGCCAGCTAGATAAGACTCTTGTTGTCTTGAAATTATTAATGATTTTTTAATAAAGGTCTCCAAATTTAATTTTGCCCTTATGTAGCTGCAAGTTATCTAGCTGGTCCTGATGGCACCCATAATTGGGAAGTTCAGGGTTGTTACTGACCAAACCTGAGCGCAATGGAATGTGCTCTCTCTCCTCCTCCTCCTCCTCTTTTCCTTCTTCTCTCAGTCTCTCTTCTCTTCCTCCCCTTCTCCCTCTCTTTTTTTTCCACCTCTTAGCTCTGCCTTCTTTTGTGTGGTGGTTGACTCTTAATCACCTCTTTTAGTGTGATCATATCCCTCCCTGCAACTAGAAAAGATGGCTGATGGAAGTTCAGGCTGACATGTCCCTAGTTTAGCACTCCCAACACCCATATACTGATTCCAGAGGAAGACCTTGTGGCAGAGCCTGGTGAGCTAGTCACCAAACCCGCTTCTTCATTCTGCTGAACTCACAACTAGAGTTCAGCCTCCCTTTCCTTGGCAGTAGCCATGTGACCAAGTTTGGCCAATAGAATATGAGCAGATGTGAAAGCCTCTATTCCAGTTTGGCCCATTAAAAACCTTCCAAAAGTGATTCTTTGTCCTCTTTCCCCATCATGCTGGATTCTGATACCCAAGAAGAGACGGTAGTCACAAGATGAAAGGGGCCTGAGTCCCTGAATGACCATATGGAAGGCCATATTGGACTTATGTGAATTACAAATATACTTCTATTTGTTAAACCACTGAGATTTGAAGTTTATCTTTGCAGATGTTGGAGTAACTGATCTGTAACCAACATACACCTTGATTCCCCCTACTTGGGATGCCTACCACCCTTGGACCAGTTACTATTGCTGGGGAATGAGGTGCTAAGAGTGACCTAGCCTGGATCATGTGCCCCTCTGGGAACTTGGGGCACCAGATCACAGCCCCACTAGGACCACATGAAGTGAAAAGGGGGTGTTGTTGCTATAAAAAGGTGGATGGGGGCCGGGCATGGTGGCTCATGCCTGTAATCCCAGCACTTTGGGAGGCCGAGGTGGGTGGATCACGAGGTCAGGAGATCGAGACCATCTTGGCTAAAACAGTGAAACCCCGTCTCTACTAAAAATGCAAAAAATTAGCCGGGCGAGGTGGCGGGCGCCTGTAGTCCCAGCTACTTGGGAGGCTGAGGCATGAGAATGGCATGAACCCGGGAGGCGGAGCTTGCAGTGAGCCGAGATCGCGCCACTGCACTCCAGCCTGGGTGACTGAGCCAGACTCTGTCTCCAAAAAAAAAAAAAAAAAAAAAAGAAGATGGATGGGAAAATATATGAGATGCCCCCGCCAATCCCGAAATCAGCTCCCAAAGCTCTGAATAAGAGAGCAACCTGAAATCTCAAAGGGTCAAAAGATGTACTCTTTGAAAATCTTAATAGCTTAATATTAAAATAGTTTTCCTTATCACTGACTGCTGTAATATCATCTCAGTTCTTCCAAAGACCTTAAAATTACCTTTAATCTCATATCAAAGTAATTTGCAGAAGCGTCCATCCTACCTTTATTCTTGCTTCAAAGACAACAAATAAGGTTCCAACTGAAGGTCTCATGGGTGGGAAAATGAGAAAGTTTCTTTGTCTAGCCGTCTGTTGCCATATCAACCTTCTGCCCAGTTGTAGATACATACAGGAAGAAATGACAGCCATTCATTGTCCCTACTATGAAGTCAGTTCACTATTGTTGCTTTCTGAGAAACTTTTCATTTGTTTGTTTGTTTTCTTCTCTGCCACTCCGTCTTGTCTTTAAAGGCTTCCTGTTTTTGTTGTTGTTTGGTAGGTTGGTTGGTTTTTGGTTTGTTTACTCATGAGCAGATTTTGCTCTTACTCAGGGGAACAAAAGGAAATTAACAGTCTAGATAAAATTGTTTGAATTTTGAGGCTATTGAACATTCCGGATTATAGTTCTAATGAAATTATTCTGCCACTTACATCTTTGCAAATCATTCACTCTCTTGAGGCTCCTGTTCCTTATCTATTAGAGAAGCATAGATATCTTTCTACCGCCCAGGCTTGTGGTGAGGTTTAAATAAGATCAAATGCTTTCCACTATAAAAGAACTTTCAAGTTTAAGATCTTACAGTTGTCTGTGACAGTCTTCTCTTCAATTAGTATGGGTAACCGAAAGTCAACTGAACACACTGAAGAGCACTGAAGAGCACTTTTCACCTTCCTTCCTCTGGAGTGTCCAGACCCGGCTCTTTAATCATTGCCCTTAAGCCCAATTTCCCTGTGTTATGTGTGTGCTCTTATTTTCCACCTGCTCACTTGCCTCTGGGTCCTCAGTGACCTGTCCCCATGGTGTAGCCTCTGTTTCCTGAGGTTCAGCTTGGATGCCTCCCACCTAACACCACATCACATTGCTTTCCTTCAATTCATTTTCTCATTTGATCTCCACACTAACTCTGGGAGGCAGACGAAGAAGCAACATCCTTTCCAGTGTAGCCAGGAGCTAAGCAATTTGCCCACCATCAAACAGCAAATCACTGGCAACAATAGCAAGAAAATGACCCACCATTTTGGGACACTTACTATGTGAGTAAGGCACATGCTGAGCATGGTGCGTGCATTATCTCATTTTATCCTCACAAACAACATGATGAGGCAGGTATTTTTATCCCCATTCTACAGGTACGGAAGCAGAGATTTAGATGGTTGACTTTTTCCAAGGTTGTAAAGAGAGTAGCAGGCATAGCCAGAACTTGAACTGATTTCTCATCAGCTGCCTCTCTGGCAGTAACTTGAACCTAGTTCTCTTGATTCCTGAAAAACTGCTTCTTTTGCAACGTGATGCTGCTCTAGGAACAACTTAGCAAATCCACAGCTACCGAAAGCACAGTACTTGATTTCTCTTCTCTTTGCCTGGAGATGCTTTTGTTTAGGATAACTTACTGTCTAACGCTGAATAGCCAAAACTGTGTGCCTCTCATGACTTGGAATTTTGATGGCCATAATCAGCTGGTCTCAGAAAAATATCAATCCCAGCTTTGTTCTCACAGGAGAGCTCCAAAAGAGAAGTATAATTCATTTTTTCTTCCTCTTTTCTATTTCCATAGGTGTCATTCTCTGTTATTCTGTTGGCTGTCATTTTTTATTTTTATGGACTGATTGATATAGACAAACCACTACTACCAACCCAGACAGCCTGAGAATGGATAACACATGTGGCTTCGCTGCCTCTTGAGATATTTCAGGTCCATTTACCCTGAATGGCTAAGACATCTAAGAAAGAACACACATTTCTTTAGCTGAGGATGCTAAGTTGACCCACATAGGAAGCAGATGTTTCCTTCTGGCCATTTGGCCACTCCATGTGACTTGGGCTTTTCACACATGGTGGCTGGGTTCTGAAGGACAGAGAGTGTTCCAAGAGCAAACAGTCTAGGCAGAAGCTATAGGCTTGTTAAAAGCTAGCTATGGACGTTTTAAGACATCATTTTTGCTTTGTCCTATTGATCAAGCAAGTCACTATAGTCAGCCTACTTTTTTGGGAGGGGAATCAGACTCCAGCAGGGAACTGGGGTAGTTGATCCCTCAGCAATATTGGTTTTTTTCTCTTTGCTAGTTTGGTAGGATAAAAATGTTATTTTAATTACATTTATTTCATTACAAGAAAGATTGAACATGAAAAGGGACATGTATTAGCAATGTGCATTATCACGTAAATTACCTAGTCAAACATTTTGGCTATCTCTTTCTCTAATTTGTCTTAGGAACTGTCGTGTTGCTATGTAGGAGCACCAGACGCTGGGTAATTTACAAAGATAAAAGGTTTATTTGGCTCATGATTCTGATGACTAGAAAGTTCAAGACCTGGCATCAGCATCTAGTGAGGGGCTCAGGTTGTTTCCTCTCCTGATGGAAGGCAAAGGGGAGCCTGTGTGTGCAGAAATCACATGCAAGACAGAAAGCAAGAGAAGTGAGGACAGAGGCCAGGCTCTTTCTAACAACTAGCTTTCTCAGGAACTCAAAGAGTGAGAACTGACTCACTCCCAAGGGAGGACATTAATCTCTTCATGAGGGGTCAACCTGTGTGACCCAAACATCTCCCATTGGACCCCACCTTTAGCTTTGGAGATCAAATTTCAACATGAGGGTTGGAGTAAACAAACATCCAAACTATAGCAGACTGCAAATATTAAAAATATTAAATTTTGGTCTATTATATATATTGCGACCTTTTTTTCCAGTTTCAATTTACCTTTTAATTAAAAAAATTTTTTTTCTTTTTAAATCAAAATAGGAATCCTTCTTGCTCTGTTACCCAGGCTGGAGAACAGTGCATGTGATCCTACCTCACTGTGGCCTCAAACTCCTGGGTTCAAGTGACCATGCAGCCTCAGCCTCCTAAGTAGCTGGGACTACAGGCATGCACCACCACACCCAGTTAATTTTCTAAAAATTTTAAACTTTTGGTAGAGACAGGGTCTTGCTATGTTGTCCTGCCTTGGCCTCCCAAAGCACTGGGTCCTTTTAATATTTTACAGTGCTTTTTAAAAACTATCAATTATAGGCTGGTGTGGGGGGTCACACCCATAATCTCAGAACTTTGGGAGGCTGAGGCAGGTGGGTCACTTGAGGTCAGGAGTTTGAGTGAGACCAGCCTGGCCAACATGGTGAAAAACCGTCTGTACTAAAAAAAAAAGTAAAAAGTGAGCCAGGCATGGTGGCACACACCTTTAATCCCAGCTACTTGGGAGGCTGAGGCAGGAGAATTGCATGAACCCCAGAGGCAGAGGTTGCAGTGAGCCAAGATTGGGCCACTGAACTCCAGCCTGGGTGACAGAGGGAGACTCTGTCTCAAAAAAAAAAAAAAAAAAAAAAATCAATTATTCCATTAGATTCCAGTTTCAAATGTTTTTTTTTTTTTTTTCCCCTCAGCTTCAATAATGTATAGTTCATAAAAATTGTATATATTTATAGTACAGGATAAGATGTTTTAATATATGTTTAATTGTGAAATGATTAAATTAAGCCAATTAGCATATTAATCACCTGACATACTTATTTTTTGTATGTGGTGAGAACATTTAAGGTCTACTCTCTTAGCAGTTTTCGAGTATACCTTGAATTATTAACTACAGTCACCATGCCATACAATAGATCTCCAGAACTTATTCATTCTGAAACTTTATATCTTCTCTATTAGTCTGTTTTCATGCTGCTGATAAAGACATACCTGAGACTGGGAATAAAAAGAGGTGTAATTGGACTTACAGTTCCACATGGCTGGGGAGGCCTCAGAATCATGGCAGGAGTTGAAAGGCACTTATTACATGGCAGCAGCAAGAGAAAATGAGGAAGAAGCAAAAGCAGAAACCCCTGATAAAACCAACAGATCTCGTGAGACTTATTTACTATCATGAAAATAGCATGGGAAAGACTGGCCCCCATGATTCAATTACCTCCCCCTGGGTCCCTCCCACAACATGTGGGAATTCTGGAAGATACAATTCAAGTTGAGATTTGGGTGGGGACACAGCCAAACCATATCACCCTCTGATCAACATTTCCCCATCTCCTCCTCCCCTCCCTTCCAATCCCTGGCAACCATTCTCTCCCTCTCTCTCTCAGTTCTTTTTAAGATTCTGTATATAAGTGAGATCATGCAGAATTTGTTTTTTTGGGCCTGGTCTATTTCATTTGGTATAATGTCCTCCAGGTTCTGATTTATCCATGTTGTCACAAATGACAGGATTTCCTTCTTTATAATGCTGAATAGTATTCCATTATACATGTATGTATGGGTGTGTGTGTGTGTGTGTCTATATAATGTGATATATATTTGTTTCTTTATTCATTCATCTGTTCGTGGACACATAGGTTGATTTTACATCTTGGCTGATGCAATGAACATTGTAGTACAAACATACTGATTTCATTTTTTTGTAGATGTATATCCAGAACTGGGATTACTGGATCACATAGCAGTTCTATTTTTAATTTTTTGAGGAACCTTCCGACTGTTTGCCATAATGGCTGTACCAATTTATATTCCCACCAACAGTGTACATAGGTTCTCCTTTCTTCACAAAACTTGTTATCTTTGATCTTTTCTGTAGTAGTCATTCTAACAAGTGTTAGGTGACGTCTTAGTGTGGTTTTAATTTGCATTCCCCTTAAGATTAAAGATACTGAACATATTTTCATATCTCTGTTGGCCATTTTCATATATCTGTTGGTCACATCTGTTGGTATGTCTTCTTTTGAGAAGTGTCTATTTAGGTCTTTGGTACATTATTTATTTATTATTATTATTATAATTTTTTGAGACAGGATCTCACTCTGTTGCCCAGGCTAGAGTGCAGTGGCACGATCATGGCTCATTGCAGCCTTAACCTCCTGGGCTCAAATGATCCTCCCACCTCAGCCTCCCAAGTAGCTGAAACTAGAGGTGTACGCCACCACATTCAGCTAATTTTTCTCTCCATTTGTTAATTGGGTTGATTTCTTTTTACTAAGTTGTTTGAGTTCCTTATATATTTTGGATATTAACCCCTTATTTGATGTATAGTTTGCAAATATTGAGGTCTTTAATCTATTTTTAGTTTATTTTTGTATATGGTATAAGGGCCTAATTTCATTCTTCTGCATGTGGATATCCAGTGTTCCCATCATTTATTGAAGAAATTATTCTTTCTCCATTGTGTGTTTTTGGCACCTTTGTCAAATATCAATTGACCAGAAATGCATGGATTTATGTGTTTAAGTAGACTTCCCATCCTGTACTCAGATACATATTATCTTTATTCCTAACTCATCTATGGTTTAATTTTTAGTAATTAAATCAATAATCATTTAGACTTATTTTGATATATACTGGAAGGTAATACAATTTTTCCCAATGTTTACCCAATTTTCCTCACACCATTTAATAATCTGTGCTTTCCTTACTGATTTAAAATGCAATCTTCATCTTCTACTAAATTGTTACATAAACTTGGACCTGTTTGGATATTTTGAAGCAAGGGGATGAGAGATCTATGCTGTAGAAAAATGACTGATTTACAGGAGGTGGAAGCAGAATATTTGCTGCTAGTGCCATGTTAGATGTTAATCTAAGGAACACAATATGTTGCTTGGTTTGGAAAGTTTTTTAGGGGCGTAGGCAGCAGTTTTGGGGTAGAGGAGTAATGGAGGTTCATGTAGAGCAGCAATGTTCAAAAGTGTGGTCTGTGGACTTCTAGGGTCCTAAAACCCTTTCAAGGTGTCTGAGAGAAAAGAACTATTTTCATAGTAATATGTCATTTTGCTTTCTCATTGTATTGACAATGGCACTGATAATGCACAAGCAACAGTTGTTTTTACTGATCAGCAGTTTTCTGCTGACACCTTAGCATGAATCAAGGCAGTGATGCCAAACTGTACTAATAGTCATTGTACTCCTCAGTGCTAAACACTTGCAGCAAAAACAATAACAAGCAAAAAAAGAAAAGCCAGTTTCAGAAATTATTTTTAATTTTTTGTGGGTATATAATAGGTATATATACCTATGGGGTACATGATACGTTTTGATACAAGCATGCAATGTGAAATAAGCACATCACGGAAGCTGGTCTCGAACTCCTGACCTCAGGTGATCCACCCGCCTCGGTCTCCCAAAGTGCTGGGATTACAGGCATGAGTCACCGTGCCCAGCTTGGTTTAACTTTTCAAAACAACAACTTTTTGTTTCATTGATCTTTTGTATTTTTTATTTCAATTTTATTTCTTTCTGCTGTGATCTTTATTATTTCTTTTCTTCTACCAATTTTAGGTTTGGTTTGCTCTTGCTCTTCTAGTTCTTTTTTTATTTTCTTAGCCTACCTCACCCCCTGCCACCTTCTGGTTCTTTAAGATGCATTGTCAGATTGTTTATTTGAAGTTTTCCCGAAGTGCTGGGTGGCTCATGCATGTAATTCTAGCACTTTGGGAGGCAGAGGTAGGCAGGTCACTTGAGCTCAGGAGTTTGAGACCAGCCTTGGAAACATGGCAAAGCCCTATCTCTATAAAAAAATTAGCCGGGTGTGGTGGCACACACCTGTAGTCCCAGCTCCTTGAGGGGGCTGAAGTGGGAGGATCACCTGAGCCTGGAAGGTCTCAGCTGCAGTGAGCTGTGATTGTGCCACTGCACTCCAGCCCAGGTGACAAGTGACAGAGTGAGACTCTGTCTCAAAAAAAAAAAGAAGAAAGAGAGAGAAAGAAAGAAAGAAAGAAAGAAAGAAAGAAAGAAAGAAAGAAAGAAAGAAAGAAAGAAAGAAAGAAAGAAAGAAAAAGAAAGAAAGAAAGAAAGAAAGAAAAGAAGGAAGGAAGGAAGTCTTCCTCTTTTTTGACATAGGCACTTGTAGCTATAAATTCCCTCTTAGTACTGCTTTTGCTGTAACCTATGTTTTGCTATGTGTTTCCATAATCATTTGTTTCAAGAAGCATTTCAATTTCCTTCTAAATTTCTTCATTGACCCACTGGTCATTCAGGAGCATATTGTTTAATTTCCATGTATTTGCATAGTTTCCAAGGTTCTTCATGCTATTAATTTCTAGTTTTATTCCGTTGTGGTCAGAGAAGATGCTTAAATTTGTTTGAATGTTTTAAGACTTGTTTCATAACCTAACATATGGTCTATCCTTGAGAATAATCATGTGTTGAGGAAAAGTATGTGTAGTCTGCAGCTGTTGGATGAAATGTTCTGTAAATATCTATTAGATTCATTTGGTCTGCAATGTAGATTAAGTCTGATATTTCTTTGTTGATTTTCTGTCTGGAAGACCTGTCCAGTGTTGAAAGTGGGGTGCTGAAGTCTCCAGCTATTATTGCATCAAGGCCTATCTCTCTCTTTATCTCCAATAATATTTGCTTTATATATGTGGGTGATCCACTGTTGGGTGCATATAAATTTAAAATTGTTATATTCTCTTCCTAGATTGACCCGTTTATCATTATATAGTGACCTTCTTTGCCTCTTCTTATAGTTTTGGTCTTGAAATCTATTTATTTGACATAAATATAGCGACTTCTGCTCTTTTTTGGTTTTCATTGGCATGGAATATCTTTTTCCATCCCTTTATTTTCAGCCTATGTGGGTCTTTACAGGTGAAGTGTGTTTTTTATAGAAATAAATCAATGGGTCTTGTTTATTCATCTGTTCAGCCACTCTATGCCTTTTACTTGAGAGTTTAGTCCATTTACATTTAATATTATTATTGATAAGTAAGGACTTACTCCTGCCATTTTGTTATTTGTTTTCTGGTTGTTTTGTGTTTTTTTCTTCCTTCTTTTTTCTCTTTTTAAGCCTAGTCAATCTTTCTTCTTTCCTTCTTGTCCTCCTTTAGTTACGATGATTTTCTCTGGTGATATGATTTAGTTTCTTGTTTTTTATTTTTTTGTGTCTTCATTGTATGTTTTTTGGTTTGAGGTTACCATGAGGTTTGCAATACTATCTTGTGACCCATCATTTTAACCTGATAACAAGTTAACACCATTTGCATAAAGAAACAATCAAAAAGAAAGCAAATAAAAACTCTATGCCTTAACTTCATCCCTTTGCTTCTTAACTTTTTATTGTTTCTATTTATGTCTTATTGTACCAACTATATCTTAAAAAGTTGTTGTAGTTATTTTTGATTGACTCATCTTTTTTTTTTTTTGAGACTGAGTCTCACTCTGTTGCCCAGGCTGGAATGTGGTGGTACAATCTCTGCTCACTGCAACCTCCACCTCTCAGGTTCAAGTAATTCTCCTGCCTCATCCTTCTGAGTAGCTGGAATTACAGGTGCCCAGCCCCACACCCAACTGATTTTTGTATTTTTTATAGAGATGGGGTTTTGCCATGTTGGCCAGGCTGGTCTTGAACTCCCGACCTCAAGTCGTCCACCCACCTCAGCCTCCCAAAGTGCTGGGATTCCAGGTGTGAGCCACCGACTGCACCCAGCCTCGTTCATCATTTAGTCTTTCTACTTAGGGTGAGTAGTTTACACAGTTACAGCGTTATAATATTCTGTGTACTATTACCGGTGAGTTTTGTACCTTTGGGTAATCACTTATTGCTCATTAATGTCCTGATTGAAGTACTCCCTTTAGCATTTCTTGTAGAACAGGTGTGGTGTTGATGAAATCCCTCAGCTTTTATTTGTCTGGGAAAGTCTTTATTTCTCCTTCATGTTTGAAGAATATTTTTGCTGAATATACTATTCTAGGGTAAAAGATTTTTTCCTTCATCACTTCAAATATGTCATGCCACTCTTTCCGGGCCACTGAAAAATCTGCTGCTAAATGTATTGGAGCTCCAATGTATATTATCTGTTTCTTTTCTCTTGCTGCTTTTAGGGTCCTTTCTTTATCTTTGACCTTTGGGAGTTTGATTATTAAATGTCTTGAAATGGCATTCTTTGGGTTAAATGTGCTTGGTGTTCTATAACCTTCTTGTACTTGGATATTGATATCTTTCTCTAGGTTTGGGAAGTTCTCTGTTATCCATTTTGAATAAAGTTTCTACCCCTGTCTCTTCTCTACTTTCTCTTTAAGGCCAATAACACTTAGATTTGCCCTTTTTAGCTATTTGCTAGATCCTGTAGGTATGTTTTTATTTTTTGTTTTGTCTCTTCTGTGTATTTTCTTTTTTTTTTTTTTTTTTTTTTGAGACAGAGTCTTGCTATGTCGCCCAGGCTGGAGTGCAGTGGCTGGATCTCAGCTCACTGCAAGCTCCGCCTCCCAGGTTCACACCATTCTCCTGCCTCAGCCTCCCGAGTAGCTGGGACTACAGGCGTCTGCCACATCGCCCGGCTAGTTTTTTGTATTTTTTAGTAGAGACGGGGTTTCACCGTGTTAGCCAGGATGGTCTCGATCTCCTGACCTCGTGATCCACCCGTCTCGGCCTCCCAAAGTGCTGGGATTACAGGCTTGAGCCACCGCGCCCGGCCTCTTCTGTGTATTTTCAAATAAACTGTCTTCCAGCTCACTAATTCTTTCTTCTGCTTGATCAATGCTGCTAAAGGGCCCTGATGAATTCTTCAGTATGCCAACTGCATTTTTTTTTTTTTTTTTTTTTGAGCCAGAATTTCATTGTTGTTACCCAGGCAGGAGTGCAGTGGCGTGACCCTGGCTCACTGCAACCTCCATCTCCTGGGTTCAAGCGATTCTCCTGCTTCAGCCTCCCAAGTAGCTGGGATTATAGGTGCCCACCACCACAGCCAGCTAATTTTTGTATTTTAGTAGAGACGGGGTTTCACCATGTTGGCCAGGCTGGTCTCGAACTCCTGACCTCAGGTGATCTGCCCACCTCAGCCTCCCAAAGTGCTGGGATTACAGGTGTGAGCCACCTCACTCGGCCGCCAACTGCATTTTTCAGCTCAAGAATTTCTGCTTGATTTTTAAAAATTATTTTAGTCTCTTTGTTAAATTTATCTGATATAATTCTGAATTCCTTCTATGTGTTATCTTGAATTTCTTAGAGTTTCCTCAACACAGCTATTTTAAATTCTCCATCTTTAAGGTCACATATCTCTTTCTCCAGGATTGGTACCTGGTGCCTAATTTAGTTCATCTGGTGAGGTCATGTTTTCCTAGATGGTGATAATGCTATTAGATGTTCTTCAGTGTCTGGGCATTGAAGAGCTATTTACTGTAGTCTTCACTGCCTGGGCTTATTTGTATCTATCCTTCTTGGGAAGGCTTTCCAGATAGTTGAAAGGACCTGGGTGTTGTGATCTAAGCTGCATCACTTTAGGGAGTACCCCAAGCCCAGTAATGCTGTGGTTCTTGAAGACTCATAGAGGTACCACCTTGATGGTCTTGGACAAGATCCAGGAGAATTCTCTGGATTACCAGGAGAGACTCTTGTTCTCTTCCTTTACTTTCTTCCAGAGTATTTCCCTTTGTTCTGAGCCACCTAAGGCTCAGAATGGAGTGACATAAGCATCCCTGTGGCCACCACCACCATGACTGCACCACCACTATGACTGCTGACCTGAAGCCAGCACAGCACTAGATCTTGCCCAAGGTCAGCTGTAACCACTCCCTGGCTACTGCCTATGTTCACTCAAGGCCCTGGGGCTGTACAATCAGCAGGTGGCAAAGCCAGCCAGGCCTGTGTCCTTTTCTTTGGGGCAGCAAAGTCCTGCAGGCCCTGGATGAGTCCAGAGGTGCCAATCAAGAGTCAGGGACTAGAGTCAAAAATCTTAGAAGTCTACCTGGTGTTCTATTGTACTGTGGCTGAGCTGGCACTCAAATCACAAGACACAGTCCTTCCCACTCTTCCCTCCTCTCCAAAGGCAAAGGAGCGTCACCCTGTAGCCACCGCCACCCCGGCCCATGAGGCATACTGCCAGACTATGTCTGATGTTCTCTTAAAGACCAATGGCTCTTAAGTTAGCTTGTGGTGAATGCTGCCTGGCCTGGGACTTACCCTTTATGGCAGTGGGCTCCCCTCTGGCCCATGGCATGTCCAGAAATACCATCCAAGAGTCAAGTCCTAGAATTAGGGTCTCCATGAGTCCACTTGATGCTCTATCCCCTGTGGCCATGCTGGTACCTAAGGTGCAAAACAAAGACCCCTTTATTTTTCCTCTGCTTTTCTCAAGCAGAAGGAGTTTTGCCCCATAGCCATCACAGCTGGTAATACTCTGAGTCTCCTCTGAAGCCAGCAAGTCTCAGAGGCTCACCAAGGCCCTCGATGTAGTACCTGGGTATCGCTGCTGGTTATTCAGGAGCAAAGGGCTCTTCAGTTAGAAAATGATGAATGCAGCAAGGACTGGGTTCTTTCCTTCAAGGCAGCAGGTTCCCTTTTGGACCAAGGTGTGTCTAGAAATGTTGCCTAGGAGCTAGGGCCTGCATCAGGGGCCTCATGACTCTGACTGGTGCCCTATCCTGCTGTGACTGAGCTGGTATCCAAGATGCAAGACAAAGTCCTGCCCGCTCTTCCCTCTGCTCTTCTCAAGCAGAAGGAAGGGGTCCCTTTTGGAGTGTGAGCTGTGCAGCCTGGGACTAGGGGATGGGTAATGCCAGCCCTCCCTTAGCCACCCTGGCTTGTGTCTCAGTAGGTCGCATGGCCCCCCAGTCCACTGTCTTTGGACCTAGTTTAGCACTAGGACTCACCTAAGAGTTGCAGTCCTTATGGCCTACACTGCCTTTCAAGTTTACCTGGAGACACAGAGCACCATAGCCCTCAGTGGTGAGATTTGCAGGAACTCAAGTTCCAACCACTGTGATCTGTGATTCCCCTTTGGCTAGGGCTGGTTTAAATGTTCCCTCCATGGGCAGGTGTCACTGAGTCTGGTCCGGTTTTCCTTTCTGCTCTACCAGAACAGCGCTGAGTTCACTGCCTCACAATTGCTGTGTTCTCCCTCCCCCGGTGCCCAGAGCAGCTCTCTGCGCCATGCCACTAGTGCCAGGGGTGGGGAAGGGGTGGCGCCAGCAATTCAGGACTGTCTTTTCTATCTCTTTGGTGCCTCTTTCAGCAATATGGAGTTAAAACCAGGTACTATGAGTGTTCACCTGATTTTTGGTTCTTATGAAGGTGTTTTTTTCTGTGTAGATAGTTGTAAAATTGGGCTCCTTGTGGTGGGGATGATTGGTGAAGCCTTCTATTCTGCCATCTTTCTCTGCCTCTCAAGAAAAATACTCTTGGTGAGGTGGTAAAAAGTAATAATTTTATTAAATCTCAATCCTTGAGTATACATCTTTGTAATATTCTGTGTGACAAAATGGGAAGTGTATATAAAGTACTTCTGCATGCCAAAGTACAGTGGTTTCTCAAGGAAAACTACTCAAACTGATTGAGTCGCAAGCTGAAATAGCTGTTTTTCTCAGAGACCACCATTTTTACTTGAAAGAAAAACTGACAGAGAAATATGGTTATCCAGATGAGTATTTGGCAGACATTTTCTCTAAAATGAATGACATGAACTTGTCATTTCAAGAAAAACGTCTGACTGTATTTGTTGCCAATGATAAAACTCAAGAAAAAATAATTTTGGAAAATACATCTATAACTCTCATTTCCTTCTTACATCACGAGTTTGACATTTTTCCAATACTTAATGACTTTTCTGAAAATACTGGTAGTGATACTGGTATACGATTTTTATATTGTATAATTAAATGAGTTAATTTTTGGAAGATCTGTATAACTCAGCAGACCAGTATTTTTCAGATTGTCCAATGCATGATGTTACAAAATCATGCATGGATAAAAGAGTCAATTATAGTGCAAGATAATTCAATGAATTTTAATGTAACAAAGCATGAAAACCATTGATATAATTTCAGATTCCAACTAACTTCCTTTTGCAACTAACTTCTCTTTCTACCTCTGAATTGTGGGCAAGTTTTAAAAAATTATAGTAAAATATACCTAACTTAAAATTTACCATTTTAATCATTTTTAAGTGTACAGTACAGTGGCATTAAGTATATTCATATTGGTGATTAAACCATCACCACTGTCCATTTCCAAAGGTTTTTCATCATTCCAAAGAGAAACTCTACCTATTAAACAATGTCCCATTACCCTCCCCTGAGTCCCTGATAACTTGTATTATACTTTCCTTCTATATGCATTCTAGGTACCTTATATAGGTGGAATACTATATTTGTTCTTTGTGTCTGGATTATTTCATTTAGCATAATGTTTTCAAAGTTCATCCACATTGTAGCATATATCAGAATTTCATTCCTTTTTATGACTGAATAATATTCCATTGTATGCATATACCACATTTTGTTTATCCATTCATCTGTGATGGATATTTGAATAGTTTTCACCTTTGGCTTTTGTGAATAGTGCTGTATGAACATTGATATACAGGTATCTGAGTTTGTTTTTCAATTATTCTGGGTATATACCTAGCAGTGAAATTGCTGAATCATATGGAAGTTCTATGTTTTTTGTTTTGTTTTGTTTTTTTGAGACGGAGTCTTACTCTCTCACCCAGGCTGGAGTGCAGGGACGCTATCTCAGCGTACTGCAACCTTCACTTCCTGGGTTCAAACAATTCTCCTGACTCAGCCTTCCAAATAGCTGGGATTACAAGCGTGTGCCACCACGCCCAGCTAACTTTTGTATTTTTAGTAGAGATGAGATTTCATTGTGTTGGCCAGGCTGGTCTCAAACTCCTGACCTCAGGTTATCTGCCCAACTCGGCCTCTCAAAAATTGCGGGACTTACAGGCGTGAGCCACTGCACCCAGCCTACCTTTTAAAGGAACCATCATGTTTTCCACAGTGGCTGCACCATTTTATTATACACCCCCACCAAGAATGCAGCAGAATTTCAATTTCTCCACATCCTCATCAACATTTTTTAAAAACTGTTTTGATAATAGTCATTCTAATGGCTGTGTATAAAGTTATATCTCATTGTAGTTTTTTTTAGTTTTCATAGTTTTTTATTTGCATTTTCTTAATTATTAGTGATGCTGTACATCTTTTCATGAGCTTATTGGTCAACTGTATATCTTTTTTGTAGAAATGTCTATTGAAGTCTTTAGCCAATTTTTAAATTACGGTTTTTTGTTTTTGTTGTTGACTGTTAGGAGTTCTTTATGCTATATTCTGAATATTTACCCCTTTTTAGGATACATGACTTACAGATATTTTCTCCCTATTCTGTGGGTGACATTTTTACTCTGTTGATATCCTTTGATGCACAAAAGTTTAAATTTTGAAGTTCGATTTGTTTGTTTTTTCTTGTCACCTGTGCATTTGGGGTCGTATTCAAGAATTCATTGCCAAATCTGATGTCATGAAGATTTCCCGCTATGTTTTATCCTAAGAATTGCATAGTTTAATCTCTTATGTTTAGGTCTTTGACATGTTAGTTAATTTTTGTGTATGGTGTTGTGTAAGGGTCTAACTTCATTCTTTTGCATGTGGATATCCAGTTTTCTCAGCACTATTTGTTGGAAAGACTGTTCTTTTCCCACTGAGTGATGTTGGCACCCTGGTTGAAAACTACTTGACCATATATCTAAGGGTTTATTTCAGGACTCTCTATTCTATTCCATTGGGATATATAGTATTTTACACCAGCACTATACTGTTTTGATTACTGTAGCTTTGTAATAAGTTTTGAAATAAAAAAGTTAGTCTTTTAACTTTATTATTTTTTTCCAGGATTGTTTTGGCAATTTGGGGTCTCTTGATATTCCATGTGAATTTTAGCATGGATTTTTACATTTCTGGAAAAAAAAAAGTCATTGGAATTTCAATGAAGATTGTATTGAATCTGTGGAGAACTTTGGGTAGTACTGACATCTTAACAGTATTACGTCTTCCAATCCATGAACATGGGGTGGCTTTTCATTTATTTGTGTCCTCTTTAATTTCTCACAGCAATACTTACAGTTCTCATTGTACAAATCTTGTACCTTCTTGGTTAATTCCTAAGTATCTTATTCTTTTCAATGCTATTATAAATTGAATTTTCTTAATTTCCTTTTCAGATTGTTCGTTGTTATTGTATAGAAACAACAGTGATCTTTTGAGTGCTGATTTTGTATCCTGCCTTTTTGTTGACTTTGTGCTAACAATTTTGCGGAATCTTCATGGTTTTCTAAATATAAGATCATGTCATCTGTTAGCAGAGATAATTTTTCTTTTCTTTCCAATTTGGACATCTTTCCAACTAACATTTAAGAAACTACAACTAGTTGAGTTTTGATATAGTGCAAAGAAGACTATTCATGATAATCATAAAAAGCCATTAAAATACAACCTTCCCTTTTCCAGCTACATAACTGATCTGTGTGAGGCTGGATTTTCTTTATGTACTTCAATTAAAATAACATGTTACAATAGTTGAATGCAGAAGCCAATGTAAGAAGCCATATATATCAGTTTTCTATTACTATGTAACAAATTATCACTTTAGCAGCCTAAGACAACACTCACTTATTATATCAGTTTTTCCTGGGTTGGGAGTCTAGGTTCAGATGAGCTCCTCAGGGTTTTTGCTCAGGGTCTCACAAAGCTAAAATCAAAGAGTTGGCCAGGGCTGCAATCTCATCTAAGGCTCAGATCCTTATCCAAGCTTACTGGTTGTAGGCAGAATTTAGTGTCTTGTAGCACTGAAGGCCTTATTTAATGGCTAGCTGTTGGCTAAGGACTGCTCTAAGCAACTAGAGGTCATCCACAGGTCCTTGCCACATGGTCCTCTCACAACATGGCCACTTATTTCTTTAAAGCCAGCAGGGAAATCTCCCTCCAGTCAGCTATGATAGAGTCATATATAACATAATATGATTATGGGTCACTCTATCATCCCTTTTGCCATATTCTTTTAGCTAGAAGCAAGGCACAGATTTTCCTGCACTCACAAAACTCACTGGTAACACTTTAGGGTGTTTGTACCACTCCAGACATTAGATTTGCAATATGTAAAACAATGCTACTGTTTGTTTTGTTGTTGTTGTTGTTGCTGTTTTTGAGACAGGGTCTCACTCTGTGGCCCAGGCTGGAGTGCAGTGGTTCGATCATGACTCACTGCAGCCTCGATCTCCTAGGCTCAGGTGATCCTCCTACCTTAGTCTCCCAGGTAGCTGGGACTACAGGCATATGCTACCACACCTGGCTATTTTTTTGTGTTTTTAGTACAGGTGAGGTTTCACCATGTTGCCTAGGCTGGTCTCAAAACTAAAGCAATCTGCACACCTTGGCCTCCCAAAGTGTTGAGATTACAGGTGTGAGCCACCACACCTGGCCTAATTATTATTTCATAAACATGTATTATTTATACTAATATATAATGAGTTTCTAATTGTTATTTTTTTGAATGTTAGAAATTTATTATTATTCTTAAGTGCCAGCTTAATACTGCAGAACATTTCAAATCACCCTTGATAACCCACTTTCTTTTCTCCCACCCAAATTCTTTATCAGGAGTTATTCAAGTAACAACATGCTCTTCTCTCTTCTGTATAAAACTTTATGAAATAAAGGCAAAAGATTGTGTACATCTTGCTGGAAAATGCTGCTCAGGGATCTGGAGATGGTGGCTGCCTGGGCTCCCTTCACTGTCCAGGTCCTGAAAGACTCTTGTTCATGAACTGTCTCTTCACAAAGCAAGTCCACCACTTGCTGGGTTTATCATTCTGAGGGTCAAAAACTTGCTCACAGTCTGTCCAGCCTCTTGCCTTAGCTGATGTAAATAGGCTGTCATTACTTCATCTTCCTGTTTGTTTGCAGGTTTGGCATAAATTGCATTAAATAGAAAACGAGGCTCTCCAGGAATAGGAAAATTAGCGATTCCCAGTGTATACATTTCTTTCTCACCTTGGCTTCTGGAATTACGCTTCTGGAGTTTCTTCAGACACTCAGAAATGTAGAGAGGTATATATATCAAGGTCCTATCAGCTTCATTCTTAATTTCTTAGTTTTTGAAGAAGACATTGGCCTTGAAGTAACAGATGGCTTCATCCACAATATCTGTATCTTTTGTCTCTCTGGGGGCAGGTCCTTTTAATTGACTTCTGATAGGTAAGAATGCCATGTTTCCAATGAGTTTGGTGTCAGGATCCATGAGAGAAGAGTGGTAAGCCGGCATCTTGCCGGTACCCGGGTTTCCTCTAATTGTTATTTTAAAAGAATTAGTAATGAATTATATTTCTTAATTTCAATTGTAATTTCTAATACAGAAATTAAATTTTTTTTGAGACAAAGTCTTACTCTGTCACCCAGCCTGTAGCGCAGTGATGCCATTATAGCTCATAATACAGTAAATGTTGATAGACACTATCCACATAAACAGCAGCTCTTTGGGCTCCTTAATAAATTGTCAGAGGGGAGATGGAATGAGAACTATTAATATAATAACACCAAATAGTTAGAACTTTCCACACTTTGTGATCCATAGAAATGCATTTTACATTGTGACCTAGCATATACATACATATGCATATGCATATTACATGGATATATAACTGAGGCAAAAATTTCATGAAATAATACTTTTTTTTTTTGAGACAGAGTTTCACTCTTGTTGCACAGGCTGGAGTGCAATGACACAATTCCAGCTCACTGCAACCTCCACCTCCCGGGTTCAAGCAATTCTCCTGCCTCAGCCTCCCAAATAGCTGGGATTACAGGCATGCACCACCATGCCCAGCTAATTTTGTACTTTTAGTAGAGACAGGGTTTCACCATGTTGGTCAGGCTGTTTTTGAACTCCTGACCTCGAGTGATCCACCCGCCTCGGCCTCCCAAAGTGCTAGGATTACAGGTGTGAGCCACCATGCCTGGCCAGTGCACTTTACTTCTATTATTATTACATTGTAATATACAATGAAATAATTAATTATACAACTCACCATAATGTAGAATCAGTGGGAGCCCTGAGATTGTTTTCCTGCAACTAGGCAGTCCCATCTGGGGGTGATGGGGTCAATGACAGATCATCAGGCATTAGATTCTCGTAAGGAGCATGTAACCTAGATCCCTCACATGCACAGTTCACAATAGGATTCACACTTCTATGAGAATCTAATGGTGCTGCTGATGTGACAAGAGGCGGAGCTCAGGTGGTAATGAGAGTGATGGGGAGTGGCTGTAAATGTAGATGAAGCTTTACTCACTTGCCCACTGGTCGTCCCCTGCTGTGTAGCCAGGTCCCTAACAGGTCACAGACCATTATCAATCTGTGCCCCAGGGCTTAGGGACCCCTGCACTAGATGATTAATATTTACATTGAATTTTGAGAAGCACTGGCTGGGCGAAGTGGTTCACACCTGTAATCCCAGCTCTTTGTGGGGCCAAGGCAGGCAGATCACTTGAGGCCAGGAGTTCGAGACCAGCCTGGCCAACATGGCGAAATCCTGTCTCTACTAAAAATACAAAAATTAGCTGGGTGTGGTGGCCTCCCAGCTACTTGGGAGGCTGAGGGAGGAGAATCGCTTCAAACCAGGAGGCGGGTTTGAGGCCAGGAGTTCAAGACCAGCCTGGCCAACAATGGCAAAACCCCATCTCTACTAAAAATACAAAAAAAATTAGCGTTGCGTGCCTGTAGTCTCAGCTAACCAGGTGGCTGAGGCAGAAGTATCGCTTGAACCCAGGAGGCAATGTTGCAGTGAGCTGAGATCACACCACTGCACTCCAGCCTGAGCAACAAAGCAAGACTCTGTCTCAAAATAAATAAATAAAATAAAATAGAGATGATGATATCAATAAACTCTTATCAGTGACATATTTGAGAGGTATAGTAAAAGAGTGCTTCACTATACTTTTTGTAAAATTCCACACAAAGCATTTAAAAATCTAATTTATGGGATGTCCTTTTAAAATGGTCACTTCTATAATGTATTTATATTTATAGCACAATTAATTTGTATGCAATAAAAATATAAAATCTACAAATTATGGAATATGCCAGTATTTCAGTCCATTCCTGTTGCCATAACAAAATAACTTAGAGTGGGTAATTTATAAACAACAGAAATTTATTTCTCACAGTTCTGGAGGTTGGAAAGCACAAAATCAGCACCAGCATGTTCAGTGTCACTCTCTGCTTCCAAAATGGTGCTTTCTTGGTGCATACTCACATGGTAGGAAGAGTGAAAAGGAACAAGCAGCTTCCTTGCACCTTATATAAAGTCATTAAATCCCATTCATAAGAGCTCTGCCCTCATGACTTAATTACTTCCTAAAGACCCCACCTCTTAATTCTAGCATATTGGCAATTATGTTTCAACATATGAATTTTGGGGGGTACATTTAGAACACAGCAGCCAATTTCCTAGTTCTTGACATATATGTGAACATCCTGGAATACAGAGGGGTTGGGAGTATACGTAACTCTCCATCTATGTATTTCCACAATCCCAATAACATTTTACACTCATACTGACACTCCAAATACTCTTTCTCCTCTTTCTGTGTTGGTTTCTACTTTTCTGGTTAGCAATTGCCAAAGCAGGAAAATAAGAAAGCCCACGACAATGGAACTGTCCAGAGTTTCGTTTCTTTATACAAGAATATTGTGTCCTGGCTGGGCACAGTAGCTCACGCCTGTAATCCCAGCACTTTGGGAGGCAGAGGCGGGTGGATCACTTGAGGCCAGGAGTTCGAAAAAAGAAAACAGTCCATTTATAACCTAAAATGCCTTTATTTCTTCAGTAAATAAGAAAATGAAAAACAAACATAAAAACCCTGTATCCTCTGCTGGTGCATTTCAGAAATGTCACCATTTCAAACATAAGGAAATAACTTTCTTGATACATAAATACTAGAAGCCCAAGAAAATATGAGGGGAAAATTATCTATAGTCATATGCTAAATATCTCTGTAATCAAAGATAAAGATGCTTAATTTATGTACAATCCTCCTATTATAATTTACCCTGAGTTAATATCCTTGGGGAAAAGAATCCTTTAAGAATTCCATTCAGTAAAACACTACATTAGGATAATATGAACAACATATTGTTTTATTTTTTAAAATATGTTTAGAGACAGGGCCTTGCTGTATCACCCTGGCTGGAGTACAGTGGTGTAATCATAGTTCACTGCAGCCTCAAACTCCTGGGCTCAAGCGATCCTCCTACCTCAGCTTCCCAAGTAGCCAGGACTACAGGTTGGCATCATCATGTCTGGCTAATTTTTCTTTTTTTCTTTTTTTTGTAGAGATGGGGGTCTCTCTGTTGCCCAAGCTTGTCTCAAACTCCTGAGGGCTCAAGCAATCCTTCTGCTTTGGTGTCCCAACGTGCTGAGATTACTGAGCCTGGCCTATGAACAACATACTAAACTCTAACATCGTCACAGAATGATACTCCAGATTATTTTAAAGTTGTCTGCCTCAACAACATAACAGTACCAAAATTTCCAATTAAAAAAAATCAACTAGGCACGGTAGCTCACACTTGTAATCTTCCTTTTGGGAGGCCAAGGTGGGGCCATTCCTTGAGCCCAGGAGTACGAGACCAGCCTGGGCAACACAGAAAGACCATGTCTCTACAAAAAAATTTAAAAATTAGCCAACCATGGTGGTGTGTACCTGTGGGTCCAGCTACTTGGGAGGCTGAAGTGGGAGGATCATTTGAGTCCAAGGGGTCTAGGTTGCAGTGAGCCATGATCATGCTCTCACACTCCAGCCTGGGTGACAGAGCAAGACCCTGAATAAACGAATGAATGAATGAATATTTAAAAAATCAAACTAGCCCTCTCTTTCATCATTTACTTCTAACAGTAGTTTGTTTTACAAGCAAATATCAAGTACACGGTTAGATGGGATACACATTCACTCATAAACCTAAGTAAGCAAAAATCCCAAGGATCTGTAAAACTGTCAAAGGCAACATAAAAGGCTGACCTGGCAAATCGCTTTCTGTTTTTGTTTGTTGTTTTTTGTAGACAGAGTCTTGCTCTGGCGCCCAGGCTGGAGCGAGGTGGTGTGATCTTGGCTCACTGCAGCCTCTGCCTCCCGAGCTCAAGCAATCCTTCCACCTCAGCCTCCTGAGTAGCTGGGACTACAGGCATGTGCCACCACGTCTGGCTAAATTTGTGTGTGTATGTGTGTATGTATGTATGTGTGTGTGTGTGTGGAGACAGGGTTTCACCATTTTGGCCAGGCTGGTCTCAAACTCCGCTCAAGCAATCTGCCTGCCTTGGCCTCCTGAAGTGCGGGGATTACAAGCATCAGTCACTGCACTTGATCTGCTTTCTCATTTTATAAAACACTGTGATAATTTTTTTCTTACATAATTTTTTTTTCCACTTTCATTTTAGACTTAGGGGGTAGATGTGCAGGCTTGATTCCTCGGTATATTGCATGATGTGATCATTTTTAGACCTGAAAACTTTTTATTGGAAACTCATAATCAGTATATCTAATGTAAAAGAAGATTACATCATGCTTTAAAAACAAATATTTGTGATTATGAAAATCTGTAATATTTGTTGAAAGAGGAAGATGTAATTGCAAATGTAAACATAAAATGTGGGAAGAAAAACTAAGTAAGAAGTACATGGGCTGGGTGTGGTGGCTCACACCTGTAATCCCAGCACTTTGGGAGGCTGAGGCAGGTGGATCACCTGAAGTTAGGAGTTTGAGACCAGCCTGGCCAATATGGTGAAACCCTGTCTTTACTAAAAATACAAAAATTAGCTGGGTGTGGTGGTGCACGCCTGTAATCCCAGCTACTTGGGAGGCTGAGGCATGAGAATTGCTTGAACCCAGGAGGTAGAGGTTGCAGTGAGCCGAGATGGCACCACTGCACTCCAGCCTGGGTGACAAGAGCAAAACTCCGTCTCAAAAACAACAACAACAAAAAAGAAGTACATAGAGGCCAAGCAAGGTAGTTCACGCCTGCACTTCCAGCACTTTGGGAGGCTGCAGGGAGCAGATAACCTGAGGTCAGGAGTTCGAGACCAGCCTGGTCAAAATAGTGAAACCCTGTCTCTACTAAAAATACAAAATTAGCTGGGCATGCTGGCGTGGGCCTGTAGTCCCAGATACTCAGGAGGCTGAGACAGGAGAAGTGCTTGAACCTGGGAGGTGGAGGTTGCAGTGAGGCGACATTGCCCCTTTGCACTCCAGCCTGGGCAACAAGGAGCGAAACTGTCTCAAAAAAAAAAACAAACAAACAAACAAAAAAAAAGTACATGGAAAAGACTTTACCTTTTTCATGGCATCTGTAAGTTTTCTGCCTTGCATATAACTTTGGTAAAAGAATTTTATACGTAATAATTAGGCATAATATTCAAGAAAGCAGACTTATTCTCCTCCCCTATAACATATCTAAATATAAAATAAGTACCCTAGAATTGCCACAACTGGCTTAGACTTAAGGATCTCAAGTTTTGCATGTGGGCCTTCAAAGACAAAATATAATTTCCAAACTCTTTATTATGTGGTTTACAGAGCATCTGAAGATTGGTTTCATGAGTCTGAACTTGGTATGAAAGACGTTCAAATTCAAATCCCCAAGCCAGCACGTCAATGTTTTTGTAGGCTTCACAGTGCTGGGCTCTGCATCCTTCTTTGGCCGCCTTACACCAAAAGGCTGAGTTTGGAAATCAAAAGGGTCAGCCCGGTTTCAGCCCCTCTGCAGACAATAAGTAGAACAGATTAGAATAGATTCACTACTTATTTTATTATACATAATACTTTTACTTTTCCCAATACTTACAGTAGAAAAAAGAAATTTTGCACATCATTGTTTATTTAGATAAGAACATGTTAAGCCTTGAAAAGTAAGTTAAATTGACACTGGAGCTTTACTTCAAACTCTAAACATATAGTCTTTTTTTTTTTTTTTTTTGAGACGGAGTCTCGCTCTGTCGCCCAGGCTGGAGTGCAGTGGCCGGATCTCAGCTCACTGCAAGCTCTGCCTCCGGGGTTTACGCCATTCTCCTGCCTCAGCCTCCCGAGTAGCTGGGACTACAGGCGCCCGCCACCTCGCCCGGCTAGTTTTTTGTATTTTTTTTAGTAGAGACGGGGTTTCACCGTGTTAGCCAGGATGGTCTCGATCTCCTGACCTCGTGATCCGCCCGTCTTGGCCTCCCAAAGTGCTGGGATTACAGGCTTGAGCCACCGCGCCCGGCCTAACATATAGTCTTTAAAATGCTAATAATACTATTAGTCATCAAGTTTTACCATTAAATAAATGTTTTAGATACAGTGGCTTTATTTCAGACTCCATTTCCTGTGGCCTAAAAAATGGGAGAAAAATAAACTTCAACTATAAAAATCTAAATTTCAAATAAGAGGTTATTCTATGTGGAAAAAACACAAACAAGCATTTATAAAGACTGAATAGAAATGAATGGAAATGAAAATAACTGACAGTAAATTTCTTGGATTTTCAAATTTTGAATACTTATTTTGAAGGCTGGAATGTTTAGCAACTTTTAACCTTAAATTATTTCAAATCAACCAAGTACTTAGTTTTGAGGAATTTTTGTGAGGATGAGGCTCATTAGTGAGTTTTTAATCCACAAAAATAAAATCCAATTCCAATTACCAAGTAATATTTAGAGTTATCTTAAAGATTATACAGCTGGCCACATGTTTTAGGGAGGTACAACAGTTTATAACGGGACACAATACTTTGCACATATTAAAAGTTAATTCCTATTGTATCTTTATCCTTTTTTCCCTTAAAATATTTTTCATTTTATTTATTCTTACTTTATTATAGTTTTCCTTTTTCCCAGAAATCACCACAACATTACAGTCTGGTATTTAGTATATAAGCATATTTGTTCTTCAGCATAGTTAACATTTTCCACTAGCATCTGATGCCATGCTACTGTTAATTCTGTTAACTCTGCTGCCTAGATTGCTAGACCCCAACCACAGCCTGGCAGAGAGTGAAGGGAGGTTTTGTTTTTGTACCACTTTATTCTGGTCTAGTGCAACAGGAAGGAAGAGCTTTCTGCCATTGCAGGTACCCAGACTGATGTTAGGAAGGGAAAAAGCTTTAACTCTGAGTAAAATTCAGAGTATTAATTATTGCAACTATTAAGGAGAATATTCAAAACTTGGAAATAAGGTTAAGCGATGGCTGCATGACCTTTTAATGTCATGCTAGAACACTGTTTAAAAAGGCTGCCTAACAGTCATCTAATTCTCCAGGGAAAGTAATTTTGTTGGACACTGTATTCACTATGGCTTGGAGCTAACATATCTACATAAACAAACAATTTTATAGCTAGAGGCTAACTTGAATAAAATGGATGAAGTGTGACAATTCTCTTTTCTGACCAGTAGAAAGAGCAACTTTAAAGATTATACTTTCGTTGCCCTATAGAACCTAACCAGTTTTGTATCTAATTTAGCAATCTTATCTCAGCATTCCTTTTCCCCCCATTCATTATAAAAAACAATAACCAAGTTTTTAATATTACCATTTCAACTAACTTTTTCACCCTACTGGTTCTCTCACTGAGTTAAATGAAACTTGGGCACATGCCCCCAATCTAGTTTATTCTAATTTGAACCTATTTAACTCTCATCCTAGAATTATGTTTCTATGCAGTGGCTCAAGCCTGTAATCCCTGCACTCTGGGAGGCAGAGGCAGGTAGATCAGGAGGTCAGGAGTTCAAGACCAGCCTGGCCAAGATGGTGAAATCCTATCTCTACTAAAAATACAAAAACTAGCTGGGCATGGTGGCAGGCGCCTGTAATCCCAGCTACTCAGGAGGCTGAGGCAGGAGAATCGCTTGAACTCGGGTGACAGAGGTCGCAGTGAGCCGAGATTGTGCCACTGCATTCCAGACTGGGTGATAGAACAAGACTCCATCTCAAAAAAAAGAATCATATTTCTAAGATTACAAGAATTTTATCTTATATCACTGGGGCCAGAAATTGTGCTAAATGGCTATTACTAGCTGTAAGGGAGGCTGGGAATTTGAAGATTCACTTTTTAGTCTTTGTAAGCTAAGAAGGAAAAAAGAGCTTTCAAGAGACCAAACCTATAATAACTGTCACTAAAAATGCATGTGTGGTAGTAATGGTGAGAGAGAATAATCAAGAATGATCCCCAGATCAGGCTTAGGTTGTAAATCTACTAACATGAAGAACTCCGGAGAAGAAACAGGTCAATACTAAGCACTGAGAAATTAAAAGCTTTATTATTATTATTATTTTGAGATGACATCCACTGATTCAGCCCTGACATTATGTACAATTGTTATGTGCTGGATTTTTTTTTTTTTTTTCTGAGATGGAGTCACTCTGTTGCCCAGGCTGGAGTGCAGTGGCACCATCTAGACTCACTGCAACCTCCACCTCCCAGGTTAAAGCGATTCTTGTGCCTCAGCCTCCCAAGTAGCTGGGATTACAAGCATGCACCACCATACTTGATAATTTTTGTATTTTTAGTAGAGACAGGGTTTCACTGTGTTGGCCAGGCTGGTCTTGAACTCCTGACCTCAAGTGATCCACCTGCCTTGGCCTCCCAAAGTGCTGGGATTACAGGCATGTGCCACTGTGCCCAGCCTGTGCTGCAGATTTTAAAGGAAGAAAAGTAATTTATAATTATCCAAATCCTTGTAATAGTTGGTCAGTTGGGTGGCAAATCCCAGCCTATCAATTACATAGTAGAGTGCCCCATCCAATGAAACAGTTTATGACAGAACGCTTGCATTAGACATTGCTTGTATTAGACACTGGATTTGTGGCCTCCAAGAAAATTTTCCAAGCAAATGACTCTATTTACCTCCAATTTACTACAAAACAAACACCTGAAATATAGGAATTACTTAGAAATTTTAGTTCAAGTGTGTACTAAACACAAATGAAACGTTTTTATAGAGTATAGAAGAACTGTAAAAACACAATGCAATGTTTATTTTCAGATACGGTTGTCCCTCAGTCTACATGGAAGTTTGGTTCTAGGACCTCTGCATATACCAAAATTCATGCATACTCAAGTCTCACAGTTAGCCTTGTGGAACCAGCCAACAAAAAGTTCGCCCTCAGTATACACAGGTTTCGCATCCCACAAATACTGTATTGTCAATCCACGTTTGGTTGAAATAAATTTACATGTAAGTGGACTCTTGAAGTTCAAACCGTGTTGTTGATGGGTTAACTATACTTAACTTTATAAATACCATCAGCAACAACAATATTACCTTTTTCCTAGGAAAAATATCTGATGGTATTTACAAAGTTCAGTATATTTAAACCCTTTATCTGTCAAACATTAATTTTAGAATTCGATAAGGTTTAATTATTAACCAGATTATTCCTCTTCTACAATTTGACTAGTTGATTATGTGGCAAATAAGGACACCAATCACACCAAGGTGGGATGATACTATAACACTATTGGGTACCTATGACCAAGTCCTCTACTGAGTATGAAAACTTGTAGCCTGCCAAGTCGTCCTGAAGTCCACCAATCTTTATTATACTTATTTTAAAGGAATCATCCATTTTGTAAAACTTTTAATTTCCAAAATGTGTACTGCTTTAAATTTGGGAACTCTGTGCACAGTATTAAAAAAACCATGTAGGATGATCCCTTAATAAGATTTATCCCATTAAAACAATGAATTTCTATAAAACTATGCCTTCCAGACTCTATATCCAGTTATTAGGTCATACAGATTTTACTTTTGCAATATCTCTTCTATCTATTTTTTTCAACCCCCTAATCACTGTCTTTAGTCTGATCTATAAATTGGCTGTATTAATATTTATTTTCCTCACTAGGCTACAATAGCTTCCTGTAGGTTTTTTCCTTCTAAATCATTCTGATATTGAACTCCTAGAACAAAGGTTAGAAAATGTCATTTCTGTTTTAAGATGTTCAAATGTTCCCAATGCCTACAGAGTAAAATCCAAACTAGTCCCAAACTACTTCTTTGGTTTCATTTCTTACTACATGCCACTTCTCACTTTATGCTCCAGTTTCAACTGCAAATATCCTAATCCAAAATGAACTTTTGTTCCTATTTGCCTTTGCTAATGCTTTTCCCTCAGCCTGGAATGCTCTTTATCCTTTTTTCCGCCTAGTAAAAGATACTCATCCTTTAAGATTTGATTCAAATACCGTCATCTCCTTTGGGGAGGACTACATGTCTACCAATCTGAAACAGATTAATAATTGCTCTGGGCACCCATGGAATTGTACCTTTACAGAAGCATTTATTTTCCATTAGTTTCTGCCTTCTTGGAGCCCATAGAAAAAAAAAGAGTGAATAAATATAAAATAAGAAACATAGTCACAAATATAGGCATAAAGTGTTCAAGTTCAGATACCATATTAAGCAAGTTAAAGTAATTTTTTTTTTTTTTTGAGACAGAGTTTCGCTGTTGGTGCCCAGGCTGGAATGCAATGGCGCAATCTTGGCTCACTGCAACTTCCACCTCTGGGTTCAAGCCATTCTCCTGCCTCAGCCTCCCGAGTAGCTGGGATTACAGGTGTCTGCCACCACGCTGGGATTACAGGTGTGAGCCAGCGCACTCGGTCAAGTTAAAGCAATTTCTAAATGTATTTGTAAAGCACCTGATGTGTTAGAGCAGATAGTATCCTAACTATTCCGTACAAGATGAAAACCAACTTTGTCATTTTTATTATATTTGAGAGTCACAGGACATTTTTACTTAAAAAAAAAATTTTTTTTCCCCCGCAGGTTGCAGTGGCTCACGCCTGTAACCCCAACATTTTGGGAGGCCAAGGCAGGTGGATCACCTGAGGTCAGCAGTTTGAGACCCCATCTCTACTAAAAATGCAAAAATTAGCCAGGCGTGGTGGCATGCACCTGTAGTCCCAGGTACTCGGGAGCCTGAGACAGGAGAACCACTTGAACCTGGGATGCAGAGGTTGCAGTGAGCAGAGATCATGCCACTGCACTCCAACCTACACAACAGAGCAAGACTCCATCTCAAAAAAATTTTTTTGTTGTTGTTGAGACAGGGTCTCACTCCAAATGCAGCGATGTGATCACAGTTCACTGTAACTTCGAACTCCTGGGCCCAAACTATCCTCTCACTCCAGTCTCCTGAGCAGCTAGAACCACAGATGCATACCATCACAACTGGCTAATTAAAATTTTTTTTATAGAGACAGGGTCTCACTATACTGTCCAGGCTGATCTGAACTCCTTGCCTCAAGCAATGCTCCTGGCTTGGCCTCTCAAAGTGGTGGGATTATAGGCCACCATGCCTGGCCCATTTTTAATTTGCAAAAAAATTTTTTTTCTAATGACATTGTAATTCTGTATTTTAATTATATCATGTGAGTCCAAGAACATTATATGAAACTATGCTACGTTAATACATATTTTCTTTTCTTTTTTTTTTTTTTTTTGAGGCGGAGTCTCGCTCTGTCACCCAGGCTGGAGTGCAGTGGCGCGATCTCGGCTCACTGCAAGCTCCGCCTCCCGGGTTCCCGCCATTCTCCTGCCTCAGCCTCCCGAGTAGCTGGGACTACAGGCGCCGCCACCACGCCCGGCTAATTTTTTTGTATTTTTAGTGGAGACGGGGTTTCATTGTGTTAGCCAGGATGGTCTCGATCTCCTGACCTCGTGATCCGCCCGCCTCGGCCTCCCAAAGTGCTGGGATTACAGGCTTGAGCCACCGCGCCCGGCCAATACATATTTTAAAAAAAAAACTTTGAAGGAGATACCTGTTCACTGAATGTCATCTCAGAGTACAGAGATAAAATCCAATTGGCAATTTTTGATGCTTTGAAGTATGTGGGATTGCTACTATTCTTGATAAATTTAAGAGATGAATGCAGTTTATATAGCCAACAAGAAAAATTACACACATAATTTTTTCCTTAACATGTCGTACACTGTGATTTGTAGTAAACCAGGCTGGGTGTGATGGCTCATGCCTCTAATCCCAGCACTTTGGGAGGCTGAGGCAGGAGGATTTCTTGAGCCCAGTTTGAGACAAGCCTGAGCAACATGGCAAACCCCCACGTCTACAAAAAATAGCCAGATGTGATGGTGCATGCCTGTAGTCCCAGATACTCGGGAGGCAGAGGTGGGAGAACTGCCTGAGCCCAGGGAGGTTGAGGCTGCAGTGAGCTGTGATCGTGTTACCGCACTTTAGCCTGGGCGACAGAGTGAGACTCTATCTCAAAAAAAGAAAAAAAAAAAAGTAAACCAACTACCAAAGTACTGCAAAATAAATTTCTTAAACATGAAACACATGATACCTTGGAAAGGTGACATATGTGGCTGTTTCCTCCTTTTTTTCCTTCTCTTTCTTGGTGTTTCATATTTTGTCCTTAAAACAAAAGGAAACATATTAATGATTGCTTCCATAAAAAAAGACACACAGACCTTATTTATTTTTTAGTAGTGATTACATTCACGGCCCAAAATTTAAAAAGCAAAACATCTCCCTTCTACCTGTCAACCAGCCATCTAAATTTTCCCTTGGTCACTTATGGTTGTTATAACAAAATGCCACAGGTGGGTGACTTAAACAACAGACATTTCTCACAGTTCTAGAGATTTGGAACCCCAAGATCAAGTTGTCATCAGATTCAATGTCTGGTTAGGGCCCACTTCCTGGTCTCCAGACTACCTCTTATCATGGTATCCCCACAGAGTTGAGAGAGGAAGCTCTAGTATCTCTTCTTCTTCCTCTTTTTTTTTTTTTCTTGAAATGGAGTCTCACTCTGTCACCCAAGCTGGAGGGCAGTGGTGCACTCTCGGCTCACTGCAACTTCCATCTCCTGGGTTCAATCAATTTTCCTGCCTCAGCCTCCCAAGTAGCTGGGGTTACAGGCATGCACTACCACACCCTGTTAATTTTTGTATTTTCAGTAGAGACAGGGTTTTACCATGTTGGCCAGGCTGGTCTCGAACTCCTGACCTCAAGTGGTCTGCCTGCCTCAGCCTGCCAAAGTGCTGGAATTATAAGGGTGAGTCACCGCACCTGGCCTCTTCCTCTTGTTATAAGAGCACTAATCCCATCATGGGATATCTACTCTCATGATCTCATCTAGACCTAATTACCTCCCAAAGGCCCCACCATCTAATACACTGTTGGGGGATTAGGATTTTAGCATATGAATTTTGGAGGAACACATTTAGTCCATAATATTTCCCAAATATAACAACAAATCTTACAGTTTTTTTTTTTTTTTTTTGCATATCTTTCCAAAATACTTGTACGCATTTATAGGTTACTAAGTATATATGTTCTTCCCTTCAACACCACTACTTCCATAAATGGCAACACATTTTACACACCATCCTGTGTGGCTATAACTTGAAGGCCATTCCTAATCACTAAGCAAAGGCTTACTTAGTATTTTTTTATGATTGCAATATATTCCATTGTATAGAGATTCCAGAATTTAATCAGCCTACTACAGATGGACAATTATGTTGTTTCCAATCTTTTACATACAATATTGCTACAAATAACGTGTAAACATGTGGTTTTAAAGGTGTGTGAATAAATTACTAGAAGTGTAATTGAGGACTCTGGATTATATGTATTTCTAATTTTAATAGATATTGTCATATTGCCCTCCACTGACGCTGAATCAACGTTCTTCCCCATCAGCAGAAAGTACCTAAACTTCCCTGAACCTTGTTCCCCATGTTATTACATGATGTGATAACAAACTTTTGAATCTTTTAACTAATTAGATAGGTGAAAAATGACATTTTTAATTAAAATCTTCATTTTTGTTACCATGAGTAAGTTTGAGTACCTTTAAATAAATTTAAAAGGCATTTATATCTTCCTTTTGTGAGCTGTCTGGTCGTATCTTCTGCACATTTGTCTACTGGGTTGTAAGGCCTTCTAAAATTGATTTTTTCCCCATCCTAAATCACATTTTTAGACTACCTGGTGTGGCCAGCCCTATCGTAAACCACGTGACCCAAGGCCTCCAGGCAAACAAAGATAAAAGTTGAGTATTCTTTATCCAAATGCCTGGGACCAGAAGTATTTCTAATCTTAAATATTTTTTTTATTTTGGAATATTCATATATACAGAATGAGACACCTTAAGGATAGGACCCAAATTCTAAAAACAAAATTCAAGGCTGGATGCAGTGGCTCATGCCTGTAATCCCAGCTATTCAGGATGCTGAGGCAGGAGGGTCCCTTGAGGCCAGGAGTTTGAGACCAGCCTGTGCAACATAGAGAGACCATGTCTCTAGAAAAAAATTTAAAAATTAGCCGGGTGCAGTGGCATGCACCTGTGGTTCCAGCTACTCAGGAGGCTGAGGTGGGAAGATCACTTGTGCCCAGCAGTTCAAGGCTGCAGTGAATTAGGATTGTATCACTACACTCCAGCCTGGGTGACAGAGACAGACCCTGCCTCAATACAAACAAATTAATTAATGAAGTTAGTTTATATTTCATATATACCTTAAACACATAGCCAGAGGGTAATTTTATACAATAATTTTTTTTTTTTTTGAGACAGAGTCTCGCTCTGCCACCCAGGCTGGAGTGCAGTGGCGGGATCTCAACTCACTGCAATTTCCACCACCCAGATTGAAGCGATTCTTATGGCCTTAGCCTCCCGAGTAGCTGGGATTATAGGCACACGCCACCACACCCAGCTAATTTTTGTATTTTTAGCAGAGACAAGATTTCACCATGTTGGCCATGCTGGTCTCAAACGCCTGTGATCCACCCATCTCGGCCTCCCAAAGTGCTGAGATTACAGATGTGAGCCACCACACTCGGCCAATAATTTTTTTTTTTTTTTTGACACAGAGTCTTGCTCTGTCACCCAGGCTGGAGTGCAGTGGCATAACCTTGGCTCACTGCAACCTCTGCCTCCCCGATTCAAGAGATTCTTGTGCCTCAGCCTCCGGAGTAGCTGGGATTACAGGTGCACACCACCAAGCCCGGCTAATTTTTGTATTTTTGGTAGAGACGAGGTTTCACCATGTTGGCCAGGCTGGTCTAGAACTCCTGACCTCAAGTGGTCCGCCTGTCTCGGCTTCCCAAAGTACTGGGATTACAGGCATAAGCCATCATGCCTGACCTATGCAATAATTTTTAATAATTTTGTGCATAAAATAAAATTTGCGTGCATCGTAACATCAGGAAGCAAAGGTGTCACTACCTCAACCACTACCCATGTGGGTAATCTGTGGTTGTTTGGCATCACCATCATTCCTGACTCTGAAATTTATTTGCTACTGATAAGGAATCATTTTCCTATACTTATTCCCACATAAGTACATAACAGCAAAAAATATGATACACCAGTAATCGAATGAAAAAATAATACATTCAGGGTAACCAAGCAGCACAGTAGCACCACCAGAATACCTGTTATCAGCTGTTAAACAACAGCAACAACAAACAATGGTAGGCTTTCAGTCCCCACCTATCATGCTGTGTTTTGATTAAAAGGTTACTATACACCATTTTTTTAAGTTATCAGAAGCAGGTGAGAGACCAAGAAGTGGGTCTTCTAAGGATAAGAAGGCTTTCTGCTGGATGGCTTTTTAAAATGTTTTCTCCAGAGTCATCTGCCTTATTAACAATGCTTTTGATTTAGAAGTCTCTCTCTGACATTATAAACTATGATTTCTTGTTCTTTTGTAAACGTACACTGTTTCAGTCCTTCAATAAGCCCATCACACATTTTCACCATTGCTATCGTTTGGATATTTGACTCTCCAAACCTCATGTTGAAATCTGATCCCCAGTGTTGGAAGTGGGGCCTAATGGGGTGTTTGGATCATGAGGGAAGATCCTTCATGAATGTCTTGGTGCCATTCTCTCAGTAATGAGTGAGTTCTAACTCTATTAGTTCCCACAACAGTTCACCTAGAACTGGTTGTTGAAAGAGGCTGGTACCTCATCCTCTCTCTCTCTTGCCTTCTCTCTCACCGTGAGATCTGCAGGTGCAGGCTCCCCTTCACCTTCTGCCATGAGTGGAAGCAGCCTCAGTCTCTTGCCAGAAGCAGATGCTGGAGCCATTCTTGTACAGCCTGCAGAACCATAAACCAAGTAAACCTCTTTTCCTCCTTTTTTTAGAGACAGGGTCTCACTCGGTTGCCCAGGCTGAGTGCAGTGGCACAATCATAGCTCACTACAGCCTTGAACTCCTGGGCTCAAGAGATCCTCCTGCTTCAGCCTCCTGAGTAGCTGAGACTATAGGTATGTGCCACCACGTCTGGCTAATTATTAAAACTTTTTGTAGAGATGGGGTTCTTGCTATGTTGCTCAAGCCGTTCTCAAACTCCTGGGCTCAAGCAATCCTTCTGCCTCAGCTTCCTGAAGTACTGGGATTACAGGTGTGAGCCACTGCGCCAGGCCTAAGTAAACTTCTTTTCTTTATAAATTAACCAGCCTCAGGCATTCCTTTACAGCAACACAAACAGGCTTAGAAAATCATGTTGTCTGTAGGTATTTTTCTACAGTGTTAACAATATTCATCTTCGTTGTCACCATTTTCATGACCACCTTGACTCAGAACCATTTCAGCTATTTCATCACTGGTCAATGAATGAACAACTGGAGTCTCATTATCGATGTTAAAAACTTCAATACCCATTTTTCCAGCTTTCAGGACTCTGAAGGAGTATTTTCTTGCATATGTAAGTAGGCCAGATTGCTTATCATTTTTTCTCATTTGACATATGGAATTCTTCAAAGTTACCATCTTGTTCATCTCACTGAACACAGTTGCAGGCCAGAGGTTGTGCCAGGCATGCATAAATTTGTCTTTAATCACTGTGCTCCAAGTGCTGGCAACAGCATAGATGGTAAACTTCGTGCTAAACTCCTGAAAACCTTCCACAGCCATGCCCCTGTCCACTGCTGTTGCATGCTATTCAAGAAAACGTTTTTATATTTACTCTTCATTGATCTAAGGATACTCTGTCACATGGCTGAATTAATAGTCACATTTTGGGGAAAGTACATGACATAAACATTATTTTTTATGAGAATTTCAGCTGGAGTATGAGCAGAACATTTGTCAAGGAATTTTTAAAAATTTTGTAGTCATCACCCAGTGCAGCCTTCTGTGCTGTGAGCCTGAGCCACTAGTATACAATTTTTGTGAAACCAATCAGAAAAGATATTCCTGGTTATTCAAGCTATTTTGCTAGCATGATGATGGACACATAAGAAATTCACCTACTGAAAACAGCAAGGACACAGCTTTTGCCTATCACAGCAAGTTTACACTTAATGTGTGCTTTATGCATTAGCCCATATCAGCAGTTATCCTGTCCCTGACATCCTTAATTCTATAGGGGCTGTGTCATCAGCTGTAGTCAGTGTCCTTCCAGGGCAATAATGCCAAAACAGTGATATTTCATCCACATTACATACTTGTTGTGGCATCAGATTTCAACACCAATAGTTTTGGCAAACTCACCAATAAATTTCTCCACTGCTTCATGATCAGCAGAAGTTTTATCACCACAAATCTTTAAAAGTTTAATGCCATGTCTTCTTAAACATTTCTGCAATCACCTGTTGAATATTCACAGTTCCTTTCAATTTTCAGTTCATTATTACACGTCTTTGTTTCATGATCAGCAAACCATTAAGTGGCATAATGTTCACTGCAATGCTGGCAGATCTACTCTTTCAATACACAATTGAGACTTTCATTTTCAGCTTTATGCAGCGCTGTTTTTGTTTTTTGTTTTTTGTTTTTTTCTCTCACTGACTTCTCTTTGTCCTTTCAACGTAGAACTTCAATAGTTCATATTTCTGTTTCTTCAGGTCATATACATAATGATTCCAACACCCTGCTCTTTTGTAAGACATTTGACACTTACACCACTGTCCAGTTTCTCCAGCCACTTGACTTCCTCTGTTATATATAAACACAAATGCTTCATTTTTCTTATTACTATTACTCATAAGGGTATCTGCAGGCCTTTTTGGCATTTGTAACAATATCTTTATACCCAAATAATAAGCAAAACAAAACAAAACCACAGTGAGTCATGCATGTAGGTCTTGGCCCCATGTGGGGCACTGTGGGGAACGTGCCATTTGGTGTGGCCTGCACACATGTCATTTATTGTCTTTTGTAGATATGCTTCCATGGGGGAATCTGGAAAAAAAAGATACACTGCAACTAAAGTGGGCTGGAGGGGGAGTCTTTATTTCCTTGGGTTTGCTGAATAAACTGTGTTATATACCTGTTTTTTGACTGCGACCCATCACGTACATCTCAGGTGTGAAATATTCCACTTGTGGTGTCATATTGATGTCCAAAAGTTTTGGATTTTGGAGAATTTCAGATTTTCAAATTAAAGAGTGCTCAAAGTGTACTCCTATCAAGCATGACATTGGGGTTACAGACCATCGGGCTTACAGATTAATTCTCAGAAGTCAAGGGCAAGGGCTAGACGTCTCTTAGGGCAAGATTAAATTCTTTACTACACACCTACACTATAATTTATCTGTCTTTTCTATTGTTAATAGATATTTGGGTTTATTCTATTTTTTGACAATTATGAACAACATTGCCATGAACATTCTTGTCCAGATACACTGATATAAAAATGCATGAGTTTCTCTGGAGAATATACCTAGGAGTATGACTGCTGAGTCTTTGGGCTTGGGCTTCAATCTATCAATGTTTATCTCAAGGTTTGGGGACTTTGTGATATATATAGAAAGGCTTTCTATATATATTTCTTAATCATCTCTGATTAAGATTTCAAAAACTTTCCAATGATTTCTTCAATTTATTTCTTTGCATGTAAATCTCTGATTCATCTGGAATCTATCCTAATATAAAGCTGAGGCATGAATTCAGCTTTAATTTTTCTGCAGATAGCTAGTTGTCTCAACATTACTTTTTAAATAAGTCAACTTTTCCATACTGATTTGAGGTGACTGTTATATGCCAAATTTTGTGTGTATTGCTTTTTTCCCCTAAGCTATTTCACTGATCTGTCCATCTAGCTATGTGTCAATACCTCAATATTTTAACTTTATATTTTTCATATTTTTCAATATCTGGTATGGCTAGTTCTCCTCCTTATTAGAATAATCTATTCTCGCTTTTTTTTTTTTCTACTAGAACTTTAGAATAATCCTGTCTAGTTCTACTCTAAAAATGTTGTGGTTTATTTTAAGGTGGATTTAAATGTCATTAAAATTTAATCTAAAAGTAGTTGGTATCTTCAAATATTCCTGTCCAAGAACATAGTATGTCTTTTCATTTATTTCACAAATCATTATAGTATTTAAATATTTTATTCATAATACCTTGCATATTTCTCAAATTTATTCCTATGTATCTTTTTAAAATTTCCACTGTAAATAGGATTTTTCCATAAAATCTTCTGATATCAATATATTTAAAGATTATTGATTTTCAAATTCAGAATTTTACACAGAAATCTAACTGAATTCTATTAGGTTTTATTTATTTTTTTTTTTTGAGACGGAGTCTCGCCCTGTCGCCCAGGCTGGAGTGCAGTGGCCTGATCTCAGCTCACTGCAAGCTCCGCCTCCCAGGTTCACGCCATTCTCCTGCCTCAGCCTCCCGAGTAGCTGGGACTACAGGCGCCCGCCACCTCGCCCGGCTAGATTTTTGTAGTTTTAGTAGAGACGGGGTTTCACTGTGTTTACCAGGATGGTCTCGATCTCCTGACCTCGTGATCCACCCGTCTCGGCCTCCCAAAGTGCTGGGATTACAGGCTTGAGCCACCGCGCCCGGCCAATTATTAGGTTTTAAATAAACTTTATTTTTTAGAGAAGTTTTATGTTCACAGCAAAATACACACAGCAGAAAGTACAGAGAGCTCCTATATACTCCCTGCCCACATACATGCACAGCCTCCCTCACTATCAACATCCAGCATTAGAATGGAGTATGTTATAATCGATGACCCTGCATTAACAGATGATCATCACCCAAAGTCCATAATTTACATTAGGGTTCATTCTTGGAGTGGTAAATTTTATGGGTTTTGACAAGTATATAATGAATGACATACATCTACCATTATATTATTGTATTAGGGTTCTCTAGAGGGACAGAACTAATGGGATATACTATTATATATTATATATAATGTGTTTGTTATATATTATATGTATATATGATATATAATGTATATATTGTATGTATATATTATATATTATATAATATATATTATCATATATATGTGTTGTATTGCTAAGGAGTATTAACTCACATGATCACAAGGTCCCACAATAGGCCATCTGCAAGCTGAGGAGCAAGGAAACCAGTCTGAGTCCCAAAACCGAAGAAGTTAGTGTCCAATGTTCGAGGGCAGGAAGCATTCAGCAAGGGAGAAAGATGTAGGCTGGGAGGCTAAGTCAGTCTAGTCTTTTCACATTCTGCTGCCTGCTTTTTATTCTGGCCTTGCTGGCAGCTGATTAGATTGTGCCCACCCAGATTAAGAGTGGGTCTATCTTTCACAGCCCACTGACTCAAATGTTAATCTCCTTTGGCAACACCCTCACAGACACAGCCAGGATCAATACTTTGCATCCTTTAATCCAGTCAAGTTGACACTGAGTATTAACCATCACAATTATCATATAAAATAGTTTTACTGTCCTCAAATTCCTCTATGTTCTGCCTTTTTGTTCCACCCTCCCCCCATAATTTTTAAAGAAATAAACTTTCAATTGATTCTCTTGAGTTGTCTAGGTATAAGAACATACATCCTAATAATTATAGTAACTTCATTCCTCCTTTCCAATGTATATCTCAATTTTGTTTTTTATTTTTTATATTTTTAATTGATATTTCATAGCTGTACATATTTTGGGACTATATGTGATATTTTGTTTCCTTTTTAATTTCTTTATTAGCTTATCTGCCAAATCAATAGATGCATAATGTGATATTTTGATACGTGTGTACAATCTATAATTATCAAGTCAGGGTAACTTGGATATCCATCACCTCAAAAATTTATCTTTTCTTTGTGTTGGGAATACTACAATTCTTTTCTTCTAACTGTTTCCAAATATGAACTAAATTACTGTTAACTGTAATTTCTCTACTGTACTACTAATACCAGAACTTATTCCTTCTATCTAACTGTATTTTTGTTCTCCTTAACCAACTTTTCTTCATCCTGCCCTCTACTCTTCCCCTCCCAGCCTCTCACAGCCACGATTCTCCTCTCTACCTCCATGAGATCCAATTTATTAGCTCCCACATGTGAGCAAATAATGTGATATTAGTTTTTCTGTGCCTGGCTTATTTCACTTAATATAATGACCTCCAGTTCCAAACCACATTGCTGCATATAACATGATTCTATTCTTTTTTATAGCTAAATAATATTCTACTATGTACATAACCACATTTTCTTTATCCATTCATCTGTTGATGGACACTTAAGATGATGCCATACCTTGGCTATTTGTGAACAGTGAGGCAATAAACATAGGAACACCGATTGCAGATATCTCTCTGATGTTACGATTTCCTTTCTTTTAAATATATACCCAGCAGTGGAATTGCTGGATCATATGGTAGTTTTATTTTTAATTTCTCGAGGAACTCCATACTGTTTTTCATAATGGAGGTACTACTTTACATTCCCACAGAATAGGTGAGTTCCCCTTTCTCTGCATTCTACCAGCATTTGCTATTTTTTGTCTTTTGGCAATAGCCATCCTAACTTGGGTGAGACAGTATTTCATCATGGTTTTGATTTGCATTTCCTTGATGATTAGTGATGTTGGATATTTTTTTTTCAAATATCTGTTGACCATCTGTGTACCTTCTTTTGAGAAATATTTATTCAGGTCTTTTACTCATTTTAAAAATTGGATTATTTGGTTTTTGCTATTGAGTTCCTTATATATTCTGGCTATTTTTGTTTGTTTGTTTGTTTTGAGATGGAGTCTTGCTCTTGTCACCCAGGCTGGAGTGCAATGGCACGATCTTGGCTCACTGCAACCTCCACCTCCCGGGTTCAAGTGATTCTCCTGCCTCAGCCTCCTGTATAGCTGGGATTACAGGCATCCGCCACCACATCAGGCTGATTTTTGTATTTTTAGTAGAGACAGGGTTTCTGCCATGTTGGCCAGGCTGTTCTCAAACTCCTGACCTTGTGATCTGCCCACCTCAGCCTCCCAAAGTGCTGGGATTACAGGTGTGAGCCACCACGCCCGGCCAAGGTGATTTTTTATATGGTAAAAGATGGGGATCTAGCTTCAGTCTTCTGCACATGGATATTCAGTTTCCCCAGCACCATTTATTTACTTATTTTTATTTTTTAAGAACGGTCCCACTCTGTCGCCCAGACTGAAATACAGAGGCACACACACAGCTCACTGAAGCCTCAAACTCCTGAGCCCAAGTGATCCTTCCACTTCAGCCTCCCAAGTATCTGGGACCACAAGCACAAACCACCATGCCCAGCTAATATTTAATTTTTTGTAGAGATGGAGGTCTCACTATGTTTCCCAGGCTGGTCTTGAACTCCAGGCCTCGAACAATCCTCTTGCCTTGGATTCCCAAAGTGCTGAAATTACAGGTATGAGCCACTATGCCCAGCCTGTCACAGTACCATTTATTAAAGAGACTCTTTTTCCCATTGTATGTTCTTGTTACCATTGTTGAAAATGAGTTGGCTAGAAGTACATGGATTTATTTCTGGGTTCTCTATTCTGTTCCATTGGTCTGTGTGTGTGTTTTTACAGTACCATACTGTTTTGGTTACTATAGCTTTATAGTATAATTTGAAATCAGGTAGTGTGATGCCTCCATCTTTTTTCTTTTTGCTCAGGATTATTTAGCTATTCATACGAGTTTCAGAATTTTTTTTTCTATTTCTGTGAAAAATGTCATTGGTACTCTGATAGAGATTACATTGAATCTATAACTCACTCTGGGTAGTATAGACATTTAAACAATAGTAATTCTTCCATTCCAAAGCATGGGATAGTTTTCCATTTTTTTGTCACCTTTCTTTTATTGGTGTTTTATAGTTTTCTTTGTAGAGATATTTTACTTCTTTGTTCTTTAGTTACATTTATTCCTAGGTATTTTAATTTTTTGTAGCTATTGTAAATGAGATTGATTTCTTGATTTCTTTTTCAGGCTGAATGCTGTTAGCATATAGAAACACTCCTGATTTTTGTATGCTGATTTTGTTTCCTATGATTTTACTAAATTAATTTGTCGGTTCTAAGAGTTTTCTGGTGGAGTCTTTGGGCTTTTCTCAATTTAAGATCATGTTGTCTGCAAACAAGGATAACTTGACTTCTTCCTTTCCAATATGGATGTCCTTTATTTCTTTCTCTTGCTTAATTGATCTGGCTGGGTATTTTTGTTTAACTGAATTTGCTCGTATCTTCAAAACAAGAGATAGCAGATGTCTTTTTCTTGTTTTTGACTGTAACAGGAATGCTTTTAGTATTTCCCCAATCTAAAACTTACAGAAAAGTTGCAAATACAGTACTTCCAGTAAGTTGTCATCCAAAAAACAAGGACATTCTTCTATGTAACCACAATTTGAGGTCAATATCAGGAAATTCACACTAATACATTACTATTGTCTAATTTTCAAACAGCATCCAAGTTTTTCCAACTCCTTTATAGATAAAAGACTGATGTCCTTTATAGTTAAAGGATTCAGGTCAGAATCAGGCACTGCATTTAAATGACATGTCTCTTTAATCTCCTTCAATCTGGAACAGTTCTTCAGTTTTACCTTGACTTTCAAGATGACAATTTTGAAGATTACACAGCAGTTGTTTCGTAGAATGTCTCTCAATTTAGGCATGTATAATCATTTCTCATTATTAGATTTAGGTTATGGATCTGCAATAGAGTGAATTTTCTGTGTCACCCCCCAAAATTCACACACTGAAACTCTCATCCCAATATGATGCTATTTGGAGATGGCTTTTTTTTTTTACACAGAATCTCGCTCTGTCGCCCAGGCTGGAGTGCAGTGGCGCAATCTCAGCTCACCGCAACCTCCGCCTCCCAGCTCCGCCTTCAAGCTATTCTCCGGCCTCAGCCTCCTGAGTAGCTGGGATTACACCTGGCTAATTTTTGTATTTTTATTAGAGACGGGGGTTTCACCATGTTGGCCAGGCTGGTCTTGAACTCCTGACCTCAAGTGATCTGCCTGCCTCGGCCTCCCAAAGTGCTGGGATTACAGGTGTGAGCTATGGTGCCCAGCCTGGAGGTGGCATCTTTGGAAGGTAATGAGGTCATGAGGGTGGAGCCCTCATGAATAAGGTTAGTGTCCTTATAAAAAGAATAGCTAGCTCTCTTTCTGTCATTTGAGACAGTAAGGGAACCACCTTCTATAAACCAGGAAAAGGGCATTCACAAAGAATACAACCACACTGGCACCCTGATCTTGCACTTTCAGCCTCCAAGCCTCCAGAAGTGTGAAAAATAAAAGCCTGTTGTTTAAGCCACCCAGCCCATGGTAATTTGTTATAGCACTCTGAACTAGGACAACATCTTTGGCAGGAAATCACATCAGTGATGCTGTGTTCTTCTCAATGCATCCTAACAGGAGTCACACAATTCTGATTTGTCTCATTATTGATGACGCTAATTTTGATCACTTGATTCAGTAATGTCTACAAGGCTTCTCCATCACCATAAAATTATTCTTTTTCTCTGTGTTCACTTTCTTGACTTAGCCTTACAGCCAGCCATTTTACCAAGGAGTAACCAAGGAGTACTAGCACCTTTTAGTAGAGAATGGTATTTAGAAACCATGAACTGAACACTAGGTGTGCTCATTGCTATTAGGGTAACACTATTTCTAGACCAGCTACAGAGGTAGGATATATTCTAGAAATCATAAGTTTAAACTGATTAATTTCAAATCTCGATCAAGTCCCACAGGTTCTTCTTTGTCTTCCTCCATTCCATATTTGTGTCTTCCTTCTTCCACAGTGAAAACCCTGGTTTTTTTCAACCACTCCATGTTTATTCATTTGCTCAATCTTACAATAAAATGAATATTACTATACTCATACTAGTAAGAAAATTTTTGTTATTTTACGTTTTAATTACTGTGTATATTTTGTTATATTTATTTTATTAGTATTTGATATGTTTTCTTTTTTACACTTTTGTGGAGGCATAATATGTATATCATAAAACTTGCCCTAAGTGTTCAATGATTTTTAGTAAAATTCAGAGTTGTGCAACCATTGCTGCAATCCAGTTTCAGAACATTTCCATCAGCATAAAACTTCCCTTCTAGGCCGGGTGCAGTGGCTCACATCATTAATCCCAGCAATGTGGAGGACTGAGGCAGACAGATCGCTTGAGCCCAGGAGTTTGAGACCAGCCTAGGCAACATGGTGAGACCTTGTCTCTACAAAAAAATACAAAAATTAGCTGGGTGTGGTGGCAAATGCCTGTTACGGTACAAGCTACAAGAGGCTGAGGTGGGATGACAGCTTAAACCCAGGATGTTGAGATTGCAGTGTGCTGTGATTGTGCCACTGCACTCCAGCCTGGGCGACAGAGTGAGACCATCTCAAAAAAGAATAATAAAAGAAGAAAAGTTCCCTCTGCCTATATGCAACCAGTCCCCACTTTGACACCCCACAGACTCAAGCCCAGGTCATCACTGGACTCCACAGATTTGTCCATCCTAAAAGTTTCATACAAATGGAATCAAACAATAGTAGCCTTTTGTGGTCTGACTTCTTTCACTTCATATGATGTTTTTAAGATTAATCCATCTGTAGCATGTATCAGTAGCCTATTTTTTATTGCTGAATAATATTCCATTACATGTACATACCATATTGTGGTTATCTACTCACCAGCTGATAGACATCTGAACTGTTTCCAGTTTTTGCCTATTGCATATAATGCTGCTATGAACACTCACAATAAGCCTTTGTGTAGACATATGTTTTGGAGGTATAGGGGTGGATATGTAGAAATAAAACTGCTGGGTCCAACAGCAGGTATATTTTTAACTTTTTAAGAAATGGCCAAACTGTTTTTCAAAGTGACTGTATCATTTCATATTCTCACGAGCAATGTATGAGGGTTCTGATTCTTCCTCACCCTCACCAACACTTGGTATTGGCAATCTTTTTTATTATTGTAGTGGGTGTGTAGTGACATCTCATTGTGGTTTTAATTTGCATTTCCCTAAAGGTTAATGCTATGAAGCATCTTTTCATGTATACATAAGCCATTGTATAAAGAAAACTGTTCTTTAGTTAAAATATAATAAATACTCATTTAAAATTTTTTTATCCCATTTAAAAAACTGGATTATTGTACTATCAAATTATAAGAGTTCTTTATATACTCAGATAAAAGTCCTCTATTACATACATGATTTGCAAATATTTTTCCCAGTCTATGACTTGTCTTTTAATTCCACTAATGGTGCCTTTTAAAGAGCAGAATTTTTTCTGTTTTGATGAAGTTCAATTTATTAATTTTGTTCTCTTATGGATCATGTTTTTGTTGTCATATGTGAGAAATACCTGTCTAACCCAAAATCACAAACATTTTCTCCTTGCCATTTTCTAGAAACTTTAGTTCTTATATGTAAGTCTATGATCCATTTAGAGTTAAATTTTGCACATGGCATGAGATAAGGATATATATTTTTTTGCATATGGATGTATAATTGTCCCAGCACCATCTGTTGAAAAAATTATCATTTCCCCCATTGAATTACCTTAACACTTTTGTCAAAAGTGGGGATTACAGGCATGTGCCACCACACCCAGCTAATTTTTGTGTTTTTAGTAGAGATGGGGTTTTACCATGTTGGTCAGGCTGGTCTCGAACTCCTGGCCTTAAGCAATCCACCTGCTTTGGCCTCCCAAAGTGTTGCGATTACAGGAGTGAGCTACCATGCCCAGCCATCTTCTCTTTATTTTTTTAGAGACATTGTCTCATTCTGTTGCCTAATCCTTCTCAAATGTTGCTGGATTCTGTTACCTAGTACTTCATTAGGGAATTTTGTATACATGTTCATGAAGAATACTTGTCTGCAATTTTCTTTCCTTGTGACATGTTCACCTGGTTTTGATATCTGAGTAATATTGGTCTCATAAAATGTGTTACAAATTGTTTCCTTTTTATTTCCCAAAAAACAAACTGTAGGATTGGTAATCCCTCTTCCTTAAATGAAGCCATCCAGGCCTGGGTTTTCCCTTTTGAAAAGATTTCTAATTACCAATTCATTTTAGTCACATTATTTTTCTTCATTTATTATTGTTCTATTGATATTTTCTCTTTCTTCTTGAGTCAGTTTTGTTAATTTGCATCTTTCTAGTAATTTGGCCATTTAAGTTGTCTAATTTGTTGGCATAAAGTCATTCATAGTAATTCCTTATAATACTTTTAACTTCTGTAGAGTTGGTAATGATATCCTATCTTTTATTCCTAATTTTGGTATCTGTGTCTTTTCTCTATATTTTTTCCTTGATCAGAATAGCTAACAGTTTATCAATTGCATTGATTAAAGAACAATTTTATTGTTTCAAAGAACCAACTTTAGTTTTACTGATTTTCTCTATTGTTTTTCTGTTTTCTATTTCACTGATGTTTGGCTCTGATCTTTATCATTTCCTTCTTTTTTCTTTTTTTTTTAAGAAACGGAAGTCTTCAAATTCCCATTAACGATAGACTGGATAAAGAAAACGTGGTACATTTACACCATGGAACAGTATGCAGCCATAACTAGGTACGAAATCATGTCCTTTGTAGGGACACTGATGGGAGCTGGAAGCCATTATCCTCAGCAAACTAACACAGGAACAGAAAACCAAACACCACACCTTCTCACTTATAAGTGGGAGCTGAACAATGAGAACACATGGACACAGGGAAGGGAACAACACACATTGGGGCCTGTTGTGGGAGTGGGGGAGAGAGAGCATCAGGATAAATAGCTAATGCATGTGGGGCTTAATACCTAGGTGATGGCCTGATAGGTGCAGCAAACCACCATGGCACATGTTTACTTATGTAACAAACCTGCATGTACTGCACATGTATCCTGGAACTTAAAATAAAAATAAATTTTAAAAAAAGATAAAGAAGAAAAAATGCTTATGTATAATACAAAATTCAGTTTAAAAGTTTGACTATATTATGTACTCGTGAGGAAATTTGTCTCTTTAGCTCACTGTTATTTACAGTATCTAGATTACTGCCTGTTACTTGGCAGATGCTTAATAAATGTTTGTCAAATGGATTTTTTAAATGTAACTTTTTTTCCCTCAAAATCCAAATACAAACATGGTGGGGGGGATCTATCTTAAATAAAAGCAAGAAATTAATCATAAAAAAAATGGGGGTCTTGCTCTGCCACCTAAGTGGAGTACAGTGGTGCAATCCTGACTCACTGCAGGCTCAAACACCTAGGCTCAAGTGATCTTTCTGCCCCAGCCTCTCAAGTAGTTAAGACTATAGGCACATACCACAACACCTGGCTAATTGTTTTTTTCTTTTTGTGAGATGAGATCTCACTCTGTCATCCAGGCTGGAGTGCAATAGCACGATCAAGGCTCACTGCAGCCTTGACTTCCTGGGCTCAGGTGATTCTCCCACCTCAGCCACCCTAGTAGCTGGGACTACAGGTACATACCACCACGCCCGGCTAATTTTTTTGTATTTTTTTGTAGAAATATGGTTTCACCATGTTGCCTAGGCTGATCTTGAACTCTCGGGCTCAAGCCATCCACCTACCTCGGCCTCCCAAAGTGCTAGGATTATAGGCATGAGCCACTGCACTTGGCCATTCAAAAAAAATTTTTTTTTTTGTAGAGACAGGGTCTCACTATGTTGCCCAGGCTGGTCTTGAACTCCTGGCCTCAAGTGATCCTCCTGTCTTAGCTTATCAAAGTGCTGGGGATTACAGGTTTGAGCTACCAAGCCTGGTCATCATTTCTTTCTATCTGCTTGATTTGGATTATTTGCTTTTTTTTGTTTGTTTCTTTAGGTAAAAACTTAGGTTGTTTTTCTTTTCTATAGGCATTTAAAACTGTAAGTTTCCCTTTCAGCACTGCTTTAACTATATTGTACACATTTCAAAATATTTTCTATTTTCCCTTGTGATTTCATCTTTAACCCATGGGTCATTTAGTAGTGTGTTTTAAAATTTCCAAATATTTTTATATCGACTACCTTTATTTCTATTGTTGACTTCTAATTCTACTGTGATCAGAGAACATACTTTTAATGATTTCAATCCTTTTACATTTATGGAGAATGTTTTACACGCATTTGCAAAGAATATATATTCTGCTACTGTGGGTAAAGTGTTTTATAGGTACTTTTTATGTCAAGTTAGTTGACAGTGTTGTTCAAGTTTGTATCCTTACTGATCATCTTTCTACATTTTCTATCAATTATTGAAAGTAGGGTATTGAACTCTCCAACAGTTGTTGAATTGCCTATTTCTCCTTTCAATTTTGTAAGTCTTTACTTATGTGTTTTGAGGCTCTGTTATCAGCAACATTAGTTTCCTAGAATTGTCCTAACAAATTACCAACACTAGGTAGCTTAAAACAATAGAAGTTTATTGTCTTATGTTTCTGGAAACTGTAAGTCCAAAATCAGGGTGTCTCTAGGGTCATGCTCCCTTTGAAGGTTCTAAGGAAGAATTCTTCCTTGCCTCTTCTCATGGCCCCAGCAGTACTTAGTTGTGGCAGCACAACTCCAATCTCTGCCTCCATAGTCAGATCACTGCCTTCCCTGTGACTTTCTGCATGTCCTCTCCTCCTCTTATAAGGTCACCAGTCATTGCATTTAGGTCCCTCACCCCACTCAAGTATGATCTTATCTTAACTAATAACATCTGCAAAGATCCTATTTCCAAATAAGGTTACATTCTGAGGTTCTGGGTGAACATGAATTTCAGGAAAGATATTGTTCAATCCACTGCAGTGTGAATACATTTATACTGACATTTATATCTTTCTGACAGATTGACCCTCTTATCACATGAAATGTTCCTCTTTGTCACTAGTAATATATCTTGAAATCTATTTATCTGTGTTTTATTAGCTTTATAAAACCAACAAAAAAAGCATTAAATATCCTTTCATGTTCTGGGAGAGATTATTATATATGGTATGAGACTCACCCATGCTACCTATAACAATATATAATAATACATATAATAATCTTGTTTAAGAAAGAAATTACAAAAGTTTTTCCTTTTTCTTTTACTTTTTGTTTGTTTGTTTGTTTTTACTTCTTGAGTTAGTCTTCGCAATTTAGAGGTAATATAGGGTATTTCTCAATAGGAGTTCTATTAACATTTTTTTTTTCTTTTTTGAGAGGGAGTCTCCCTCTGTTGCCCAGGCTGCAGGGCAGTGGCACCATCTCCGCTCACTGCAACCTCCACCTCCCGGGATTGAGCAATTCTCCTACCTCAGCATCTGAGTAGCTAGGACTACAGGGTACACCACCATGTCCAGCTAATTTTAGTATTTTTAGTACAGATGGGGTTTCACCATGTTGGCCAGGTTGGTCTCAAACTCCTGACCTCAGGTGATCCACCCACCTCAGCCTTTTTTTTTTTTTTTTTTTTTTTTTGGAGATAGCATCTTGCTGTAGCACTCTGGCTGGAGTGCAGTGGTGCCATCTCAGCTCACTGCAATCTCTGCCTCCCAGGTTCAAGCATTGAGCAATCCTCTTGCCTCAGCCTCCTGAATAGCTGGGACTACAGGTGTGCACCACCACACCTGGCTAATTGTTGTATTTTCTGTGGAGACGGGGTCTCACTATATTGCTCAGGCGCTTTTTTTTTTTTTTTTTTTTTTTAAATAGAGACAGGGTTTTACTATGTTACCCAGGCTGGCCTTAAACTCCTGGCCTCAAGCAATCTTCCCTGCCTCAGCCTCTCAAAGTGCTAGGACTAACAGGCATGAGCCACTCTGCCCAGCCTGGGTCAGTTCTTTATTTTTTAGGATCATCACTCCTACTATAGGACACTTAATATTTTAAGCCTCTATCCACTAAATGTCAGTAACTCTCCTTAGTCTTTATAACAACCAGATTCATACCCGTGAGGGTGGGGGAGTCATTCAAGAACCAATGACATAGTTAAGAGAGTAACTGCTTGGGCTTAAATACAAGCTCTGACACTAATTTTGTTAAATATTTTTCTATTGAATTTTGTTGTTGTGATTAGCTGATACATACAAAATTCTTAGAATAGTACCTAGAACAGAGCAAGTGCGTGATAAATATTAACAAGTATTATTCCACAAATTCTGTCATCTTAACAAGTTTTTATATGGCAGGACAATATTTCTGAAATATTGACTTATTTTTCTTGTACAAATTCACTTTTTCCTTGCCCTTTCCTTCCATAGTCCCTTTAATCGGCTAGATAGCTATGACCTCGCTGCTATAGGGGAGAGATAAACCATATTTAAAGACATAAAAATGATGTATTCATAAACTTTATTTCTAAAACTGTAAGCCTTTATGGGAATAGAGAAAGTTCCATACATACATAAAATATTTGGGAGAAACATAACTAAAAAGAACTGGGCTTTGTTATCTCCCCGTTAATTTTTTTTTTAATTATTTTTTTTCTCCCCGTTATAATAAGCCTAGAAAGAAATTTCCCCAGACTGAGGAAGAAGACAATATGGTGGGAAAGGGATAAGAGTACAGAAATTGACAGATCCTTAAAAAATGAATTCTATGCCCTGATTCATGGAGTAGCAAAGCAGCAGTAAAAGTCCATACAAACATGAGGGCTCTAAGGCAGGGAGACGAGGAGGGTTAAATCCTGAACCTTGGGTAAATAATATGATACCAAAGAAGAAATGACTGGGAGATAAGACTATGCTGACCAGGCTTTAAGAAGTTGCCTTGCATTTCATATGTAAGCATAGCAGTGAAGGCGTAGAATTATGTATATGCCCCTACATGTAATGTGGAATAAAAGAACATACCTGAAGGTACCAGACAAACAGGAATGACAACATCTTAGTGGCAAATGGTGTGGACCAGTGACTGAGGACCAGAAAGGATGATGGACATCTCAGAAGATACCTGCAAGAACAGGTAACATTGAGGACTAGGTGAATATGAGTACCTTCTCCCTATCCTTGTCTTAGTAACACAGAGATCACCCCCACTTCATAATCAGACTCGAAGTATGAAACTCCAAACTGACTGAGATCAGGTTTCCATCCCCCTCCAAAGAACGGAGACTTTGAAAAGAAAGTAAGATAGCCGGGCACGGTGCCTCATGCCTTTAATTCCACTTTGGGAGGTCAGGAATTCGAGACCAGCCTGGCCAACATGGTGAAACCCCGTTTCTACTAAAAATACAAAAATTAGCCAGGTACAGTGGTGGGTGCCTATAATCCCAGCTACTCAGGAGGCTGAGGCAGGTGAATTGCTTGAACCCGGGAGGCGGAGTTTGCAGTGAGCCGAGATCACACCACTGCCCTCCAGCCTGGGCGACAGAGTGAGACTCCATCTCGAAAAAAACCAAAAAATAAAAAATAAAAAGATGATTCATATAAAATTAGAGTAACATTTCTTGTATAATTTTGTGGACATAGATCTACCCATATGCACAGAGTTGTTCATATAATTGTAAGTTTTTAAAGCTACGTATCAGTTGACATAGCCCCTTTTTACTTTTGTTCATATCTCCTTTATTTATTTTTATTAGATTTTTAAAGATTTAATCAGTTTGTTGGGATTTTTGAAAAACTCAATTATTAGATGTATAGTCTACTCTTCCTGTCTCTTAAAAGTCACTAAGGTTTTTATCTTTATTATTTCCTTTATTCTGCTTTCCTTTGAGTTGTATTTCAGTTGTTTCTTTCTAGTTTATTGACTTGATAAATTCTGTTTTCCTAATTGGACCATGAATGATACAGATGGTAAATTCATTTTATAGCTTAAATGAGCAAATACAATTTTTATAACATGTATGGCATGATATGGCATGTATATATGGCAGAAACTTGATAGCTGTCAGAGTTAAAATTTATCTTCAGGACTATTAAACAAATTCTTGGTAGTAAATACTTACTAAGAACACTTCTTCCATTACTTGGCAAACATTCAAAGAAGTACTTTAGTCATGATTAGAAGAAATAGAGCAAATATGCACTTAAGACCTTTGTCCACCAACCTAAGGTTTTTTCTTACTTGTACTACTGAATTATCTGAAATGTAAATATTATTTGGCCATTTCTCCTTTATCCGACTGAGGATGGTAATGACTACTTTAAATTCTCAAAATACTCTGTGGCAAAAAGACTATTTTCTGTCAAGTATTCCTGTTAAATATCATTATACATTATGTCCTATACTTTCTTTTCATTATAACAAATCCAAAGTATATTTAGATTTTTAACTTTAATTTCTATATTATCCTAAAATAAAGCTTAGATATTACCAATTAAAGAAGTGAAGTAAAAACGAAAAGCTTATCTTACAAGCAAGAGGGAAAATATACTGTAAGTCTTACAGAATAAGTATCTTCTAAATTCTAGCCCAGGTGTCTCATAGGCTAGATGAAGAAACAAAGGCCTAGATAGGATAACTAGCTCAAGATTAAAGGTCAAAAACAGAAGTTGGTCAAAAATTGGATTCCTTTTTTTGTTTTGAGATGGAGTCTCACTCTGGCACCCACACTGGAGTGCAGTGGCACGATCTTGGCTCACTGCAACCTACGCCTGCTAGGTTCAAGCAATTCTCCTGCCTCAGCCTCCCGAGTAGCTAGGACTACAGGTACATGCCACTATGCCCAGCTTTTTTTTTTTTTTTTGTATTTTTAGTAGATGTGGGGTTTCACCATACTGGCCAGGCTGGTCTCGAACACCTGACCTTGTGATTCGCCCATCTCAGCCTCCCAAAGTGCTGTGATTACAGGTGTGAACCACCGCGCCCGGCTCCAAAAAACTGGATTCTTATACTCAAAAGCACTCTTTTATTCTGCTCTGTTATTACCTTTTACACTGATTATATAAGGGTCTCATGGAACAAAAAATATAAAATTTGCTGAGAGGTTGGGCTCGTTTGGTGCGGTGGCTCCCGCCTGTAATTCCTGCACTTTGGGAGGCTGAGGCAGGCAGATAACTTGAGGTCAGGAATTTGAGATCAGCCTGGCCAACATGGCGAAACCCGGTCTCTATTAAAAATACAAAGAAATTAGCTAGGCGTGGTGGCACACACCTATAATCCCAGCTACTAAGGAGGCTGGGGAAAGAGAATTGTTTGAACCCGGGAAGCAAAGGGAGGTTGCAGTCAGCTGAAATCGCATCACTGCACTCCAGCCTGGGCGACAGAGCAAGACTCCATATAGAAAAAAAGAAAAAATGCCCCCAGAAATCTGACCGTAGAACAGGTGCTACAATAAACATCAACTAAACATCGTCTGTTTTTAAAAACCCAAAGAACAGAAGAAAGGAAAGAAAATAAAGATAAGAGCAGAAATTTGAGGAAATAGCAGAAGAGACAATGGACAAAATCAATGAAGCCAAAAAATGGTTCTTAAAAAGACCTAGAAAAGACATACAATCTCTGGCATGATTAAGAAGAAAGAAAGAAGGCAAAAAACAAATATTAGGAACAAAAAGGAGGACAAAATTATGTATCCAGCAAGGATTTAAAAGAAAATAAGTGTATGTTATGAGCAATGTAGTGGCCAAAAAAACCCACAAAAAACAACAACAACAACAACAACAACAACAAAACCCACAAAACAATGAAAGGAAAACTTAGGTAAAGCTGATTAACTCCCAGAAATATGTAATTTAACCAAAACGAAATGAGAAAAAATTAAATATTTGAATAGTCTTATAGTCACTAAAGAAACTGAATCCATAGTTAAAAATCTTTCTGCAAAGAAAAAAACAAAAATACCAGGCCCAAATGGTTTTTATAGGTGAGTACCAACAACTTTTCAAGAAACAGATCATTCCAATCTTATAAATACTCTTGAAAGAACAGAGAGAAAGGATCATATAATCTTTTTTCTCCCCACAGGTTATTGGAGAACAGGTGGTGTTTGGCTACATGAGTAAGTTCTTTAGCAGTGATTTGTGAGATTTTGGCACACCCATTACCCAAGCAATATACACTGCACCCAATTTGTAGTTTTATCTGTCACCCCTTCCCACCCTTTGTCCCTAAGTCCCCAAAGTCCATTGTGTCATTCTTACGTCTTTGCATTTTCATAGCTTAGCTCCCACTTAAGGACCATTTAATCTTGATACCAAAACCATATAAGATTTTCAAGAGAAAGACAAACTACAGGTTCTTCTTATGAAAAAAATCTGAAAAAAAAAAATACTAGCAATCCAAACCCAGTAATGCGTTAAAAAAGATAATATATCATAATTATGTTGTTTATCCCAATAAAGCAACATTAAAAAAATTAATAAACACAATTCACCATAAAAAAACTAAAAGAACAAAACTTTATGACCAAGAGATATCAAAAATTAATAAAATTCAATGGCTATTTATTTTTAAAAACTTTTTTTTTTTTTTAAGACAAAGTCTTGTTTTGTCACCCAGCCTGGAGTGTAGCGGCATGATCTCAGCTCACTTAGCCTCAATCTCTTGGGCTCAAGTGATCCTCCCACCTCAGCCTCCTGAGATTACAGATGGGCACCACCATGCCCAACTGATTTTTAATTTTTTTTTGTAAGGACAGGATCTCACTATGTTGCCCAGGCTGGTTTTGAACTCCTGGGCTCAAGGATCCTCCTCCCTCAGCCTCCCAAGGTGCTGGGATTACAGGTGTGAGCCACTGTGCCCAGCAAAAATTCTTATCAAAATAGGAATAGAAGAGAACTTTAAAAACATCTCCATAAATGGTATCTACAGAAAGCATCCTTCTTAATGATAATATTTCAGAAGCATTTCCTTTAAAATAGGCAATCATTCCCACTATTATTGTTTCTACTGTACTAGATATCCTTTTAATAATTCAAAAGCAGTATAAAGATTAGAAAGATGCCATTATTAAACAATAATATGACTGTCTACCTAAGAAAACCCCAAAGAATATGCAAATTATTAGAGATAACAAGATATTTAAACACATGGCTGAATATAAAATCAATTTACAAAGCTATTAAATTTCCAATAGCAAGCAACCGATGGTTAGAAAATATTACTTATAATAGCAACAACAAAAAAGATACTCAAGGCCGGGTGCAGTGGCTCATGCCTGTAATCCCAGCACTTTGGGAGACTGAAGCAGGTGGATCACTTGAGGTCAGTTCAAGACCAGTCTGGCCAACACGGTGAAACCCTGTCTCTACTAAAAATACAAAAATTAGCCAGGCATTGTGGCATGTGCCTGTAATCCCAGCTACTCAAGAGGCTGAGGCAGAAGAACTGCTTGAACCCAGGAGGTGGAGGTTGCAGTGAGCCGAGATTGCACCACTGCACTCCAGCCTGGGTGAAAGAGCCAGATTCTGTCCCAAAAAAAAGAAAGAAAGAAAAGAAAAAAGATACTCAAGAATAAATATAATTAACAAAAGATGTGCAATGATTATATTGATAAAATTATGAAATTTTATTGAAGGATATTAAAGAATTCTAAAACAAATGAAATGTGATTTTTTTACAGTGTTATAAAAAAAACTCACTGTTGTAAAGATGTAAATTCTACCATGAATAATCTATAGTTTAAATTTGATTATGTTCAAAATCCCAGCAGGTTTTTTCATAGAATTTAACAAGCTGCTTCTAAAATTTATGTGGAAGAGGAAAGGGAAAAAATGGCCAACAAGATACCAAATGCTTAGGCAAACTCCCAACCATATATCAAGATTTTTATAAAACCAGAATAATTAAGACTGTGTGGCTATATGACTGTGTACAGACAGTCATATAAATGAATGAAACAGACTAGAGAGCACAGAAACAGACTCCAGTATTGGTGGTGAAAATTGGTGTGGTTAGTTTTCTATTGTTGTTTTAACAAATCACCACAACCCCGACCCCCTGCCCCCACTCCCATAACACATATACACACAAATTTCTCTTGCAGCTCTGAAGGTCAGCAGTCCAAACTAGGCCTTTATGGGGCTAAAATCAAGGTGTCAGCAGGGCTGGGTTCCTTCTGGATACTATAGGGAAGAATCTGTTTCTTACCTTTTCCCACTTCTAGAGGCTGCTTGCATTTCTTGGCTCATGGCTTAGTCACTCTAATCTCTGCTTCCTTCATGACATCTCTTACTTAGATTTTCTACCTCCTGCTTTCCCCTAGAAAGACCCTTATGATTACACTGTGCCCACCTGGAAAACTCTAGATACTCTCCTATTTCAAGATCCTTAATTACATCTTCAATGTACCCTTTGCTGTATAAGGTAACATATTCACAGGTTCTGGAAATTAGATGTGAACATGTTTGGAGGGGGCATTAGTCTGCCTACTACAGTGTGCACACCTTACAATTTAGCAATTCTATTCTTAGACATATGATCTAGAGAAACTTACACAAAAACACCAGGAGAAATATACAACATATTCATGGTAGTACTGTTTGCAATAGGAAAAAAAATTAGAAGGACTCAGGGAGCAAGACGGCCAAATCAAACTGAAGAATTATGCACACAAAAAAAGCACCTTCATAAGAAACAAAAATGATGTGACTGTGATTTTAAAACAACAGTACCTGGTTTTAACTTCATATCATAGAATGAGACATTGAAGAGGGTAAGAGAGACAGTCTTGAATTGCTGATGCCACTTCTCCTTCATCCCCACTGGCAATGGCCATCTGGCATGGAGAGACAATATACGCACTTGTGGGAGGCAGAGTGCAGCGACTGTGGGACTTTGCTCTGGAACTCAGTGCTTCCATGTCACAGCAGAAAGCAACATTGGGTAGAACTCACCCTGGTGTTTAGACAAGCTCTAGCCAGAGGCAGATTACTCATCCCAGGGTCAGAACCTGAGTTACAGCAAGCCCTGCCACACAGGCTAAAGTACTCTGGGGTCATAAACTTCAAAGGCAGTTTAGGCCACAAGGACTGCAAGTCCTGGTGCTGTCCCGGGTTCGGAGTCAGTGGACGTGTGGGACATGCAACCAAGTGACATACCAGCTGTGGCAGCCAAGGGAATGCCTGTACCACCCCTCCCCCAACCCCAGGTATGGCAGCTTGCAGCTCCAGGAGAGACTCCTTCCCTCACTTGAGGAGAAGAGAGAGAAGAGTAAAGAGAATTTTGTCTCGCAACTTGGCTACAAGCTCAACCACAGTAGCACAGGGGACCAATCAAGAGTTCCGAGGCCTCCATTACAGGCCCTAGCTCCCAGATAACATTCTTAGACATGCCCTGGGCCAGAAGGGAACCTGCTGCCTTAAAGTGAAGGACCCAGTCCTGGCAGAACTAATCGCCTACTAACAAAAGAGTCCTTGGGCCCTGAATAATCAGTTGTGATGCCCAAGCAGTACTTGCTATAGGCCTTAGGTGAGACCTAGAGATGTGCTGGCTTCAGGTGTGACCTGGCACATTATCTAGTTGTGGTGGCTATAGGGAGAGATGCCAGCTTAAGAAACGGAGAGGGAGGAGTAAAGGGGACTCTGTCTTGGAGCTTCAGGTACCACCTTGGCCAAAGTATGGTAGAGTACCAGGTGGGCTCTTGGGGTCCCCAATTCCAGGCGTTGGCTCTTGGATGGCACTTCTGGACCTGCCCTGGGCCACAGGGGGAGCCTACTGCCCTGAGGGGAGAATCTCAGGCCTGGAAGCATTCACTACAAGATGACTGAAGAGCCGTTAGCCCTTGAGTGAACATCAGTGGTGGCCAGAAGTACATGTTGTAGGCCTGGGACGATGGTGGCCATGGGAAGAGACTCTTTTGCTTGTGAAAAGGGGAGGGAAAAGTGAAAAGTCTTGTGGCTTAGGTGCCAGTTCAGCTGCAGTAGAATAGAGCACCAGGTAGATACCTCAGGTTTCCAACTCCAGGTCCTAGCTCCTGGATGGCATCTCTGGACCTGGTGGGGCTAAGGGAACTTACCACCCCAAAGGAAAGGACATAAGCTTAGCTGGCTTTGCCACCTACTGATTGTAGAGCCCTAAGGCCTTCAGCAAACATAGGCAGCAGCCAGACAGTGGTTACCATGGGCTTTGCGCAAGACCCAGTGCTGTGCTGGCTTCAGGTCTGACCCAACACAGTCCCAATGCTGGTGGCCACAGGGATGCTTGTGTCACCCCAGCTCCAGGCAGCTCAGCACAGAGAGGGAGAGAGACTGTGTTTGCTTAGGAGAAAGCAAGAGAAGAGAACAAGTGTATCTTCATGGTAATCCAGATAATACTTCTGGATCTTATGTAAGACCACCATGGTGGTCTATGTTATTGGGCTTGGGGTGTCCCCTAATGAAGATATGGCTGCAATGATTAAAAAATTAGATTATCATACCGAAGTCCCTTTGAATTCCTGGAAAGCCTTCCCAAGAAGGATAGGTACAAACAAGTCCAGACTGCAAAGACTACAGTAAATACTTAACTCTTCAGTGTCCAATCGCCCAGGAACATCCACAAGTATCAAGATCACCCAGGAAAACATGACCTCACCAAACAAGCTGAATAAAGCACCAGGGACCAATCCTGGAGAAAGACAGAGTTATCTGAACTTTTAGACAATTCAAAATAGCTATGTTGAGGAAACTTAATGAAACTCAAGATAATACAGAGAAAGAATTCAGAATCCTATCAGATAAATTTAACAAGAGATTGAAATAATTTAAAAGAATCAAGAAGAAATTCTGGAGACAAAAAATGCAATAGACATACTAAAGAATGCATTCGAGTCTCTTACCAGCACAATTGATAAAGCAGAAGAAATAATTAGTGAGCTTAAAAACAGGCTACTTGAAACACACAGAGCAGACAAAAGAAAAAAGAATACAAAAGAATGAAATATATCTACAAGATCTAGAAAACAGCTTCAAAGAGAAAATCTAAGAGTTATTAGCCTTGAAGAGGAGGTAGAGAGCTGGGTGCGGTGGCTCACGCCTGTAATCCCAGCAGTTTGGGAGGCCGAGGTGGATGGATCACCTAAGGTCAGGAGTTTGAGACCAGCTTGACCAACATGGAGAAACTCCATCTCTACTAAAAATACAAAATTGGCCACGCATGGTGGCGCATGCCTGTAATTCCAGCTACTCAGGAGGCTGAGGCAGCAGAATTGCTTGAACCCTGGAGGTGGAGGTTGCAGTGAGCCAAGATAGCGCCATTGCACTCCAGCCCAGGCAACATGAGTGAAACTCTGTCTTAAAAAAAAAAAAAAAAAAAAAGAGGCGGTAGAGAGATATGGTCTAGAAAGTTTATTCAGGCCAGGCGCAACGGCTCACACCTGTAATGCCAGCACTTTGGGAAGCCGAAGTGGGTGGATTACCAGGTCAGGAGATCGAGGCCATCTGGCCAATATGGTGAAACCCCGTCTCTATTAAAAATACAAAAATGAGCTGGGTATGGTGGCACGTGCCTGTAATCCCAGCTAGTTGGGTGAGGCATGAGAATTGCTTGAACCCAGGAGGCGGTGGTTGCAGCAAGCCAAGATTGTGCCACTGCACTCCAGCCTGGCAACAGAGCAAGACTCCGTCAAAAGGAAGGAAGGGGGTAGGGAGCGGAGGGGAGGGGAGGGAAGGGAAGGGAAGGGAAGGGAAGGGAAGGGAAGGGAAGGGAGAAGAGAAAGTTAGCTTATTCTAAGAGATAATAACAGAGAACTTCCCTAAAGTAGAGAAAGATATTAATATTCAAGGATAAGAAGGTTTAGAACACCAAGCAGAATTAATCCAAGTATTAATAAGACTACCTCAAAACATTTAATAAACACCCAAAGGTAAAGGATAAAGAAACAATCCTAAAAGCAGCAAAAGAAAGGAAACAAATAACATACAATAGAGCCCCTGAAAACCTTACAGGCCAGGAGAGAGTGACATGACATATTTAAAGTGATGAAGGAAAAAAACTACTTTTATCCTAGAAGAGTATATCCAGCAAAAATATCCTGCAAACATAAGGGAGAAATAAAGACGTTGTTCAAGACAAACAAAAGCTGAGGGATTTCATCAACGCCAGCCCTGAACAAAATGAAATGCTAAAGAGAGTTCTTCAATCTGAAGGAAAATGGTGTTAATGAGCAATATGAAATCATCTAAAGGTGTAAAACTCACTGGTAACAGTAAGTACAAAGAAAAACAACAAATGTAACACTGTAATTGTGGTGTGTAAACTATATCTTGAGTAGAAAGGTAAAAGGTGAACTGATGATAAATAATAACTACAACAACTTTTCAAGACATAGAGAGTATAATGAGATAAAAATAGAAACAATAAAAAGTTAAGCAAGGGAACAAAGTTAAGCTGTAGACTCTGTATATGTTTTTTCTTTGTCAGTTTGTTTATGCACTCAGTGTTAAATTATCATCAGTTTAAAATTATGGGTTATAAGATATTATTTGCAAGCCTCATGGTAACCTCAAGTCAACAAACATTACAACAGATATACAAGAAATTAAATCATATCACCTGAGAAAATCACCTTTGATAAATGAAAGACAAGAAGGCAGGAAATAAAGGCCACAAAAACAACTGAAAAATAAATAACAAAATGTCTGGGGTAAGTCCTTACTTATAACACTGAATGTAAATGGACTAAACCTCCCCAGTCAAAAGACAGAGTGGTTGAATGGATTAAAAAATAATAATAAGACACAATGATCTGTTGCTTACAAGAAACATACTTCACCTATAAAAGCACACATAGACTGAAAATAAAGGAATGTAAAAGAAATTCCATACCAACGGAGACCAAGTAAGAGCAGGAGTAGCTATACTTGTATCAGACAAAATAGATTTCAAGACAAAAACCACAAAAAGAGACAAAGATCATTATATAATGATAAAGAGGTTAATTCAGCAAGAAGATATAATAATTTTAAATATATATGCACCCAACACCGGATAAATCAGATATATAAAGCAACTATTATTAGAGCTAAAGAGAAAGATCTAAGTAGAGACTTCAACACCCGACTTTCAGCATTAGACAGATCACCCAGACAGAAAATCAACAAAAATAATCAGACTTAATCTGCATTACAGACCAAATGGATGTAACAGATGTTTACAGAACATTTTATTCAATGGCTACAGAATACCCATTCTTTTCCTCGGCACATGGTTCATTCTCAATAATGTTAATACACTATATGTTAGGCCACAAAACAAGCCTTTAAAAATTCAAGAAAAAAGAAATTATATCAAGCATCTTTGTTGACCATGATGGAATAAAACTAGAAATCAGTAACAAGAGGAATTTTGGAAACTATACAAACACATGGAAATTAAACAATATGCTCCTCCTGAATGACTAGTGGGTCAATGAAGAACTTGAGAAGAAAATTTAAAAACTTCTTGAAAGAAATGATAATGGAAACACAACATACCAAATCCTATGGGATACAACAGAAGCAGTACTAAGAGGAGAGTTTATAGGTATAAGTGCTTGTATAGGAAAAGTAGAAAAAATTCAAATAAACAACCCATCTATGCATCTTAAAGAACTAGAAAAGCAAGAGCAAACCAAACCTAAAATTAGTAGAAACAAAGAAATAGTAAAGGTCAGAGTAGAAACAAATGAAATTGAAATGAAAATAATACAAAAGATCAATGAAATGTAAAGCTCATTTTTGAAAAAATAAAATTGATAAATCCTTAGCCAGACTAAGAAAAATAGAGAAGATCCAAATAAATAAAATCAGAGACTAAAAAGGAGACATTACAACCAATACAACACAAAAGGATTGTTGGAGGTTCATAAGCAAATATGTGCCAATGAATTGGAAAACCTGGAAAAAATGAATAAATTCCTGGACACATACAACCTACCAAGACTGAACCAGGAAGAAATCCAAAATCTGAACAGAGCAATAACAAGCAACGAGATCACAGCTGCAAAAAAGTCTTCAAGCAAAGGTAAGCCTGGGATCTGATGGCTTCACTGTTGAATTTTACCAAAAATTTAAAGAACTAATACCATTCCTACTCAAACTGTTTCAAAAAATAGACGAGGAAAGAACACTTCCAAATTCATTCTATAAGGTCAGTATTACCCTGATACCAAAACCAGACAAAGACACCTCAAAATAGAAATCTACAAGTCGATATCCCTGAACATTGATGCAAAAATCCTCGACAAAATATTAGCAAACTGAATTCAACACGTTAGTAAGATCATTCATCATGACTAAGTGGGATTTATCCCAGGGATACAAGGACGGTTCAAGATACGCGAACCAATCAATGTGATATATCAACAGAATGAAGGACAAAAACCATATGATCATTTCAATTGATGCTGAAAAATCATTTGATAAAATTCAGCATCCCTTCAATCCTCAAAGAACTGAGTATAGAAAGTACATACCTAAACACAATAAAAGCCATATATGACAGACCCACAGTTAGCACTGCATTGAAGGGGGAAACATTGAACGCCTTTCCTCTAAGATATGGAACATGACAAGGACGCCCACTTTCACCATTGTTATTCAGCCTACTACTAGAAGTCCTAGCTAGAACAATCAGACAAGAGAAAGATATAAAGGGCATCCAAATTGGAAAGAAAGAAGTTGAATTATCCTTGTTTGCAGATGCTATGATTTTGTATCTGGAAAAACCTAAAGACTCCACCAAAAAACTATTAGAACTGATAAACAAATTCAATGAAGTTGCAAAATACAAAATCAGTACACAAAAATCAGTAGCATTTCTATATGCCAACAACAAACAATCTGAAAGAGAAATCAAATAGTCCCATTTACAACAGCCACAAATAAAATACTGAGGAATTAACTTATCCAAACAAGTGAAAGATCTTGGCTGGGCGTAGTGGCTCATGCCTGTAATCCCAGCACTTTGGGAGGCCAAGGCAGGTGGATCACAAGGTCAGGAGTTCGAGATTAGCCTGGTCAACGTGGTGAAACCCTATCTCTACTAAAAATACAAAAATTAGCTGGGCATGCTGGTGGGCGCCTGTAATCCCAGCTACTTGGCAGGCTGAGGCAGGAGAATCATTTGAACCAAGGAAGCAGAGGTTGCAGTGAGCCAAGATCATGCCATTGCACTCCAGCCTGGGCAACAGGGCAAGACTCCATCTCAAAAAAATAAATAAATAAATAAAATAGGAAGAGGTTCCAAGATGACCAAATAGGAACAGCTCCAGTCTACAGCTGCCAGCATGAGCGACACAGAATACAGGTGATTTCTGCATTTCCAACTGAGGTACTGGGTTCACCTCACTGGGGCTTGTCGGACAGTGGGTGCAGCCCACAGAGTGTGAGCCAAAGCAGGGTGGGGCACTGCCTCACCCAGGAAGCGCAAGGGGTTGGGGAATTCCCTTTCCTAGCCAAGGGAAGCCGTGACAAACAGTACCTGGAAAATCGGGACACTCCCACCCTAACACTGCACTTTTCCAACGGTCTTAGCAAATGGCACACCAGGAGATTATATCCTGTGCCTGGTTCAGAGGGTCCCATGCCCATGGAGCCTCGCTCACTGCCAGCACAGCAGTCTGAGATCAAACTGGAAGGTGGAAGGCAGCAGCAAGGCTGAGTGAGGGGCGTCTGCCACTGCTGAGGCCTGAGTAGGTAAACAAAGCAACTGGGAAGCTCGAACTGGGTGGAGCACACCGCAGCTCAAGGAGGCCTGCCTGCCTCTGTAGACTCCACCTCTGGGGGCAGGGCATAGCTAAACAAAAGGCAGCAGAAACTTCTGCAGACTTAAACATCCCTGTCTGGCAACTCTGAAGAGAGTAGTGGTTCTCCCAGCACAGAGTTTGAGATCTGAGAATGGATAGACTGCCTCCTCAAATGGGTCCCTGACCCCCGAGTAGCCTAACTGGGAGACACCTCCCAGTAGGGGCCGACTGACACCTCATACAGCCAGGTGCCCCTCTGAGACAAAGCTTCCAGAGGAAGGATCAGGCAGCAACATTTGCCATTTTGCAATATTTGCTGTTTTGCAGCCTCCAGTGGTGATACCCAGGCAAACAAGGTCTGGAGTGGACCTTCAGCAAACTCCAACAGACGTGCAGCTGAGGGTCCTGACTGTCAGAAGGAAAATTAAAAAAACAGGACACCCACACCAAAACCCCATCTGTACCTCACCATCATCAAAGACCAAAGGTAGATAAAACCACAAAGATGGGGAGAAACCAGGGCAGAAAAGCTGAACATTCTAAAAATCAGAGTGCCTCTTCTCCTCCAAAGGAATGCAGCTCCTCACCAGCAACAGAACAAAGCTGGATGGAGAATGACTTTGACAAGTTGACAGAAGAAGGCTTCAGACGATTGGTAATAACAAACTTCTCCAAGCTAAAGAAGGACGTTCAAACCCATCGCAAAGAAGCTAAAAACTTTGAAAAAAGATTAGACGAATGGCTAACTAGAATAAACAGCGTAGAGAAGACCTTAAATGACCTGATGGAGCTGAAAACCATGGCACGAGAACTATGTGACGCATGCACGAGCTTTAGTAGCTGATTCGATCAAGTGGAAGAAAGGGGATCAGTGGTTGAAGATTGAATGAAATGAAGCGAGAAGAAAAGTTTATACAAAAAAGAGTAAAAAGAAACAAACAAAGCCTCCAAGAAATATGCGACTATGTGAAAAGACCAAATCTACATCTGATTAGTGTACCTGAAAGTGACGGGGAGAATGGAACCAAGTTGGAAAACTCTCTTCAGGATATTATCCAGGAGAATTTCCCCAACCTAGCGAGGCAGGCTAACATTCAAATTCAGGAAATACAGAGAACGCCACAAAGATACTCCTTGAGAAGAGCAACTCCAAGACATACAACTGTCAGATTCACCAAAGTTGAAATGAAGGAAAAAAATGTTAAGGGCAGCCAGAGAGAAAGGTCGGGTTACCCACAAAGGGAAGTCCATCACACTAACAGCAGATCTCTCGGCAGAAACTCTACAAGCCAGAAGAGAGTGAGGCCAATATTCAACATTCTTAAAGGAAAGAATTTTCAACCCAGAATTTCATATCCAGCCAAACTAAGCTTCATAAGTGAAGGAGAAACAAAATCCTTTACAGAAAAACAAATGCTGAGAGATTTTGTCATCACCAGGCCTGCCTTACAAGAGCTCCTGAAGGAACCACTAAACACGGAAAGGAACAACCAGTACCAGCCATGGCAAAAACAAGCCAAAATGCAAAGACCATCGACGCTACAAAGAAACTGCATCAACTAACAAGCAAAATAATCAGCTAACATCATAACGACAGGATCAAATTCACACATAACAATATTAACCTTAAATGTAAATGGGCTAAATGCCCCAATTAAAAGACACAGACTGGCAAACCGGATAGAGTCAAGACTCATCAGTGTGCTGTATTCAGGAGACCCATCTCATGTGCAGAGGCACACATAGGCTCAAAACAAAGGGATGGAGGAAGATCTACCAAGCAAATGGAAAACAAAAAAAAGCAGGGGTTGCAATACTAGTCTCGGATAAAACAGACTTTAAGCCAACAAAGATCAAAAGAGACAAAGAAGGCCATTACATAATGGTAAAGGGATCAATTCAACAGGAAGAGCTAACTATCCTAAATATATATGCACCCAATACAGGAGCACCCAGATTCATAAAGCAAGTCCTCAGAGACCTACAAAGAGACTTAGACTCCTACACAATAATAATGGGAGACTTTAACACTCCACTGTCAACATTAGACAGATCAACGAGACAGAAAGTTAACAAGGATATTCAGGAATTGAACTCAGCTCTGCACGAAGCAGACCTAATAGACATCTACAGAACTCTCCACCCCAAATCAACAGAATATACATTCTTCTCAGCACCACATTGCACTTCTTCCAAAACCGACCACATAGTTGGAAGTAAAGCACTCCTCAGCAAATGTAAAAGAACAGAAATTATAACAAACTGTCTCTCAGACAACAGTGCAATCAAATTAGAACTCAGGATTGAGAAACTCACTCAAAACTGCTCAACTACATGGAAACTGAACAACCTGCTCCTGAATGACTACTGGGTACATAACAAAAAGAAAGCAGAAATAAAGATGTTCCTTGAAACCAATGAGAACAAAGACACAACATACCAGAATCTCTGAGACACATTTAAAGCAGTGTGTAGAGGGAAATTTATAGCACTAAATATCCACAAGAGACAGCAGGAAAGATCTAAAATTGACACCTTAACATCACAATTAAAAGAACTAGAGAAGCAAGAGCAAATACATTCAAAAGCTAGCAGAAGGGAAGAAATAACTAAGATCAGAGCAGAACTGAAGGAGATAGAGGCACAAAAAACCCTTCAAAAAATCAATGAATCCAGGAGCTGGTTTTTTGAAATGATCAACAAAATTGACAGACCGCTAGCAAGACTACTAAAGAAAAAAGGAGAGGAAGAATCAAATAGATGCAATAAAAAATGATAAAGGGGATATCACCACCAGTCCCACAGAAATACAAACTACCATCAGAGAACACTATAAACACCTTTATGCAGATAAACTAGAAAATCTAGAAGAAAGGGATAAATTCCTGGATACATACACCCTCCCAAGACTAAACCAGGAAGAAGTTGAATTCCTGAATAGACCAATAACAGGCTCTGAAATTGAGGCAATAATTAATAGCCTACCAACCAAAAAAAATCCAGGACCAGAAGGATTCACACCCAAATTCTATCAGAGGTACAGAGAGGAGCTGGTACCATTCCTTCTGAAACTATTGCAATCAATAGAAAAAGAGGGAATCCTCCCTAACTCATTTTATGAGGCCAGCAGCATCCTGATACCAAAGCCTGGCAGAGACAACAAAAAAAAAGGGAATTTTAGAGCAATATCCCTAATGAACATCGATGCAAAAATCTTCAATAAAATACTGGCAAACCGAATGCAGCAGCACATCAAAGAGCTTATCCACCACAATCAAGTTGGCATCATCCCTGGGATGCAAGGCTGATTCAACATACACAAATCAATAAACGTAACCCAGCATATAAACACAGCCAAAGACAAAAAACACTTGATTATCTCAATAGATGCAGAAAAGGCCTTCGACAAAATTCAACTGCCTTTCATGCTAAAAACTCTCAAAAAACTAGGTATTGATGGGACGTATCTCAAAATAAGAAGAGCTATTTATGACAAACCCACAGCCAATATCACACTGGATGGACAAAAACTGGAAGCATTCCCTTTGAAAACTGGTACAAGACAGGGATGCCCTCTCTCACCACTCCTATTCAACATAGTGTTGGAAGTTCTGGCCAGGAAAATCAAGGCAGGATAAAGAAATAAAGGGTATTCAATTAGGAAAAGAGGAAGTCAAATTGTCCCTGTTTGCAGAGGACATGATTGTATATTTAGAAAACCCCATTGTCTCAGCCCAAAATCTCCTTAAGCTGATAAGCAACTTCAGCAAAGCCTCAGGATACAAAATCAATGTGCAAAAATCACAAGTATTCCTATACACCAATAACAGACAAAGAGTCAAATCATGAGTGAACTCCCATTCACGATTGCTTCAAAGAGAATAAAATACCTAGGAATCCAACTTACAAGGGATGTGAAGGACTTCTTCAAGGAGAACTACAAACAAAATAAAAACGAAATAAAAGAGGACACAAAATGGAACAACATTCCACACTCATGGATAGAAAGAATCAATATCATGAAAATGGTCATACTGCCTAAGGTAATTTACAGATTCAATGCCATCCCCATCAAGCTACCAATGCCTTTCTTCACAAAATTGGAAAAAACTACTTTAAAGCTCTTATGGAACTGAAAAAGAGCCCGCATTGCCAAGACAATCCTAAGCCAAAAGAACAAAGCTGGAGGCATCATGCTACCTGACTTCGAACTATACTACAAGGCTACAGTAAACAAAACAGCATGGTACTGGTACCAAAACAGAGATATAGACCAATGGAACAGAACAGAGCCCTCAGAAATACCATACATCTACAACCATCTGATCTTTGACAAACCTGACAAAAACAAGAAATGGGGAAAGGATTCCCTATTTAATAAATGGTGCTGGGAAAACTGGCTAGCCATATGTAGAAAGCTGAAACTGGATCCCTTCCTTACATCTTATACAAAAATTAGTTCGAGATGGATTAAAGACTTAAATGTTAGACCTAAAACCATAAAAACCCTAGAAGAAAACCTAGGCAATACCATTCAGGACATAGGCATGGGCAAGGACTTCATGACTAAAACACCAAAAGCAATGGCAACAAAAGCCAAAATTGATAAATGGGATCTAATTAAACTAAAGAGCTTCTGCACAGGAAAAGAAACTATCATCAGAGTGAACAGGCAACCTAAAGAAGGGGAGAAAATTTTTACAATTTACCCACCTGACAAAGGGCTAATATCCAGAATCTACAAAGAATTTAAACAAATTTACAAGAAAAAAATCAAACAACCCCATCAAAAAGTGGGCAAAGGATATGAACAGACACTTTTCAAAAGAAGACATTTATGCAGTCAACAGACACATGAAAAAATGCTCATCATCACTGGCGGTCAGAGAAATGCAAATCAAAACCACAATGAGATACCATCTCACACCAGTTAGAATGACAACCATTAAAAAGTCAGGAAATAACAGGTGCTGGAGAGGATGTGGAGGAAAAGGAACACTTTTACACTGTTGGTGGGACTGTAAACTAGTTCTACTATCATGGAAGACAGTGTGGCGATTCTTTAAAGATCTAGAACTAGAAATACCATTTGACCCAGTCATCCCATTACTGGGGATATACCCAAAGGGTTATAAATCATGCTGCTATAAAGACATATGCACACATATGTTCATTGCGGCACTATTCACAATAGCAAAGACTTGGAACCAACCCAAATGTCCATCAATGACAGACTGGATTAAGAAAATGTGGCACATATAAACTATGGAATACCATGCAGCCATAAGAAAGGATGAGTTCATGTCCTTTGTGGAGACACGGATGAAGCTGGAAACCATCACTGTCAGCAAACTATCGCAAGGACAGAAAACCAAACACCACATGTTCTCACTCATAGGTCGGAACTGAACAATGAGAACATTTGAACACTTGGACACAGGGTGGGGAACATCACACACTGGGGCCTGTCATGGGGTGGTGGGACAGGGGAGGGACAGCATTAGGAGATATACCTAATGTAAATGACAAGTTAATGGGTGCAGCACACCAACATGGCACATGTATACACATGTAACAAACCTGCACGTTGTGCACATGTACCCTAGAACTTAAAGTATATATTTTTAAAAAACCAGTGAAAGATCTTTACAATGAAAATAAAAAAACACTGATGTATGAAATTGAAAAGACCACAAAAAAGGAAGGATAGTCCATATTCATGGATTGGAAGAATCAATATTGTTAAAATATCCATACTCTTTAAAGCAGTCTACAGATTCAATGGAATCCCTATAAAAATACCAGTGACATTCTTCATGGAAATGGGAAAAAAAATCCTAAAATTTATACAGAACCAGAAAAGACCCAGAATAGCCAAAGCTATTCCGAGCAAAAAGAACAAAACTGGAAGAATCACATTACCTGACTTCAAATTATACTACAAAGCTACAGTAACCCAAACAGCATGGTACTGGCATAAAAACACACACACAGACCAATGGAACAGAATAGAGAACCCAGAAACAAACCTATACATCTACTGTGAACTCATTTTCGACAAAGGTAACAAAAGCCTATATTGAGGAACAGACATTCTCTTCTATAAATGGTGCTGGGAAAACTGGATATCCAGATGTAGAAGAATGAAACTAGACCTCCATCTGTTGCCAGATACAAAAATCAAATCAAAATGGATTAAAGACTTAAATTTATGACCTCAAATTATAAAACTATTACAAGAAAACATAGGAGAAACTCTCCAGGACATTGGACTGGTCAACAATTTCTTGAGTAATACCCCATAAGCACAGGGAACTGAAACACAAATGTACAAATAGGATCATATTAAGTTAAAAAGCTTCTGCACAGCAAAGGAAACAATCAGCAAAGTGAAAAGACAACCCACAGAATAGGAGAAAATTCCTTCAAACTATCCTTCTGACAAGGGATTAATAATCCTTGAATATAAAAGGAGCTCAAACAACTCTATAAGAAAAAATCTAATAATCCTATTTTAAAATGGGCAAAAGGTCTGAATAGACATTTCCCGAAAGAAGACATACAAATGGCAAACAGGCATATGAAAAGGTGCTCAACATCACTGATTATCAAAGAAATGCAAATCAAAACTATAATGAGATATCATCCAACCCTAGGTAAAATCGGTTTTATCCAAAAGACAGGCAATGACAAATGCTGAGAAGGATGTTGAGAAAGGGGAACCCTCATACACTGTCGGCAGGAATGTAAATTAGTATAACCACTATGGAGAACAGTTTGGAAGTTCCTCAAAAAACTAAGAAAAGAGCTATCATAAGATCCAATAATCTCATTCCTAGGTATAGACCCAAAGAAAAGAAATCAGTATGTCAAAGAGATATCTGCACTCTGGTGTATTATTATAATCACTCTGCAGCATTATTCATAATAGCCAAGATCTGGAAGCAATCTAAACGTCCATCAACAGATGAATGTGGTACAAATACACAATGGAGCACTATTCAGCCAAAAAAAAGAATGAGATCCTGTCATTTGCAACCAGGGATGGAAATGGAGGTCATTATGTTAAGTGACAAAAGTCAGGCACAGAAAGACAAAATTCACATGTTGTCACCTATTTGTGGGAGCTAAAAATGAAAACAACTAAACGCATGGTGATAGCAGAATGATCGTTACCAGAAGCTTAGAAGGGTAGTTGGAGGTAGGGAAGGGAGGATGATTAATGAGTATAAAAATATAGCTAGAATGTATAAGATTTCGTATTTTATAGCACAACAGGGTGACTACAGTCAACAATAATTTATTGTACATTTTAAAATAACTAAAAGAGGCTGGGCACGGTGGCTCATGCCTATAATCCCAGCACTTTGGGAGGCTGAGGTGGGCAGATCACTCGAGGTCAGGACTTTGAGACCAGCCTGGCCAACATAGTGAAACCCTGTCTCTACTAAAAATACAAAAAATTAGCCAGGTGTGGTGGCACATGCGTGTAGTCCCAGCTGCTTGGGAGGTTGTGGCAGAACTGCTTGAATCCAGGAGGCGGAGGTTGCAGTGAGCCAAGATTGCGTCATTGCACTCCAGCCTGGGCAACAGGACAAGACTCTGTCTCAAAAAATAAAAATAAATAAAAATAAAAAATAAAATAAAATAACTAAAAAAGTGTAAGTGAATTGTTTGTAACACAAAGAAAGAATAAAAGCTTGAGGTGATGGATATCCCAATTACCCTGATAGGATTATTATGCATTGCACGCCTGTATCAAAATATCTCATGTATCCCATCAATATACTCACCTATTACTCACAAAATATTTTTTAAATACAAGGAAAAAAATTAGAAACATTGTAAATGTCCATCCACAGGACAATAGATAAATTGTGCTTTATTCACCCAATAGAGTATTATATGGCAGAGAAAATTAATGAACTACAGCTACACAAAAATATGAATAAACCATAAAAACAAAATATTGTGTGAAAAAGTAGCCAGAGAAAACTGCAGAAAATGTATTATTCTTATAAAACCCCAAACCAAATAAGCTAAACAAAATACTTCAAGATACATCCATTTGTAATAAAATTATTTTCAAAAGGCATGAGAAGGAGCAACACAAAATTTAGGGTATTACTTTTAATGGGAAAGCAAGTGAACAGAAGAAGGAAGAAAAATACTGGGAGATAATCATATTGGTAATGTTCTAGTTAAATAGGTTCATGATGCTCTTTTTATTATTAAACGTCTAAGTTTTATATATGTTACAAATAGTTCATAAACTTATATGAACTAAATTAAATTTAGAGAAGCAAATTGATAGTCCATTTTTGTCAACATAAAATTACATATGTATTATATAGTACATAAAACTATACACATTTATTTACATCAGTTTTATTTATTTCCATGTGCACAGAGGAATAATCTAAGGTTGTACAGCAAATACTTAAGAGTGATAACCATAAGAAATTAAATAAAGAGAAAGGAGTGTAGCTATTTTACCTTTCATTTAATTTATGTCCATATTACTTGCGTTTATTTCAAAGCACATAGGCTATTTTATAACTATGTTAACACCAAAATTAAAAAGAATCTAAAGAATTATAAGGTTTTACCTGTCTGCATAGTTTTCTGAGAAGTATTTGAAAAGCAGCAAAGGACACTATAAGCTTAGCACCACCATGTTAACTATCATGTTAACCAATCCTTGACTTGTATCTCTTCAAATTCCTTATAGATTGTTTCTTAATTAATAAGTACAATACCCTCTAATAGCCAAATCTTATACTTACATTACTCACAATTACTAACCTTTCTTTTTCCCCTCCATTTATTTGTTTTCTCTCTTCTCTTCTTCTTAATTTTTCCCTGGGTAGCATCTAAAAGTTTAAAAAGATTTGGAAGTTTCAGTTCTAACATTAAAAATTATTTTATTGATTAAAGAATTTGAAGGATTAAAATAATTAAGATTGATATTTTAATCAACTTTATTATGTTTGTTGGAAGAATCTTACAAGATACAACTAGCAGATAAAATTGTTTAATTTGCCAGGCATGGTGGTGCACATCTGTAATTCCAGCATTTTGAGAGGCTGAGGCAGGCAGATCACTTGAGCTCAGGAGTTTGAGACCAGCCTGGGCAACATGGCAAAACCTTGTCCCTACCAAAAATACAAAAACTAGCCAGACATGTGGAGTGCACCTGTAGTCCCAGCTACTCAACAGGCTGAGGTGGGAGGATCGCTTGAGCCCAGCGGGTCAAGGTTGCAGTGAGCCAAGATCATGCCACTGCACTCCAGCTTGGTGACAGAGTGAGGCACTGTCTCTAAAAAAAAGAAGAAAAAAGAAAAAAGTTTAATTATAGTTGTATCCCAGTATAAATATATGGCATTTAGGAACCCATCCAAAAGACAATGCTCTCCTAGGTCCACTAGAATGCAACCTCCAGTTAATCTAGGGAATATAAGGTGTTATTAGCAGAAACTATGTGAATGCAACTATTAAGCAGTCTACTGGAAAATATAAATGAATTATTTTAATAAGAACATGGAAAAGGAGGACGGGTGTGGTGGCTCATGTCATCTGTAATTCCAGCACTTTGGGAGGCTGAAGCAAGTGGATCACTTGAGGTCAGGAGTTTGATACCAGCCTGGGGAACATGGTGAAACCTCATTTTTACTAAAAATACAAAAATTAGCCACGCATGGTGGTGGGCACTTGTAATCTCAGCTACTCAAGAGGCTGAGGCAGGAGAATCACTTGAACCTGGGAGGCGGAGGTTGCAGTAAGCTGAGATTGTGCCACTGCACTCCAGCCTGGGCAACAGAGTGAGACTCTGTCTCAAAATTAAAAAATACAAAAAAAAGAAAAAGAAAAAGTACATAGAAAAGGAGAATGTTAGTTTGCCACCATATTAACTACTCCATTCTACAAAAGACAACCATTTTCCTGACTAGAAGCAAAGGTTACCGATGTGATTTTTGTATTATCCAGCTTGGGGTTGTCAGTTCCTTGAATCTTTAGTTGATGTCTTTCATCTGTTTGGGGAAACTTTTAGGCATTTGCTTTTCTTTCCTTCTTCAATTCCAATTACAATGTTAGATCTCATTACTGTGTCTCACATGTCTCTAACATTTTCTTCTGTATCTTTCTTTTTTTTCCCTCCTGATGTGACTTCCAGTTTACTAATTCTTTGTGTGTGTCTAATCTACTGAAAAATCTATCTAAATTGCTAATTTTAGATAATGAATTTTTTTTAATTTATTTATTATTATTATACTTTAAGTTGTAGGGTACATGTGCATAACGTGCAGGTTTGTTACATATGTATACTTGTGCCATGCTGGTGTGCTGCACCCATCAACTCATCATTTACATCAGGTATAACTCCCAATGCAATCCCTCCCCCCTCCCCCCTCCCCGATAATGAATTTTTATTCCAGAATTTATACCTGATTCTTTCTTACAGTTGATAAATCTCTATTTTCTTAAATACATTAATCACAACTATTTAAACTTCATTGCCAGCTAACTCAACATCTGTATTACCTGTAGGGCTGTTACTATTTTTTTCTCTTGTTTTTCAGTCATGTAGGCATATCTAATAATTTTTATTAAAAGTTATGTATGCTGTATTAAAAAATTCTAGAGATTCTAGATGATGTTATCCATCTCTCAAGATTATTTATCCTCCACCAGGCAAACAGAATGATGGATGATGATCTAAACCCAACTAGGGATGCAGAGATGAGACTATAATTCCAGTAAGGCTCAATTTACCTCTGATTCATTCCTATCCCTCCTGGGTTTTCTACAGAGGGTCTGTGTTACTGGAAGCAGAAGTCAATAAAAGAAATTTATTTAATAGTGTAAACCCACAACTACAAACTGAATAGGAATTAGCTGCTCATCTTTTTCCTGGAAGTTATAGGTGCTCCAGTAAAATAAGGGGAAAATAAAAGAGGAAGAAACAATATGATCCAGAAAATGGGTGACCAAACCCAAAAGAGAGGTAAAGGATATATCCAGAACGAAGACAAAAGAACTTAATATCACAGTTGCTTAACAGGTCTTGAGAACAGTAAGTCCAAATGGAGTATGTTAAATGGATCTAGGAGAGAATCCCGAAACGAAATTAACTGAATACCTGATGTGTCTGAACCTTTTCAAAGGTAATTTATACTACTACAACACATCACAAACACAGAAAACTAAACAAATTTTATTGACTGGGCGCGGTGGCTCATGCCTGTAATCCCAGCATTTTGGGAGGCCGAGGCGAGCAGATCATGAAGTCAGGAGATCGAGACCATCCTGGCTAACGTGGTGAGACCCTGTCTCTACTAAAAATAGAAAAAATTAGCCAGGCATGGTGGCACACGTCTGTAATCCCAGCTACTCAGGAGGCTGAGGCAGGAGAATCGCTTGAACCTGGGAGGTGGAGGTTGCAGTGAGCCAAGATCGCACCAGTGCACATCAGCCTGGGCAACAGAGCGAGACTCCATCTCAAAAAAATAAAATAAAATAATAATTATTATTAACTGTAAGGAATAAAAAAGTTGTGCTAGAAAGGAACCATTATATGGTTCAGCTGTGAACAGCATAGCATCTACATAGCCATAACAATTAAACTATTAAATTATCAAAGTTACAATAAATCCTATTTAGGAGGATGGAAGGAAGAAAGTAAATGCAGGGGAAACAGTGGTTTAAAACAAAAGTAGCTAAATTCTAATCATCCATAGAGCCTAAAACTGAAAAACGTAGAAATGATTACATAAACAAGTTATGGAACCATATCTATCAGAGATAGATATCAAAACAGACTGCTAAAAGAGTTTGAAATGCCTGCTTCTGGAAATTGGGATTGGGAAGAATCATTTTGAAATTATCAATTAATGGTAGGGTAGAATAACGACATTTTGAGATATGCCAAGACTCAGAAAATTTACTTCCCAGACAACATTTTGTAAAAAGTTATTTGACAGTGTACTCCAACAGCCAAGGCAGAACACTGAGAGAGAGGAAGATATGAATCTAAGAAAACAATGGATCCAACCCAGAAGACCAGTGAGTGGAGATCCTAGGATAACAGAGAAATAGCAGGTCTTGAGGGTAGAAAATGGTCTAGATTACACTAGGCAGGCAAGAATATCTCCAGAGAAAAGAAATGAACTCTAAGGAATAGTATAATTAAAAGGATGGAAAATCTTTTCATTATGGCAGTTATATGATCTTTTTGTCAACAATAAAAAACAAGAAGGAGAACTAGAAACTCTAAGAAAAACAAAAACTATGGCCGGGTGCAGTGGCTCACGCCTGTAATCCCAGCACTTTGGGAGGCTGAGACGGGCGGATCACGAGGTCAGGAGATCGAGACCATCCTGGCTAACACGGTGAAACCCCATCTCTACTAAAAAATACAAAAAACTAGCCGGGTGAGGTGGCGGGCGCCTGTAGTCCCAGCTACTCAGGAGGCTGAGACAGAAGAATGGCATGAGCCCAGGAGGCGGAGCTTGCAGTGAGCCGAGATTGCGCCACTGCACTCCAGCCTGGGTGACAGAGCGAGACTCCGTCTTAAAAAAAAAAAAAAAAAAAAAAAAGAACAAGAAAAAAAAAAACTATAAGAAAGTCATGGTTTGAATACAAAGCAAAACTAAGATACAGCACGGTTTTAACCAACTGATAGAATATAAATGATGTACTTGATGCTGTGACTAGAAAAACACTCTCCTTTGAGAGTCCTAGCAATCATAATATTAGATCCATGAAATAGAAATGTAATTCTTGCCTGTAACTTGGCACTGTAGTAACACTATTTATATAATGATAGTGATTTAAATGCTAATTATTGGTCTTAAAGATTTAAAGTGAATCTATGGACCAAAAAAAGACAATTTTTGTTGTAGATATTAACTACGGAAAAACTAAAAGAATACAATGGGGAGAAAAAAATGGAGGAAAGGATAGAGATACCAATATATTTAACTTACGTAAGACAGAATAAAATAATTAACTACAGTTGATGGAACAAGCAGAGTTACAAGTAGGTTACTTATTAATACCAAATTAGCCAATAGAAAAACTAATTACAACACAACTTACAAACACTGAGAGAGTAAAGGTAGGTGAGACAAAGGAGTAATTTAAAGTGATCTTGTCTAGAGTTGAGTGTGGAGAACATTTGTTATATTTTGGTTGCCTAGTATCTGATTCCACTTCCTATGTTTAGTGAATATTCGTCCACATGCCTTTCACCATCAATGCTAAAAAAGCCAATCTTGCTTTTCCAGTTCCCTTTGCAGCTGGGACATATTACTTGAATTAGGACTCCAAATGTTAATAGTGGTTACCACATGCAATTCCTTTAGCCTATACTAAATATTTCCTAATTCTACTTCCTTGCCTTTGCCTGAAAATGCCTATTCATCCTCCACCACTCAAGTTGAGATAATCATTTCCTCTCCAAAGCCTTTCCTTGCCCCCATGACATATGCATGTGAAGTAATAGCACTCACCTGCACTGTAATGAACTATTTGCTTGTTTTATTGTCTACTATATTTTCTTTTTTTTTTTTCTTTTTAACTCCTCTTACTATCATTCCCAATATTGCTTAATAAAAGTTCCTTGTCTGAAGGGACCATGGCATGTTTACCATTACATCTGGCACATACTGAGTATGCTCAATAAATATTAGTTGAATAAACAAAAATTATAACAGATGTTTAGTACTTTTTTCCTAAATCACCTAACTTATAAATATGAAACTTTAACAGGATGATAAACATACCTTCAGTACTCGAATCCGTCTGGCTTCCTGAAGATGATGATGAAGAAGAAGGAAACACACGATCATCTGAAGAAAAAGATGTCACTGATCTATGTCGGGATCGGTGCTGGTTTTGGTTTTGCTTTCTTTTTTTCTTTCGTTTGTGTTTACCTTAGAGAGATATAAAATGGAACACAATTATTTTCCCAAATATTAGCAACATATGAGAGAGAAATATATGCATTAATTTATAAAATGTACCTTAAATTACCCAAAAGGCCTTCAAGCAAGCATAAACTCCTACCTTCATATTTGCCAGCCTTGGCATCTTCAGGATTTCTGTGAGCGGACTTCTTATCCATGTCTATTAAACCTCCCTGCCATGTCTATAAAACCAAAATATTGACATATTATTAGAGAATTTAAAATGCAAAATGATATTTCTGGGGACAAAGAAAATGCAAATGGTAACAACCTCAGCACTAACATTTTGGGCTGGATTATTCTTGGTTGTGAAGGGCTTTCCTTTGGATTTTAGGCTATCGAGCCACAATTTCTGGCCTCTACCCACTAGATGCCAATAGCACCTTTATGTGTGATGACCTAAAATGGCTCCAGACATTAACAACTGTCCCTTGGGGGGCAACCACTGTTGAGAACCACAATTCTATTGAGAACAAATGGACTAGAGTAGTAGTAATAGAGACAGAAAAAAGAGGCTGAATTCAAGAATCAGAATGACCAGGAATTGCTGGTGGACTGGCTATGAAGGAAAGAAAGAAATAAGGGATAACTTCTAGAATTTTGGAGTGATCAATTCGGTAGAAAACAATACCATTAACTGAGATATGCCAACACTAAAGAAGGAATACGTCTGGAATAATATTCCACTAAAATACAGAATAGAAAATCGGAAGTTTTTTTTCTTTTTGAGACAGAGTCTCACTCTGTCAACCAGGCTGGAGTGCAGTGGTGCAATCTCGGCTCACTGCAACCTCTGCCTCCTGGGTTCAAGTGATTCTCGTGCCTCAACCTCCTGAGTAGCTGGGATTATAAGCACCCGCCACCACACCTGGCTCATTTTTTTGTATTTTTAGTAGAGACAGGATTTCACCATGTTGGCCATGTTAGTTTTGCACTCCTGACCTCAAACAATCTGTCCACCTTGGCCTCCCAAAGTGCTGGGATTATAGGCATGAGCCATCGCACCCGGCCCAGAAAGTTTCAAGGCATACCTAAATAACAATTTAGTAGATGCCTATAGACTAAGTAAATATGTTATTTACTTCATGTTGACAAAGATTATTTGAATAGAGAAAAAGCACTCACAGTAGTAAGTCTGGGAATCTTCAGCACAATATTTGAAGCCACAAGGCTGAATGATACCACAAAAAGAAACAGCACAAATGGGGTACTAAATACTCATCTTTCATAACTGAAAGTCAAAGAATAATGTCTAAGGTGGATAATGTCTAAATTAGGAAACATTACTATAAATATATTACTTTAACATATATAAGTAGATATAGAAAAAGAGCTAAAAGAATTGAAGGAAGCTGCAAGTTACACGGAGTACTGTAGTACTTTTTGGTTTTTAAAATGATGAGTAAATGTTATTTTGACAAAAATGTAAAAGTAAATAAATCTCCTCCTTTAAAGCACACAAAGAGTAAGTGGGAATTCTCATCCAAGATGCCAGACTTCCTTCCTAGTCATATTAAAATGACGGTTAAGCAATAAACAAAGAAAGTAAAAGGTGAGGGGTATAAAAGTGTAGAAAACTGCAGGAGTTTGAAGGAAAAAAAAATCTCAGGATAAAGCTGTTCAAAGTACTCAAGAGCAATAGTTCCAAATAAGAACAAAATATCAATGGCTTCTAACAAAGTTGTCAAGAATTAATACTAGCAACATTTCCCTTAAAACCATGAACTTCAAGAGAAATATAACCTAAGCACATTCCTGAGACTTGCAATGAATAATATGTATAAAGTCACAATAAAATGTTATTTTGAGTTTTTTATTTTTTCATTTTATTTTTTTTACCTTATTTATTTATTTAGACAGGGTGTTGCTTTGCTGCCCGAGCTGAAATGCAGTGCTGCAATCATAACTTATGACAGCCCTAAACTCCAGGGCTCAAGCGATCCTCCTTCCTAAGTCTCCCAAAGTGTTGGGATTACAGGTGTGAGCCATCGAGTCCAACTATTTTCATTGGTTTTTGACATGTGAATCCAATTTACAGAGGAAAACACTGAAGTGTTCATAACAGTTACAGAACAAAAGTTAATTTATCCAATTATAATGCTATAAATGTAAAGGTAGAGCTGTCAGGACATGAAAGATGGAGAAGGAAAAGAAAAGATAGCAGGAAGGGAGTGCCAGTATCATCCTATGAAATCAAGAGTGCTAAAACTTGTGATAGTGATAGAACAAGAAATATGTTTAAATATATTGATAGAACAATAAATATGTGTTTAAATATATTGCTTAATTGCTTAAGTTTACAAGAGAAAACAAAAGAGAAAATAAAAACACTTTATGAAATCTGTAGAGAAAGCAGCCAGCAGGAGCAGAGGCTGTCATAATTGAGTCCTCATCTATCACAGCAGAAACTCAGAGGACAATAAATAAATTTGAGAAAAAACAGTATCGGCATACTATTTAGAAATGTAGAAATAATCACCAAAATAACTAAACATAAAAAATGTTTAAAGTGTTTGTCTATGGGGATGTGGATCCAGAACGAGGAGAAAGCAGGTGGGATGGAGACTGTTGCTTTTCATTATCAACTCTTACATACAATTTGATCTTTTAATCATGTGCACATATTATGTTGCTAAATGTTTTTAAAGGTTTTTTTAAAAAAGTGAATTGGGAAGTGAGGAAATAAGGACAAACTATATTTTAACATGAAAGCAGAAAAACAGCATAGCAGTTGGAGGAATTACTGAGGTCAGGGGTGAGTTTTTAAAATGAGATTCCAGACTATTGGTTTTTTTCTTAAAAAAATTTTCAGTAAAATTTACTTTCAAATTTATATACAGTAAAATTCACATGTATGTACAGTATTAAGAGTTCTAACACATGCATAGATACTTGTAACCACCATTAACAGGATACAGAACAATTCCAACATCCAAAGAATTTCCTCGTGCTCCTCCCTGGCAGTCAGACCCTCTCCCCACCTTTAACTCTGGGCAACCACTCATCTATCTGTTCACTGTCTGTTTAGTCTTACCTTTTCCAGCATGTCATATAAATGAAATCGTAAGTATTTAACCATTTTATATTGGTTTCCTTCGCTTAATATAACATACCTGAGATTCATCGAAGCTACTGCATATATCAATGTTTGTTCCTTTTTATCCAGTCCTATTCCATTGTGAAGATGTACTACACTGTGTTTATCCACATTCACTCACTTAGGGACATTTAGTTTATGTAGTTCTTCTTGTTTAGTCTGCTAATATGGTAGATTCCACTGATTAATTTTCACATGTTGAACCAACCTTAATTTAGGACATTTTGGGCAATTATAAATAATGCTACTATAAACATTCATTTACAGATTTTTGTGTTAGCATAAGTTTTTATTTCCCTAGGATAAACACACAAAAGTGGAACTGGAGAGTTACATAGTAAGTGTATGCTTAACTTCCTAAGAAACTGCACAACTGTTCACCAAAGTGGCTGTAGTAATGTGTGAATGTCCTAGTTGCTCCATATCCTTGTCAGGACTTGGTATTATTTTTTAATTCTATCCATTCTGATAACTGTTTAATATTATCTCCTGGCTTTAATTTGCATTTCCCTAATGATCAGTGATGTTGAACGTATTTTCATGTGCTTATTTGCTAGCTGTATATCATCTTTGGCGAAGTGTACAACTTTTTGCCTATTTTTTAAATTGGGTTATTTGGTTTCTTGTTAGGTTTTGGAAATTTTTTATATATTCTGGATATAAAAGCCTTTGGTCAAATATGTGATTTGCAAATATCTTCTCCTAACATGGTTTGTCTTTCATTCTCTTTACAGTACCCTTTATATAGTAAAATATTTTTTGATTAAATTCAATTGATCTTTTTCTTTATAGATAGTGCTTTTGTTGTTACCTAATAATTCTTTGCCTAACCCAATGTCACAAACATTTTCTCCTATGTTTTCCTAAAGAATTTTAGGTTTTAGCCTGGGCGCGGTGGCTCACTCGTGTAATCCCAGCATTTTGGGAGGCTGAGGCAGGCGGATCATGAGGTCAGGAGATCAAGACCATCCTGGCTAATATGGTGAAACCCCGTCTCTACTAAAAGTACAAAAAATTAGCCAGGCGTGGTCACGAGATCAGGAGATCAAGACCATCCTGGCTAATATGGTGAAATCCCGTCTCTACTAAAAGTACAAAAAATTAGCCAGGCATGGTGGCAGGCACCTGTAGTCCCAGCTACTGGGGAGGCTGAGGAAGGAGAATGGTGTACACCCGGTAGGCGGAGCTTGCAGTGAGCCCAGATCACTCCAGTCTGGGGGACAGAGTAAGACTCCGTCTCAAAAAACAAACAAACAAAAAAGAATTTTAGGATTTTACTTCAGCTCTGCTCTTCATTCTAAAAAGTCTTTTGCTAATTTAGTTCCTTTACCTTTCCTTATCAACTTTATCATCAAGTAATTTATGCCTAAAAAATATTGCTTGGACTTTGACTGTAATCAAATTCATAGATCTATTTAGGGAGAACTGACATTTTAACTAGACTGAATTTTCCAATCCATGAACACTATGGGTCTTCTTTCATCAGCATTTTGTAGTTTTTAGCACACAAATCCCACACATACTTTGTTAGGTTTCTACCTGAGTATTTCATTTGTGAGGGAGGAGGGTGGGTCACTTTCCAAATCCCACACATACTTTGTTAGATTTCTACCTAAGTATTTCATTTGTGAGGGAGGAGAGTGGGTCAGTTTCCAACGGTTCATTGTTAGTGTAGAAATAGGATTATGTATGTTAAGCTTGTATCCTGCAACCTGCTAAATTTGCTTGTTAGCTCTACCAGCTTTTTAAATAATTTCTTGAGATTTACTATATAACTGTCATCTGCAAATATAATTATATTTCTTCTTTTCCAATCAGAATGCTTTTCTTGACTTACTATAATTGCTAGGATTTCCAGTAAATATTAAATAGTAGTGGAAGAAACATCCTTGCCTGGTTCCCAATCTTGGAGGGTAGAAAGCATTCAGTCTTTCACCATTAAGTATAACAATACCTATGGGTTTTGTCGATGCCTTTTATTAGGTTCTCTTCTATTACTTGTTTGCTGAGTTTTAAGAATCATGAATGAATGCTGAATTTTCTTAAGTGCTTTTTCTGCATCTATTAATAGGATCATGTAGTTTTTCTTATGGATTGATGTTCAAATGTTGAATTCCTGGGATGAGACTTGGTCACAATGTATTATTTTTCTAGTATACTGCTGAATTCAATTTGCTAATATTTTTTGAGGAAGTTGTATCTTTGTTCATGGGGGATTTTAACTTTTAGATTTGTTTTTTGTGTTGTCTTTATCTGGTTTTGGTATCCAGAAAATGCCGCCTTCATAAAATGAGTTAAGTGTTTCTTCTTTTTCTACAATCCAAAGAGTTTGTAACAGAACTGGTATTTTTTCGTCCTTGAATGTTTGGTGAAATTACCCGGTGAAATTACCTGGGCCTAGAGCTTTTTTTAATTATTATTATTCTTTTTTTTTTTTTCTTCCTGGCAAGAGTCTTCTTGCCAGGGTTTGTTTTTCGTTGTTGCTGTTGTTTTGTTTTTCTCACAAATTCTATTTCTTTAATAGTTATAGGACTATTTCATTTACCTATTTTGTCCTGGGTGAGTTTTCGTAATTTTGATAGTGGCCCATTTCTCTCACATTATCAAATTTATAAATACAGAGGTGTTTGTGTATTGCCTCATCCTTTTTAATGTCTGTTGGGTTGGGAGTGCTCTTAGAGCATGTATGTTTTTTGTTTCTTTTTAAAAAATATACTTAAATTTTTATTTGCTGATCTTCTCTGTATCATTCCAATTTTAGTATATGTGCTGCCAAAGTAAGCACTAGCACGTATGTTATACGAATGACTTCAATAAAATACTGAAGACAAGATAGACCTGCCGCATAACTGATCCTCAAACCTTGTTATCACTGATTTCTTCTTTCAATTCCATATCCAGTCAGATATTTGTCTTTGCCAATATTTCTTCTAATTTCTCTTCATTCCCAATACCGCTTGGCACAGTCTGCTACCTAAATGATTCCCCTGCCACTTAACTAGTCTCACTGCTTTTTCCCACTGTCATGCATTTTTCATACTGCTACCAGATTTATCAGACCTCAAATGGTTCAACACTGCCCACAAGATAATGGCCTTCCACATCTGGCTTAGTTCTGGTGTTTTGAATAATACTGTTTCCCTAAATCAAGAGTTTTTAACATTTAAATTTGAGAAGGAGGAGTCACGAATCTCCTAAAATTAAGCATATAATGTTGTATGGATGTGAATTTTATTTCCAGAGCAAGATCTATAGCTTTTTAAAAAAATTTATTTGTAGTCTGGGTCTCATGGCTCACACCTGTAATCCCAGTACTTGGGAAGGCCAGGGCGGGTTGATTGCTTAGGCCAGGAGTTTGAGACCACCCAGGCCAACACAGCAAAACCCATCTCTACTAAAGATACAAAAATTAATCGGGTGTGATGGTGCGCACCTATAGTCTCAGCTACTCAGCAGGCTGAAGCATGAGAATCACTTGAACCCAGGAGGCGGATGTTGCAGTGAGCCAAGATTGCACCAGCCTGGGTGACAAAGCAAGACTGTCTCAGAAAAACATAATTTTTATATATTTAGAGGGTACGAGTGCAGAATTCTTAGATGTACATATTGCACAGTGGTGAAGCCTGGGCTTTTAGTGTACCCATTACCCAAATTGTGAGCATTGTTCCCAGTATGTAATTTTTCAACCCTCACTCCCCTCCCATCCTCCCACCTTTTGTAGTCTCCAGTGTCTATATATACTTGTGCCCACTGCTTCCCAGCTCCTACTTTAAGTGAGAACATGTAATATCTGACTTTCTGTTTCTGAGTTATTTCGGTTAGGATAATGGCTTCCAGTTCTATCCATGTTGCTGAAAAAACATGACTTTCTAATGGCTAAATAGTATTCCATGGCATAGACACACACACACACACTCACTCCACATTTTCTTTACCCAATCCTCTGTTGATGGAGGGTCTACTGATTTTATTAGATACTCAAAACGAGAAAACTGTACTCTGAATCCTTCAACCTTGTCTCTGTATTGAGAACATACTACAGGCGGGGTGCAGTGGCTTATACCTGTAATCCCAGCACTTTGGGAGGCCAAGGTGGGAGGATTGCTTGAAGCCAGGAGTTCAAGACCAGCCTGGGCAACATAGTGAGACCCTGTCTCTACACAAAATACAAAAATTAGCCGGGTGTGGTGGTGCACACCTGTAGTTCCAAGTACTCAGGAGGCTGAGGTGGAGGCTGCAGTGAGCTTTGATCACGCCACTGCACTCCAGCCTGGGTGACAGAGTGAGATCCTGTCTCAAAAAAAAAAAAAACAAAAAAAAACTAACAACAAACTACAGCCTCCACCTCCGTCAACAGTGAGTACAGAGTAATCACTCCTCTCTCTGAACTTTGATTTATAATATTTTAGTGACCCAGCCTAACCTTAACATTTTACTGATAAGTAAACAAATCTAGCACTTACCTGATTTGTCCAAAGTTGCTCTTATACAATTTGTAATCTGTGCAACTGAAATGGGATTTATCTGCTATTTTATGTGGCCTTTTTATGAAGGCCTTTTCATGTTTCCCCTTCAGGTTGGAACTAAACCTCAGAGTTCTTCAAAACCCCAATTATCTTTATTATCTTACATAAGCTAGCTGCCCAAATGTTTGCTGAGAATAGTGATAACCATTGTCATATTGAGGTAGAGGAAGGGGGCTGGTTAGTGGGTACTGGTTTAGGGGTACTTTTTTAAGGAAGCATGAGCATATTTTGGATATGCAAAATATTATTAAGTTTGGAGCTTAGATTTGGTAAAACAACACTTAAGGGTCTGTGTAAGGAGAGCTCTGAGAAAAGGGTTCTCAGACAGAACCCAAATTTCTCAAGAAGAACCCTCTAAACAGCATTAACGAAAAAAATTCCTCTGTAGAAGCAACTAAAAAAAAAAAAAAAGGAATACTCAGTATTTGGAAAAGCGAAAGGAATGAATGATAATAACGCCAGACTGAGTAAGCTACACAATAAATTCAAATTTGAACCCTACCACATCCAACCTATGTTGCCTTGGGCAAATTATTAAACTTTTCTGTGCCTCAATTTTCTCATGTCTGCCTACTTAAGGACTGCGTGGGAAGATTAAATAAAATGCATGTAAAGTGCTTAGGTCACTGCTTTACTCTCAAGGCACTCTTAAGGGTTTGAGAAGGGAGGGAGGGGCGTGAAGTGGAATGGTCCTTGGTACATCTTTGTTACGAGGCGGTAGGATTCTGAAACAGAGGGCATAGTCACAAAGAAAGTTGGAGTAAGAAGTGGTGGTGGGAGCATCACATTCTCCTGGTGAGTATCTGAGGACCCGTCACAACTGTAGGAAGCGGAAGGGCTAAGGGTCAGGCCAAGAGTACACCCTCCAGGGTGCATCTGAGAAGTCGAGTACTAGCGCTTAAATGCTATGAGAGCTTTCATGACAAAGGACACATCTTCTGGGGAAACTCAGAGCTTGGGAGAGGCCTTACTAGCGGGGCACGAGGCAGAGCGGGGCTACCAACAGTCCCCTCGGAGTGACCGAGGGGGCCGTTGAGGAAAGAGTCAGGTGGTCAGAAAATGACGGCGCGGCCTCTACCGGTTTGCCTTCGCACAATAGCCACACCCCCGGCTGGAACGGTCACTTACTGGAAACTGAAGAGAAACAACCTATTGGTCCAGCTTGACAACCTCAACCCGACCGAAGGTGCCGAGCAACCAGTGCGGCGAGGGCCGCGAAACCCAACGCCCGACCGCGTAGGAAACGCCAGAGCGCGCGCACGCGCAACAGCCGACCAGAAAAGTCCGGCCTACGCCACAGAACTGGGCGGGAGCGGAAGCGACTCTTCCGGTCGCGCGAGCCTCGTGCAGGGGCTGCTGGCGCGCAGGGAGGAGAGGGGCGCGGGGACTCAGGCTGCAGTTTTTCAGACCGCGGCTGCACCCCTCTCGAAGCGTTTACACGCACATGTGAGGAACCTCACAACCTGGGGCCGATTTCTGTAGTAGATTGGCGCCAGATGGCAGATTTCCAGGGATTTGTTTGGGATTCCGTATTTTTGTAGATTTGCCAAGATTGGATACTAGTACAATATTGATAATTGCCATCCAGCAATGTGGCTATTTTTTTTTTTTAATTAATTCAGTTCTTCCTTTGTTTTTCAGGTAAAGTGTTGCAGTTTGCTTGGTGGTGTGCCCATTTAACATTTTTTCGTAGCTATTTTTGTTGTTGTAGTTTGTTTTACTAATAGACTATTAATCCATTAGTACCCTTGTATAAGTATGGCTTTTGATTATTGATCTATCTGGACATTTCACTAAACCTTCGTATTTGAAAAATTTGACAGGCAGTCCTCTTTGATTTGTAGGTAAGAATTTATCTGTAAAGAACAATTCTGGCTTTTCCCAAGAATCCAACGCAACACTGAATAGTAGCCACGGAGGCACTTATTTCTTACCAGGAGTTATTTTGGATTGCATCTTAGGTTTCATTCAAGACATCTTCTGCAGGTTTATGGTGTGTGTGTGAGTGGGTGTATAGGCAAATTATGTTCTTTTCGTAGTTTACCATTTCATTTTTTTTTTAAATCAGCAAACGACTAAGTTTTACCAAGTATTTTCAGTGTCAGTCTTTGATTGTATGGCCTTTATTCCATTACTCTACAATAAAATAACTACAACAATAGATTTTCTAATGGTGAGCCATCCTTACAATCCTGGTATGTTATTTTTTCAGTATATTGCTGGATGCAATTTGCTGTGTATTTAATTTTGGATTTTCATGTATGCACGTAAGTTAGATTGGCGTATGGTTTTCTTTTGCTGTCCTTGTCCTTTGGTATCAGGTTGTGCTAGGAGTCAGCCAGATTAATTTATTTTTATACGACCTGGAATAGACATAACATGTGTGAATGACACATTCCTTAGGTTTTGAAGAACTCATCTTTAAAGCCTTCTGGGTGTGGGGCCATCTTAATGGATAGTTTTGTTTTTAATATAGCTTCCATGGTTATTGATACATGGAATTGTTTATTTTGCTTCTTGAAAAAATTAGTTTTTTCTAGAAAAGTATTGGCCGGGCGCGGTGGCTCACGCCTGTAATCCCAGCACTTTGGGAGACCGAGGCGGGCGGATCACGAGGTCAGGAGGTGGAGACCATCCTGGCTAACACGGTGAAACCCCGTCTCTACTAAAAATACGAAAACGAAAACTTAGCCGGGCGTGGTGGCGGGCGCCTGTAGTCCCAGCTACTCAGGAGACTGAGGCAGGAGAATGGCGTGAACCCGGGAGGCGGAGCTTGCAGTGAGTCGAGGTTGCGCCACTGCACTCCAGCCTGGAGGACAGAGCGAGACTCCGTCTCAAAAAACAAACAAACAAACAAAAAAATATATATATATGTAAGAATATATAAGAATGGTTGACAACAATATGAGATTTTTTTTAAATGTTAGAAAATGTACCTGAAATATATATATACATATTTTTTGAGACGGAGTCTCGCTCTGTCGCCCAGGCTGGAGTGCAGTGGCGTAACCTCGGCTCACTGCAAGCTCCGCCTGCCGGGTTCACGCCATTCTCCTGCCTCAGTCTCCTGAGTAGCTGGGACTACAGGCGCCCGCCACTACGCCCGGCTAATTTTTTGTATTTTTACTAGAGACGGGGTTTCACCGTGTTAGCCAGGATGGTCTCGATCTCCTGACCTCGTGATCCGCCCGCCTCGGCCTCCCAAAGTGTTGGGATTACAGGCGTGAGCCACCGCGCCCGGCCACATATATATTCTTATATATTGTATTGGAGTGTTTTTCTTGATCATATTTATCAAACCAGCTTTTGGTTTTACAGATAAAATCTGTCTTAAAAGTAATTTATCTTTCATTAATGTATGCCTTCATTAATTTCTTATTTCTTTGGGTTTATTTTGTTCTTTTTATAGAATCTCGAGTTGAAAGCTTAACTTTCCTTTAAAATGTTTAATACGAAATATTACCAGAATGTAGTTACAGAAAATAATATAATGAACACTTGTATACCGACCATCTAGCTTTATCCCATTTTAACATTTTCTCGTATTTGCTTCAGATTTTAACATTCAGTTAGAGCTCCTTGTAAAACGGTCTGCAATCTCATTCTCCCTCTCTTCCTCTCTGCAATTAACTACTACTTGAATTTGGTATGTCATTCCCATGAAAGCTTTTTTATATGCTCCACATACATGTAGCGATGTTAAGTAACATACAGTACTGTTTTATGCTTTTTAAACCTAATATAAATGATATTCATGTCACTTGCTTTTGTCACCTATAATTATGTATGTAAAATTTATCCAGGTTGATTCCTGTAGTTCTAGTTTTTTAACTGCTGAATAGTATTCCATTGTATAACTGTACCACCATTTATCCATTCTCCAGTTGCTAGCAATTTAATGATTCATGATTTCTGTCATTACAATGTAAGTTAATTCTTTCACACAGCTTCTTAGACATATGGTGAGAATTTCTTTAGGATAATGTCTAGAAATGGAATTGCAAGGTAGAAGGGTTTGCACAGTTCAACTTTGATATTGCCAGATTGTTCTCCAGTGGTTGTACCAGCTTACCCTCCACCACCAATGCAGGAGAGCTGCTGTTGCTCCACTCCATGCCAACACAGGTTATTTTTTTGCCCCCGTTTTTTCTTTTTTCTTTCTTTCTTTTTTTCTTTTTTTTGCTGTTACAAACTGCTGACAGTAAATTTTCTTGTACATGTTTCCTGGTACATGTGTGCAAGAGTTTCTCTGACTACAAAGCTAATGCAGTTATTAGCTCTATTTTGTTTTCGGTATGTTTTTTAAAAGCATGTATGTGTCCCCTTCATTTGAGATTTCCCCCTCTTAATAGTAACACTTAACTTATTCATAGATATATCTCACTCATTTTTTCTATGTATCATGCTTCCTGTTCTCTTTACTGCCTTTGGTTTGACAGTCTCTTTTTCCAGTTTTTTTCCCACTTTAGTGGTTTGAAAGTTATATTTGATTTTTATTCTATGAATAGTAGTTACTCTTCTAACTCATTTAAAGGTGTATCTTTATATATGTATGTGTGTGTTTAGAATTCATCAGTATCCATATGAGGCAGTCTGTGTAGTGGTTAAGAGTGGAGCCTGTGAGGCCAGACTGCCTGGATTCAGATCTTAGCACTACCACTTACTAGCTGAGCAACCTAGAGCTTATTACATAAACTCTCTGTGCCTCAGTTGTTTCATCTGTAAAGTGGGGATAAAATAGCATATACCTCATGAGGTTACTGTAAGGTTAATGTGTTAATATATGTAACATTCTTAGGACAGTGCCTAGTACTTGGATCTCTTTACCAGATTTTTCATCTATGGAATGGGCAGAAGACTTGCCTATCAGAGTTGTTATAAAAATTCAGTGCATTATTGTATTCATTCAGCTTAAGACACTGTTTGAGCACCTGCTATGCATTTTTGAATTAGACATGGTTCTCGGCTTCAGAGGGAACAGACATGAAATGCAATTTCGATATGATTTAACCTTAATACTCTTCCCATGTTCTCTCTTGTCCCCCTTCTAATCTATGCTCCACATTAAGAGACAAAATATTAATCAGATCATGCATCCTTTGCCCATAACATGTTAACTTTCATTAAACTTTACATAAACCATAAACTTCTCACCATGGCCTGAGCACTCAGGTTCTAAACCCTGTGCCTCCCTCTCTAGCCTCATCAACTATCATTCTCCTGATTTCTACCAAACTCCCACCACACTATCCTCCTCTCAGTTCATTGAACCAACACTCTTCAGTGCCCTCTGCCCAGATTACTGATCCACCCTGACAGCTCTTTCCACAGCTGACTCATCTTTCAGATCTCAGCTTGATTAGGTCAGGCAGTTAGTTACAAACAACAGAATCCACTCTGGTTGAGAAAGAAAAGGACTTTAACAATATCATGTAGCTCACAGAATCTCCAGGACAGCCAGAGGCCAAATGTGGAAACAACAGTACCCAAACACACTAGAGGATCTAGTGAGAATCTGTTGCTGCTGCCACCATTGACACCAAAACTGCAACTTCCACAAACACTGGCGGTCCCCACTGGTAGCCAGAATTAGGCATGTTTCCTTCTTCATCTTGCTCACTTTTTTTTTTTTTTTTTTTTTTTGGGAGACGGAGTCTCACTCTGCCACCCAGGCTGGAGTACAGTGGCATGATCTCAGCTCACTGCAACCTCTGCCTCCCAGGTTCAAGTAATTCTCCCGTCTCAGCCTCCTGAGTAGCTGGGACTACAGGCGCCTGCCACCACGCCCAGCTAATTTTTGTATTTTTAGTAGAGATGGGCTTTCACCATGTTGGCCAGGCTGGTCTTGAACTCCTGACTTTGTGATCGCCCGCCTCAGCCTCCCAAAGTGCTGGGATTACAGGCGTGAGCCACCATGCCTGGCCTATCTTGCTGACTTTCAAGTTGAAATTTTGCATTGACTATGCCTGCTTGGTGGGGCATAGGTCACATTGCTGTGCTACAAAGGGGGTCAAGGAGGCAAGTTTTCTCATAGGAAATTCCTCAGACTTTATAAGGGTGTTGAAAAGTGCTGGGTATTCAGAAAACATGTCACATGAACATGAGATAATTGTGTTACCTCAGAATTAAGGCCTTCTCTGACAACCCCAGTACATTTTCCCCACAGCAGCCCCATCAATCTTTTCCTGTACTCTGTGATTTTCTTCAAGGCACTTGTCACAACTTGTATTGTTATGTACTTAATTTGTTCAAATGTCTTATAATTCTGGGGCCATAGAGTCTATGCGTGGAGTTTCAAGTTGTATATTTCAAACAGCCAAAAATAATTTTAAAACGTATTCAGTCTTCAGCATGGGTGTCTTGAAAGAAAAAAGAATCAAAAAGGCTCCAAGTCACAGTTCCAGCAGTTCCTATAGTTTCTGTTTGTTTTTTGTTTTTTTTCTTATTTCCATGGCTGCTTTGGCAGTGTTTCCATAGTTTCAAATTCTGTCCTCTCTCTTCTTTAATTCTCCCCAATCCTTATGTGGATCTGTTTAGCTATTCTCCATAAATCTTTCCCTTAGAGCTCACCTTTCAAATGTTTTTCTGCCTGTTCTCTTATTTTGCATCACAAACATCCAAAACAGTTCTGAGAGGTACACTTCCTTAGGACACTGGGGAGAGAAGTTGAGAGGCAAAGTCTTTGCCAGCCCAGAGGCCGGGAACATTTACACTCTGATCATTTTTCTGTACCACTTGTGATTGACCTACAGATTAGAAGTCTGAGGAGGACACGGACAATATCTGTTCTGTTTGTAACTCACACAATCTGATAAATATGTAGTCAACATTTGTTTTCTGGAAAAAGAAAAGTCGAGCAATCGAGTTATGGGCAAGGCAGTATACAGCACAGAGCAAGGACTTTTGATATAGTGAAGGTGAAACCGCCTTTGCAGAAAATTATGACAGCCAATTATGACAGTGAAAGAGATCTAACCTAGCCAACTCTATCTCACTTCTAACTCCCAAGCTGTTCTTGTGCATTCCTGAGTGTAGGCAGAACTAACTTTGGGAGGAACTTACAGTTTTACTTTGAAACAAAGATCACAACAGTCCCATCCCAAAACAAACCCCCTTCCTGTCTGGGGACCAGACTTTCTAGGACTAACAAATTAGCCACAGGATTAGAAATTATGGTTTAGGAGTCATGCAGCTAGAGGCCACAAGATTCTAAGCCTCCCCAATTGCTCCTAGGGATAACATCACTATTATAAAACCTAGGATTGGTGCTCAAGGTATTTTCAGACCCTGCACTGGATGGATCAGCTGCTCCCACCCAGATTGATGGTCTCGTGGCTTCCACTCCGGAACTGACTCAGCACAAGAGGACAGCTTTGACTCCCCATTTCCCGGGGGACCAGTCAGCACTCCCCACTACCTGCCCCCATCCCCATGAGATTATCCTTAAAAACCCCAGTTTCCGAATTTTCAGGGAGACTGATTTGAGCAATAATAAAACTGCGGTCTCCTGTACAACCAGCTGTGTGAATTAAACTCTTTCTCTGTTACAATTCCTTTGTCTTGATAAATCAGCTCTATCTGGGCAGTAGGCAAAATGAACCCGATGGGCAGTTACTAAGGGTGAAGTGTGGGAGTAGGGTTACAGATTAAAGGATAGTTTAGGAAGGCATCCCAGAGGAGGTGAGGCCAAAGCAGAATCTTAAAGGGCAAGAATTATCCAGGCAAAGAAGGTAAGGGTAGAGAAGAGTATTCCAGGCCAGGCATGGTGGCTCACGCCTGTAATCACAACTCTTTGGGAGGCTGAGGTGGGCAGATCACTGGAGTCCAGAAGTTCGAGACCAGCCTGGGGAACAGGGTGAAACCCCATCTCTACAGAAAATACAAAAAAATTAGCCGGGCCTGGTGTTGCGTGCTTGTAGTTCCATCTACTTGGGAGGCAGAGGTGGGAGGATCACCTGAACCCAGGGAGGTCAAGGCTGCAGTGAGCTATAATTGCGCCACTGGACTACAGCCTGGGTGACAGAGTAAGACCCTATCTCAAAAAAAGAGTATTCCAGATAGACATATAGTATAAGCTCAGACAAGTATCAGATAGCTTGGGTTGGTGTTGCTAAATGCAAGGTAGAAATGTCAGGAGGTGAGGCTGGAAGGGTAGAAGTGGGCATGGAGGGCCTTGTATGGCACTCCATGGAGGCTGGGCTTTTTCCTATGGGCTATGAAGCCACAGTGTGGGTGGGGTGGGAGTCATTCTCAGATTTTCTTTGAGATGGATCATTAGGTGACACTGTGGAGACTGTCACAGTGTCAATCTCCAAAGAGGCACAACTAAAAATAGGGAGAACAGTTGTGATTTAAAAAATAATGCAGGCCTGAAACAAGACAGTAGTACTGAGGAAGGGTAAGTAGTGGGAATACCTCTAAAGAAATTATTTGGAGGTCAAATTCGCAGTGCAGTGTGGGTTACTGGACAGGGAAGATGAGGGAGGAATCCAGAATAGTGTCCAAACTTTTGGCTTGGACAATGATGTCACTTAGATAGAAAAAATGGAGTAATAGGTTGGCAGTGGTGGGGAGGGTGGGAAGATTTCCAGTTCTGTATGGTGAAGTGGTCCTTAAAGTCCCTATGGGACTCCTGAATTTAGATGTTCAGCAGGTACTCGGATCAGCTTATGGCAAAGGCCAGGGTCAGAGATACAGACTTGAGGAGAGAGCAGCATGGGGGTGACAGTGAGTTCACAAGGGCTGTGGGAGTGCTCTGGGAGTGGCTGCTGTTCCCAAGCTGGCATTTGGCCCTGTTGACATTCTTTTCTCTTCCCACCTTCCTTGGTGTTTTTCTTACCTCTGGATCATTCCTTCTCCAAATGCTTTACAGGTTCTTCTTCCTCTTCCCATAGAATGTGTTATTCCTGTGTGATTTCACCACCTGGGACCCCTACTGTGCCTCCATCAAACCTTTATCTCCAGCTCAGAATTCTTATATAAGATTGAGACATATATCTCCAACTGCTTTCTAAGAGAAAAGAGATAGTCAGTAGTGTGGACTGATTATCCAGGGACCACACAAAGGGTTTGTACCTCACTGTCCTATTGTATTCAGGACTGGCACTGTGAATTGATCCTGGCTGTGACTGTCTCTTGTTTTCTCTGAAAATACCAAATGTGGAAATCAGGGGTCAGATTTTAGACTTGTTAATAAGCATTATTAACACACACACCCCCACTACAATCCTTCTGTAACTTTCTCAAGGATATTAACTTCCCCTTTATGCTTAGTGTATTGTTATCTTTTCATCAGGAACCAAAATTAACCCAAAATGGAAATAAAAATTTAAATCTTATTGATACAGAAGAAAAATTACTGTTCCGTTCATAAAAAAGGAAAAATAATTTACATAGATCCACCTTGTTTCAAAGCAAAATCACAACTCTTGTTTTGTGAAAAAGGGGTGCTTTTTACACTAGAACTCCTTGTTCTGGGATCACTTAATCACTATTTCAATGATGAAGGAACTCTGAACTCCTAAGCAAACCATGCCATGACATACTTTATATATATATGCACAAAAGTTGGATAAAACACAAAACCAGCATTTTGACAAATTCACTTTAAAATGTTTTCCACATCAACTACTCAAAAGAAGTTACAGCAATACGATCGTCCACTGCTCAGGAAGAGAGAGTGAACTTGGATATGATGAAGAACATTAAAAACAAACACACAGAGCACCTGGGTCTGGCCTTGTGGGCTAGAGAAATGCTTCCTGAATTTGTCCGAGGTGATGTGTTGAGCATCAGCTATGCCCACAGTTCACCAGCAGCGACGCTCTAGTTCTTTAGTATATTCCTGTTGTGAACATATTTCTTTGAATTTAATCATCTGGGATAATTGCTGCAGTGTGAGTCTTTAGCATTTGAAAATCCCACAGAAGAGATTAAGAAGGTTCCTCTTCCCAGAAGACACTCATATAAAGCATGCTTCTATAGGGTTAACTGCTCAGAAATTGTAAGGTGCATGGTCATCGCCAGGTGAGCAGCTCTACAGGGGCCCATGGCCCATACTCATCTTTGTGTGCCCAGGGGAGCCAGCCTGCGCATGAGCAGTAGAGAAGTGGCATAACAATGCAGGAGGGCTCAGGACAACTTGGCATTTTTGTTGTTGTTGTTAAACTTAGGCTTATCAAGAGTCATAAAGACTCATCTCAATTTGTATATACACCTTCAGACCCATACAGATAGATGCATAAGAACATGATCATTTCTGTTCTTCACAAAGTACTCAGAATTCTGACAAGAAACATTACAAGTTTATATAAATGCCCACTTGCATAGCAGCTTACAAATTCAAACGTTGTCAGAGGCTTGGCGCAGTGGGTCATGCCTATAATTTCAGCACTTTGGGAGGCCAAGGCGGGCAGATCGCTTGAGGTCAGGAGTTGGAGACCAGCTTGGCCAACATGGCAAAACTCCGTCTCTACTAAAAATACAAAAATTAGCCAGGTGTGGTGACGGTTGCCTGTAATCCCAGCTACTCAGGAGGCTGAGGCAGGAGAATCACTTGAACCCAGGAGGCGGAGGTTGCAGTGAGCTGAGATCACGTCACTGCACTCCATCCAGCCTGGGTGACAACAAGACTCTGTCTCAAAAAAAAAAAAAAGTTATCAGAGAATAGTAGATACTGTTTTAGCCATCCATTTTCGCTGAGAGTACTTCTGACACCCATAGGAAATTATAAAGGTTTTCTCCTCAAGTTGTAAATTCCTTTTATCCATTTATGACATTTTCTCTATTATATACTAAATTCTATCCATCCTCACATTGATTTACTACTGTTACCAAAATACACTCAAACTGTTTGTATACACACATATATAGGTGTATATGTGTGTGTGTGTATATATATATTTATTTGGTTGAATCTTATGAAACTGCTAAGTTTTTACCATTTTTGACCTATGAAAATAGTTTTTTTCATAGGGTTGAACCTAATGAAATCTGAATTTTAGCTGGCTAGCTATATCTTACATATTACTATGCAGTACTTTCTGCTTTACTTCATCAGGAAGAATGAAAATGCTTACCCCATTCACCAGTTCTTATGCAGCCTTGCAAAACAGTACCTGCAAACTGCTGGTGAATTTAATGAAAATACTTAGAGGTATAGTAATTTTCACATATTTAGCATTTAACTGAAAAAAAAGATCCAAACTGAGCGTATTATCTTTGTAACTACATCACCCACTACTTAACTGGAACAGCCTACCTTATAAAGATGGTTTTTGCAGACTTAAGGCCAGGTCTAGAATCAATAGGCCAAACAATAAAATATCAAAACATTTTCAACTGGGAATTCTGCTACCTCTATGTCCTCCATAACATTCAATATTTAGAGTGCCTGAGACACTGCGCTAAGCACCAGTAAAAGAAAAACGCCCCGGAAACTTCAAGAAACTTACCATCTTTCAAGAAATATAAAAATATAAATAATAAGAGAATATTCTTTTTTTTTTTTTTTTTTTTTGAGACAGAGTCTCGCTCTGTCTCCCAGGCTGGAGTGCAGTGGCCGGATCTCAGCTCACTGCAAGCTCCGCCCCCCGGGTTTACGCCATTCTCCTGCCTCAGCCTCCCGAGTAGCTGGGACTACAGGCGCCCGCCACCTCGCCCGGCTAGTTTTTGTATTTTTAGTAGAGACGGGGTTTCACCGTGTTAGCCAGGATGTTCTCGATCTCCTGACCTCGTGATCCGCCCGACTCGGCCTCCCAAAGTGCTGGGATTACAGGCTTGAGCCACCGCGCCCGGCCGCATAATAAGAGAATATTCTAAGAGTTTTAAGTTTCAAATTAGGACAGAGTAAAATGTAAAAAGACAGCACTTCAGAAGTTTTAAACTGACTTCAAACGTTAAGGAAAAAGGCAAATACAAATGTGCTTTGAGTCTAAATCCAGGTCAATATGATAATCAAATGTGCTCTACTCCACGGTTCTGGCCCCAAAAAGTCCTCTTATCACCCCATAAACAGTGATTAGAGATCCTCCAGGTCAGTTAAGTCCACGGCCACTTTCAAGAACAGAGTGTCATCTTTAATGTAGGCGTTCTTGGCATTCTCCAAAACAGAATGAGCCACAAAGCGGGGACAGCCAGAGGCAATGTTCATCTCCCCATCAGGTCTTTTAAAGCTGCTGCTATTGGGGTCAGGCTTGAAGGTCTCCATAATGTTCTTTTTGCCACTCTGGTCCAGAAGCATCAGTGTCACCCTCTGCCTGAATGGCCACTGCAACAGTGAGTCAAACTCTCCTCGCATGACCACAAAGTATAGGGACAGGTGTGTCCCCTTCCCTGACCCATCCCCATTCAGGTATGCTCTAGCACAGAGCCGGTAGCCACAGCGGCCGGTGTAGAAGGACTGGCTGAAGATGGACACTGTGTGCCCATCCACTGCCTCCCTCTTCTTCATCTTGTAATCTGTCACCTTCCAAATGAGCTTTCCATTATAGCAAGTACCCTCCAGCAGTTTAAATCGCTCTTCATTTTTATTCAGCTGTGCTTTATGAATATTAATGTGGGTATCATGTTTGTTAGTTTCCTCTTCTAAAACAGCTGCAAATAAGAAAAAAAAAAGATTCCATAGGCCTAAAAGTTATCTTTAAAATTTTCCCAAAGTGGAATTTTGTTACCTGAAAGAGTATCAGCAAAATCCTGACATCCTAAAGATGAGCCGAATTCATTTGTTGTAATAATATTAACTCAGGGAATATCATGTTTTGGCACACTGCCTCCAAGGAAACCTGGATGTGTATCTTAAACTCACTGAAGTGTAGAGAAGACACACTGAGCATTCAACTAGCGTGAGTCAGCATGCTGAGCCCCACACTTTTCTGACTAGAATGCTTTTAAATAGCCAAACCCTTTAATATTTTCCCATACCTAAAACAATGATCCCACCACATCTCTCCCTGAGGTTTCTCATTATTTTCCACTCTTCTTGAAAGTCATCAATCCCTGTTCTTGGAATTTGCTGACCTGTTTCCAGTCTTGGAATCTCCTAGCCCAGTCCCCCAACCCCACTTGTGGCCCTCCCTCATTTTTGCCTGAGTGGCCAGAATCTCATGATGCTTTCACAAATAGCAGATTTAGCCATTGTTTATCCTGGACAGATGTGACTCTCTATTTGGCCAGGTGTTTGGTTGTTTCATGAACACATGCAGACAAATGAGTCACCAAAAGAGAAATAACATATCAGACATACCTAATCTTTGATCATTGTTTTCTAGCAGGGTAATTTTCTGTTTCACTGTATCAACTGCTTCCATCAAAGGCCTCAGGTCAAATTTATTTTGTTGCTGGTTAACCATTTGTAATAATTGATGCACTTGAGCTTCTAGCCAAGCTGACTTGTCAATGTGACTGGCAAAAACCTTTCATTACAAAATGGATAATCATGTTTAAAAAATTAGTTAATATTTTAGCAATTCATTGAGATTAGCATTTTTTTCAATTCAAACATATCACATTTAATCAATTAACAGAATGAAAAATACAAGCCCAGAAAATAAAATTCAGTGAGGATCACAGAGAGATGAGCCACCTAATTATCTTCCTCCTCCTCCTCTCCTACCACAGCTCCTGTTCCAAATGTTTGAACTTTTCTTTACCTAATTTTTATCCTCCCTCTATTTTCCTCTGCTTGGTTCTCCAACCCATCTTTATATATTTATTTTCATGTTGTCTCTCCTCTTGCCCTACACTTTTTCCTCTTTTTAGAAGCCAATCTCCTGATTCACTCCTGCTTTGCTAGAAGGTGGAGAATTAGATGGAATAGGCGCACCTGTTCTGGCCTGAGCTCTATGGGTGGTACAGAAGGCCCTGAGTAAGGCCTAAACTTTTGACTGCTCTCTCAGGTGGAAGAGACTAAATAAAATTACTCCTCCCTTTCCCTGTGTGTGTATAAGATATGGCTACTCAAAGTACCCATTTTGTTTTTCACTTTCAGAATTTGATAAATTACATGAGGAATTCAATACTTTATTATAAAATAGGCTTTGTGTTAGATGACTTCCCAACTGTAGGCTAATTTAAGTGTTCTGAGCACATTTAAGGTATGTTAGGCTAGGTTATGATGTTTAATAGGTTAGGTGTATCAAACACATTTTTGACTTACAATATTTTCAACTTAATGGGTTTATCAAGACATAACTACATTGTAAGTCGAGGAGCATCTGTACATATATATGTATATACACATATGCATATACACATTATACATATTTCACATACATATACATTGTATGTATATGAGGGGTGTGTGTGTGTGTGTGTGTTTAATGTATAATGTGCTGGCTAAGTATGGAAATTATAGGGCCTAGATTTTCTGGGATAACCTAAATTTCAAATATATTGCCTACACCACATGTCTTGAAATCTTTTTCACTATAAATTTTATAATCATGATAAAGACATTATTCATCAGAATTCATTTATGGTTATTTAACGTTCATAATTTACAAAGTACTATTTCTGCTATATTTTAGTGATGTTTAAAGCATTTTCTTCCCAAGGGAATTAATAGTTTCACTTGTTGACTACAAAATGCAGAACTACAGATGCTCTCAGTGAATCTGCAATCAAGTGATTAATACTGGCCCAACATTAATTAAAACCCTAATTGCTATAAATTATATAGAAGTATTGTATCAAAGTTACTGATATTGCAAAACGTACTGGGGTTGTGTAAAAGAAGATCTTTATTCTTAGGAAATACATACTGAAGTATTAACATGTAGAGGTAAAGGGCCATAAAATATGCAGCGTACTCGCAAATGGTTTAGAAAGAGTACGTGCACGCACATGCACACACGCCCACACACACATACACACACACACACACACGATGGGGGAGGAGCAGAGGAGGGGAGCATGAATGATGAAGCAAACGGGACACAGCGTTGACCATGAGTGAATCTGGGTGGAGGTTATACAAGTGTTCTTTGCACCATCTTATTCTTACAGCTTTTCTGTATATTTTAAATTATTTCTATTTAAAAAGTTAAAAGAAAAACCCTCACTGCAATTGAAAGCCAAATCTTGGCTTTCAACAGAAAGGCCATTTCTTACCTGGATGTTTGGGAGGAAGCTTCCATTTTTGCCAAACAATTGTGCAAACTGCTTGAACTCCTTTTCAAGTTTCTTTATAGTTTCTGCTAGCTGCTGGATTTTACTTTCTTTCTGTTCTAGGCTCTTATGTAAATCAGAAATCTAATAACAGGGATGTGAGGAAAAATAAAGTCATTGAATATAACTGCATGCATATAAGTTAAAATCGTACTTGCAGGTAAGAAAGTGTTTCTAGGAAAAAATGTACATATTTATTTCTAGGAAAATATTTACAGGTAGATTCCTATATAATTATAGGAAGATATTTACAGGTGGTTCCAAAAAGTCACATCTACAGAATTTCTCATCAGCCTTTTCTATACCTAACCTACTATGATGGTTCATCTAATGACAGACATCACTTGACTGAATTTACTGAACTGGTTCTCTTCATTCATTCAACATGGACTTATTAAGCAACCACAAAAGCCAGGCACCTGTAATCCCAGGTACCTGGGAGGCTGATGGGGGAGGATCACTTGAGCCCAGGAGATTGAGTCCAGCCTGGGCAATATAGTGACACCTTGTCTCTTAAAACAAAATAAAACTACCACGAAAGAGTACTGATCACCATACCACATTAAATGTTACATGTGCAGTATCAATAGTAATAATGGCAAAAACTTGCTGACTATCATACCCTAATATTCATTAGCTCTTGTATGCCTCAAAGAACCCTATGAGTTGCACGAATATTAGACTCATTTTTCAGATGAGGAAACAGAGGTAGAGAGTTTAAGTAACCCATCCAGCATACAAACCAGCAAGGGATAGGCAAAATGTGTAGGTAGCATATTGACAGATTTTATAATCTACTTGAAGGAAACAATTAGATACCTAAAGCTGATCCTAGACAGCTCTTCTCTTATTCCCATATCCATTCAATCTGCAACAGTTGCCAATTTTAATTTTTAACACGACAATAGAAACAAAAAGACTTCCATCCATTTCTCATTTCAGCACTAGTTTCAGTCTTCATTATTTCTCCCTTGGGCTGCAACAGCAGCTTTCTAACTGGTCGTGCTCTACCCATTCTACTCACAACACACACCAGAACATAAGCTCCGTGAGAGCCGGGACTGGCATGAACCTCACAGTCCACTATGACCCCAGCAACTGGACTGTTGCCTGGCACCAGTAGGTGCTTGATAAATATTTGTTAAATGAATGAACAACATGAATGCTCTCCCTGGCTTTAGTCTTGTTCTCCTTCCATTTGTATTCCTTACTGTGACCAGAATAATATTAAGATAAAAATCTGGTCTTGAGCCTTCCCTGCATAAACGTCTCTAGTGGCTTGCTTTTATAGGTGACACTGGGCCCTACGTGACCTGCCCCTGGCTACACTTTCAGCCTCAAGCCCATTCACATTCCACATGCATCCTGCCCAGCAAGACCACACAACTCCTATTTCCCGTCAGGCCCTGCTGTCTCATACACCTCTCTCTTCATTTAAAAACTACCACTTTCTAAGCCTCCACTCACGGGTACATCCTCTTGGAAATATTTCCTTACTTGCACCACCCACCAAGACCACCTCTCAAGTTCCATGATACCCTGTCCATATTCTAGTGTATAAATCATCATTGTCACGCTTATAACTTGCTTTTTGTTGTTGTTGTTTTGGTCTTCCTCTCCACTAAATTGTTTCTTGAGACTACATCTCATTTATTTGTTTATCCTTAGAGCCTAGGACAGTGCCTGGCACAGAGAGGGCATTTGATACATAGTTTATGAATAAATGCACAAATGGCTGAGACAATCACTTGATCTCTGGCCCTAGAATCCTTTACTTAGAACCCTAGAGCTGACTTCCACCTACCTGCCTGGCCAAAAGCAAACTCCTTGTCTCTCTCTGCACCCTCACCTCTAACCTGCTCCAGTTTTGTAGTGCCCATCTCGCTTAATATCATTACCATGTCCCCTCCCTACTCAGCTTAATGCATGTCATTTACAACCTCAGAAGGTCTCCTGATACTCTTTTTCCAGCTGACATGGCCTTGGTTGAGCCTTCAACATCACCACCACCACCTCCAGTATCCTGCTTCCACCTACTATTGAAGTACTTATTTTGTGTTAGGCATTGTGCTACTAGCTTAACTATATTATCCCTTTTTACCGTCACCACAACCCCAATTACAAATGAGGAAATGGGGGATGACAGAAATGAAGTAGTTTGTCCAAACTCATATGGCTAGTGTGCAGCCTGGCTGCAAACCTAGGCATTCTGGCTCCAGAGCCTTCACTCTTATCAATTGCCATGCTCTTACCAACTGTCTTGCTTTAAAAAACAAAAGCAAACAAACCGCTTTGGGCGGCTGAGGCAGGCAGATAGCTTGAGCTCATGAGACCAGCCTGGGCAACATGGCAAAACCCTGTCTCTACAAAAAAAAAAAAAAAAAAAAAATACAAAAATTAGCCGAGTGTGGTGGTACACACCTATAGTCCCAGCTACTCAAGAGGCTAAGGTGGAGGATTTCTTGAGTCTGGGAGGCAGAGATTACAGAGAGTCCAGATCACACCAGTGTACTCCAGCCTGGGTGACAGGGCCAGACCCTATCTCAACAAACAAATAAACAAACAATTAGCTGACCAAGTATTTTCCAATTAAGAAACCTCCATTAGCTCCCTATTACTGGAAAAAAACAATTGGTTCAAACTTTTGGTCCTTAAAACCTTTCTGAAACAAGGCAGAGAATGAATGAATGAAAAAATAATTGAATGCGCAGTGTCCAAAACTTCTTAGGCTACACAGAAGGCCACTGCAATCTGGATGCAACACACTAGTCTGCAGCCTCTCTCTATCTCATACTCAGAAGTCCATTCATCCTAAAACCCCATTTCCTTGATTCATCAGCATTTCTTATGCCTCCCTGCTTCAGTGCAAGCTCTCCCTTTTGGATGTCCTTCTTCCACAACATTTTAACTGATGAATCCTTCCTCCTTCAAGAGGCAGCTTGGATGTCTTACTTTGAAAGTCTTCTCCAACTCCCCCAGAATAAATTGCTGCAGCCTCTGTACCCCAGACTGAGTTACAGCATGTCCTACAAGGCATGACAATTAACCTGTTTACATTTATGTTAGTTCTTCAAGGATAGAGGCTATGTCTTCCTTGGCTCAGTGTCCCTAGCAGCAAACATTGTACCTGACATATGGTAGGTGTTTCTTGAATGAAAGGATGGATGAATGAGGCAATTGATACAGAAAAAACTTGGGAACGGTTACTAGGCAGCATGCCTTCTACCAAAGTTACTGTTTAATTAGTCTTCCTAATTTTCTCCAGGATCTGACCCTGGAACTCACCCACCTACTTTAATAGAAAATCAGATATCAAAAAATCATCTGCAGTAGCAAACATCAGCTCCTTTTCTGAAAATGGTTTTCTTCCCTACCTGGGCTTGAAAAGTCTGATTTTCCGCTGGGCGTGGTGGCTCACGCCTGTAATCCCATCACTTTGGGAGGCCAAGGCGGGCAGATCACAAGGTCAGGAGATCGAGACCATCCTGGCTAACACGTGAAACCCCGTCTCTACTAAAAAATACAAAAAATTAGCCAGGCGTGGTGGCGGGCGCCTGTAGTCCCAGCTACTCGGGAGGCTGAGGCAGGAGAATGGCGTGAACCCGGGAGGCGGAGCTTGCAGTGAGCCAAGATCGCGCCACTGCACTCCAGCCTCGGTGACAGAGCAAGACTCGTCTCAAAAGAAAAAGAAAAAAAAAAGAAAAGTCTGATTTTCTGAGATGTTCTAACAAAATAATTAACTTTCCTAAAAATTGCTCAATAGAATCAGCATTTATTGAGGTTAATATGAGTGCCACAGGCACTATGGCAGGCATTTGCATAAAATTTCACTTGATAATCACAACTCGGTGAAATAAGTGTGGATGTATGCATTTATCAGGTTGCAAAGCTTCTCAAAGGCAGGAGTTTATAGACTTACCACAAAATTTATAAAACCCATAGTGCTTAGAATAGTCAACTGTTGTTTCACAGTAATATTAATGTAACTGAAACATCAAATTGCTAAGTGCCAGGTATTAACCAAAAGGTGTGTAGATAGGCTATTGAGAGGAAGTTATGATATCTTAGTTATGGTATCTTAGAATCAGAGGACATGAGTTTTGAGATTGAATTCTGCTACTTAACGATTAAAACACATAAAAATTTATCAGAGTTCAGTTATTTCATCTGTTGAATGAGGGGGAGGGACCCAAGGATCCTAACAGCACCTTCCAATTTTAATGTTCTATAATCCTGTGAGCCTGTTTGGCCACTTAACAGAAAAACATCTACCTCCAATTGACTCATACTGAAATAGAGGAGAATAGAAAAATACCAGCATAGAGCAGGCAAATCCTAGCAATTCTGTTGCCTCACTTTTTATTTGAAACTTTGAAGATTTACCTGTTCTTCTAATTGGACGTTCTTTTCTAAAACCAAACGCATGTGCTCCCGTAAGGCTGAATGCTCATGTTCCTGCAGGTTCCTCCGTTTATCCTTCAATATGAAGAGAAAAATAAGTCAGGTTGCTGAGAGGCTTCAAAAATGAAAGAGGTCGTAGGATATTCTGCTAAAATAGAATCTTAACAACTTTGTTTACTTTAGTAGTTTAAACATGCACCAGTCTCTAGTGGGTTGCAGGAAAAATGACTCCAGTGGGTCCCTTTTCCAGCTTTAGGATTTTTTTTTTTTTTTTTTTTTTTGAGACAGCCTGCTCTGCTCTGTCGCCCAGACTGGAGTGTAGTGGTGTGTTCTTGGCTCACTGCAGCCTCTGCCTCTTGGGTTCAAGAGATTCTTGTGCCCCAGCCTCCCGAGTAGCTGGGATTACAGGTGTGTGCCACCACACCCAGCTAATTTTTGTATTTTTAGTAGAGACGGAGTTTCACTATGTTGGCCAGGGTGGTCTCGAACTCCTGGCCTCAAGTGATCTGCCTGCCTTGGTCTCACAAGGTACTGGGATTAAAGGTGTGAGCCACCATACCTGGCCCCAGCTTTAGGATTCTACAATATCCATGAGACAGAGAATCAGGCCAATATCAAAATTCGCAGTGCTGATTTTCTTCCTTGCCCTGGCTGATTTTCTTCCTTGCCCTGGGAGTATATGACTGTGGGTTAAGCGTAGTTATTATCATCTCTCAACTATTCCCATATAAAACCTATCTCCTCCGTGGGTTATCTTCAAATCAGTTTTGTTTGTTTTTTGACACTCTGTCGCCCAGGCTGGAGTGCGGTGGCACGATCTTGGCTCACTGCAACCTCCACCTGGGTTCAAGCGATTCTCCTGCCTTAGCCTCCTGAGTAGCTGGGATTACAGGCACATGCCACCATGCCTGGCTAATTTTTGTTTTTTTTTTTTTTTTTTTGAGACGGAGTCTCGCTCTGTCGCCCAGGCTGGAGTGCAGTGGCGCGATCTCGGCTCACTGCAAGCTCTGCCTCCCGGGTTCACGCCATTCTCCTGCCTCAGCCTCCCGAGTAGCTGGGACTACAGGCGCCCACAACCGCGCCCGGCTAATTTTTTGTATTTTTAGTAGAGACGGGGTTTCACCGTGGTCTCGATCTCCTGACCTTGTGATCCGCCCGCCTCGGCCTCCCAAAGTGCTGGGATTACAGGCGTGAGCCACCGCGCCCGGCCAATTTTTGTATTTTTAGTAGAGACGGGGTTTCACCATATTGCCCAAGCTGGTCTTGAACTCCTGACCTCATGATCTGCCTGCCTCGGCCTCCCAAAGTGCTGGGATTACAGGCATGAGCCACTGCGCCTGGCCTCTTCAAATCAGTTTTAAGTCAACACTAGTTCTTCCTCCTGTCAAGCACATTTCCATGCTGCCTCCAATCATGGACTGGCTGCCATGGGCAGAAGGAATGCCACCTGATTTTAATTTCAGCCCATACATATATGTTGCCCTCAAAACCACAGAATACATTTGCAAGAAGAAATGGTTGCTTTTTCCCTAATCATTAAAATATTTTTTTTGCAGACTGCCTGCCTATATTACCAGTAAAAGCAAATGTCTGTTAGGTGCATCAAAGTGATCCATGCAGTCTAACTAAATATTTATCATCAATTTCCATTTGGGTTAGGGTTGGCTTCTTTGGTGATAGGTTCCAGAGAATAACTCCCCCAGCCATTCCAAGCTCTGATGCTGAGGCAAGTTCTAGAATACAAACCAACTGGAGATTTGGGCCTGACTGTAAAGATCATTTTTAGAGCTAGAAAGCAATTCTGCACTTTTTTTTTTTTTTCCTTGAGACAGGGTCTCACTCTGTTGCCCAGGCTGGATTACAATTGCATGACCTTGGCTCACTGCAATCTTTGCCTCCCTGGCTCAAGGGATTCTCCCACCTCAGCCTCCCAAGGAGCTGGGACTACAGGGTGCGCCACTACACCTGGCTAATTTTTGTATTGTTTGGTAGAGACAGGGTTTCACCATGTTGCCCAAGCTGGACAACTGTGCTGATGCACAAGAAAGGTAAACCCCATCCTTTTTGCGGCCAAGACAACCTCTGGTTTGATATGTGACAAATTTATAGACTCTTCATAGACTTTTTTAAAAATCCTTCTCACAATATACATTTTTTCAAATGGTTTTTAAAATAAAAGAAATATGTGCTTATGTCAAACAACATAAGATGAAGAATGATAAGTAAAAGGCCTCCTCTTTCCATCTCCACACCCAATTTCCTAGTCTTACCAGAGTCAGTAAGGATATATACACATTTTTAACACAAATGAGAACATACTATATTTAATTTTTTACATATCTCATTATTTTTATCAGCTATATAAATTCTAACATATGAATATATAATTATATAGTTGGTGTTTTAATGATAAACTTACAGGTTGTTTTTAGTTTTGGGTTGTTGTGGGATTTTCTTGCTATACAAACAATAATAAACATCTTTGTGTGTGTTTGTGTATGTGTAATCACTGTATAATTTAAGAAAGGATATCTGTAACATAAATCCTAGCAGAAATGCACAATGTATGGATTCATTTTTTTATTTTCATAGATATAACCAAATCACCCTAAAAAAAGTGAGATATCATAAGATGTTTTAATCTTTGTCAATTTGATGACATTAGGTAAAATTATATTTCTTGTTATAATGTACATTTATTTAGGAGTGAAATGAGCATCTTTTCTTACATTTATCAGTCAAATGAATTTTTTTCTGGAACTGCCTATATACTATATTTTTTGCCTATTTTTCCATTAAGTTGAGTAAGTTATTAACACTAAAGGTTTCTTTGTATATAAAGGAAAATAGCCCCCCACTTTTTTTTTTGTCTGATCATATGTTGCAAACTTTTCCCTCCAGTTCATTGTTTGCTGTTTGACTTTATTTATGGTACTTTAAAAAATCATATAGAAGTTTTAAATATTTATAAGTTTATCAAAATTATGGCTTCTGGTTTTATGTTAGTCATTTAAGAAAGGGCTTTTGTTGTTGTTGCGGGGCGGGGGCGTTGTTTGTTTGGAGACAGAGTCTCGCTCTATCACCCAGGCTGGAGTGCAGTGGCGTGACCTCAGCTCACTGCAACCTCAGCCTCCCGGGTTCAAGCAATTCTCATACCTCAGCCTCCCGAGTAGCTGGGATTACAGGTGTGTACCACCACACTCAGCTAATTTTTGTATTTTTGTTAGAGGCAGGGTTTCACCATGTTGGCCAGGCTGGTCTTGAACTCCTGACCTCAAATGATCCACCCACCTCAGCCTCCCAAAATGCTGGGATTACAGGTATGAGCCACCGCACCAGCCTCTTTAAGAATAAAAAAATTCAGCCAGGCACGGTGGCTCACACCTGTAATCCCAGCACTTTGGGAGGCTGAGGCCAGCCAGGCACGGTGGCTCACACCTGTAATCCCAGCACTTTGGGAGGCTGAGGCGGGCGGATCACAAGGTCAGGAGATCGAGACCATCCTGGCTAACACGGTGAAATCCCGTCTCTACTAAAAATACAAAAAATTAGCCGGGCGTGGTAGCGGGTGCCTATAGTCCCAGCTACTCAGGAGGCTGAGGCAGGAGAATGGCATGAACCCAGGAGGTGGAGCTTGCAGTGAGCCAAGATCCCACCACTGCACTCCAGCCTGGGCAACAGAGCGAGACTCCGTCTCAAAAAAAAAAAAAAAAATCACTCATCTTTCCTTCTAGTATTTTCATGATTTCTGAAGTAAACTTTCTATTTCGGAATAATTTTAGATTTATAGAAAATACAGAATGATAATACAGAGCATGACATATTTTAATACCTAAAACTCTGCTCCGTCTGGAATTTACTAAAAAGACTGAAATAGAAATCAATTTTTATTTTATTTTATTTTGTATAATTCATTGAGTATTATTTTAAAGTATTTAAAAGGTAATAACATACATATTAAAACATGATTTTAAGTCCTTTTTTTTCAGTATACTTGGTAACATACAAGGGTATATCACCATAAAACCAGGATTTGTAATCATGAGAGGAGTAACCCCAGAAGGTTCCCAAACCAGGTGGAGGCAATGGAATCAGAATTAGAAACAATTACTGTGGGCCAGGCACGGTGCTGTAATACCAGCACTTTGGGAGGCCAAGGCAGGTGGATCGCCTGAGGTCTGGAGTTCAAGACCAGCCTGGCCAACGTGGTGAAACCCTGTCTCTAACAAAAATACAAAAATTAGCCAGGCATGGTGAAGGGTGCCTGTAATCCCAGCCACTCAGGAGGCTGAGGCAGGAGAATTGCTTGAACCCAGGATGTAGAGGTTGTAGTGAGCCGAGATTGCACCACTGCACTCTAGCCTGGGTGACACAGTGAGACTCTGTCTCAAGGAAAACAAAAAGAACAAAGAAATAATTATTGTGATGGTTAATTTTATGTGTCAACCTGGCTAGGCTAAGGTGCCCAGTTGTTTGCTCAAAACAAGTCTATATGTTGCTGTGAAGGTATTTCATAGATGTGGTGAGAACAATTGGTAGACCTGAAGTAAGCAGATTACCCTCTATAGTGTGATGGGCCTTATCCAATCATTTGAAGGCCTTCAGAGCAAACACTACGGTTTCCTGAAGAAAAAATGCTTCTCCTCAAAACTGCAGCATAGAAACTCCAGACAGCCAGAGTTTCCAGATTGCTGAGCTTCCCTGCAGATTTTGGACTTGCTAGCCCCCACAACTGCAAGAGTCAACTTCTTAAAACAAATCTCTATATATGTATATACCCCCATTGGTTCTGTTTCTCTGGAGAACTCTAAAATAATTAGCCTTAGATTTCTCAGAACTGTAATTCTCCATCCTCGATGGAACAGAGAGTAAACTGAACTTGCCAAGCAAATTATACAGTAGAATGTATAGGCAGAAACAAAAAGTCATTCCATACCGTTACAGCACAGCCATAGTGCTTAAAAGGACAGTCTTGCTCAGCTTCAGGACATACAGCCAGGTGTTCATCCACCTACGAAATGCAGAGTCACAAGCCATAGAAATTCATCACTTATTTTCCAACTGCAGCAATCAGGGAGCCAAGGGTGGCTTGGGAAGAAGGCAAGGACCAGGAGAAGGAGAGAGGCCTGGCAAGAAAGAGCTGTGACGAAAACTGAAGAGAGTTTGCAGAAAAAGAGAAGGGAAGGCAGATATGTCATGGTCATGAGTGTAATTTAAGCCCTGGGCCCTTATATTTGGGATTTTATCAAACACAGACCACAATGATTACTAAAACTTCATCTTCCATAAAATCTACAGAGAGGATTATTTGCAGTTACCTCAGTTTTTAGAATAATCTTCGCACAATTGTTGGGACAAAATACTGGGTATTCAGGACACAAGTTTTCCTCATGATTCTGAAACAGACAAAGTATAATAAAACAAAGCCAAGGGTTATCTTTCATGGCCTCACAGTGATTACACCTGTGTGTCTTTGGGGATATATGTCATGTGGCTTACTCTCTACAGGAAGTTATTGCCTAGTTCCAAAAAAGGATTAAAGATGTCCACTTTCTAGGTATAAATGAACTTAATTAAAATATTAAATTTTCCAATTATTTCAAAAGAAAGTCATAGAGCACAGGACTCAAGGTAGATTGGGGAACTGCCAGCATAGCTCCTTCGGGACATGTAAAAGGTACCCATGCTTTCTTTTTATGCCTACATCCTGCCTCCCCAGCTACACTGCAGAATTCAGAACGTAGACATTATCTTCACCTCCTTGTGACTCAGCGCCCAGCATTCCTTACACATACACAGCATGTGTTCAAATAACATTTTTGCCAATAATAAATGAAGACAGTGCTACCAACAAGAAGGTTTTAAGCTTTTCACAGAACTTCTCTCCAAAAAGCAAATTCTTTAGACTAATTCTGTACAAAAATAAATGCAGGAATGTTCTTCTGGCATTCCACCTGATTCACTGTGACCAGTCAGGCATAATTTAGCTCCATAAAGATGACTGTTGTGTGTGTTGTTTTTTACCTGTAGATTGATGACTACCACATCCTTTTTGCAATAAAGGCATTTTTCCTCTCGAAACTGACAGTATGCACTCAAATGCTCTTTCAGGTCTTTCCGTAGGACTGGTTCCTGGCAGTTCTCATTAGAACACTGCACAGCTTGAAATAAGCACTGCTGAAGGTGATCCTGCAACAGATAACAACAGGCCAGTGGGACCTGCTGACCAGTGTGGTAGGAGGGAAGTCAGCTGGAAGGCCCAGGGAGGGAGAGAGAACAGGGTGGGCAGCTGGGCAGAAAGGCTTGCACAGGGCAAGGCAGAGGGTAGGCTCTCAGGGGATGCTGCCCACTGCCTCTCTTGAGGAGAGGGCATGGGGAGGGATGCTTGTACCAGAGATGGGAAAGCCAGTCTTGGGGGGAATTCAGAGGACAGGGGAAGATGGGTGAGGAGGGAAGTACACCAAGTTTGTTTTAGATGATCTAATAACATGCTCATATTCTCAGGTTAGTTCTTGGATATTTTCCTTAATTTACCAGTTCTTCAAGGACATTTTTTTTTTTTTGTGGACTCTTCATACCAACCCCCAGCATCAAGTATGGGTCTCTGCACAGCAGATGGTAAAAGGACACAGGAAAAAGAAAAAAGGAGAGAAGGGCATATCCTAACTCAAGGAAGAAAGGGAAAGGAGTAAGAAGACGAAAATAAGGCAGAGGAAGCTATTCCAGAAATGATAAAGGAGGCAGAGGAAATACAGGTTTGCAGGCCCAAGAGAAGCTAGGAATGGTCAGACTGGTAAAATCAGGAAAATTTTTAATAATTAATAATACTTTATTGGCCACATGTGGTGGCTCATGCTCTTAATCCCAGAACTTTGGGAGGCTGAGATGGGAGGATCACTTGAGGCCAGGACTCAAGTCCAGTATGACCCCAAGACCTTGTCTCCACACAAAAAAATTTTTTTTAGTTAGCCAAGTGTTGCAGTGTGCACCTGAGGTCCCAACTACACAGGAGGCTGAGGTGGGAAGAGGATCAGTTGAGTCCAGAAGTTTGAGGCTGCAGTGAGCTATGATTGTCCCACTACACTCCAGCCTAGGTGACAAAGACTCTGTCACAAATAGTAAGTTATTTAAATTTTATTTTAAATATTCTCTAATTTTATTTTAAAAGTTATTTTAAATATTCTCTAATGTTATTTAACATTATTAAATATAAACATTATTTACATGTAAATATATTTAATACATTATAAATAATATATATATTTAATATATTATATGCAATATAATATATAACATTATATATACTATTTAATATTTAATATTAAATGATTTAATTTAATCATCATAGAGAATGATGACATGGACAGTGTTCACTCCAGGATTCTTCACATTCTATTTTATTTTTATTTTTATATTACATTATTTTATTTTATTTTACTTTTGAGTCAGGGTCTCTCTCTGTCACCCAGGCTGGAGTGAAGTGGCACGATCTCCGTTCACTGCAACCTCCACCTCCTAGGTTGAAGCGTTCCTTGTGCCTCAGCTTCCAGAGTAGCTGGGATTACAGGTCTGCACCACACCCAGCTAATTTTTGTATTTTTAGTAGAGACAGGGTTTCACCATGTTGGCCAGGCTGGACATTCTAGTTTTTTTTTTTCTCTTTTTTTTTTTTTTTTTAGACAGAGTCTTGCTCTGTCACCTAGGCTGAAGAGCAGTGGCACCATCTCGGCTCACTGCAACCTCCACCTCCCAGGTTTCAAGCAAGTCTCCTGCCTCAGCCTACCGAGTAGCTGGGATTACAGGTGCCAGCCACCATGCCCGTCTAATTTTTGTATTTTTGGTAGAGACAGGGTTTTGCCATGTTGGCCAGGCTGGTCTCAAACTCCTGAGCTCTGGTGACTGGCCCGCCTTGGCCTCCCAAAGTGCTGGTATTACAGTCGTGAGCCACCATGCCTGGCCAACATTCTAGATGTTAAAAAGCAGGCATATCTCAGTGAAAACCTTTGAATCACTGCAGTTATTGTCATGCTGGCAAGTTACCAAAATGTTAGAGAATTTGTCCCTCTGAGGGTCCTTTAAGACAAAATTGGCAAGCTAAGACTCACAGGCCAAATCCAGCTTGCTACTTGTTTTTATAATTAAAGTTTTATTGGAGAGGAGCCACACCTATTCCTTCACATATTGTCTAGAGCTGCTTTCCCTCTCAAACGGGAGAGCAGAGAAATTGTGACAGAGACTGTATGGCCTGCAAAGCCTAAAATAGTTACTATCTGGGTCTTTATTATTATTATTATTGTTTGACTCTTAACATTCACTGACCCCTTCTCAGAAGAAAATCAAACAGTTTTTTGACAGTGAGATAAACAAATACAGCTATTCTCCTTCACCTCTGGTAGTAAGAATCACATGGTGATCACAGTTAGAATCCATCTCTTCTCCAAAATTGGTTGATATTACTCCTCAACCCTCACCCAGTCAATATTCATCGAAACTCTGTGACCTGTAAGATTCTACACCTTACCACACAAGGGGGTGGGTGGGAAACAAGGAATGAGGGGAAATATAAAAGAAACAGGTGGAGAGTAACCAGCCCCTGCTCTCCACAAGCCAGTTTTGGTCACTAAAGCTGTTCAATGGTCCATTTGAGCCTCATTTACTTTTTAGGCTTAGTGACAACAAAGTTGGAAAAAAGGCCTTGCTCTAGGACTTGACTATTCAAACAAGAGGCAAAGGACACATGAAAACATAACACATAACAAACAGTCTATGAACCTCCAAATAAATCTCTGGGTTAACAAGGAAATCATTTACACATTTATAAGCTCAGTGCCTGAGGGATTTGGAGGTGTGATAGAGAAAAGACTGAATCATCTGAAATATGTGTTCCAAAATGTGTGGGTGTGCAGGGGAAATTTCAGCAGCCTCTCAGCAATTCCCTGGAAGTTAGAGAAGCCTGAGGCATGTTCACATGCAGTGTGATCAAACTTGACATGGGCTTGCCAGGCAGTACCACACTTCCAGCTTCCCATTTAACCACCTTCCCTAGCTGGAGGGAAGAGCAGTTGGGGTTACTTCATTTGAAAGGCACTCAATTCCCCTTCACTTACATTTCCCCTACAACTTGTTGGTTTGTCTCTCCTATCAATGCTTTACCTTTAACCCACAGCCTGTCTCTGTCCTGGTCTGAGTGATCTGTGTTACATCATAAACCCCATGAGGCCAGGCCCCACAGTTGCTGGGAAACACCTAGACAGCACCAAGTGAGAGAGCAAATGCTTTCGGGGAAGGACCTCACAATTGTGTCTTTCTGTAGTCATGCCCTGGGTCCCACACAGTTCCCCCAAAATAATATATTCTTGAGTGTTTGTTTTGTCCAGCATGTCCCACACCCTCTCTTCTGGCTCAGTGATCCCTATCACACAATTAAGGTCTAGTGGATATAAGATGTTCTCCATGCGCTCCATACAGGACGAACCTCTTCACTCACACCTCAGCCCTAGGTGGGCTACAGCACTGTAGCCACCTGTATTGCTAGACTGGGAATCCTTGAGGGCAATTGACTGAATCCCTGTACCATGCTTAGCTCAGTAACTGTCACATAAAGGGGTTCAATACATATCCCTGGAAAAATGGCAAAGGCAGATACTGTTCATGAATAATACCAACCTGGTACCGGCCCAGAATAATCTTGGCATTACATCCAGGAGCATTGCTGCAATATACATACAAGTTGAGGACTTCTCTTTTGCAGCAATTGTCTTTAAAAACCTAAAAGATAAACATAATAGGTCTCACACACTCCAAAGTTTTACAGCAATGTGAATTAAGCTATTATTAATTTGGTCTTCAAGTATATCTCAGAAGGCAGGTGGAAACTTCCAGGCACCAGCTGGAATGAAAATATCACACTTACACCACACTGAAAGAAAAGGCTGTCTCAGATATATGCTTTTGACAAACCATCAAACATATAAGCCAGGTAACAATGCCCTGTGCAACAGGCTGCAGCTAGGTGAATCTTATGGTGAACCTGATCCCACATTCTTAAACGTCAGGAGGTAAAGTTTGGTCAAGAGTGATGCTTTCAGTTTCCAGTCCCAGGGTAAATGTATTACTCATCAGACAGTGTCACTGAGGCTGTGCTGGCTTGCTATTTTAGCACAAACCAGGAATCGGCAAACTTTCTCTGTAAGGGGTCAGATAGTCCACATCACAATCGTCTCTGTTGCCACATTTCAACGCTTCCATACACAATATTTAAATGAATGGGCACAGCTACATTCCAATAGAACACTATTTATGAACACTGAAATTTGAACTTCACATAATTTCTACATGTCACAATACTTTCTTCTTTTGATTATTTAAAATGAATTTTTATTTTGAAGTAGTTTAAGACTCACAAGAAGTTGCAAAAATATGAGGGTTTCTATGCACCCACCATTATGTAAAAAGAATTTCTTAGCTTACAGGCCATACAAAAACAGGTGGCAGGCTGGATTTGCCCCAAGACTGTAGTATGCCAACCCCTGGACAGTAGGTCAGACAGACACTAACTGCAGCACAGCCCCGTTGTAGGTATTTGCAAAACACATCATAAGGGGTATAGAGAAGACGCAAGTACAGCAGACTAGAGGCTCAAGGAAAGCTTCTGCTTGAACATCCTGCAACAGAATCTTAAAGGAAGAAAACTGACCTTAAAGGGGAGTTTTAAGGGAGAAAACCTTCATGACAATGGAACAGACAATGGTTTCTTAGATACAACACCAAAAAAGAACAAGCAGCCAAAAAAAGAAAAAAAAACAAATGAATTAGACTTCATCAAAATGAAAAAATTTTGTGCTTCAAACACACTGTCAAGAAAGGGAAAGGACAACCCACAGAATGGAAGAAAAATACTTGCAAATCTTAGCAGCCAAACGGCTGCTAAGAGATTTAGATCCAGAATATATAAAGAACTTTTTTTTTTTTTTTTTTTTTTTGAGACAGAGTCTTGCTCTGTCACCCAGGCTGGAGTGCAGTGGCATGATCTCAGCTCACTGCAACCTCCAACTCCTGGGTTCAAGCAATTCTTGTGCCTTGGCCCCCCCAAGTAGCTGGGATTACAGATGTGCACTACCACACCCAGCTAATTTTTGTATTTTCAGTAGAGACGGGGTTTCGCCATGTTGGTCAAGCTGGTCTCAAACTCCTGGCCTCATGTGATCTGCCTACCTCAGTCTCCCAAAGTGCTAGGATTACAGGTTATAAATAACTCTTATAATTCAACAAAAGGTAAATAACTCAATTTTTTTTAATGAGCAAAGAAAATAAGTAGGCATTTTTAACAAAGAAGATGTACAAATAGCTAATAAGCACATGAAAAAATGTTCAACTTCATTAGCCAACAGGAAAATGCAAATCAAAACCATAATATATTAGCTAGAGCTAGTATAGGAAGGGGATAAAGCAGCAGCAGGAGAGGAGACTTGGGGTGGAGGAGGGGTGTGGTCAATAAAGATCCAAACAAGCCCCTCAGACAGGGCTACGAGTAGGGTCTGATGTGACTCCACAGCAGAAGAATATGGACTTTAAGGAAGGTCTCCCTCGACCACTCTCTTGCTCCAATCTCAATGTCCAATTCATTGACTTCTTCTCCATCACCCTGAGAGCTGCTAGACTAAAGCAGTGACTTTCTTACCTCCTGAGATTTGATGACCTCTTTGTCTACAGGGCAGATTGGCACTGTGTTTAATTCTCTGGAGAAAAAAATTAAAATAGTCAGAGTTAGTTCTTTACCTCAACAGCATTTCCAAGACCAGCCCCAGGGCTCCAGTCATGCTCTAGCCCTGGGCAGGCTGGTCCCTGTCTGCACATGCTATTCCCTCTACCTAGAAGGTGCCTTCTGCACCCGTCCTTCAGCACCTTCCTAGTCTTTCAGTTTGCCTGAAAAACTTCATGCATCCTCCAGGATGCAGTCAGTGAGTCCCTGGACAGAGCTAAAAGTCCCCATCCTTTATCACACTGTGCCACATTTGTCTCTAGACTGGGACATTCTAGAGGGCAGACACGGGGTCCTGTTCCACGCTGTGGCTCTTCAGCATGAGAGCACAGAACACACAGGTGCTGAATGCACGAACACATGAGGGAATGAGGATGCACTGTAATAACCCCCTTTCAAAGCTTGGCAGTGTAAAATGACTGCCTTGCTTCCTATATAACCCCCCAAAATGTGCCTGCTTCCACATCTCTCCTGGTCTCCTCCCTCAACACAGCATGACCCAGGTCTTAGAGCTGCCCAGGAGTGGACAGCATCCATGGCAGCAAGGTCCCTTCTAGGAGCCACAGCACCTCTTCCTCAAGGCAAGGGAAGATTGGGGTAACTACAACACAGACATTGTGAGATTCAAACCCTCTCCACAGCCAGCTCCCATGATGGAGTGTGTGTCTAGGTCTGCTCTCCCATGCAAAGCAGGTGCAGTCTGAATTTTAAGAAAAGGTGAATATCTGTAAATTAGTGACCAAAAAATGATTATTCTTCAGGCCCTCACAGAAGGGATCTGGGAGAGTCCTTCCTTATAGTCATGGTCCTGTGGCCAAGTTAAGCAACTCCAAAACCCATGAAAACAGTTGAGTGGCCACAGTTGCCACCTGGATGCTGGGCCTGCCATGGCCAGAGTTGCAGGCCCTGCCCACTCACCTCAGGGACAGGATGCAGTGCTGGCAGAAGCGGTGCCCACATCCTGTCTGGTGGGGGTTGTGAAGCACCGAGCGGCAGAAGGCACATTTGTAGCGCTCTTCCAACCGCTCCACAAACTGGTACTCTATATTGGGCTCGAAGTCCAAGGAAATGGAGTTGCCGGAATTCTGGCGGATGAAACCACAGGGCATACCTCTATGTTCTTCTGAATAAGCCATTCTGCAGGGGTCAGGGGAGAAGAAGGAAAATTAAGTGTGCAAACACTGAAACAACTACAGCCATCAGGTGCTTTGGTTATTTGTCTCATAATTAATGTACATCATTCACATGGTCATCTGTTGTCACTCTGAAACAACAGTGACAACCTCCTGCCACCAGGGGTCTCTGGCAAAGGTACAATGTCTTTGGGGTGCTCAGGTTACAGGCTGGACCAGATGACTTCTAGCTGGAGGCCAGTGGTGTGATCATGGCTCACTGTAATCTCCAACTCCTGGGCTCAACTGATCCCTCCCCAGTAGCTGGGACTACAGGCACTACAGGCACACACCACCACACCTGGCCAATTAAAAAAAAAAAAAAAAAAAAAAAATTCTTTTTTTTTTTTTTTTAGAAACAGTGACATGGTTTGGCTGTGTCCCCATCCAAGACTTCTCTTAAATTCACACATGTTGTGGGAGGGACCCAGGTAATTGAATCATGGTCTTTCCCATGCTGTTCTTGTGTGCATAAGTCTCATGAGATCTGATGACTTTATAAGGTGGAGTTTCCCTGCATAAGCTCTCTCTCTCTCATTTTGCCTGCTGCCATCCATGTAAGACATGACTGGCTCCTCCTTGCCTTCTGCCATGATTGTGAGGCATCTGCAGCCCCGTGGAACTGTAAGTCCATTAAACCTCTCTTTTTTATAAATTGCCCAGTCTTGGGTATGTCTTTATAAGCAGCATGAAAATGGACTAATACAGACAGGGTCTCGCTATGTTGCCCAGGCTGGTCTTGAGCTCCTGGACACAAGTGATCTTTGCGGCTCAGGCTCCCAAAGTGCTGGGTAATCCACTGCACCTAGCCTAAGATAACACTCTTAAAACCTGTGGAGCTGAAGACCCAACACAGCAACACAATATTGAAGGAGAAGAACAAAGCTGGAGGACTGACACTACTCAACTTCAAAACTTATTATAGAGCTACGGTAATCAAGACAGTGTAGTACTATCAACAGAATAGACAAATAGATCCAGGGAACAGAATAGAGAACCCAGAAATAGACCCACATAAATACAGTCAACTGACCTTTGATAAAGGAGCAAAGGCAAAACAATGATGCAAAGATAAGTCTTTTCAATAAATGGTGCTGGGACAACTGGACATCCACATCAGAAAACGAAGCTAGACACAGACCTGACACCCTTCACAAAAATTAACTCAGAATGGATCACAGACACAAACATAAAATGCAAAGCTATAAAACTCCTACAAGATAACATAGGATAAAATCTAGATGATCTTGAGTTTGCCAATGACTTCTTGCACACAAATATATTACTCAGAGTATCTATCACTGCCATTGCAGTAGATTGAATGTTTGTATTCCCCCCAAAACTCATATGTGGAAATTCTAACCCCCAATGTGACAGTATTAGGAGGTGCGTATTTGGCAGGTAACGAAATCATGAGATTGGAGACCTCATGAATGGGATTAGTGCCCTTATAAGAAGAGGCCAGGGAAGGCTGGGCGTGGAGGCTCACGCCTGTAATCCCAACACTTTGGGAGGCCAAGGCGGGCGGCTCATGAGGTCAAGAGATAGAGACCATCCTGGCTAATGTGGTGAAACCCCGTCTCTACTAAAAATACAAAAAATTAGGCAGGCGCAGTGGTGGATGCCTGTGGTCCCAGCTACCTGGGAGGCTGAGGCAGGAGAACGGCGTGAACCCAGGGGGCAGAGATTTCATGAACCGAGATCGTGCCACTGCACTCCAGCCTGGGCATCAGAGCAAGACTCCGTTTCAAAAAAAAAAAAAGAGACAAGAGAGAGCCGGGAATGATGGTACACACCTGTAGTCCCAGTTACTCAGGAGGCTGAGGTAGGAAGATGGCTTGAACCCAGGAGTTCAAGTCTAGCCCAGGCAACATGTCGAGACCTCCTCTCTAAAGATGCCAGAGACGTCCCTGGCCCTCTTGCTGCCATGTGATGATACAGCAGTTAAGTCTGCAGCCCGGAACAGGGACCTCATCAGAACCCAACCACACTGGCACCCTGATCTTGGGCTTTCAGCTTCCAGAACCGTCAGAAACCTCTGTAGTTTATAAGCTACCCAGTCTATGGTGCTTTCTTATAGCAGCCCAAGCTAAGACAAGTACCAAGCCACATCATTTCTCACCTGAACTAAATACGAGTTCATTCATTGCTTTCTTCTCCAATCTACTCTCCATACTAGAGCCAGGATGAGACTTTCAAAATGCCAAGTACAATGTAAGGTTATCTCCCTTCATCTTTTAGTGGCTTCTCAGGGCTCTGAGAGAAAGTCGACAATGCTAAGCAGGCTCCAGATTGTATCCTCCCCAATCCAGCAGCATCCTGGACCTCTCTTCCCTGGCTTTCTGTACTCCAGCCACACAGGCTTTTTTTTCGTTCTTCTAATACACCACACTTTATGCCACCGGGCCTTTGCACAAGCTACTTGGGAGACTGAGGCAGGTGGGATCACTTGAGCCTGGGAGGTAGAGGCTGCACTGAGTCATGATTATGCCACTGCACTCCAGTCTGGGTGACAGGGCAAGAGACCCTGTCTCAAAAATAAATAAATACATAAAAAGTCGGGGGTTTGAGACCAAAGCTCCACCTTTTCCCTAGTGTTTCCTGCAAAATTTCAAGGGTGGTAGGTAAGCAGTGTAAGATACAAATGTTCCCTCCTGTAACATGGCTGATTCTTGGGATTTAACAAAAGTTTTAATTCTGAAGATGAAGAGGCAGAACATTTTATTTACATGCACAGCCCTAGTAACCAAGACGCACCTTTCTCTCAGAGAACTCGAAGAACCACTTTCAAACTTCCTTACTCTGCTTTGTGTTCCCTCGTTCCTGGGGAGGTTGGCACTTCACATCCTGTGCCCTGATGTCATATTCTATGTCCCTCTGAGATTCTCTTCTGAGGCCAGGCCCAAGTCTGTCACACAGCATCTAAATTTGGACTCTCAGAGATGTACCTAAAGCAACAGGCTCATTCAGTCCCCAGAATGAGGCAGTACAAAACTCAGTTCAGGTTCCCCTCCACTACACGCTACACTCTTCCTAACACAAGAATCTATGGAACGCATCTGTGTGTATGTCCATTTTTTGCCACAACAGTAGTTCTCCAGCTTTTTGGTCTCAGGACCCCCTATGATTTGAATGTATGTGTCCCCCCTAGAATTCATATGTTGAAACCTAAGGTCCAGTGTCATAGTGTTGAGAGGTGGGACCTTTATGAGGTGATTAAGTCATGAGGGCTGTGTATCCATGGATGGGACCAGTGACCTTAAAATGGGCTCAAAGGAACTAGCTAGGTTCTTTTGCCCTTCCACCTTTCCCCACGTGAGAACAGTGTTCATCTCCTCTGGAGGATGCAGCAATAAGCTGTTATCTTGGAAGCAGAACGTGAGCCCTCACCAGACACAGAATCTGCTGGTGTCTTGATTGTGGACTTCCCAGCCTTCAGAACTGTGAGAAATACATTTTGTTCTTTATAAATTACCCATCTGAGGTATTTTGTGATGGCAGCACTAAGATAACACTCTTCTTTTTTTTTTTCAGAGACAGGGTCTCACTCTGTAGCCCAGGCTAGAGGGCAGTGGTGTAATCATGGCTCACTGTAACCTCCAACTCCTGGGCTCAAGTGATCCTTCCACCTAAACCTCCCCAGTAGTTAGGACTACAGGTGTGTGCCACCACACCTGGCTAACTTTTTTTATTTTTATTTTTTTAGAGACAAGGGTCTTACTATGTTGCCCAGGCTGGTCTTGAACTCCTGGCCACAAGCAATCCTTTCAGCTCAGTAAAGCAATAGGATTACTACAGGTATGAGCCACAGCACCTGGTCTAAGATAACACTCTTAAAACTTGAGGAGCCAAAGATCCAACACAAGAGCACAATACTGAAGATGAAAGATACTACCCAACTTCAAAACTTATTATAAAGCTACAGTAATCAAGACAGTGGAATACTGTCAAAAGAACAGGCAAATAGATCCATGGAACAGAATAAAGAGCCCAGAAATAGACCCACATAAATACAGTCAACTGACCCTTGGCAAAAGGACAAAGGCAAAACAATGATGCAAAGATAGTCTTTTCAACAAATGGTGCTGGGACAACTAGACATCCATATCAGAAAATGAAGCTAGACACAGACCTGACACCTTCACAAAAATTAACTCAGAATGGATCACAGATATGAAAGTAAAATGCAAAACCTACAACTCCTACTAGATAACATAGGACAAAATCTAGATGATCTTGAGTTTGACAATGACTTTTTAGGTACAACACCAAAGGCACAATCCATGAAAGAAAGAATGGATAAACAGACTTTCATTCAATTTTGCTGTGAACCTAAAACTGCTCTAAAGTAAAATTTTGTCTTTTTTTAATGGAAGATCCCTAAGAGTTTTTGTTTATGCAAATTATATCTATTCATATTTGCCACACTTGAGAGTCAAATTGAGGAATTAAAAAAGTATTTACTTCAAGATAATAAGCCAATTATATGTTAATACAAATAATATTTTTATGAAAAATAACCATTTTCCAAAACAAAAGAATTAGTGAGAAGAGTGCCACCATTTTACATGTTTGCACATCTCTTTAATGTCTTGCTTAATAGAAGATAGCTGGATTCTCATGTCTGCTCCTACATTCAGTCTGTTCAGGAAAACACCTCTGTGCATTTGTAAAAGAAAAGTAAAAATGGCAAATGATGTCAGTACTATTATGAAAATAGTTTTGACCATGCAGATCCCCGGAAAGTGTATCAGGGAGCTGCAGGCAGTGCTGTGCTAGTAAACGTTTAATAATCTGCTCAACTAGGGGAAAGCTCCAGTTTGTAGCATTTGCCAATTTCTGTAGTTAAACACTTCCACTATGGCTAATTTCAAGGTAACAATGCAAAAGGTCACTGAACTGGAACTGTGAAAGAGATGCACACAATTGGCTCTTACCTGAACTCACCTGAAGTAAGAGTCCATTAAGTGTTTTCCTAGTAAGAGCTGTTCCAGCACCCCAGGGGCCTTTGAAGCACACTTTGGAAACCACTGCTCTACTAGGCTGTTGTGCAGGCCCTTGTCTTGTCAGCTTTGTCCCAGCAGGCACAGCACATGTGACTCGTACAGTCTCCTTGCTCCTGCTGAACAGCCAGCAGAGGACTGAATGCCCTATCCTTCCTCTCCCCATCCATGTGTTTATTTCCCAGGCCTATTCAACAAGCCTAAGTCATTCACTGACCTTGTTCACTTTCTAATCTGTTATTGTCTTGTCCAGTATTTGTTTTTATGAAATTGGGTTTTTAATCTCATCATACATTGTAAAAAATAAGCATTTATGTTCAGCTGTGAGATGTGGACTTGAGGTGTCTTTCTGGGTGAGGTTCTGGTATATCAACAGAGCTGTGATGCCTCCCAGGGCAGGGTCCGTCTCCTTCTGAAGCTTCCTCAAGCCTGGACCCACTGTCTTCACTGACATGAGAGAGCCCAACAGCAGAACTAGAAAGGCTATGCTTTTTTACCTAACAAATATATTTATCTAATTAATTAGATATTTTCAGCTGGTACTCTGTCATTCCCAGGCAGCTATTTAGTGGAAATGAGTAAGCACTCAATTTTATTAAAATCTTTCCCCTCTGTGTATAACAGCTTACGTACCAGGAACCACAAAGAAGCTCAGTTCTTGCAAGTCAGGAGAAAAATAAAACATATCAAAAGTGCTAAAAATAGAGCTTATATATCACCTTTCTGCAGTCAAGGGCATTCTTATTCTTGCCATCAATGGGATGTACAGTATGGTACTCCTACTGAAGAGTTGTTAACTCAAGCCCAAAGAGACAAGAGAAAGTCATATCCCATCTATTCCCTAAGAACTCTTGCTGAGTTTCTTTGAAATGCCATCTTCTTGTTTCATAAATTGATGCATCTTTTCCATGAGAATTTTTTAGGAATTCCAAAGGAAAGCTGTGGATGCCACCATTTAAATTCTTTACTTACATATCTCTACAGATTTCTGGAGAACATATGATAAATATTCTCACATTCTGAAGCAACGTGAGCTTATCCTTCAGTCATAACAAAAAAAGATATGTGTTTTGCAGAGTTTAAGAAAGATTTAACAAAGAAAGGTAGATCCTGGTCTGTCTATCCATACTACCTCCACACCCCTGCCAACAACCAGTTTGGATTAATGAAGATTTGAAAAATTGGGGAGTTTTTACATATATTATGTTATAGTGCATAAGACATAAGTCCATGAAATTTGTCTCCAGGGTTTTCAAGTTCTGATTCTTGGGGAATTACTGATTACTACAGATAAAATCCCAGAGTGAAAAGGGCACAGGACCAGAGACCTCTGTCTCTGCTCTGCCACTCACCATCCATGAAACCGTGAGTAGGACACCCCACAGCCCACTCATCTGCACATCCCTGCACTGACCCTGGGTTAGGTCCTGAGAATGCAGAGGCTGTGACGTTGCATCTGCCCTTGAAGCCCTCCAAGGACAGAAGAAACAAGGAACAAAAATGATCAGTTACAATATCCCGCTGGCAAGTACTACAGAGATTCCGACAAAGAACTGGTAGAGCCTAGGTGTGGGGTAGCTAACAATTTCTGAGGTGTCTGTGCTGATTTCACAGAGAAGAAATCATCTCAGCTGGTCTTGAAGAAAGAGGAGGCATTTTCTAGATGAAAGAGATTAAAGAATTTCCCGGTATCACGAAAGTTCTAGAATGGTTAGCAATTAACTGTAGCTGAAGCGAAATTAAGGGAACAAGCCAGTCATTTGCCTGTTTGCCCAGATCCACTCCCTACTCTTGCTCTGCTTAGGTCTGCACCATGAGGTAGGGTAAAAATTGATGCCACCAACTGTTTTCCAGGCTCCCTGGCTTCTGGCGAGGTTCAGCCAATGAGAGGCACTGGGGTGGGAAGAGGGGGAAGCCAGGGGACCTCTCCCCCATCCCTGGGTGCTGAGCAGCATCTCAACAGTGACTGGTGTTCCTCCATGGCTTTAATGACACCAGATGGCCCCTCTCTCTGTGGATGGGCTGCTAGAAGCCAAACTGTCCATTTGTCAGCTCTGCTCAGGTCTCACTGGCAGTGTTGGTCAACCGCCTAATACCCACTTGAGCAGCATGGGAAGGATACAAATATGTTATTCCCCAAACCCACCCAAGGCCCACCAATGGGTCCTGGGCTTAAAGAGGAGAGACTGTGGCTGGTGGTAAAGAAAAGTTAAAATGTTTAATCCCAAGATGCAGTGACCCAACGGGTCTCTTGAATCCATACTCTGGGTGGGTTCCAGATGCTCTCCTGCTAGGATAGGCAGTTCTCTCTCAAGGTCATGGCTGGCCTTGAATCCTGTGATTCTGTTCTTCCAGGAAGAACAGTTACTACAAGGAAGCAAAAAAAAAAAAAAGGAAGGGGGGCGGGGCTGGGCACAGTGGCTCACGCCTGTAATCCCAACACTTCGGGATGCCGAGGCAGGAAGATTGCTTGAGCTCAGGAGTATGAGACCAACTGGGCAACCATGGCAAAACCCCATCTCTACAAAAATTACAAAAATTAGTTGGCCAGGTGCAGTGGCTCATGCTTGTAATCCCAGCACTTTGGGAGGCCAAGGGGGGCAGATCACCTGAGATTGGGAGTTCGAGAGCAGTCTGACCAACATGGAGAAACCCTGTGTCTACTAAGAATACAAAATTAGCTGGGCGTGGTGGTGCATGCCTGTAATCCCAGCTACTTGGGAGGCTGAGGCAGGAGAATCTCTTGAACCCGGGAGGCTGCGGTGAGTTGAGGTTGCACCATTACACTCCAGACTGAGCAACAAGAGCAAAATTATGTCTCAAAATAAATAAATAAACAAATAAATAAAATTAGCAGGGTGTGGTGGTACATGCCTATAGTCCCAGCTACTTGGGGGGCTGTGGCAGGAGGATCGCTTGGGCCTGGGAGGTCAAGGTTGCAGTGAGCTGTGTTCATTGTTCACGCCACTGCACTTCAGCCTGGGCGACAGAGAAAGACCCTAACTCAAAAAAGGAAAGGAAAAGGAAGGAGGAGAAGGCACTTTATCTGTTAGGCTACCCTCCTGGCACAAGGGAGAACTGAAATGGTCTCACAGTTTTTCCAAAGCTTCTGTCTGTGATGGCCCGGAGAGGTCTTCCCTCAAAAATTGCAGAAGAAACCCCTTTAACCAGGCAGGTCAAAGATGAAGGCCTTGGAGAAAGGGAGAACCAATAAGGCCATTTTCCATTGCACCTAATGTGGCCGGGAGCTCATGCAGAGACCAGGTGACACCACAACCACCAGAAAACATGTGACTGCAGTCCACCGACGCACCGTCCTTGCCCCAGCATGACTGGCTTTGATGTCTTAGAGGCAGAGATAAGCGTATGTTTTCTTTGCTTTTCCTTACGCCTTCACAGAAGAACGTTGTCTTGGGAACAGGACAAAGAATGATGTGAGTATAATTTTAATTACTTTAAAGAGAACTGTGACTTCTCTCCAAGTTGTCAGGAAACCGCTGGTTCCCCATTCTCCTGGTGGTACAGCAAGCACTGTTGGTGAGTAGATGGGAGCGCAAAGGCTGAAGGGCATCCCTCTTCCCCCAACCCTCCAGGCTGCACACCCACGCTGACATGGCCGAAGCTGCTGCTGCCTCAAGTCAGTCACACTTACAGAGATGCCTTTAGTGGAACTCTTCTCGGAACCATGTAGAGTCGACCTGACTCCAGGTGGTACTTTTAAGGTATCCAGGAGACCTTTAGATTTGCTCTCAGAAACTAGACCAAGAGGAAAAAATAACAAAGAAAGCTCTACTGATCTTCCCACACAGCAGCTTTCTCCACTAGGAAGCCTTGTTCAACTCTGGTGCGCTCGGCCCCCATCCTTGGCTCCAGCTCTGTAACAGTCCCCACTGCTACCTAGGGACAGCTCCTCGAGCTCCTCAAGGGCAGGGCTATCCTCCTTAGTCCCCAGGCCAGAATACCCAATAACCCAGATGACTCAATAATCAATGTGGAAACTCAGAGTTAGTGTGAGGCCACAGTGGGAAAGGGCCATGAAGACAATCTAGGAGAGTTCCTATTGAGGCGGAGGGCAAGGGAAGGGTATTAAAAGAAGTGAATGGAGCCTAATGCTGGAGTCAGATATGGGTTAGGAGTACAAGTACTGAGGCTATGTCCAAGCACAGAGACAGCTAATTTATATGCATTAGCTCATTTTAACCCCTCAGCCAGGTGTGTTGGCTAAAGCCTGTAATCCCAGCCATTCAGGAGGCTGAGGTGGGAGGATTGCTTGAGCCCAGGAGGTCAAGGCTACAGTGAGCTATGATGGCGCCACTGCACTCCAGCATAGGAGACAGGGTAATATATGAGAGAGAGAGAGAGATATATATATACACATAAAAAATATAATCATTATTCCCCATTTTTTTAAATGAGGAAATGGAGGCCTAGTGAGTTCCTACTGCCAGGTAGTGGTGGAGGCCCTCAGGGGATGAGGAGCTGGGGTTCCTCCCTCCCCCTCCAAGGTTCCGAGAGTCAGCATGGCATGGCAATTACCATCATGGACTCTGGAGTAGACCTGCCTGGATTCAAACCCTGCCCATACACCTTCATAGCCATGTGACCTTAGGCAAATTACTTGGTCTCTATGCTTCTCCATTTTCTCATCTGTAAAATGAAATGCTGGACAGGACATGGAGGAAAGGGAACCCTCGTACACTGTTGGTAGGAATGTAGATTAGTACAGCCACTGTGAAGAATGGTATGGAGGTTCCTCAGAAAACTAAAAACAGAACTACATATGATCCAGCAATCCCACTGCTGGGTATATATTCAAAAGAAAGGAAATCAGAATATTGAAGAGACATCTGCACTCTCATGTTTACTGCGGCACTGAAGAACCAAGATTTGGAAGCAACCTAAGCATCTATCAACAGATGAATGGATACAAAACATGTGGTAAATATACACAGTATTCAGCCATAGAAAAGAACAAGATCCCATCACTTGGAACAACATAGATAGAACTAGAGAACATTATGTTAAGTGAAATAAGCTAGGCCAGAAAGACAAGCTTCACATGTTCTTGTTTGTGGGAGCTAAAAATTAAAACAATTGAACTTACGGAGACAGAGAGTAGAAGGATGGTTACTAGAGGCTGAGAAGAATAGTTGTGGGGTTGGGGAAGTGTTGGGGAGAAGAAGTAGGGATGATTAATGGGTACAAAAATATAGTCAGAATAGCTATATAGAATACAATCTAGTATTTGATAACAGGGTAACTATAGTAGTCAACAAGAATTTATTGTACATTTAAAAATAACTAAAAGAATTGGGATGACTGTAACACAAAGAAATGATAGATGCTTGAGATAATGGATACCCCATTTACCCTGATGGGATTATTATGCATTGTATGCCCATATCAAAATATCTCATGTAGCCCATATATACCTAATACACACCCATAAAAATAAAAAAGTAGGACTTATCAAAATTCAAAAAAAAGAAAAATATAAAAAAATAAAATGGTGATAACGATAACAGTAGCTACCACATAGAACTTCTGAAGATTAAATAAGTCAATACCATATACATCAGGGGTTGGCCCATCACATGTTTTGTAATAAAGTTTTATTAGAACACAGCCATGTTCATTCACTTACACATTGTCTATGGTTGTTTATGTGCTACCACAGAGGAGCTGAGCAGTTGCCCCACAGACCACATGGCCCACAAGGCCTCAAACACATAGTTACTACCTGGTTCTTTACAGAAAGTTTGCTGCCCCTCTATGCGTGAAGAGCTTATAGTGGTAGTACACAGAGGTGTCATAAGGGCTATTATTATTAATAAGCACTTGTCCCTGAGTGTCTCCATCAACGTCCCCCACTCTGAGATAACCTGACTGCCTGACATGCTATTTGCCTCCTCATTTCACCCAATTTTGAATTCATGGTTACACTGGACTATCTTGCACTAAACATTTATTGATTCAGTCACTTTTTGTAAATCATTTCTTTGCTGGGAACCTACCATAGGCAGACACTGATGAGGAAACAAAAATGCAGCACATGGGCCCAAATTCCCCATCCGCTGGAGCTCCGACCCATTCTCCATCCTCAGCCCGGCAATGCCCCATCAACCTCTTTCTCCCCCTACCCCTCTTCTCCTTCCCATTCCCAGCTCTAGAGCAGTGCCCGATGGAAACACACCTCCCAGGTGGCACCCACAGACCTGTATCCTTTATCAGATCCCATCAGCGCCTCTCTGAAGCCTTCCTGGCCCTCCCAAGCTCATCTGTACTCTACCTGGAATAAGTCGGCAGGCCCGAATCATCCGGGGATGTGGTATATGAGGCCATACGTAGTCTGGGAAAGCATATTATGTTAGTTTGATGATCTAAACGGTAATCACATCATCACATTTGTTGACTAGTCTCTCCTAAATCACTGCCCTCCTGCTCTTTATGTGACATTTGGCACTTCCTTCTTGAAACTCCCTGATCCCTTGGCCCTAGGGTTCTGTATTTGTTGCTTCTCCTCCCAGCTCTGAACCACACCTCTCAGTAGCTCCTTGCCAGCATTCCACTCCTACAGGGTTCCCCAAGGCTAGGTCAGCCTTCTGCCCTTTGTTCTTGACTCAGCTCAAGAACTTCTCCTCATTGGAAAGGCTTCTCTTCATCGGAAAGGCTGCCTACTGCCAGCTCAACTGCATTCCCAAATGGGGGTGGGTGTGCCCACTGCATGGAGCTATGGGGCTGTCATCTCAGACTCACACTTCTCTCCCCCTTCCCCCTTCCTGACCATCCTCCTTGCTTACAAAGAAGGTACAAAGAGGCCAGGAGCGGTGGCTCACTGTTGGGGTGATCAGACCCAATACCAGCTCATGGGGGTGACAAAGGCCGGCAGACTCAAAGGATTGAGAAAAAGACCGTTTGAGAGATAAAGGTGGGACACCAAGAAGCCATCGCAATCATGGAGGCTGGGACGTCCCCGAGCTCTGGGAGCCCACGCTATTTATTGGTAATCCAACAGAGAAACAGGCGGTGAGAATGTGGAGGTCAAAAGGACACGTTGCATTAAGCACATGATTTACAGCTGTGATGGTTTAGCATTTATATGGAACATGTTCTGTTACTTGAGATAATGGGAATAGGAGCCTAGGAGGGCTAGAAGCAAGGAGCCAGCAAGTCTAGACATATTCCCAAGGACATTATGCAAGTCCTGCCTCAGTTTCCCTCCCAACACTCAGCTTTTTCCCAACAGCTCACGCCTATAATCCCCGCATTTTGGGAGGCTGAGGTGGGTGGATCACCTGAGGTCAGGAGTTGGAGAGCGGCCTGGCCAACATGACGAAACCCCATCTCTACTAAAAATACAAAAAGCTGGGCGTGGTGGCACGCACCTGTAATCCCAGCTGCTCAGGAGGCTGAGGCAGGAGAATCAGTTGAACCTGGGAGGCGGGAGTTGCAGTGAGCCAAGACTGCACCACTGCACTTCAGCCTGGGCAACAGAGCAAGACTGCGTCTCAAAAAACAAAAACAAAGACAAGTACGAAGAGCACAAACACTCGTAAAGTGAATGAGGCTGCAGTGACCCCTCGATGCACAGCCAACAGACAACGGTTTAGATTTAGCTTGGAATTCAGAAACATTTTCAAATGAGGACTGAACCCAGGCTTTACCCAGCCCCACCCTCCAGGGCCTAAGGGTACTCTGAAGAAAGGGGAGAAACCTGAGACCACCCTAGACGGGCTACAGAACAGAAGTACCAATGAGTATTTAGAAACCGTGGCATGACCTTTTGGTGACTTTTAGCTACCAAAGGTCAACATCATTCTAGCGGTGCCCCACCTTCCCACAAATGCTCATCCACAGCTGCCTTTGTGTAAGTTTACATTTCCAAGGCTGACCACAGACATGTGACATACTGCCAACTGCCTACTGCCCAGAGCTGTGAGGGCTGTGGCTGGGGTACGTGTTGTGAGAGGCACACAGGGCAATCCCCTCCCACCTGGCGGCAAGGCCAGCTGTGGTCCAGTCCATGGCGGAAGCAGATGAGAGACCCTTCCTGGGGTGGGCTACCCCAGATACACCCCAGGCACACCCTAGGTGCCCAGCCCACATACAGGCAGGCATCCTAGAGTGTGACTTGAAAAATGCAGCCTTCAGGCTGTTGGGACTCATGGGCCTGATCAGGGCAACAGAAGAGGGAGAGCAGGTAGGGAGCCCAGAGAGGAGATCCAAGAGAAGTAGATAGATTGGGGGAGTGGATTCTCCCACCCTCTCCACCCCCCACCCCACAACTGAGCCTGTCAGCTCTGGAAGGACTTAAGGGAACAGCTACCCAAGTGTTGCCTTGTTTCACAGCGGAACTTACCAAACCGAATTTCATGCAGAAACATCAATAAATAAAAGAGTACACAGAATACCTGCTCTGGTGGAAGCAGGGCCTGTTGGGTTTGCTATGATCCCCAGGCCTCTGTCAGCTCTTCTGGTTAGTCCTAGGAGATCCACAGTTTGGTTTCTCAAGATAATGATGATAACAATAATGATAATAATAAAACCTGACATGTACTAGGAATTTCCAGCCTGCACTTTCACATACAATATCATACACAGTTCCACACTAACCCTGTGGCAATACTGCTATCCTCATCATATTCCCAATGAAGAGTCCGAGGCCTCAAGTTCTTAAACAACTTTCCCCAAATCACACAGCTAGTGCGTGGGCACACAGATTTGAACACAGACTTTCCAACTCCAAAGCCAGTGCTCCTCACTCTGTGTCACAGCTGGGAGAAAATGCACCACATCGCAGCCAACACCAAACAGGAGGGCTTGATGGCAGGAAGTACCACTTATTGGTTAGAGACCAGCTCTGGGGCCAGACTGCTGGGGTTCAACCCCTTCTGCCATTCGCTTACCTGTGTTACCCCTTCCTCATCTAGAAAATGGGACAATATGGGAGGCCGAGGCAGGTGGATTGTCTGAGCTCAAGAGTTCGAGACCAGCCTGGGCAACATGGCGAAACCCTGTCTCTACTAAAAATTACCTGAGCATGGTGGCGCACACCTGTAATCCCAGCTACTTGGAGGCTGAGGCAGGAGAATCACTTGAACCCAGGAGATGGAGGTTGCAGTGAGCCAAGATTGCACCACTGCACTCCAGCCTGGGTGACAAAGTGAGACTCTGTCTCAAAAAAAAAAAAAAAAAAAAAAAGACAATAATGGTACCTGCTACAAAGGCTTGGAGTTAAGATTAAATGAGTTAATCCACGTAAATTATTATCACACAATTCCTGGCACGTAAATAAGCACTTAATCACCATGCATGTCCACCCTGCCCTCCTAGCCAGCTTTATTCAGTGCCAGTCACATGCAAAGGCTGCACCTTATTGTATTATGGGAGTGGAGGAGAGTGGGTTACCAGGTAGCTCCTGTGCCCAGTAATTTTTCAGTCAAGGTAGGGATCATGCATATGCATATGCACAAAACTATAGCAGCAGCTCTCTGAGCAGTCAGGGCCCCAGATGCTCTGCTAAGAATCTGTTCTAGAACATGATGAAAATGCTGGCTTGGACATCTTACCCCAGAGGAAGGGGGTCCATTTGTTATAATATGATACTGATTAATACACTTCAGTATCATGATCTCTCAGTAGCAACTAGAATCTCATTTTCTAGCAAATTCCCAGGCTAGATTCTGCAGCATGAGGAGCACCAGTCAGATCACCGTGGCAGCTTCCAGGTCACCTTCTCTTATCTCTTGGAGCTTCAGGCTGGTGCTGGACCTGCTCTCTTCTATCTGCACTCATTCTCTGGGTGAGCATGTCCCACCTCCTGGCCTTACCAGCTATGGCTGACAATGCCCTGATTTCTATCTGTAATCTGGACCTCTCCCCTGAGCCCCAGACACACTCCACTGTTTAGTATATGCCTCCACATTGAATAGGCATCACAAACTTAACACATCCAATCCCCATGCAACCTGCTCCCCCTATAGCCTTTCTCCATCTCAGTGAAATGGTACCACCAATCACAGCGTCGCTTGGACCAAAAATTTTGGAGTGATCCTTGGGTCCTCTCTTACTCTCTATCTCACAACACCAAATCCCATGGGATCTTCCTTCCCAACATATCCCCCCACCCTCCTCCTCACCACTGTCAGCATAACCACTCTGGCCTAAGCTGCCATCATCTCCCCAGTGGTTACTGCATCAGTCTCCTAGCTGGTCTCTTGCTCTGCCTTGCTCCGCCTTGCTCCTTTACAGCCCATTCACAACCCAGCAGCCAGAGTGATGCTTTTAAAAACAGAAGCTGTCTCTGCTGCTCCTCTGCTCCAATGGCCCCATTGCACTCTGGGTAGAAGCCAGTGACCTTGGAGGTCAGGGCCCTCCATTTCTCTGCCCCTCCATTCTGTGTCCTCACTTCCTAGTGACTTCCCCCTTATCTACTCACTCTGGCAACACTGGCCTTGCTTCTTCTTGAACAGCAGGAGATGCTTCTGCTTGCTTTTCCCCTGCCTGGAATACTCTTCACCCTGGTATCTGAAGAGCTTCTTCCTCCACTTTAGGAATCTGCTCAAATGTTATCTCACAAGGGAGGCCTTTGCTGACCACCCTACATGGAAAACGCAACATCCCTGGCAGACCCATCTTCTACTGCATTTTCCTCCAATGCACTTATTACTGCCTAACATATTACTTGTTCACGTCTTTACTGTCTTCCCCTATCAGAATAGAATATAAGCTCCATCACACCAGGGATTGTTTCTTTGGGTACTGAGGTCCCAACACATAAAACAGTGCACATGGCCTGGTGCAGTGGCTCAAGCATGTAATCCCAGCACTTTGGAAGGTCAAGGCAAACAGCTCAGTTGAAGTCTGGAGGTCTGGAGTTTGAGACCAGCCTGGCCAACACGGTGAAACCCGTCTCTACCAAAAATACAAAAATTAGCCGGGCATGGTGGCGTATGCCTGTAATCTCAGCTACTCAGGAGGCTGAGGCATAAGAATCACTTGAACCAGGGAGGGGGAGGTTACAGTGAGCCAAGATCACGCCACTGCACTCCAGCCTGGATGACAGAGCAAGACTCCGTCTCAAAACAAAACAAAACAAACAACAACAACAAAAAAACAGTGCACATGATAGGTGCTTAGTAAATACTTAACAGAACGACTGTAACAGCTATTCCCCAGAAAGCAGGGCAGCCTCTCTCCTGCTAAGCATGCTTCTCACTGCCTAAACCTTTTCATTTCACCTGTGTGTAAGTGCTGAAATTCTACCAGTCCCAGCTGGAGAGAGCAAGGCTGGCTCATGATGGCTGACCTGGGGTGGGAGTTGGGGAGTCACTGTAAGGGGTGGGGGGACAGTGTAGCCACACAGGACCACAAGAGTAAAGCCTGAGCAGGGCTCCCCTCTGACACACTAATGTGAGCTAGCCTCTGGGTGAGGTGCTAAGCGGGAAGCTTTAGCCCAAGGGTAGCAGGCACCTGGGAAAGGAGGAAATGCTGAGAAAAATATATATAGATAGGCCAGCCAACAATTCAATGCAACCAACATTTATGGGGCCCTCAATTAGGTGCCAGGCATTGTACAAGGTGCTAGAGATCTAAAATCCCATTTGCCAGACTCCTTTTCCAGAGACTTCATCATGCCAACACAGTAACAGCACAAAGCCAGCTTTTCCCTCTCAGCTCACTCTGTTCAATGTTGATTTTAAACCTTTCTCTCCTCCACAAACCTTGACCACTCCCTCCAGTCTCACCAGGAAACTCTACTTCCTACTGCACAGCAAAAAAAAAACAGATCATCAGACCAGACCACCTCTACTTCCTGCCACCACACCTGCAAGTCTCCCTGCATGGGGCCCCTGCTCTGCCCCTTCCCTGCCAGGGTGGCGGCAGAGGTGACCTCTGAATTAGGCCAATCTCCCCACCTGTCCTCCACCTCTCCTGGATTCCTGGTCTTTTTGCCACTCCTCATATGAACAGAGAACCTTCCCCACTTACAGCCTTCGCCCTAAGGCTGGGTCTCCCTTTCCTGAAGCTGTTGTCTCTGCCGGAAACATCTTTCCCTCTCTCCCCTCCTCTTGCTGAGCTAAACACATTCAAGCCCAGATGAAGCCTCACATATGCAGCTATGCCTGTGTGTGCCTCCTCCGTCAAGTTAGGGTCCCCCCCACCGACTTACGACACGCCCTTTAACCACCTATACTTCTCCTTAACAACACTTGCCAGGAATGTAAAGAATTGTTTATGTAATTAATTATCTGTTCAACAATAGTCTTCCCCAGCATGGAGAAAGCAGTGCTGGAATTGTGTCTTATATTTTTCAAGGTGCAGACACAGAGCAAACACTCAAATATCTGAGTCAATTAACAGTTGCCACTTGGGGTGCCACAATGTTCTAGATACCACAGGAGCTGTACATAGGCTGTTCCACTTAATCCACACAGCAGCCCACGTTTGTAGATACTCATTGTATTATCCATCTTCATATTTTACAGATCGGGAACCCAAAGCCAGGGGGTGACACAATGTGTTCGAGGTACCACAGCTGGTAACTGCTGGGTAGGGATTCAGGCTTGTCTGCTGTCAAAGCCACCATGTCACACTCACATCTTACTCTCCACAGCTCACTCACTGCCTTAGATAAAGGAGGTACTCAATCATGAGGGATGGATGGAATGACCAAATACATCAATTTCTTTGGTCTTTAGTCACCATTGAGACCTACAAGCAAGAATTATAATTCCTCTTTTCCCAATGAGGAAAATGGAGGGGTTCAAAGGGCCACACAGCAGTAGGAGGCCGTGCTGGGCTGAAACCCAGGTCTTCTGGTTCTTTGTATAGGGCAATTTTCTCTACAACATAACTATAGTTAGGCACTGAGAGGACAGAACAGATGAGATTATGAAGAAAAGCTGTGCAGAAACAAGTTAACACAGCAAGCCTGACACTGCTATCTTTAGAAAGTTCTGCTCGCAAGGATGGCCCCTGGCTGGTGTCTGGAACATGGATTTCAGTAAGGTTCCCACCACCTGAACTGCTAAGAGTGGCTCACTGTGCTTAAACTGTCCAGGTAAACAATGTGTTTTGTTTTGAGATGGAGTCTCGCTCTGTCGCCCAGGCTGGAGTGCAATGGTGCGATCTCGGCTCACTGCAACCTCCGCCTCCTGAGTTCAAGTGATTCTCCCGCCTCAGCCTCCCAAGTAGCTGGGACTACAGGTGCGTGCCACCAAGCCCCCTATTTTTTTGTGTTTTTTAGTAAAGACAGGGTTTCACCATGTTAGCCAGGATGGTCTTGATCTCCTGACCTCGTGATCTGCCCCCCTTGGTCTCCCAAAGTGCTGGGATTACAGGCGTGAGCCACCGTGCCTGGCCAATGTGTTTTATGTGGAACACCTGTTTTTCTTCTGGAGTCTGGAATTTTGACATGTGCTAGATGAAGTATCTACATGACCAGCCCTCAGTAAAAACCTTGGGCACTGAGTCTCTAATGGGCTTCCCTGGTAGACGGTGCTTCACACCTGCTGTCACAATGCACTGCTGGAGAAATTCAGCACATCCTGTGTGATTCCCCCTCGGCAGTCCTTTGCAGAGTCTTTTCCAAGACTCTTGGAATTTTGCACCTGGTCTCCCCTGGGCTTTGCCCCATAAGCCTTTTCCCTTTGCTCATTTTGCTTTGTATCCTTTTGCATATGAATCATAGCTGTGAGTATGACCATCTGCTGGACGCTGAATCCTATAAGTCCTCCTAGCAAATCACTGAACCTGGGGATGGTCTTGGGGACCCCCAACACAGAAGCCTAACGAGATGAATTTTGAATTTGTTTTGAAAAGAGTGGCGGGGTATGGATTAATGGATTTGAACAGGAGGCATTCTAGGCAGGAGAAATGATGTAAGAAAAGGTAGGCATAGGCAAGTCAGGTGTAGAAAGGCCTACAAGTCTTTAGGCCAGGTACGGTGGCTTATACCTGTAATTCCAGCACTTTGGGAGGCCGAGGTGGGCAGATCACTTGAGACCAGGTGTTGAGACCAGCCTGGCTAACATGGTGAAACCCCACCTCTACTAAAAATACAAAAATTAGCCAGGACTGGTGGTGGGCACCTGTAATTTCAGCTACTCGAAGGGCTGAGGTGAGAGACTTGCTTGAACCCGGGAGGCAGAGGTTGCAGTGACCTGAAATTGTACCACTGCACTCCAGCCTGAGTGACAGAGCAAGGACCTATCTCAAAAAAACAAAACAAAACAAGGCCAGGCACAGTGGCTCACGCCTGTAATCCCAGCACTTTGGGAGGCCGATGGGGGTGGATCGCCTGAGGTCAGGAGTTCAAGGCCAGCCTGGCCAGCATGGTGAAACCCCATTTCTACTAAAAATACAAAACTTAGCCAGGCGTGGTGGCAGGTGCCTGTAATCCTAGCTACTCCAGAAGCTGAGGCAGGAGAATCGCTTGAACCTGGGAGGCAGAAGTTGCAGTGAGCCAAGTTGGCACCACTGCACTCCAGCCTGGGCAACAGAGCAAGACTCCATCTCAAAACAAAACAAAATAACAACAAAAAAGAAAGGCCTAGAGCTATTTAACAAGGCTTGAACAGAAATGATGATGAGAAAATCTAGCACTGCTGTTATGAGGTAGAAGAGATGAGGGCTAGAGAGGTCCACTTGTTAGGAAGATCCAGTGTAAGTGAACTGAAAGTGAACCACCTAGTCATACAGAGGCCCTATGGGAACTGTTAGTATCAAGGAAGTGGGGAAAGAACTTAGCCTTTGGCTGTCCACAGCTAATACATGGCAATAAATATCTCTAAAGGAGGTCTGTGGGAATGATACAGAGAATTTGAGGCAACATCCCGAAGTACTGGTTTTTGAAATAAAACATCTTAACATAAAGAAATCAGTCTGCTCCCAAATAATCTGCTTCCCATTCATTAAGGGTGACTAAAATGTTCTTCATCTTTTTAAAACATCTTTGCGGCCGGGCGCGGTGGCTCAAGCCTGTAATCCCAGCACTTTGGGAGGCCGAGACGGGCGGATCACGAGTTCAGGAGATCGAGACCATCCTGGCTAACACGGTGAAACCCCGTCTCTACTAAAATACAAAAAAAATTAGCCGGGCGAGGTGGCGGGCGCCTGTACTCCCAGCTACTCGGGAGGCTGAGGCAGGAGAATGGCGTGAACCCGGGAGGCGGGGCTTGCAGTGAGCTGAGATCCGGCCACTGCACTCCAGCCTGGGCAACAGAGCTAGACTCCGTCTCAAAAAAAAAAATAAAATAAAATAAAATAAAATAATAAAACATCTTTGCTTAAGTCCAATATTCCCCTCCCCCCCCATTTCTCCTATCTACCCCTCTCACTCCCTAGTGAGTTATTCCTAGAATAACTCCACCCAATGTTTTAATCACTTCTTTCATTCTGCATCTGCTTAGCATATAAGCCTTTGCTTTATATTAAATTATTCTGCCTTTAACCCAGGGAGGCATGGTAAGTTTTCCTAGGTTGCATCATAGATATCAACCCAGCCTCTACCTCAGAAATCCTAAAATCATGAAGACAGAAGAGCGACCTTCATGGCTGCTGCTTATCTTAAACCCATCCACCTCCCTCCATCCTCCAGGGTCAAGGGTCTCCCTAACAGAAGCATTAGAACACAGCCTGGCTGTTCTAAGCCATCCGCCTTAGTACAGGAGAACAGAAAGGGCTCTGGGTGGTGGCTTTGCATCAAGTCAACCTCATCCTGCTGTGCCTTCACATCAGATCCTGCTAAAGTAACTGGTCTGCTCCTGGCGATCAAGTCAGAGCTTGTATTTTTGTTTTCCAAATCTGTTGTATTTTTTTCCTGTGTTGGCTCTCTGCCAAGCACTATTCTTCCTGCAAAGCTGCCGCCTGCTCTGCCCACAAGTACTGAAAACTGGACTCCTGCCCTTGAAACCTGGACCATAGGGCCCCAGCCTCTGAGGCTGCCTGCCCCCTCTGCCTGCCAAAGACTCATCCCAGCTTATCCCCATCCCTGTCCCATCCCAGCTTCCCTACCCTGGCCCCTGAGGTCTACCTGGTTTAGAGATGGCAAAGTGGCAGCAATAGGCTAGTTTAAATGATGGTCTACTCGCCCCAGCACAGTGGCTCACACCTGTAATCCCAGCACTTTGGGAGGCCAAGGCAGGCGGATCACCTGAGGTCAGGAGTTTGAGACCAGCCTGCCCAACATGGCGAAACCCCGTCTCTACTAAAAATGCAAAAAATTAGCCAGCTGCGGTGGCGGGCGCCTGTAATCCCAGCTACTTGGGAGGCTGAGGCAGGAGAATCGCTTGAATCCCGGAGGCAGAGGTTGCAGTGAACTGAGATTGTGCCACTGCACTGCAGTCTGGGTGACAAGAGTGAAACTCCATCTCAAAAAAAAAAAAAAAAAAAAAAAAAGATGGTCTACTCTGACACACAGCAATTCTTCTGTTGGTTTTTAATTTAAATTTGATGCCTTTAGGCTAGGCATGCATTTTCCAGCTCCCCAGAAACCCCACAATGCTCTACAGCTATTAACCACATGGAAGGAGAAAACTAGTTTTACTGAATATCTGCCAGACTCCACGTTCTGTGTATATATTGACTCATTTAATCTTTCCAGCAACCCCAAGTGGCACACATTACTATTTCTATTTACCAGTGGGAATACAGACACTATAGAAGTTGGGCAACTTGCTCAGATTATATAACTACAACCAGCAAATCATAAACCCAGATTTGAACCCAGGCCTACCAGATTCTGAAGTCCACACTGTTTCTACTACACCATCATTGAAAGTAGCAGGTCTTGACCAGGCTATGTATTAGGGAGGCCCCTCTGCAGTAGTGTGAAAAGGAAAATTGAATACAGATGGACCTGGGGCAGGAAAACGAGTCAATGCTTAATTAAGGTTGCCCAGGAAAGAGTCCCTGTGGCCCTGAACTGGGAATAGATAGATCAGGACTGGCTGAGGGGGACAGGATAAAGGTGACTGAGGAACAGCAGCAATTTCTGCAACAGTTAGAACACAGAGAAAGAGGCGGCCTGGGACGAATGTCTAAGGTGCTCCTGAAACAGCATGGGGAAGATTCTGAATATTGCAAATCATAATGGTGAAGAAGAGAACTGGGTGAGGGATGGAAATTTGATCAGCCTTTCCCTAAGAGTGTTGGTTTAAGTCTTGGGAATGGCCAAGGGCTCAAGGAAAGAAGCACAGAGAATTGAAATCCAGCCTGAGGACCCAGGCTTGGTTCCATACCTGCATTTGCAGGACAGAGGAGGATAAGAAACTGGACGTCAAGGAAGGGAATGCTGGTGGGGGCGGTGTAGCAACCTCCAAGGAGGTAAGTAATAGCTGCAGCGTGGGCTGGTACGGGCTGGCGACTGAGGAGTACCAGGTCCTGGAAACCTACACAGAGCAATCAGAGCAGCACAGCAGGTGCACGGTGCCAAGTGAGGAGCGAGTGCAAGAGCTGGCCACTCTTTCCAGAAGCTTGTCAGTGAAAGAAAGAGAAGAGGGACTGGGAAACATGGAGTCTTCTTATTAACAGAAAACTCAGCTTGTAGGGGAGGGAAGAAGTCTGTGGGAGGGAGGGAGGGAAGAAGTCTGTGGGAGGGAGGGAGGGAAGAAGTCTGTGGGAGGGAGGGAGGGAAGAAGTCTGTGGGAGGGAGGGAGGGAAGAAGTCTGTGGGAGGGAGGGAGGGAACCCACCTCAGAGGGAGGAGGAGAGAGCTGACTTGGGAGTGTAGATGGAGAACGTGCTTTCGCCTTGATCTGGAGGAGAGCACTTTCTCCTTGAGAGGGAAAAAAAAAAAAAAAAAACGCCATGGGAAAAAATTCAGGAATGTTCTGAATTGCTAAGGAGGGAAGCTGATGGAGCCTGTGGTGTCAAGAAATCAGACATGGGGCTCTGCTGAAAGTGAGATGGCAGCCCTCGCTCCACACAGATATCCTGGGAGGGCACTCACTGGGCTTTGTCACTTAATACTGGGTCTCTAAGACCTGCATGTCACATGGATACTGCACAGTGTACAGACCATTTGCATATATACTGCTTTTGCTACAGCACAATCCAAGCATGCATCACTACCTGCCTCCAGGTACAAATATGCAAAATGTGCTCACCACTCTCACTGGAAACAGACTGAGTTCCTCTGTCAGGACTAATGAGTACTTTCACTTTTATCTCCTGCCCGGTCCTCCATGCCACTTTCTCACAAGATAGGACTTGCTGGAGGCCATGTGGGTCAAGGCTGCTGTGTGATCCTTCAAATAAAGCTTTCATCTGGGCAAGGCAACAAATTCATGCTGGCCCACTCCTGGGTGGTGGTGGCAGCAGCGGCAGCAGCGGCAGCAGCAGGTGCCTGCCAGCTCTGAGGACTGCCTCTCTCCTGCAGCGTGTTCACCTCTGCCCCAACACACACAGACACTCACCTGCTACACCTCTACTGGAGCTAGAACTCCTATCCAGAACCCCAGAAAAAGCCACAACCTGGGCAGATAAAAGCTCTTCAGAGACTGAGTCAGACACTAACCCCGATCAGTGACAAGGTCAGGCAGCTTTTGATGACTGTCGCGCTGGTTCTCTCGTCCTCCTCCTGCCCAGAATTCTGGCTTCCTTTAGTTAAGAAACTATGGGAAAAGCACAGGAATTGGAGAAAGAAGACTTGGAGTTGGGTCCTGCCCCAACCCTATATGCTGTGAGGTCTTTTAAATCACTTCTGAGCCTCAGCTTGCAACCAGGTAAAGTGGAAGGAATAGCATCTGCCTCTCCCTTCTCTTGAGGAGGTAGTGAGAAATTAATCAGATGAGATGGGCTTCTTGTAAGCTGTACAGTGTTATTCTAATTTCCGGATTTAAGCAAGTCCTGCAGCGAGCTCAACCTCTCTCTCCCAAGCCTACCCAGCACTTGTCCCTGGAAGCTCAGACCCCAAAGGAGACACACCCTGAATGAATTCAATTCGATTCAGCAAACATCTGTTTAGGCCTACTCTATGCCAGGTTCCAAGACACACATGAAAACAGACACGCGTCTTGCCCCGAGTTTGCCTGGCTGGGCAGAGCTAACAGAGTGGATGCCTGTTCCTGTGGTGGTTAGGCCAGAGCCTCCAGCAGAACTTGCTCCATGTTGCTGGGGACAGACCACAGAGGCATTATCAGAATCTGGGTCCCCTTGCTGACCCCTCAGACAGAGGAGGAGGTGGGCAGATATGGCTCTCTGAGAAGCCAGGGTGAGGGGCCTGGAGCAGGGGAACCAGACACCTCAATGCTCTGGGCCTGGTCCAGCAGTGGAGCTCAGGGACCTATTTACCCCCTCAGTGCTTCACCCTCACAATCTGAGAGATGTAGAGAATAAGCCTGCTCTCACGAGGGCATCATGGAGGACAAAATGAGAACAAAACGACAAGGGCAAAGAGAAAATGCTCTGCAAAGGAATGAGCTTTACAAACAAATAATTATTTTTCCTTCAAGGTGCTCCCCAGTAAAGCTGAGCTAATCACAGAAGGTTGGTCTAAGTACTGAGGTGCCTTTCCCATTGCTAGCCTAACAAGAGTGACTCTGAGGCATCTAGCTCCCCGACTGTGCAAATCATCCCCTCTGAAACATCCCAGTCCCTATCATTAGGACATTCAGTAGACGGCAGCTCTTTTTCACATTCTTTCCATCGCCCTACTACCCAAGTCCAGCGAGTGATGCTTGCTGACAGAGGGAAACACCACCATCCTACCCTGCCCATCACAACAGGCCTCAGCCCAGAGGCCGTGGGAGGAGTATCCTTCTCCATCACTTCCCCTGTTCCAGATGCTGGCTCAGACACTTTCTCCTGCCTCTGTCCAGGACCCAGGGATCTGAGAGTTGATCCATTCCACAGAGTTACAACAAAAACAGTAACTGTAACAAAATCAAAAACCTTTACAGAAGCTAGGCGTTTTCCACTTCCATCTTACGTGCATCGTTCCTGCAGCAATTTCTGTCTTTCTAGTTCAAATTAGAGTTAGGGATGGAAGTGTTTCCACCCAAACCACCAATTACATTAACACCCCTGTTTTCAGCTTTGTGAGTACATAAGGCAGAGCAGCTGTGCTGGGATTTGTGAGGTCCTAGCCCAGCCTTTTGCTGCCTAAAATTATCTCGCACACACCCAGAACTGTTCTATTCCCAGAAATGGTTCAACTAATTTCTTTGCATCTCAGGTCTTCCAGAGCCCTTTTAAAATGCAAGTATCTCTGGAGGAAATAATCATATTCCATTGGCCCCAGCCCAGTTCTCACACAGCACCTGCCCAATAAATATTTACAGAATTAACTGTTTACCAGATGCCTATCTTCACAGGAGGTGGGTCAGAGCCCAGGGCTATGGAGGGTAGGGGCTGCAGGGGCAACCCTGGCAGGGAGCCTCGCCTGGTTTCACCAACCTCAACGCTCGCCTGGTGCCACAGCGAGATAACTGAGTTCTCATGAAAGTAAATCTGAAATACCCAAATATGGAAACTTAGCAGAAGGAGGCAGAATGAGCAGAGAAAGTCGGCCGGCCAGAGTGGCCCAGTGGGACCCGCGGCAAGAGCTTGGCCCCGAACATTCTCAGAACCACGAAGACCCTGCAGAACAGGAACAAAGTGGAGACAATCTGGTACGGAGAACTCAGAATCTGCGAGTTCTCTGGGTGCCTCTGGGCAACTCCTTCCACCTCTCGGAACTTTGGTTTGCGTCAAGGCTCGTTAGAGCTGGCCTTCTGGGGGAGGGGGTATCTGCTTTCTAAAGGAAGACGCGTAAACGAACAGCTAGTGGAGGCTTCCATTCCTGGCAATCCTGACGTTTCATTCTGGAGTTGCTTTGATTGGAAAGCCCTGCAAAGGTGGAGGGGGTGCCTTCGGGTTCGGAAGGGGGCCAGGGCCTGGTTTGCAGTGCGGGTGTGCGGGACGTGCCTGAAAGTCCTCCCCACCAGCGCACCCCGACAGAACGTGGCCCCTCCGGTCCACAGCCGCCCTCTGGACCAGCTCCCCAGCTCGGGACCCCCAGTCTCCGCCCTCGCCACACCTCTCCCCGGCTAAGAAAACCCGCTCCGCACCGCACCCGCTGTCCCGGGGCAGTCGGCGGTCACCTGCCCCGCCGGTCTCCCGCGAGCCCGGGACCCTCCGCCTCCCTCGGCCCAGCCGCCGCCTCGCGCCCTCCCTGCCGGTCGGGGACCGACCGGACGCCAGCAGGCGCTTTCGGTTTCAAAGTAACTGGGACGAGATGAAAAGCCCTCGTCGGTGTCCCCACCCCGGACCTTCCGCCGCGAGGGTGCCCTGGGCGGCGATCCGCCGGACTCACGTGGGGCTCGGCGCGCGGCCTCCGCGGGGCCGGTCTGCAGGCGCGCAGCTGCTCCGGGGCTGCGCCCGGCGGCGGCGGCGGCGAAGCGGGGGCGAGGCCTGGGGCGGGGCCCGGGCGCGGGCGGAGGGGCGCGGGCAGGCGCAGGGGAAGAGCGGACGCGCAGGAAGGGGTCGGGCGGAGGCTGAGACCGTCACCCAGGCGGTTGGAAAGCTAACCTACCCGCTTCAGAACCGTTAGTATCTACAAGTCTAGTCATCTGATTTCCCTCACGTGCGTTCGAATTGTGGACGTCTTGCTCTTCCGTCAGGCAAGATAAGGCTCAGCCAGTCCTTTTCTGTGTTGACCTATTTGCTCAAGGCCTTGAGAGCTGGCTCAAATCAGTCCTTCCCGGACTTTCCTTCAGGGTAGCACAAATTTGCCAGCCCTCCTCTTGCTGTTGGCCTGTTGGCCTGTTGGCCTAACACCACCAATCTCTGAGAGTTGTAGAGCTCCCCGTTATGTCAAGGGTTGGCTTCCCAAGCATCTCCTGTGGTCCTCAAAACAAGCTGGTGAAGTAGGCCTGGTCATCCCCATTTTACAGATGAGCTCTCTGAGGGCCAGAGCAGCAACGTGGAGTGACGTACCCAAGGTGAGACACACTCAGCAAGCTCTGCAACTGTAACTTGAATCCAAGTCTCTCTCTCTCTCTCTTTATTTTATTTATTTTTTATTTCATTTTATTTTTTGAGACAGAGTCTCGCTCTGATGCCAGGCTGGAGTGCGGTGGCATGATCTCGGCTCACTGCAACCTCGGCCTCCCAGGTTCAAGCGATTCTCCTGCCTCAGCCTCCCGAGTAGCTGGGATTACAAGCATGCGCCACCACGCCCGGCTAATTTTTGTATTTTTGGTAGAGACGGGGTTTCACCATGTTGGCCAGGCTGGTCTCATCTCTTGACCTTGTGATCCACCCTCCTCGCCCTCCCGACAGGCCTGAGCCACCGCGCTCAGCCTGCGCACTCTTAAATATGAGCTCTTTCTTACAATATGTTCTCTCCAAAGGCAATGCATTCTATATAAATGAAATGAACCAAAATTCCAATTCTATCTAGATCCTTTACTTTCAGTTAGGCCACCGTGGGAAAAGTACTTGACTGTTCTGAGTTTCAGTTACCGTACTCGTCAATAAAAGGGGAGAATAATATACACCTTGGGAGTCAAAAACTCAGATGTGCTCAGGAGCTGGGCAGGAAACATACAGGAGGGAGGCAGAGGTGGTCATGGAGAAAGGAGGGAGGCGCTGCTGCCTCCAGCAGCAGGTGGAGGATCTAGTGGAGCAGCCACCACCCAGTGCCAGCCTATTGTTACCTGATCTCTTATTTCTCAAAAGAGCCAGAAATCCAGATCCAAACCTTTTTTGGTTGGTGAGTTAGATTAACCGCTCCGTGGGGGAGATGCACTGGTGGGTGTTGCTTCGCTACTCTAGATCTGTCTCATAATCTTCTCATGAGCATTAAATGAGACAGCATTCCTGTACACCTGACACAGAGTAGGTGCTTAGTGAACCCAAGTTCTCCTCTCTGTTCTGCCATACACTATAGTTTCCCACTCTTTGTGTGTGTGTGTATTTTTTGAGAGAGGTTCTCACTCTGTCACCCAGGCTGAGTGCAGAGGCATGATCACAGCTCACTGCAGGCTGGATCTCCTGGGCTCAAGTAATTCTGCCGCTTCAGCCTCCAGAGTAGCTGGGACTACAGGCACACACCACTACGCCCAGCTCGCCCAGCTACTTTTTTTTTTTTTTTTTTTTTTTAAGAGATGGAGACTTACTATGTTGCCCAGGCTGGTCTCAAACTCCTGGGTTTAAGCAATCCTGCCACCTCGACCTCCCAAAGTACTGGGATTAAAGGTGTGAGCCACTACGTCCCACCCACTTTCTCTTACAATTGCCTGCTTCTTGCCTCTCTTCTCATTACTTCCAAGCATAATAAAGTTGATAAAGGTTTTAGAAGTTACATCTCCTTTCACTGGCTAGAACATCAGTGTCTAGTATGCATACATGCAGGTATGCTCAGAATCGCTAGTACTGTCATTGACTGTGATTTGCTTCTCTCTCCTACTCCTCTCCCCACCAACTGAATAAAGCAGTCAACTGTTCCAAAAATTACATCCAAGCCTTAAATATGATGGAATAAAAGCTGGGATAGAGAGGTGGATCTTTATTGTGGTGGGAAATGAGGGCCGCATAACTCGAGGGCTGAGTCTAAGTAGAAAGGTAAAGGAATTTTAGATGGATATTAGTCAGAAGTCAATAACATAGTCCCAGTTTCCTTGTTGATCATAAAGTGGAATTTGAATCCTGTAAGTACGTAAATGCACATATAAAAAAATTAAATACCTTCAAGTGATAACTAACGTTTATTAAAGTTTTTGGGTTTTTTCTTTTCTTTTTTTTTTTTTTTTTTGAGATGGAATCTCGCTCTGTCACCCAGGCTGGAGTGCAGTGGCATGATCTTGGCTCACTGCAACCTCTACCTCCTGGGTTTACACGATTCTCCTGCCTCAGCCTCCCAAGTAGCTGGGACTATAGGCGTGCGCCACCACACCCCAGCTAATTTTTGTATTCTTAGTAGAGATGGAGTTTTGCCATGTTGGCCAGGCTGATCCCGAATTCCTGATCCCAAGTGATCCACCCACCTCGGCCTACCAAACTACTAGGATTATAGGCATGAGCCTCTGCGCCCGGCCTATTAAGTTTTATATACCAGTTTCTGTGCTCGGTACTTTTTCATGTTAACTCATTTAATAATCAACTCCATTTTATAGATGGAAAATCTTATCTATTGAGCAATTTGCCCAGAATCACAAAATTATTAGTTTGAGAGAGGCAGAATTTGAATTCTGGGAAGTCTGGTTCTGGTACTCCTAGCCACTACACCCTACCCCTCAAATAAATGATTGGTGTGAATTCAAACAAAACAACTTAAAGACAAATTGTAGTACTTTTAGTGTTTTGAAAATATTCAGCATTAAGTTCAACATGATATCTAACATTGAACAAAATCCAACCTTCAGACTAAATTCAGTTACAAAATAAGACCAGGGCTGAACTCTACACTACAGTTTTATGCAGAAGGAAAGGGCTAACCCTTTTATCTGTTGCTTCTAGACACTGTAATATTGCTCTAGATGCCCAAAGACATGGATTTCAGCTGTTTAATTTGCTGTATAAATTAGGATGAGAGACTGCAACCCTGGCTGCCAATGTAAAGATGGTGCTGATGGAGAGGCGAGGACGCCGCCTACTGGAATAGTAGATGGATGCATTATCTTCCTCAGGCTGCTCCTCTGTGACAAGACTGATCAATGTAGTGAGTTAGTTAGCGGGGCGAAAGTTCGTACTTCCCATCACCTAGGGATCAGCGAGATCAGATAAGGAGGGAAAATCCTCTCCTTGGGTCATAGATTGCACCTTTGACTCAATTGCAAGTTACAATGGAAAGTCTTTGTCTGTAATAGAACCACACACGGAAAGTGTGATATACTGTAGCAGCAAACCACTTCCAGGCAAAAAGCAGATCTCAGGGTCTTGTGCACAGAGAACACGCAGCTTGCTCACTAAGTAGGTGTTGTATTGAGACAAGACATGAATGACTGGTTCCTTTGCTTCCATCAAATAACCTTTAGCTCAGCTCTGCCTGTCAGTGTGCTGACCACCACAAGAAGAGAGGCAGGGAGTACTGGGATGGGGCAGGGAGCTTCTCTTGGGACCAATGTAAATTTTTTGTAAGCCTCCCTTTGCAAAAGAGCCTGTGTATGTGCATTCAGCAGCTGCACCTTTAACTCAGGAGCTTAAGAAAAAAACCATGTTTCTTTTGTTCTACCTTGCTTTACTCTATTGTTATCTACTATGTTATAGGGTCAGCACCACTCTAAAAAAGCAGACCTCTACTGTTCCTATGGCCTTATATTATGTATTTATTCCAGGGGATCCCCTGCTTGATACATAAACACACCCTTCCTTATTCCTGTTCATGGTTTGATTGTCTGATGGTCAGCCTTGGCTGGAGAAATGAGATTTTTATTGTTTTTAAATTAGGCCTCCTGTCTTCATTGTACACCTGGCTAAGTATGAATTCTGTCCTCTTTGACAGTTTCTTTAATAAGATTCACACATGCAATTCCTGTCACTACTAGGAAACCATTTTAACATATTAATTCTGCATAATCACCAGAAGGCATTACAATATAGATTTAAAAGTTATTATTTAGCCTTAGGAATCATGAAGTAAGATAATAGGTTTGATTGGCACAGTTTGGTCTTGCATTTTGTAATAGGTTGGTAACAAGGAAGACCATTTATTTGGTATTTATTTTTGAGAATAGTGCTTACTCTGTATGCTGAGATTTCAAGCAATGATCTTGGAACCCTGGTTAGTCACATCTTCCATTTCACAGAAAACAGGACAGAAGCATTAGAAAGAAAGGCATAAGCTCAGGAAGGGCCCATCCTGGGAAAAAACACAAAGTTCAATCGTTCCTCAGTATTCCATGACCTTGCCACTTCTATCCTCTGAAATCTCATGCTACCTTCTGTTGGCACAAATGAGGGCCTCTCATTGTGACACAGCTTTTGTACAGCCCTTCCAGTTCCATACTTCTTCTTCCTTGTTTAAACAACTTTGCTGATGTACTTTTAATAACATAAGATTCACCCAATTGATGAATTTTAGTAAATGTATACAGTTGTGCAGCCATAACCACAATGAAATTTTAGAACAAATCCATCGCCCCCTGTGTCCCTTTGCAGTCAGTCCACACCCCCAGCCCTGGCCTCAGGCAAGAGATCTCCTTTGTCTCCATAGCTTTGCATTTTTTTGAAAATTAATATGAATAAGGCCAGGCGCCGTGGCTCACGCCTGTAATTCCAGCACTTTGGGAGGTCGAGGCAGGTAGATCATAAGGTCAGGAGTTCAAGACCAGCCTGGCCAACATGGTGAAACCCCTTCTTTACTAAAAATACAAAAAAATCAGCCGGGCATGGTGGCAGGCACCCGTAATCCCAGCTACTCTGGAGGCCTGAGGCAGGAGAATCACTTGAACCCAGGAGGTAGAGGTTGTGGTGAGCCAAGATCACACCATTGCACTCCAGCCTGGGCAACAAGAGCAAAACTCCATCTAAAAAAAAAAAAAAGAAGAAAATTAATATGAATAAATATGTAGCATTTTGTGTCAAGTAGGAAAATACTTTTGTGATTGATCCATGTTGGTGCATAAGTCAATAGTGTTTTATTTCTTGTTGACTACCTTATACCACGAATAAAAATTAAACAGATGGAGCATAAGATCTAAATATAAGAACAAAACTATAAATTTCTAGAAAAAAACACATGAAAATATATTATCAAAGCATGATCCATAATAAAAAAAAAATTGTATTGATAGACCATTTTGTTTATTCCCCAAGTGATAGACATTTGTATTATTTCTAGTTTTTACAATTATAAATAATGCTGCTGTAAACATTTGAATAGAAGTTTTTGTGTGCACATAAATTTTCATTTCTCTTTAGGTAGATGCCTAGGAGTAAAATTAATGGGTTGTATTGTAAGTGTACATTTAGTCTTTTAGATGTTGCCAAATAGGTTTCCAAAGTAGTTGTATCATATTACATTTCTACCATCCATGTAAGAGGGTTCCAGTTTCTTCACATCCCTGACAACACTTGCTATTGTCAGTTTTTTTTTTTAATATTAGCTATTCTAGTGGGTGTTACAGGTAGCTCATTGTGGTTTTACTTTGCATTTCCTTTATGACTAATATGTGATCATCTTTTTATGTACTTATTTTCCATTTGCATATCTTCTTCAGCAAATGTGTATCCAAATCTTCCACCACCCCCCTCTTTTTGTTCTATTACTGATTTGAAAGAGCTTTTATATTTGAATTGTAAGAGTTCGTTGTATATTCTGGATACAAATCTTTGATCAGACTTATGTTTTGCAAATATTTTCTCCTGGCCAATGGCTAACCTTTTCATTTTCTTGTGTCTTTTGAAAAGTAACATTTTTAATTTTGATGAAATACAATTTATCAATTTTTTTCTATTATGGATCATGCTTCAGTGATATATTTTCTTGTGTTTTTTCCTAGAAAGTTATAGTTGTTCTTTTTCGTTTTGTTTTTTGAGACAGAGTCTTACCCTGCCGCACCTAGGCTGGAGTACAGTGGCACGATCTCAGCTCACTGCAGCCTCCACATCCTGGGTTCAAGTCATTCATTCTCCTGCCTCAGCCTCGCGAGTACCTGGGATTACAGGCATGCGCCACATACCCGGCTAATTTTTTTATTTTTAGTAGAGACAGGGTTTCACCATATTGGCCAGGCTGGTCTCAAACTTCCAACCTGAGGTGATCCTCCCGCCTCAGGCTTCCAAAATGCTGGGATCACATGTGCGAGCCGCCGTGCTCGGCCGTTTTTGTTCTTATATTTAGGTCTGTGTTCCATCTCATGTTTATTTTTATGCATGATGTGAGGTAAGGATCAAGGTTTATTGGAGGTTTTTTTTTTTGCATGCAGATATTCTATCATTTCTGCCTTGAATTACACTGACACTTTCATTGAAAATTAGTTGATCACATATGTGTGAGTCTATTTCTGGACTCTTTATTTTGTTCCATTGATCTGTATGTCCATCATTATACCAATATCACAATCTTGGATTATTGCATCTTTATAACAAATATGGAAATTAGTTAGTGCCAATCACCCAATTTTGTTCTTCTTCAAAATTGTTTTGTCTGTTTTAAGGAGTTGCTGCCTGTTTTTGTAAATAAAGTTTTATTGACACATAGCTATGTCTGTTCATTTATAAATTTTCTCTAGCTGTTTTTGAACTAAAATGGCAGAGGTTAGGAGTTGCAACAGTTTGTGGACCACAAAGCCTAACATATTTACTATTTGGCTGTTTATAGAAAAAGTTTACTGGCTCCTGGTCTAGGTCCTTTGCATCACCATTATAAATTTCAAAATTAGTTTGTCAGTCTGTGCAAATTAAGCCTGCTAGGATTTTTATAAGAATTAGATTGAATCTATAAATCAATTTGAGGAGAAATGCCATTTTAACAATATCAAGTCTTCCAATCCATGAACAGTTATTTAGGTCTTATTTCTCTCAGCAGTATAGTTTTTGGTGGACAAGTCTTGCACATTTTTGTTTATTCCTAAGTATTTTTTTTCTTTTTGATACTATCATGAATAAAATTTTCTTAATTCCATTCTCAGATCAGTTGTTGCCATTATATGAAAATACAATTGATTTTACATTGATCTTGTATCCTCTGATTTTCTTAAGCTTGCTACTTGCAAAAACTACTATTCTAGTTTCTGCAGGTTTCTTGCGATTTTTTACATGCAATTTCATGTCATCTACACATAAAAACAATTTTAGTTTTTCCTTTCCAATCTGTATACTTTTTTCTTGCCTATTGAACTGGCTATAACCTCCAGTAAACCACTGAATAGAGTTGTGAGTGCAGACATCCTTGCATTGATTTCCATCCTGAGGGGAAGCATTCAATTAAGTGTGATGTTAACTGTAGGCTCCTTGTAGATGCTCTTATCAGGCTGAGGAAGTTTCGTTATATTCCTAGTTTTCTAAGTTTTAATCATGAATAGGTGCTGGATTTTGTCAAGTATCTTTTCTGTGTCTATCAACATAATCATATGCGTTTTTTCCTTTATTTTATTAATATGATATATTGCAATGATTCTCGACTGGAGGTGATTTTGCTCCTTATGGGACATTTGACAATGTCTGGAGACATTTTCGATTGTCAGACTGGGGAGGTGGGTTCTACTGGTATCTAGTGGGTAGAGGCTGAGGATTCTGTTCAACGTTCTAAATGCACAACAAAGAATTATCTAACCTAAAATGTCAGTAGTGCTGATATTGAGAAAAATGTCATGTGCACATGAAAAGAGTGTTTGTTCTACTGTTGGGTAGAATGATCCCACATTTCAATTAGGTAAAGGTGTGTTATTCAAGTCTTCTATACTCTAATTTTTGGCTTCCACATTCTATCAGTTATTGAGAGATGGTGTTGAAATCTCTGACTATAATGGTGAATTTGTGTATTTCTTCTTGCAGTTTTATCAGGAATCCTCTTGATGAACTGCCCACCTTTATCATTATTAAATGACCATCTTTAACCCTGATGACAGTCTTTGCTTTGAAATCTTTTTCTGACATTAATACAGTCACTCCAACTTTCTTTTGATTAGTGTTAACACTGTATATTTATCCATTGTATTAGTTTTCTATTGCTGCAAAACAAACCACTGCCAAAACTTAGCAGCTCAAACACACTTAACTCAGAGTTTCTGTAAGGAATCTGGATGCATCTACTTTAATCATAGGCTGCAATCAAGGTGTTAGCTGGGTTCTGGTCATCTCAAGACCCAACTGGGGAAGGATCCATTTTCAAGTGCACATCGTTGTTGGCAGGATTCAGTTCCTGGCAGGTTGTCCAACTGAAGGCCTGAGTTCTTTGCTGGCTCTTAGCAAAAGGCTGGCTTCAGCTCTTTGTCACATTAGAGGTTCCTTAATTCTGTGGGCTTTTGTCATACATTTACTCCCACCTGCTGGTAGCTCCTCCTCTGGCTTCCTAGCACTGCGCTAAGGGTTATTTTGGTTTTTCTATTTCTTGTCATTTCAGTAAGACTGGTGGGGGAGATTATGGGAAAGAAAAGTAAAAGACTATGTCCAGTCTGTCATCTTGAACTGAAATTAATCTCTCCTTTTTGCACTGCACTTTAATTAAAAAAAAAAAAATGAACTGAGATTGCACCATTGCACTCCAGCCTGGGTGACAGAGCGAGACTCTGTCAAAAAAAAAAAAAAAAAAAAAAAAGTCAAAATATATTTCCCTTATTAAGAAGGGTATGGTATAAGTAGACATGTAAAAACCTCTAACATACATTGGACAGGTACTGTATGCCCCAGTTTATATATTCCTCCCCAAATGAGGAAAATGAGGCTCACAGAGGTTAAGTTGTTTAGTCAAGTTGGAAAACTCATCATATTAAGGTTGGTGGGCAACTATTTTGCATACATAGGCCACAAGCCCTCAATGATTCTGATTGTTTTCACTCTTTTGGAAAAGATGAAGGGGTAGGATATCAACAAAAATGGTCTTTGGATTAAAGGCCTCTTCAAGCCAAATCCTGTCAAATAAGAAAGCTGTTCTGGGTAGTAAACTAGACAGATCCCTCAAGAGATACCTTGTGTTGTGGTATTATTCAGCATCTTCTTAGTTATTGGTAACTGTACCTTACAAGTAAGATTAAATTGTACAGAATAAACATTTCACCTTTCTTAAAATAGTCCAAAGGAAGGAAACATATGAAGCATTCTGAGACATCAACTTTGATGTCATTTACATTGTGAAGACTGTTCTTAGATCCCTCTGCTTCATATCACCAGCATTTTTTCCTTAGAGACCCTGCACAACCAGATTCCTGCTTTAGGATTCTGAAGTTTAAATTACTGCATTGTAAAGACCTGTTCCCTTTATTAATTAACAGTTGTCTACTTTAAACCTAGTAATGACAATTGGCAAACATCTCCCCCAATATTAACTTCTGATCTTCACTGTTTCTCCCTTAGCTCTGTAGGACTTAGGAGAGCAAAAAAGGGCAGATAAAGCCACATGGCCCCTTAGACACAAACTCACACATTTAGGAGCATTCCTTGTCGTGTTTAATTCTCAAACTCCATTGTCGCTAATATACTGCTGCAGAACATTCCTTCCCTAAGGCAGTTATGACAAAGAAGTAAGTTGTGGGGAGTTATACATGACCTACTTTTTCCTAGAAGAAAACAGTTTAGGTACTACCATACATCAGATGTCAAAAGTTTCTTGTAGACATTTTCTAATATGGAATGGTTTCTCGAACTTGATTCTTGGGTTCTTTCTGTATTCATTTATTGTTATTTTCTTATAAACGACGTAATCTATAATGAATGGCTAAATTTAAACACACACATTTTTCTTGTGTGTCCTCTAATAAGAATGTATTTGTCATTTATTTTGGGCATGCAGAGAGAGAGAGAGATTCTGTTTAGAGTTCTAAGTCAGATTATTCTTCTTTTTGAGGCGATCCTGACATCCCAGTGTTAACTAGTTAGCAGTTATTAATATTCATAACCTTTTGATAACGGGAGGGAACATAAAATTAATACAACATACTTAATAACTAAACTAGGTACTTTAGCCCAAGTACAGTCATGCACCACACGACACTTCGGTCAGTGACTGCAAATACACTGGTGTTCTTTAAAATTATAACATCAGCAGGGCATGGTGGCTCACACCTGTAATCCCAGCACTTTGGGAGGCCAAGACAGGTGGATCACCTGAGATCAGGACTTCAAGATGAGTCTGGCCAACATGGTGGAACCCCATCTCTACTAAAAAATGCAAAACTTAGCCAGGTGTGGTGGCGGGCACCTGTAATCCCAGCTACTCGGGAGGCTGAGATAGGAGAATCACTTGAGCCTGGGAGGCAAAGGTTGCTGAGCCAAGATCGCACCACTGCACTCCAGCCTGTGCAACAGAGTAAGAACCTGTCTCAAAAAATAAATATATATAGTATTTTTACCATACCTTTTCTATGTTTAGATACACAGATATTACCACTGTTATAACTGCCTATGTACATTACTACAGTACATACAGTACAGTATACAGTACAGCATATTACTGTATACCATAGGACTGTTGCCTAGGTGTGTAGTAGCCTTTGCCACCTATGTTTGTACAAGTACAATCTGATTCACAGCACAACAAAATCACCTAACAGCACCTTTCTCAGACCATATCCCCATTGTTAAGGGACATGACTGTACTTGCAATTTTGAATATTCTTAAAAATGATAGTCATGTTCTTGGCTTGCTCTCTACATCCATTCCTAAAAAGAATGTAGGCCTACATTAAGACAAAATTTCATATTATTTCACCTTTATTTTATATTCTATTTTACTCAATTGCAAGCTTATTAAGAACAAGTTTTGATCATAACTTACCCTTACCTCATCCATATTACACTAGAATTATATCATATAGAAAAACATTTTTTCCATTAGTTTTATAAGACGTATCCACAGTGTGATTTATTTTTAGTTATGTAATTTTAAAAAACCACTTTGGTGTAGATTTTTCAAAAATGATAAGCCTGAAATTAATTGTCATTAAAAGATTTCTAGTTTTGCTTTTATAAAAATCATTATTTCAAATTTCACAGTGAAGAGGTACTGAATTCCTCATAGGACATGAAATTATATAAAAATAGAAGACATAGACATCTTTAAATCTTTAATCCTTTGATTAAGCAGCAAGCATATCACTCTTCCAGGCCAAACACTGCTTAAACAAAAAAGAAAAATAATGACGTGCAAAATATTTACAAAATATGCAAAGCACACAATAAAGACATCTCACTATATACATGTGTCATATTACTAATGAAGCTAAGGTTTTTCTACTGTGTGCTCTAATGCATGTAAATCAAATTACAGCACATCCCTCAGATACAGCACCTTGGCCCATGTCTGGGATAGAACAGATTTTTTAATGAATCACAATATACTGAACAGCTGGACAGATGCTGGTGCTGACCAACTTGACTGACATATCCCACATATTGTGTACTGAAGGTCTACTGACAAGAGACAAGACAATAAACGCTGTAAAGGTATAGTATGCACATACGTAAGACAATTTAAGTGCTTTAAAAAAATGCTTTAGATATTTGAAGATACATAACTGTCCCTGTGGCTTTTAAAGAAAAAATAAGTATAAATTGTTGAATATTAAGAATTTTAAATCAGCTAAATTCAGGTCCAAGAACTATTTAAGATGATTCAATGAGAAAGAACCTAACCTGGAAAAAGAGTTTCAGATATGCCAGTACGTAGGGTATTTATGGAAATAAGTGGTCTAAAATTAAAGATTAAAACTAATCAATGAACTTAAATCTATGGCACTTTAAGGCTGTGGAGCCAATGATAGGGAATATTTTGGGAACACATGATCTTTCAAAACATAAATTAGGGCCTTATGTTGACTATTATTTTGTGAAGTATTCTACATGTGATAAGAATGTGAATGTGCAAACATTTAGCCTATGTCCACTAGTATAGCAATCTAAGTGATCTGTCCCTTTGCACAAATAATGATTCCAATATGAAATCATTGTATCAAAAATATTAATTACACATTGTTGAAATACTATCACTTGTAAAATATTCTTTGTAAGGACTTAATGATTATGGGTTGAATTAAGAAGACTTGATGTCTTTTGTGTTCTTCTATAAAAAGGGGTCTCAGCATTTTTAGTTAACAGCACAACTGTGACAATATACTGATACATCTTTAGATAACACAGAACAAATTCTTAAATTTATTTTTGAAATAATGTTGATGATTTAACCCTAAACCAATCCCACAAATACAGGTTGGCTGCAAGGAATACACAAATGTATCCAAATAGTACAATAGAGATTTATCAAGAAAACACTTTTCATATTAAATGCAGACCATATTATTAAGTATAAGGGCAATTTTAAGTTCAGAAACCAAACACGAAAAGGGTACTGTAAATAAATGCTTCCATAACCACTGTGTCTACATAACTAACAAAATATAATTCTTCTCTGAAGTCCCCAGATGTAGGCAACTACTAGTTAAAAGCAGATAGCATTTAGAAACAAAAAAAACCCAACTCCATTTTCAAGGAACTTAAAGAGATTATATTTCAACAAATTAAGTCCTCATTTGTATGCAAAATTATTCTTCCAATCCTCTCATTACTGATAGATGATGAGTCAATGACCTTTAAACAAGGACTCTGCGCTAGGACCCTAAAATGTATGTTAAAGGGTTAGTAGGTTCAGTACATTCTTTGTGGTTTTATATAATTGCTTTGCAATTGATTAAATTGCTTTCTTTTAAAGGAACATATTAAAATTCCTTTAGAAAAAAAAGCAACATTTTTTGAAAGAAGGGATATGCAGCTATAATTTCTTAAATATGCATAAAATGAACATATGTCAAAATCTGAAATGCTGGCTATTCTTGCACTCCTAACATAGGAAAATGTTTTTAAAAAATTAAATTAAAGAAAAAAGCCGAACATCCTTAACTTAAGAAACTTAAGGAGTTTTCACAATTCCTAAGTCAATATTCCTGTACTAAGAGCCTTGACTATGAAGAGGCAGGAATATAAAGAACCTCGATAAAATAAATACAGTAAAAACAAAACAAAAACTTGGTATATAGAATACTTAAATCTTTTTTTTTTTCCTTTTATGAGTTCAACATTGCTGAACATATACTCTAGAAAGGAGGCTAACTGGAGGCTTTTTGTTGTGTAACATTTTAGTCTAGTGGACTGAAAAATTTCTTAGACATCCACTTATGCCAGTCCACTGCCACAGAACTAGTTCGCAGCCTCAGTATCTAGAAATGATTATTCTTTCCTCTTTTTCATCAGTCAGATGAGCATTGGTATAATGATGGGGTGAAAAGTTACTGCAGCTCTGTCCAATTTAATTTTTAGTGCAGTGAGGACTGTGAATCTGTCTGAATTCCAATAAGTGATGGTGGCTGTTGACCACCAACCGTGGACAACACTGGTCTTGGGTTTAGACGGGGTGGCATAGAATTAGCAGGGCGAATAAGAGGTGGTGGAGGCTGATTTAAAGTTGGCCGGGGCTGGATGAACCGAGCCTGCTGCTGGAGTGGAGGAGGCTGCCGGTGAAGAGCAGGGGCAGCAGGCAGTGTTGGACGAAGAAGTGGTGGAGGCTGGTTCAGAGTGGCAATAGGGGCTGTTGGTGTTGGAGTGGATGATGGGACAGGAGGTGATGGACCCAGTGTCCGAGGAGCCTGTGGGGTCTGTGCCTAGAGGTGAGGAAACAAAAATACATGTATGAGATGTAAGTCCTAATGAACTTAATACAATATAGTTTGGGCTGTCACAGGAAAAACAAAACAAACAAAAACAAAACAAAAACATAACACCAGTGTTTATTGGAAGCACAAGCTTCTTTTATTTTAAACAAAACAAAACAAAAAACCAAAAACCAACGAGGCTACCAAACAGGCATCTTTATTTGTAAACAGCTTAACACTGGAAATAAAAATAAGACTATGAAAGAACAATACACTCCATTCTTCTAGAATCAGAACTTAGCATGTCATTATGACTTAAGCGTCACGAGAGATGCACCACTGAGTAAGTGTATTGTCAACCTTTCATGCTCAATTTAGCTAGTCCTCTTGACAAATTAACCTTACAGAATACCACACAAAATGGTGATTCCTCAACTCATATTAGCTGAAATTCCATACACAAACACACCTCCTCTTCTTCATCAGTGCTCTTCCCTGATGGCACATTAGAAGCACTTTTTGTCTCCTCCCCTAAAGTAGAAGCATCACCATTAGAAGCCTGGGTTCCTTGTTCTGCTTCCCACTCCTGCAATACCTCCTCTAAGTTAAACCGACGCCTGTAGTTTACAAAGAAGTTCTTCACTTGGCCAACAGTCTTGTTGCCAATTACATCTGCAATAGCTTGAAAATCTTTACCATATTTGCGGACACCTGGAAGGCAAAGTAAATAATACACCTGTGAAGGATCAATAAGGAGAGCTGTGTGTACTATACATCATGCACACACAAAAGATACCAGCAATGACAATCCTTTCTGACAAACTCTGCTCAGTTCTCAATTCTGAGATAGAGGCTAAGATATCAGGGTCACAGATGAAAACTATCAGTTATGTCATTTCATCGAGCCAGCCACTTGCCTTCAACTGAACAATCAGAAACTTACCATTTTTTACATACTCAGTTATTTTCTCCAATCCTCTCTTGAACTCTCAAATACAGTCCATTTATTGTAAAGCATTGAATTCTTTGTTCCATCCTCAATTCCACATTCATTTATTTCCCTAGTAGCCAGTCACCTAAATTTGAGCAACATCGTTTGTAAACAAAACTGGATGGGAATGAGCCATCTCTCTTATCCCCTCAATGGACTGAGTGAGTAGCCTTAGGGTTCCCCCATTAAGAAAAGCATTATAATTTTGGTCTTAATACTAACTTCAACATGAATACTTGCCTATACCACCAGGGTACCAACAAATTGAAATTAGGTAAGAACTTAAACATGAAAAGCAGGAGAATCATCACAAGTTGGTGGATTTTTAAAAGGGAAGTTTTTTTTCAGAGTCAGTTGGATTTTAACTCATCTAGTACTTTTAAAGACTGAATGGATGTAAGATTATAGCTTAAAGAATAACGTAACAGTAATGACTACCTGAAGAGCACTTGTGCTCATCATCACTACCTTAAACTTAAGAAGGGATACATATTGTTAATTGAGAACCTAACTTTACACTAAGGAAGTTTCATTATAATGAAGGGTAATAATTGATTTAAGAAGTTGAGATTGTTAACTATACTATAGAATTTTAAATAGATAGTAATTTCCTCTTAAGGGAATTCTAAAAGAAGTTCACAGACTCATTCTAGGAGATGCACTTAGCTCAAAACAGAATAGAAAATAGAAAAGTTGTTGAAAATTTTTATAATTTGATAACTGCTTTTAAAAATACCAGAAAACAGTAACTCATTAATGAAAGAGATGAGAAAAGAGACAAAAATATGGGGGCTTAAATAAACAACATGTATATGATCACAGATGAGAGAATATATGGATATGTTAATACCCAGCAGAAATGCTATTCTTACCAATACCAACTAATATGAAATACTCAGTTACCCTAAAGCACTATCATGATGTAACAATCCTACTTTTAAATTCTGCTTTATTTTAAATTGAGAATTTGGAAATAAGCATCTCTGACTACATTAAACTAGCTGGGCTTGACTCTAAGGGGAATTCCTTTATCTAAGGGCACTCTGGACAGGAGGTCTGACACTACTATCCTCTAATTATATCCCTTTTTTTTTTTTTTTGAGACGGAGTCTGGCTCTGTCGCCCAGGCTGGAGTGCAGTGGCCAGATCTCCGCTCACTGCAAGCTCCGCCTCCCGGGTTCGCGCAATTCTCCTGCCTCAGCCTCCCGAGCAGCTGGGACTACAGGCGCCCGCCACCTCGCCCGGCTTATTTTTTTTTTTTTTTTTGTATTTTTAGTAGAGACGGGGTTTCACCGTGTTAGCCAGGATGGTCTCGATCTCCTGACCTCGTGATCCGCCCGTCTCGGCCTCCCAAAGTGCTGGGATTACAGGCTTGAGCCACCGTGCCCGGCCATTATATCTCATTTTTAAGGTAGAGTTCTGGGTTTGTAAGCTATGCTCATTTGCAGTGTTCTCAAAGGAAAATACATGTACATGACAATAAAGTAACGATAGACACTGTTTATAATATTTTATCAGCATAAATGAATTTATACTCCCTTTAAACCCATGAGGTTGATTTCCAGTTTGAACGTGACAGTTAACTATAAATTCTAATAGTGACTAGATTCCACTGAGAGTTTATTTGGTAATAAAAATCCAAGGATATTTGATAGGAGTTACTGTTATATATTCAAGTACTTCTCTACTACTTTTACATTTTAGAAAATAGCAACTCTTAGAAGGGTGAGTCTCTGTGCCATTTCTAAATTCTAAATTTGAGTTTGCTGCACTGAAGATTAACTACTAATTAGAAACCAAATATAATGTTCTATCAGTTACTAATTTTCATAAGGAACACTTAATTTACATTCTAGCAATGGTCAAACCTACTGAATACATGAGTTTAGAAGTGAAAACCTTAAAAAAAGTCTTAGATGAGACTGTATTCCTAAGAAGTCGTCACATTAAACTAACTCTGACTCCAAGTCTAAAGATATTATAAACCTCAGAACACTTATTTTGCAAAATATATTCCAAAACTTTAAGTTGTCCCCAAGTCTGATTCCATTAAATAAGTGCCCCTTCTTCTGACTATACTCCTTTTGATCTTCCACTTAATTTTCTCTTGTTCAATGGACTTTACCTTGTCACCAATATTGTTACATTTGTAAAATTATATATCTTAAACTCAAAACTACTTCCTGTAAGAGTGTTTCTAGAGATGTTCAATGTTGACAACTTTTTCTAACTCACTCAAGTATGCTTATCATTAACTATAATATGTTTATAATAAACTCATGTATGCCAGTTAAACTCTTAAGGCTCAGACCACACTGTAGACTTCTGTAGTTTGGCTGAGGATTCCAACCTCAGATATTCCAACCTAGATATTCCAACAAATATCTAGGCACATTTGTTCCTAAGAACAAATCCCCTCAGCCTGAAGGATGGCTGGACAGGGTCTGGAATAGCTGGAGCTCCTTGGCAGTCTCATTTGGACAAGAGCAGCTTCATCTGCTCGCCCCAGTGTGTTGTGACAAATTTCATAATTTTCTCTGTGTACCATGATGTGAAAAAGGTTGGAAAGTACTGTCCTAGAAAATACAAAGCAGTACTAGCATTACTACAATGCTGAGTACACAGGAAGTGCTTAGGAAATAAGGAAATACGATTGTTCTTCCCTAAACCACAAGAGGTATTAGATATATATGGCTGAATTCTTCATCACCTTCACACTCAGAATGGCATAGCTCAAGAGCATTTTGGTTAGACGATGGAACTCTTAAGCTCTATACTGTTGCTAGCAACTAGGCAAACTCTAGTGAAACCCCAACTGACTCAATGAGACTGCTCCTTTAAAAGAATCTCCAGCTAGGCTTCTGAAACAACTAGCACGTGGTAGTGATGAGCAGCAACTAACTTGAACAACTTACAGCATCAGAGCTTACCCTAGTTTCAATCTGTCCCTGGGGGAAGGGCACTCCATTATTTCTTCATAGTTGATAATAAACAAGGTGATCTGACTACTTTCTCAGGAAGGGAGTTAAATATGATTAAGTCAATCTCCCTTCCTGAAGATGTAAAAGGTATGCTTGAACTATAGTTGTTAAAGTCTCACTTCTAGGGAAAGTGAGACTTTCAAAGTGAGTCGTTTTCAAAGGTTAGTGGAATAAACAGACAAATAGTACGTTTCCCAGGAAGAAAAAAAACTGTTTTCAGTCAAATTTCTAAATTTCATTTGAAAGCTACAATGAAACAACTTGGCTTTCTATGGTGGCAGATGATACCTTATAATCTTTATAAAGTTTTATTTGGGAATTAACATAAAAATATAAGTCATTAGGATATTCTGTTATCATTACATTTTATGAAAGCCCACATATTCCAACCAGGAATCTATATTACCCAAGGCAAAAACATCTTTTTTAAACATTTCTTGTCAATACTTTAACTTGCTAAAGAAGATATTTTTATTAGCAGTAGAGACATGAGCATAGCCATTATCTGAATTATCAGACATTCTGAATTAGTGGAGTCTGTCCACACATTTTTTTTTTTTTTTTAAATCTTTGGCTAGTAAGATGGTGGTAACTTCAGGAGAATTTATGTGGTATTTCCCAACTGTAAAATCAGAATCTGAATCTTTTTTTTTTTTAATTATTTTTATGTTTAGCTAGAAGGGATAGCATGGATAGCTGCCTTTGGTATGTTTAAAACCATTTTTTAAAATTTGATTTTGGGGCTGGGCATGGTGGCTCATGCCTGTAATCCCAACACTTTGGGAGGCCAAGGTGGACAGATCACTTGAAGTCAGGAGTTCGAGACCAGCCTAGCCAAAATGGTACAACCCAGTTTCTACTAAAAATACAAAAATTAGCCGGGTGTGGTGGTAAACGCCTGTAGTCCCAGCTATTCGGGAGGCTGAGGCACAAGAATCACTTAAACCCAGGAGGTGGAGGTTGCAGTGAGCCGACATACTGCCACAGTGCTCCAGCCTGGGTGACAAAGTGAGACTCTGTCTCAAAAAAAAAAAAAAAAAAAAAAAAAAAAATTGATTTTGGACCACAAAAAAAAAAAAAAAACACACCCAAAAGACGAAACATGGTAAGCTGCTTATAGATAATCAAATTTCAGAGGATTTTTTTTCTGGCTTTCACAGCAAAATTTATTAAAGTGAACATGTACTTAGTTTAACTGGGAAACATTAATTTTTCAAAAATATATTTTTAAAATAACAGGAATACAATAACATCTAGAAACTCCAGAGAGATTATTCTCTTCTATCATTAAGACATACATTTTAAACTCAAGCCATTTGGGAGTGTGTATTTCCACCTCCTATAAATCTCTTCAAGAATTCCATATTAAAAGGTAGAAAAGGTAGCAGTAGCAGCAGAACAGTGACTGATGTATACATGGAAGGGCTAAAAGTCAAAATCACATTGTAAGTTACATTCCATTACAAAAATGCTGGAAATTTTGAATCATTAATTATTTAATGTAAGTGTATCAGAGGGCTGACAATTATACTTTTGAACCTCCGTTCTTATGGTATCTGTTATAATAGAAAAATAATCTCTAAAGCAAAAGGGTGCTTTTCAGATGGAAAGATAAATCTCCTCGTTCTACTTCCTTTTGATCATTCATGTACTGTGTTACCATCCTTTTATTTTTAAGCAACTGCCAAATCTACTTTCTCTCCTTTACAAACCCTTCTATCTTTTTGTTAGTATGAGACGGAAAAAAGACAATTTCTAGACTTGAAAATTCATTTATCTTAAAAAGGTGAATGAACTACAAGAAAAGGTAACTTTTACTATAAGCATAAGTCATGTGAACATAGTTCTGTCATTTTGTTTTATATAAAAAGGTAGTAATTATAAAAAATAACTATATAAAAATAATTAAAGCTGATATCTTTATACAATTGGAAAAAATTTTGTTTATCCTAAAGTAGCATAAATTTTAGTTGGGAAGCTTTTTTTAAGCACTACTGACTAGGAAATGAATATATTTAAGAGGCAGCTTATAATTAAAATGCAAATACCATATACCATACTTCTAGCCTCTACATACTTTAAAAAAGTGTTTTGTACTATAATTTAAACATATTGCTTTTTGAAAACAGCTAACCATCATTCCATTTTAAATGGAAAAAAGATACACTTAGAATAATCTAATTCCTTTTTAAATTCCTTTTAAAATTCTTTTTTTTTTTTTTTTTTTTGAGTCAGAGTCTCGCTCTGTTGCCCAGGCTGGAGTGCCATCTTGTCTCACTGCAACCTCCACCTTCCAAGTTCAAGCAAATCTCCTGCCTCAGCCTCCCAAGTAGTTGGGACTACAGGTGTGCGCCACCATACTCGGCTAATTGTTTGTATTTTCAGTTAAGATGGGGTTTCACCATGTTGGCCAGGCTAGTGTCAAACTCCTGGCCTCAAGTGATTCACCTACCTTAGCCTCTCAAAGTGCTGGGATGACAGGCGTGAGCCACCACACCCAGTCCCTTTAAAAATTCTTAATTTCTGAATGCTGTTTATCATGAATATCAAGTTGGATTTTAGGATAACTTCTAAAAGCATTATAGGTTAGAGAAAAATATTTATATATGTATAAGCTACAAACAGGAATATTTTATCATTAACACAAATATGGAAAGATCATTATTGGTCATAATAAAATTTGGTCATAATAAAAATTAGATACTTAGGGTTGGAACAACTGATAGAAACTGTAGAAGTACCTTTCCTGGCAAATATTTTGAGGATTAAATTAGCAGTATTAATGATATCCTACCTGGAGACTCCTGAAGAATTCTATTAAAATTATAACATAGGTAGAACTAGAATTAACATAATAAAGTGACTGATTACAAAAGTGTAAACAGACATTCCTATTTCATCTGAGCATGGTTTCCCCTCTCTTCCAATTAAGAAAGAAAGAAGGGAAACTTATTTAAATAGTTAACATTTAGTTAACAACTATAGGAGTAGATGGAACAGGAAAGTAGGGTGGGAAATACATATTTAAGCCCTAGGAAAGGAAATGATCTCAATATGTTTGGTTTCAAAAGAGTAGTAACAAAAAAACTTATTTAATAGTAAAGTTGTAAATCTCACTAGTTGCACCAGAGTCAATATTTTTTTCTGCAGGTCACTGTAAGTCTTCTACTATGAGCCAGATAAAATAAAGCATTTAACAAGTAAGTGTCAAATCAGAAATGTATGTGTAAAATGTCTTGCATATAAAGTGCTATACAAATTAAAACATGTTAATATCAAAAGTTTATTATTACTTTGGAAAACTAAATTGGTCATTAGAATAATATAAAGGTTTACCAAAAAACAAAAACAATTGCCTGCTAAGATAAGTACTTCTAGACAGTAAACTGTGTATTAAAAGACCCTGAAATTATGTCCCTTAACTGCACTGAAACTCAGGTACAGGGGACGTTACTACATGATTATACTATTTATAAGACACACTTCTGAGCACCATATAAATGCATGGGCACATAAGACAATATAACACTTTAAAATTCTCTTTAAAATAGCTATTTTGGGCACGAATAGCCTTTATAGTTTTATTTTATGTAACAACAACAAAACCCAAAAATGAAAACAAAAAAAATCCAAAGAATAAATAAAACAGAGACATTAACACCATTAACACATTATTTAAAAAGTGCCTTTGAAATCCTGCAAACATGCATACTTCCATACAAACTGCTGCATTAGTGTAACTTCAAGGGTTACTTTTTAAATGCACATAGTATAATACTGAATATACCTCAGTACAGAGGAAATGTTTGGTTATATATATGACTACTCCATTATTTTATTTTAATATTTATAAGTTATGTCCACATATATAGTTCAAACTATATATTTAGATATTACCACTGCTCTTCCTTTGAATGCAGCTTTGGGTAGTAACCAACCCAGCCAAAAGATTCAATGGACTCTATAACTTAAAGTACTGCTATAGAGCAATATCAAATACTGAGTGCTGTGTAGAGAAGTATTAGCCTAGATTTTTTTTCCTATGACACTCTTTTCAGAAAATTCTTTCACTGGGATAATTTCTTAAAAATATAGAGTTAATATACTAGTCTTTAAGCAACTGAATACTGGAAATCAGGGTTCAGTTTTTACCAGGCTACTAAGATAGAAGGAAATAGTGGCTTTACATGAATAAAAGAAATCCCTATTCAAAATGACTATATTAAACATGTAGGCCATTGCTCTAAATGAATATAAAGCAGCCACTGAAAATGCTAATTTTTTAAACAATAATTTAAATTAGCAGAGCCTAATTTAAAAACAGCTATTTTTGAACATTATGAACTAACTAAACCTTGTTTTGACTCATTCAGAAACTCAGTTCTATAATTACAGATGTGTCCAATGCACATCCAGCACCCTGTGTCATAGTATCAATTCTTTATGAAATGACTGTGCTATGCTGCACAGGCCAAAGCAAGGGCTGACACATCATCCTGCTGGCACCCTCCTGTGTCATTTTCAAATCATGCTGGCTGGCTAATTCTTACTCTCTCTAATCCAAACTGCAGAGTCATCTATCAGTCGATCAATCGGAATGATGTCTGCACAGCATTTTTGTGTTAAATATGTTCTCTGAAGACTATTTGGCAACATTTTAAAAGGTATGCTTATATGTTTCACTGGGGCCCCACTCTCTCAACAGTAGTTAACCTACATTAAAAAAAAGTTATTAGCACTCAACACAAAGAGGTGCTCAGGCAGGAAGAAACAAAATGTAGACCAAACTTTAAATTGTATAATCAGACCTGCACATAAATGTATCATGAAGAGAAAACAAATCCGTAACAATGAATAAAAATATACAATTTGTCTTTAAGTCATTTAAACATGAGAAAATCCAAGTTTATAATGCTTCCAATTTGCCCATGGGTATTCCTAATAAAAAAAAAGTCTTCTACCATATAATTCAACAAAACATTCTTAGAAATAGTGCATTTAAAATGCTGAATGTGATTTTTTGATATCTCTCAAGTCTCTTTTCAAAAATATGCCTATTTAAAGTCAGGTTTCTAAGCATTCAGTGGTACATCTCTTAAGGGAAGCATGAAACATTGAAAGTTAAGCATGTAGTTAATATTTTCAATCCTGACATTTATCAGATAAACACTATTTTACAAAGTAGAGAAATCAGAAACATCTATAGTTTATTGATGCTTTTGAGTTATCAATGAATGATATATATAGTAAGAATGAACCCAATTGCAGGAATATCAAAGGAAAAGCACAGAGAGCCCATGTGACTTTTTCATGCTTAATTATCACCATCAATTATTTAGTGCCGAGAATGCATTATGTGCTGTTCAGGACTCAAAATGTACGTAGACTTGAGTATGTCACATCCACAAATACAACACAGAATTCCTGGTCACCAGGACTTTGTGATAAACACAAGAGCCCTTTCTTGATCAATTTCTAAAGGAAGGGAAGAACTAGGGTAGTCACCTTTCATGACAAATTAAATAATTATTAACAACAATAACTGCTTATCTTTAATATACCTTGCACTGCTAGAAGCTGCTCCTCTGTGGTCCAACGGGCATTAATTTTCTGATTTGACTACAAAATTAAAGAGAAGTTTCCTAATGAGGATATGAAGACAGACATTTTCCAAAGTGCTTATTTTTTTTTAAGTTTTCATCAAATCACAGACATGAGATTACTACAACTCTGATTTATGAAGATTCTATTTTTAGAAAGTAAAAATACATATTCTGAGTTACCTTTTACCCATGCAGAAAGATAATGAAAGGGAAATGTACCAATTTGTGAGAAGGAACAACATTTGCATTTATGCTCTAATTAGAAATATTAAAATGTGAGAAAATCTATTAGTCTCCCATTTTCCAACTATAATATTCCTATCACACATTGCAGCTATGAATTTTAGCCTAGTTTTAAACATTTAAGAGACTTTCTTTGCTTTTCCTTTTTTCTTTTTTGAGACAGGGTCTTGTTCTGTTGCCCAGGCCAGAGTGTGCAGTGACATGATCACGGCTCACAGCAACCTCAAAATCCCAGGCTCAAGCAATCCTCTTACCTCAGCCTCCCAAGTAATGGCTGGCACCACGGGCGCCTGCCACCACACTCAGCTAATTATTATTATTTTTTTTAAGAGATGAGGTCTCGCTATGTGGCCAGGCTGGTTTCAAACCTCTGGCCATAAGCAAGAAACTTTATTTTCTTCCTCACCCTGATGCCCAGGCTGGAGTGCAGTGGCATGATCTTGGCTCACTGCAACCTCCGCCTCCCAGGTTCAATTGATTCTCCTGCCTCAGCCTCCTGAATGGCTGGGATTACAGGCACCCACCACCATGTCCGGCCAATTTTGTATTTTTACTGGAGATGAGGCTTCACCATGTTGGCCAGGCTGGTCTCAAACTCCTGACCTCAAGTGACCTGCCCATCTGGGCCTCCCAAAGTGGTGGGATTACAAACGTGAGCTACTGCACCCAGGTGAAACTTTATTTTCTTCAGAGAGGATCTATGACTCCAAAATTTCTTCCCTTCATATTTAAGATTAAACCTATCCTTCATACCTGAAAACAGTGGTATAAATTATCATAGGACTACAGAACAGGCCTAAGTCCTAAAATATTTCTTTAAATTTCTGAAGCAGAAAGTGATCCTGATAAGAATATGTTTTTTCAAGACCCCCCAATATTTCTCCCCACAAAAATCCTAAATTTAGGATTTTCAGTATGGTAATATTACAACAGCAAGTATCTAATCAGACTTCATTAGTGTATACCCACTGAGTGGTAAATCGAGGACCTTTGACAGTAGATGGACAGAAATAAATACACCAACATGCAGGGGTTTGCAGAAGGAACTGCCAAGATAAAGTGGCTCCGTGTAATACCTGGGCATGTTGGGCAAAACAGAAAGAGGGCTTCCTTTGAGAAGTGGCATTTAGGTCTTACCTCACTCATGGTCTTAGCAATAAGAGTTTCTATAGCACACAGAGGTTCTAGGTAACACCAACTTTCTCACCAAAAGTAAGGAGGTGCAAGTACTCAGAATGAAGAATGAAACAAAAATCCAAAGTTAAAAAAAAAAAAAGAGGAAAAATGAAAAAGCAAAAAACAAAAAAACAAAAAAAAATGGACTTAAGAGTTAACGAGAGAAAAACCTAAAACAAATCACTGTATTCTAAATGAGGAGATTAAAAAGGGACAGCAGGGCAGGCGAGGTAGTAAACAGTGGATAAGCCTCAAGGTTAGGAACCTGGTGATGAGGCAAAGGAAGAACAGTAAAAAGGAAAAGAGAAAGGGGAGAATAGGATAAAAACTATGAGAGACATAAAGAAACAGTAATAAAAGAGCACAACAAATCTAAAAAAGAAAAAAAAAAAAAAGGAGATAGGGAAAATTAGGTAAACATATGTTCCCCCAAAAGGGGAGTAACAAGAATGGAGGAGGAACTCTATTTAAAGAAGGGATATATATCCTTAATTGAGACCCTAACTTTACACTAAGGAAGTTTACACTGAGTTCATGCACAGGCAATCTGATGCTACCTTGGCTGTGTAAGGTGGATAAAAGATGACCTTGGTACCCAAGGATAACTAGTACTGAAATCAATTTAAAACAGGTCAAAATATTTTATAGTAAATGGTAAAAAAATAAAAGGTTGATTGCAGTTCAATCTGAAATGTGAAACTAAAACCTGTAGAAATTAGCTCTTTTTAAAAAATAGTTAATGACTTGTTTAATACACTTTATTTTTGGCATATCTTTTCTGATGATACAATGGTGCAACATCCTTTGGCTTTGAAATTTACATGATCATAAAATGGGTCATTTTTTGCTTTAAAGGCTTATTGAAACAATTTTCTCAAGGTCCTCTCTTAATACTTGGTTCTCAAATTATTCTTTTGTGAAGTGCTTGCCTGTGAGTGATCACTTTTTTAATGGTTAATTCTGCTGGATACTCATCTGACAATTTTGTAGGTGACTAATGTCATTCTCTTGCAGTTTAAGAGACTTCATGAAGTTTCTCATCTTTTGCAAAGTATGCAATTTCATTTTGGTTTGTGTTGTATTTGCATTGTATTAGCAAGAGAGTGACAGAGAAGGATAATGTAGTGAATGGGACAGATAACAGCTAAAGTTAATTAGGAAGAGTTGGTGAGTAGAGCCTAATTTTATAAATGATTGGTTTATTAGTCAATGTTCTTGTTTGGCAATTTTTGCTTCTCCATGCATTACATGGATGAATGACGAGTTGGATATTGAGGATCTTCTGTACATACAACTTGCAATAACGATGTTTTAGGTATCTCTAAGGATTAAATATAATTAAATATGAGGATATATTTAGAATATATCTAAAAAGGCATCTGGCACACTGCCTATGCAAATAAAAGTTGATCAATTCATGTTTATTAAATCTGAAAGAAACTGGAGGGAAAGGTATCATTAATGAAAAGGTAACAAAAACTAAAAGAAAAAATAACATGCATTATGAAAATTTTTTTCATCTAAACTGCAGAAAGCTTACAAATCAGAAAATGAATGAATACAAACAGCTTTAAAGTTAAAAAGTACAGAGTATATGGGGGAATTTCAAGATGAGAGAAAAAGTCATAATGATTTAAGTGGGGAAACAGAACAAGGAAAGGTTGAAGACTGAGATGGGTTTAGAATAGGAAAAGCTTCTGAAAGGCAAATAATGGGAAGGCAATCCACATGTAAGGGAAAACAGTATTTGTGTCAGTAAGAAGTAATAGCCTGGCAAGCTGGTGATATTTAACTAAATTAAAATATGATAAGGGCCATCCACTTTTGGAAGGGTAGTAAAATTCAAGGTTGATAAGTTCACACTAAATTTAATAAGCAATAGTTATGTTTTGTTTTGGGGGGCAAGGGGTCAGGGATATGATCATAACTAAAATAAGACTTTAATCCTGGAAAGCTCAGAGAAGGACAATGCTGTTAAGAACCTGAGAAATCAAGAAATGCTGCTGTGGGAGATGTGGGAAGGTGAGGCTAAGATTTAATTTAATTTGGGATACAATGAGAATGAGGTATTGGACATTCAGGTGGAGTTCAGGTTCCACCTAAGGCTAAAATCAGATTCATTTATTTAAAACACAGTTTTGAAGAGTCTGGGAAATTTTTATAAGAAAAAACAATGGAGTCATTCTCTTACTCAGGTCTAAAATTGGCCTACAATTTTTAAAAAAAAATTTTTTTCTGGCCGGGCACGGTGGCTCAAGCCTGTAATCCCAGCACTTTGGGAGGCCGAGGCGGGTGGATCACGAGGTCAGGAGATCGAGACTATCCTGGCTAACATGGTGAAACCCCGTCTCTACTAAAAATACAAAAAACTAGGCGGGCGTGGTGGCGGGCGCCTGTAGTCCCAGCTACTTGGGAGGCTGAGGCGGGAGAATGGCGTGAAGCCGGGAGGCGGAGCTTGCAGTGAGCCGAGATCACGCCACTGCACTCCAGCCTGGGAGACACAGCGAGACTCTGTCTCAAAAAAAAAAAAAAAAAAAAATTTTTTTCAAGATTACTCTTGAAATGTCTTTAAAAAGGTAGCCAGAGACAGGCACACAGTCTCTCAATACACCCACACAGCCAGGTATTCCTCCAGCATTGGAATGGACCACTAGTTTTTCAGTTAAACCACAGATGAAGCTGTTGGCTTGAATTTAGGGTAGTGTTGTTTTTTACAAACACACACACACACACACACACACAAAATTCTCTCTCAGTTCAAAGAGACACACAGAAGGCATGCAGAAACTAAGACTGACTAAAGAAACAGTGGATTCTGAATTCTCAGTTCACCACTGCTCACTGTGGGGCATACATTCAATAAATGGAGTGTAAGAAGAATTGCCAGCACTACTGCACTTGCTATTGCTAAACATTCTCTCTCTTTTATTTGACTGAATGTCTGGATAAATTTGTGTAATTTAAATGAACATATGATATGACTTTAACACAGTAAAACAATGAGATTGTGTATTCAAGACAAGGGAAATGAATTTTGAGGACAACTTGGAGAATGCCTATATGTATAGAAGACAAACCAGGGAACAGAAGAAGAGTTATAAAAGAGAACATAACCTCCCAAAAGTTAAAGGAAGAAAAAGAGGGGTAGTGGGAATGAGAAGTTAAAAGTTGTGGAAAGTGGTCATCAGTGCCAATGCTAACCTTTGTAAGAGGCAGCTTAGTGGAAAAATGCAGAAGGGGCTGAGCACAGTGGCTCACACCTGTAATCCCAGCACCTTGGGAGGCGAGGCGGGTCATCACTTGAGCCCAGGAGTTTGAGACCAGCCTGGGCAACACAGCAAGACCCTGTCTCTAGGAAAATTATAAAAAATTAGCCAGGTGTGGTGGTGTGCCTGTGGTCCCAGCTATTTAGGAGGCTAAGGTGGGAGAATCACCTGAGCCCGGAAGATGGAGGTTGCAGAGAGCCAAGATCACGCCACTGCACTCCAGCCTGAGGGATGGGAGTGAGATTGTCTCAAAAAAAAAAAAAAAAGAAAGAAAAAGAAAAATGCAGAAGGGACGGTTGAAACTGTATAGGATTAAGCAGTCAGTGTGTGACAAGTGGAAGCAGAAGAGGGGGAAGAGTGAAGAAAAATAGGGTCAAAAATTTTAAATATACAGGACTCACATACGTTATTGATTTTAATATTGTCTTTTAAATCTGAGAAACTCTGGTAGAGATTAAAGAAAGGACAACTAGAATATGTCTAGGAATCTAAAACTGTGTGGTAGCTGTAGTTAGCTACAGTATGGTATCACAGAGTATATTCTTCTACAAAAACACCTATCTGAAATGCTGTTGCTTTAAAAATAATATAATAATATAAAATAAGACAATCTAATATATAACAATATCAAAGGTCCCAAAAAGCCTTCTAGAACTATCTATGACATCCTTAGGGAATTCGGCATTTTTACTCCATCCTTTCCCTGCTAAATTTCCCATTTTCGTCAGTGGTAGATTCATACTACCTCTGAGTTGAAAGAGGTGGAAAAGGTCACCAAGTTAAACCTTCTACTTGATGCTGAAAATTCCACCCAACATCCATAATGAAAGGATGTCGTCTACCTTTGCAGGAAAACAACCATAGATGGAGAATTCATAGCTTCAAAAAGCACTCCTTTTTCAGTTATACTTATTCTTCCTTCTGGATTCATCAATCTTTCCTCCACCTACCCATTTACCTCCATCCAAAACAAAAAGCAGAAGACATACCAGCGACACCCTCAACACTCTCACATACTTTCAAGGAAGACATATTAATTTCCCTACCTTGCAATGTTCTTTGGGTTTACTGCTTGCTTCCATTCCTATAACTAATACCCAACCCTACTGATACCCCTTAATCATTTACAACTTACATGCTTAATATTTTAGCAGCTATAAAGTTTTCCTGTTCTAATTTATCCTGCATAATAATGACATAACTTTCCTATAATTAAAATTTTTCTTTACATCCTTCTGTACTAAAGAAACTACAGGGTCTTTCCATTTGACTTAATTTAAAAAGCAAACTTCTCTTTCTGGCTTTCACAAGGACTTTATACTCTGGACTTGCCCACTGATGTTTATGACAAAGATGCCCCTACTCAACCCTCCTAACATCTCTTATATACCATGTTCATTCCTTCTCTGCATCCATGTTTGCCTTCCTAAATAGACAATATGCTTCTTGAGAAAAGACTGTTTTACATTTTCATGGAATCCTCAATAGCAATTAATTAGCACAATAATGAGCACATAGTAAGTGCTCAGGGAATACCTGTTGACTCATTTTTAAAAGGGCTTTTAATTTTCCCCTACTAGATTTACATTTTTGAATGTACTGTTCAACACCAAACCATTGCTCTTATTATTCCCTCAGCTTGGAATGACTTCTTTGGTCATTTTTGTATGTGCAAAAAATCCCTCTTATCCTTCAAACCCCAGCTGCAGTATTCTCCCTCTAAGAAGTCTTCTCTAACTGTCCTTGCCAGAATGAATAATGCCCACTTGTTTCCCTGTATACTTTGCTTATAAATCTATCATACAACTTTTATCAGTTTGTCTTATAACATCTAGACTGAAAGTTCTTTTTTTTTTAGAGTAGGTGGAAAAATCACATCATCTTGTCCACATCTTTATGTGTTCCCTCTTCCCACACACTTCTCACAGGGCCTAACACAGTGCCTCATATGAAATAGTTGATCAGTAAATACTTGTGGAAGTGAATGGACTTTCTTCAACAAATTTTTCCCTAAATGAAAATAAGAAGGCCGGGCGCGGTGGCTCAAGCCTGTAATCCCAGCACTTTGGGAGGCCGAGACGGGCGGATCATGAGGTCAGGAGATCGAGACCATCCTGGCTGACACGGTGAAACCCCGTCTCTACTAAAAAATACAAAAAACTAGCCGGGCGAGGTGGCGGGCGCCTGTAGTCCCAGATACTCGGGAGGCTGAGGCAGGAGAATGGCGTGAACCCGGGATGTGGAGTTTGCAGTGAGTCGAGATCTGGCCACTGCACTCCAGCCTGTGCGGCAGAGCGAGACTCCGTCTCAAAAAAAAAAAAAAAAAAAAAGAAAGAAAATAAGAAATACAACCAAATTAATAAGTAACGCACTTTAGTAACAGCTTACTTTTAGTAGAGTTACTTCATTTCTTTCTTTTTTTTTTTTTTTTTGAGACGGAGTCTCGCTCTGTCACCCAGGCTGGAGTGCAGTGGCCGGATCTCAGCTCACGGCAAGCTCCACCTCCCGGGTTTACGCCATTCTCCTGCCTCAGCCTCCCGAGTAGCTGGGACTACAGGCTCCCGCCACCTTGTCCGGCTAGTTTTTTTTGTATTTTTTAGTAGAGATGGGGTTTCACCGGGTAAGCCAGGATGGTCTCGATCTCCTGACCTCGTGATCCGCCCGACTCGGCCTCCCAAAGTGCTGGGATTACAGGCTTGAGCCACCATGCCCGGCGAGTTACTTCATTTCATGGCTTATTGTAATTATTCCAAAGCTTATTAACATTCTTTGATTAGATATGGTTTAAAATAAAGGTAAGGGGATAGATTACCTGATTCTTCAAGTTCTTTATTGTAATTGTTAATCTGAAATTCAAGTTGCCTTCCTCCCCAAAGCAGTAAGGACAATATGACAAATATAAATATATCCTGGGGACTCTCTAGATGATACAATATTTTTCACATCATATAAGTTCAATATATCAACCCAAAGTAATATCCAAACTTCAATATATGGATGATAGAGTGTTAACATTTTGGCTATTTTATTTTGATCATTATTTTTATAATAAATCAAAAATTACAATAAATGTTTGATAACTTCTCACCCAATAGCTGCATTAAAATGTGGAAATGTAATATATAATTTTGCTATTATATAAAAACTTCCAAATGTAAGAGGCAACATGACATATACTAATATAGAAATCCAATCAGGACTCTAAAAAGATGAGATATAGCCAGAGTTTCATTATTTACTAGTTCTGTCACCTTGAGAAAGTTGTTAACCTCCCTGATTTCCAGTTTCCTCATGTAAAATAATAGTATCTGGTTCACCTAGCTGTATGGATTTACATAAAAATCAAATGAGATAGCACATAGAGAAGCTATAAAATGCTACTGGACTTTCGCATCTTTCTTTTTATAAAGTTAATGAGTGAGGCTGTCCTGTAATTTTATGGAAAAATCTGAGATGAGAATTATCCTTTTCTTGAAAATTTAGTAAATGTTTTTTGTAAAACTGTCTGGGTCTGAAGTTTTCTTATGAGAGAAAAATGTTAATTATTATTTCGTTTTACTTCATGATTACCAATTATTCAGCTTTTCTTTCTTTTTCAGGCAATTTTGATAAGACACATTTTCCTAGGAATTTCTACATTTTATTTTTCACACTTGCTAGTACAAAGTTCTTCCTGCTATTCCCATGTTTTTAGTATCTGCGGTATTTAAGTTTTAGATTACAAAATTATAGACATTTAAAATTGTTTGCATTCATGCATTTTAATGCATAATACAAATTAAAATAATTTTTGTTGCAATAATATAACAAAATAAAATAGTAATTTTTTGTATTATATTATCCTTAAATGACTGTTACTAGAATGTTTGTCACTTTACCTGTGGGCCAGGAATGAGATATCCGTTTTGTATTATTTTTCACTCTTTTCCATAACCTAGCCTTCTTGAAAGAGATTATTCAAAACAATGAAAAACAACTTTTTTCATAAGTCTTCCTTTCTGAAAGACACTGATAACTAAGATGGCATATGGTACATAATTTCTGAAGTACTACTGTTCTGCCTCCCCATAGCCCCTCCATAAATTTCATCTGTAGATATTTCAGTCAACCAAGTTCTTTTCCCCTTCTGGGGAAAAAAAGTCCCAATAAGACCAAATAAGATTATCTGATTATCACATACACAGAAAGGCAAATCCAGGATATGAAGCATAATATGGAAATGTTAAAGAGAGAAAAAAGATATAGTAGAAGCTCCTAGAAAAAGACCTGATTGGATTTTAAGGGAATATAAGTACCCCTATAATTACCACAAATATCAAAAACATATTTAGGTTTCAACTGAAATAGAAGACTTGAGAAAATGGTCAATCAATACCTTGTTTTTGTAAGTACAAGACTGTAAGTCCCCATACTAAAATCGTAAGTGGAAGCTGAGCCAAAGACAATTATCTTAAATTAAAATAAAAATTTGTTAAAATAATCTAGCTTGTTTTCATGATATTTTTCTTGCTGTGTTACCAATTCACACAAGCAGGAAAGGGCTTTCAGCAAACATTGCTGTAGACCCAGAAATACACTAGCATGCTCATCAATGAGCTTCTAGTTTCACATACACTGTTCCTATTACTATTTTCCCTAATTACTTTGCTTGCTATGAATTTCTAAGGGCAGGAAATAAATAATTTAACTTAGATACAAAATGATTAACCAAGCCTCATAAGATCATCTAAATAAAAAAAGAGACATAATAAATTATCCATATTATGAAACCTTCAAAGTATTAATGATGCATGTGACCAAAATAGTACTTGGACACTGGACAACTGAAAAAAAAAAAGTTTTCACTATACTTAATCACATGTATCCTTCAATAACATACCTCAGGAGGTTTGAATTCTTCAATTCCACCTTCCATTTTCTGTTTAAGTGCACTGTTTACTTGCTTAGCATTCTGAACCTTCAACAAAATAACCCCAAATGTGAATCAGATCGCGTACTTAGGTAAATTTGTTGAGTACTCAATAAGTGAAAAGAATATATTCCAAAACCCTCTTAAATTTTATTTTAGAATAGTCATACTAATCACACTTAGGGCATGACATGCCACTAATTCAACTTATACATGTATGAACTAAACATCTAAGAGACTAAAAGACTCTGAATATCTTTGAATATCATGGTCTTGAATATCTTTTAGCAATAACTTTTATAACCAAAGACAACTGGCATACATAGGAATTAAATTCCATCAATTTTTCTCATTACCATAGTGTTTTGACTAAATAAGAATTTTTCCAATAATAATGATGATGATGGTGGCTAATATTTATTAGGTATTTATTATGTATAAAACATCATTCTCAGTCCTCTATATGTAATAAATCACTTAATTTTCAAAACCACTCTGTGAGGTAAGTACAATCAGTTCTGCTATAACATGACAAATACATTAAAAGTCACTGAACTAGCCAGGTACAGTAGCTCACACCTAAAATTCTAGTGTTTTTGGGAGGCCAGGAGTCTGAGACCACCCTGGTAATATAATGAGAACCTGTCTCTATGGAGAAAAAAAAAAAAAAAAAATTAGCTGAGCATGGTGGCATGAACCTGTAGTCCTAGCTATTCAGGAGGCTAAGGTGGGAGGACTGCTTAAGCCCAAGAGTTCAAGGTTATAGTGAGCTGTGATTATGCCAATGCACTCTAGCCTAGGCAACAAAGCAAGACCCTGTCTTTAAAAAAAAAAAAAAAAAAAAAGGTCAGTGTGCTATGCAAAATTCATAATAAAAACCACAGGGCTTATAGGGAAAAGGAGATTGGGACACAACATTTAAACTTCAATGACACATAAGACAGGAACCTAACAAAAATGGCAACACAGTTTTATACATTCTAAATGATTTTTTTATCCATAAATGCTACAACAAAGACAGTACTTTACCTTGAAAAAAAGACCTGAAGGTTGCTTATGGAAGTGGGAGTCAAAATGGTTGTAGTTTGTGAATTATTATGGAAGTGGTAGGAGGGTTACTTGAAATCAGATGAAAAGTTTTAACACCATATAGGTATGGTTCATAACACACAGTGAATTGAGGTAGCTGGTACATGTTTGAGATGTGTGTGTGCTCAGTTCAGCTGAGTACATTTTGTTTTGCTGACAAAAATCATACATAAACAAACAATTCATGTTATGCTCAAATTATTCCCAAGTATATTAATTGCATTAGAACAAATCCACATTTTCAAAAAAAGTTATAGCAGAACAGACTCTACTTATAACCATTTTTACAGATGAGGAATATAAGGCACAGCCAAGTTAAGAAACCTTCCTAAGGCTAGGAGATACAACCTGAATTTAAATCATACCAAGTTTTTAACTTCTATTCTACTAGCAATATTTAGACTGTTAAGGGTTAGGATTGTTTACTTTTTTCCTCTGTTTTTCCCCCCTAATATGGACAGTGAAATACTTATAATTTATGAACTTTTTTCACTAGAGATCTTAAAGCCACAGCTAAAATGCATAAAATCTAGGATGATTCAAGGGTAGTCAGCTGGCCATGTTAGATAGACATATAGAGATAGAATGTAAAGTCTCAATTCTCGAGGATTTCATAGAATAGTGGGAAGATAAGTAAAATAAAAGTATGATAAACGCTAAAACACCTAACACAGACTCGGAGAGAGAAAGAGAATGAGAGAGTAAATGTGCTTCTATGTATGTTGATGAACAGGTGGTCGGGAAGATTAGGGAAAGTGTTCCAAAGAAAAGGACAGCTAAATTGAGTTTTAAAGAATTAAACTGGCAGACAAGCTTGGGAGGAGGGACTGCATTCCAGGCAGAATAACACTTAGGAAGACAGAAAAGCCCTAAGGCAAAGGCAAGAAGTTAGGCTGGGGTCAGACCGAGGAATTTTAACTTTGCCTGAAGACTGAAGAGGAATTTTAACTTTGCCTAAAGACTGAAGGAAAGCTAAAGGATTTTTAAGCAAGGGAACAAAATGATCATATCTGCCTTTTAGAAAGACACTTCTGGTAGTAATGTGAAGAACAGAATAGGGTAAAGAGGATGGAAATTAACAATCCAGGTGAGAAATAATAAATAATTAAGAAAACTTTCATTAAAACTGTAGGAATGAAGGAAGGATGGTAGTGGTATACAGAGATTAAAGAAATGCCTTGGAAACAAAATTAAGACTTTTTTTTTTTTTTTTTTTTTTTTTTGAAGACAGAGTCTCACTCTGTCACCCAGGCTGGAGTAGAGTGGCACGATCTCGGCTCACTGCAACCTCTGCCGCCCGGGGTTCAAGCAATTCTCCTGCCTCAGCCTCCTGAGTAGCTGGGATTACAGGCACCTGCCACCGTGCCTGGCTAATTTTTGTAGTTTTAGTAGATACGGGGTTTCACCATGTTGGCCAGGCTGGTCTTCAACTACTGACCTCATGATTCACCCGCCTCGGCCTCCAGAAGTGCTGGGATTACAGGTATGAGCCACTGCACCCAGCCAAGACATCTTTGTAAACACTTGATTGTGGAGAATTAGGAGGAATTGAGGCTAATTGGTCACTGGCTTCAGTAATTGAGAGTATGTGGCACTACTCACTGAGACAGAGAATACAAAAAGTGGAACGGATAACTAGAGTGAGTGCGGAAGAATTCAGTTTGAACACTGCATATGAGATGTTTGTGACATAAAAGTAGCAGTGGTTAACAGGATTTGTAAACCCATGAGTGCAAACCTTTACTGTCACACATCAAATGAATAACCAAATTAGGAAGTTAAAGCTTAAAGTGCCTTCTAAAACAAATCAATAAAAATAGTCCCTAAGTGTAGGAGTAGTAGTGAAGTATGAATACAGGTGACTGAGTACACTTTATTCCTTGATATTTTTAGCACTTTTGAAGTATTACAGCAGATGATTTAGAAGTTTTCTAAAGAGGACTGCTGTGGTTTGGAAGATAGGTGTCTTGCATTCATAGTTTGACTAAAGGCTAAGCATTTAACCAAATATGAGATGTGTTGGTGGTATAGCGGTGAGCATAGCTGCATTCTAAATATGTACTATTACATATGTACTGTACACACACATACTCAAGACAGTCACAAAGTCAAGTGAAAGAAATTCCAAAATTAAAGTAATGGTTGACAGTGTCAAACATTACTGAGTAGTCACAGTAGTTAAAAACCAAGAAGGCAGCCTTAGATGTGGCTACTTGTTCATAAATGATTTTTTTTTTCCCACTGTAAACCTTGAACTCCCAGGCTCAAGCGATCCTCTCACCTCAGCCTCTCTTGTAGGACTACACTACAGATACACACAACCACGCTTGGCTATTTAAAACAATTTTTTTCACAGAGATGAAGTCTCACTATATTGTTCAGGCTGGGGTCAAACTCCTGGCCTCAAGTGATGTTCCTGTCTTGGCCTCCCAAAGTGTTGGGATTACAGGCATGAGCCACCATGTCAGCCCATAAATCATCTTCAAAGAGGTGTTTCAGTAGAACTGGAATATCATACGGGGCAGAATCTGGATTAGAAAGGGTTGGAGAATAAGTTTTGGTAAGAAAGCAGAGGAAGCAAATGTGGCCTATGTTTATTAAGGAAGGAAAAGAGAAACAGAAAAGCAGTTTGGGTGAATAACCAGGACCAAGGAATTGGAAAAATCTGAACATGTTTAAGATAGAGAATCTTGATCCCACACTATACTGTTGCAAGGTTCTTACATTTTGTAAGCAGTAGAATACAGTGGTCCTCCCATATCCGCAGGGGATACAGTCCAAAATTCCCAATGGATGCCTGAAACTGTGGATAGTACCAAATCATAACATATGCAGGTTGAGTATTCCCTTATCCAAGATGCTTGGAACCAGAAGTGTTTCAAATTTCAGGGGATTTTGGGATATTTGCATAATATATTAACAGTCGCACATCCCTAATCTGAAAACCCAAAATCCAAAATGCTCCAATGACCATTTCCTTTGAGCATTATGTCTGTGCTCAAAAAGTTTCAAATTTTGGAGCATTTCAGATTTTCAGATTAGGGATGCTCAACCTGTACTGTTCTTCCCTGTATATACATACCTATGATAAAGTTTAATTTATAAGTTAGGCACAAGAGAGTAACAATAGCGAATTAAAAATAGAACAATTACAACAATATACTGCAATAAAAGTTATGTGAATATAGTCTGTCTCTCAAAATATCTTATGGTACTGTACTGCAGGTAACTGAAACCATGGAAAGTGAAACTACGGATTAAGGGAGGACTACTGTAATATTAACTAAATATACAGTGATAAGCTAAGGATGAATATTGTAATCACTAAAGCAACTACAAAAAAAAGCAAAAAATAAAAAATAAAAAAAAAACACAAGAAAATGCAAAAGATATCACTGAAAAATGTAAATATGACCGTGGTCCACCTTTCCTTTTCAAAGTCCTTCAGTAGTTTCCTAACTCAGGATGAATTTCAAATTTCTTAACGTGATTTGTCTACCTCTACTGTAACCTGCTAAAGTCAAGTAGAAACTAACAAAGAGGTTTAAGATGAGTGACAGTGATCAGACCAGTACTTTAAAAAGATAGCACTGGCAACAATGTGTAACCTCCAGCTAAAGAGAAGTAACAGAAAGAATCAACAAGAGGCCCAGCGTGGTGGCTCATGCCTATAATCCCAGCACTTTGAGGCGCAGGCAGGAAGACTGCTTGAGCCCAGGAGTTTGAGACAAGCCTGGGTAACATAGCGAGAACCTTTCTCTACAAAAAATTTTTTAAAATAAGGAAAAAAAAAAAGAATCAACAAGATAGTTATTGTCAGGCAAGTGACAGCAAGAGCCTAAATGGGCAGTAGTGATGAAATAAAAAAGAGGGAATTGATTTAAAGGAAATTTCAGAGATAAAACTCACATAACTTGGTTACCACTTTGGTTTACATGTGTTGGGAAAGTGATAACAGCAGGGGATGAATAAAAGATGATTCTGATGTTTCAACACACAGAAAACAGAGAAAAAAGTCTTTTAGGAGAAGACCTAGTAGGCAGCTGGAACTATAGCTAAGAAGCTTGAGAAAAGTCACAGCTTGAGAAATAAGACTCAGAAGTCACTGGCATAGAGTATAGGGTTGGCTGATATAGACCAAGAAAGTACAGATTTAGAAGAATATCTAGGTTTAAGGGATTAGAGAAAAATAACAAAACAAAAAAAAAAAAAAGGAAAAGACAACTAAGAAAGGCCAGAGATCTAATAACAATGAATAACTGAGTACTTAATATGTGCCAGGCACTGTTTTAAGCACTTACCATATATTATCTTGTTTAATTCCTCTCAACCACTACAATATTATCCACATTTCCAGATGAGAAAACTGAAGCTGAGAGAAGTTAAAGAGCTCCTCTAAGGTTACACAGGAAGGAGATGGTGCCAGGGTTAGAACTTAACAGGTCCACTGACTCTAGATGCTGATTTTTAACTACTATCTGATTATGATGATGCTGCCCTTACAATACTACCGTACTACTACTACTGATGATGATGATGATGATGATGATGCAGACAACAACCATTATTCACTAAGCATTCAAAATATGCCAAGCACTACTAAACAATCTAAATGTATCATTGCAAATAATTCTCAATAACCTGCAAGAGAAGAATGATTATTATCCCCGATTTTATAGATAGAACATTGAAGCAGCTACAGAGGTTATATAATTTGCCCAAGACCACAGAACTAACAGGCAGCAATGCTGGGATTCAAATCTAAACAGGCAGAGGTATCTTCTAAGTTGGACATAAGATAAATTTTTAAAAATGAAACTTGCATAAGTGGATGGCTAAGAAAAATCTGCAAACAACTGAGCTCAACCTAGGTAAAGGCGGATAGCCAAAATGCACATAATCATTAAAAATATTATTTTTATAAAATACCTGACGTTTTAGAGAGATCAGCTCCATGTCCAGTTGCCTCAGGATGGTGTTGGCTGCATTGGGACTACAGGAAACTGCTACCACATCTTCCTGGGTTAAATACATGCCCTTAGGTGGACGGCACTTAGAACGCTGAGAATGATGGCGATGTTGTAAACTCTGATACTCTCTTCTTCCAAGTCCAATCTTGCTAGTTTGGACAGGTTGTTCAGTATTACCCTAAGAGAATAAAAGCAGAATAACAGGTCACTTGGTTTTCACAAATGTATAAAGTGAAAACAGTCTATTAATATTGGAAGTATCTGCTGCAATAAGTACACATAAAAAAAAACACTTCTAACCAATTATATATTATGTACAAGTCCAAACACATACACACATAGCACTCACCAACTGGGGGGAAAAGCATACAAGATAATATATCCTTGCTTAATCCACTCAATCAAGTGTTTGATTTTTAGGCCCAGAGGACTAGGAATAAGTGAAAAAATAAGTTAGACTCTAAACTTTCCTGTGTACTTCAAGATGTGATATATTTTTCCTCAACAATAAAGGGCCGGGGCGGGGAGCCAACTTATTAAATGCAAAGTTTCTCTGAAAATAAAAATTAGAGGCCGGGCGCGGTGGCTCACGCCTGTAATCCCAGCACTTTGGGAGGCCGAGGGGGGTGGATCACGAGGTCAGGAGTTCAAGACAAGCCTGGCCAAGATGGTGAAACCCCGTCTCTACTAAAAATACAAAAAATTAGCCGGGCGTGGTGGCGGGCACCTGTAATCCCAGCTACTCGGGAGGCTGAGGCAGAGAATTGCTTGAACCCAGGAGGTGCAGGTTGCAGTGAGCCAAGATCGCACCACTGCACTCCAGCCTTGGCAACAGAACGAGACTCCGTCTCAAGAAAAAAAATAAATAAAAATAAATAAATTAATTAATTAAAATTAGAAAGAAAAAAGGGGACAATTTAGAAATTATGACACGTAGCAGATTAGACAGCTGGTTAAAGAGAGATAACATTTCATTTTTACTTCACAGTTGCTGAAAGAAAACTATGCCTCTAAAGGTTAAAAGGGACACAATTATCTTAACCTTGAAAATATTTCTAACTTCCAAATCTATGATTAAAATAAAAGTAAATTTATGCCTCGGAAGGGTTTAAAAAGTGTAACAATGATGACTAAAGTTTTAAGCATTATTTCATTATAACTTGTTCTTAAAGTATGATATAAAAATACATTATTCTGAAAGAATAATCTATTAGAAACTATATCTTTTAGGTTGAAGATTATTTCAATGAATATATTTAATAATCCAATTTTTTTTTTTTATTTTTTTTTCCTAGACAGAGTCTCACTCTGTCGCCCAGACTGAAGTGCAGTGGCCCGATCTTGGCTCACTACAAGCTCTCAGCCTCCCAAGTAGCTGGGACTACAGGCGCCCACCATCACGCCCGGCTAGTTTTTTTTTTTTTTTGTAATTTTAGTGGAGATGGGGTTTCACTGTGTTAGCCAGGATGGTCTCGATCTCCTGACCTCGTGATCCGCCCGCCTCGGCCTCCCAAAGCACTGGTATTACAGGCGTGAGCCACCGTGCCTGGCCTTTTTTTTTGAGACAAGGTCTCACTCTGTCACCCAGGCTAAGTGCAGTGGCATGAGCACTGCTCAATGTAGCCTTGACCTCATGGGCTCAAGTGATCCTCCCAGCTCAGCCTCCTGAGTAGCCAGGACTACAGGTGTGTGCCACTATGCCTGGCTAATTTTTCTTTTTTTGTAGAGATGGGAGTCTCACCATGTTGCCCAGGCTGGTCTCAAACTCCTAGACTCAAGTGATCTGCCTACTTCGGGCACTCAAAGTGCTAGTATTATAGGCATGAGTCAACACGCCCAGCCTAATACTCCAATTTCTTAGAAAAGGAACTCTTAGTAAAATTCATTTAAAAAAAAATTTTTTTTTTTTTTGAGATGGAGTCTTGCTCTGTCGCCCAAGCTGCAGTGCAGTGGCACAATCTTGGCTCACTACAACCTCCGCCTCCCAGGTTCAAGCAATTCTCCTGCCTCAGCCTCCCAAGTAGCTGGGATTACAGGCACCCGCCACCATGTCCAGCTAATTTTTGTATTTTTAGCAGAGATGGGGTTTCGCCATGTTAAGCAGGCTGGTCTTCAACTCCTGACTTCAGGTGATCCACCTGCCTTGGCCACCTAAATTTAGTGCTGGGATTACAAGTGTGAGCCACTGCACCCACTGAAAATTTATTATGAAGCATAATCCACTTAATTGCTCGAAGCTAACTCCAAGCAACACATGGCGGATCTGATGTTCAGAGAAACTCCTCCCAGTAGGGCACTACTAAAACTGCTGGATCAAACATTTTTTAAAAGTCTTTTAACATTCACTTCTGAGCTGGCAGGGAAGTAAGGAAATTCTTCCGACGCCAGAAATGATGAGAAAGCAAGAATCCAGAGGGAGAATTAAATATGCAGTGGTTGTCATTTGCCTAAAGCCACGCTTCAATGGACAACAGGTGCAGGGCACAGGAGACAAGCCAGAATGCTAAAAGGGGAACTCCATCATTTTGTGAAGTAGGAAAAAAACACCCCTGCTCTGCAGAGGGAGGGGGTGATTAATGGGAGTCATGCTCATCTCACTCTTGGCTGGGTGGAAAGAAACCAAAAAAGAGTCTCCCAAAAGTGTCCCAACCACAGTCCTCCATTCAGGCAGATTTGGGGCCTAAATTTATATGATCTGTTTGTCTGAAAAACCCCAAATCATGATTTTAGTTTAAAGTATCTTAGACTGGTAGTGCCTAGAGACAACAGAAGCAAATGCAACTCCTCTCTAGAACAATGCACTTCAAACTCATGTCTCAAAAAATCTGTTTATGACCAACAGGTCTTCACTAAATGAGCTTCTAAAGGATATACTGCAGGAAAAAGGAAATTATTTTCAAAGAAAGCCCTTAGATTCAGGAAAGAATGGTGGGCAAAACAGAAGTTAAAATGTGGGTAAATCTAAATAAAAGAGACTATATGTTTGATTTGTGAGATTTAAAAAACCAAGATGTAACAAACTGTGGACAAAACTAGTATATAAATCAGGATGGTAGTGGATGGAGTCAAAGCATTCTAAGGGCCTTCTATTAATCAGAAAGTCAATAAAGACATCAATATTAGATTTTAAATTAAATACGCAGGATAAAATTTTCAGAGTATACAATAAGAATAGAAATATAGCAACATCCCGGCCAGGCGTGCTGGCTCATGCCTGTAATCCCAGCACTTTGGGAGGCCGAGGGGGGCGGATCACAAGCTCAGGAGATCAAGACCATCCTGGCTAACACGATGAAACCCCATCTCTATTAAAAATACAAAAAATGGCCGGGCGTGGTGGCTCACGCCTGTAATCCCAGCACTTTGGTAGGCCAAGGCGGGTGGATCACGAGGTCAGGAGATTGAGACCATCCTGGCTAACACGGTGAAACACTGTCTCTACTAAAAATACAAAAAATTAGCCGGGTGTGGTGGCGGGCGCCTGTAGTCCCAGCTACTCGGAAGGCTGAGGCAGGAGAATGGCGTGAACCCGGGAAGTGGAGCTTGCAGTGAGCCAAGATCGCGCCACTGCACTCCAGTCTGGGAGACACAGCGAGACTGCGTCTCAAAAAAAAAAAAAAAAAAATAGCCAGGCGTGGTGGCATGCGACTATAGTCCCAGCTACTCGGGAGGCTGAGGCAGGAGAATCGCTTGAACCCGGGAGGCAGAGGTTGCAGTAAGCGGAGATTGCGCCACTGCACTCCAGCCTGGGTGACAAAGCGAGACTCTGTCTCAAACAAAGAAAAAAAAAAAAGAAAATATGGAAACATCCCAAACAAGTAGAGACAGAGAGGGAAAGAAAACAGAGTAAGAAATGGATTCTTAATCCCCAAAAATAGGACATGAACGAAGGGAAAGAAGACTAGGAAAAGCAAGTCGAATAGAAGGTAAAAATAAGAAAGAACAAAAATACATCAGCTAAACATGATCAATACAAATGGGCTAAACTCTTCAGATAAAATATTAATACATATGCCCAGCTATCTGCTCCTTATAAGACACATACTTAAAATGTGAGGACACAGAAATGTTGAAAGTAAAATGATAAAGATAAACCAGGCAAATACCTAACAGAAGAAAAATGGTGGAGCTATCGGCATAACAGACAAAATAATCTTCAAGGTGGAAGCCAATACAAGAGATCCTCCTTAATGATAAAAGGCTTAATTCAGCAGCAAGATAAAACAATTTGTATGCACCTAATAACACTAACTTCAACATATAAACAACTGCTTCTCAATAATTGAGTGATCAGAATAACTGATCACATAAGCAGACAACCACCACCAAGCTGTCAAGTAGACAAGCAGTAAGAATATGGATTTCAACCACAGAACTGACAAACCTATATTAATGGACATATATAAAACCTTGTTACCAAGATAATATCTGTAAGCACATATGGGAAAACATTTATGAAACTTCCATACTCTGGGCTTGGAGGTTTAAAACATGTCAACAAATTCCTCAACATTTCTGCCATGGGGAAGCAGGGGTCTATATTCTTTCCCTTTGATTCTGAACCAACTTTAGTGACTCATTTATAACCACTGAATGCAAGAGAAGTGACTCTGAGTAACTTTCAAGGCGGGGCCAGAAACAGCTGAGTAGTTTCCACTTAGTGCTTCTGGGATTGATTACTTTGCAGGAAACAAGCCATTATGGCAAGAAGTCAGATTACTCAGAGACCACCAAATTGGAGAGGCCAAATGGAATTGCTCCAACCTACAGCTAGCATCAAATACCAGCAATGTGAATGAGTCAAAAACCTTTAATAACATCCTACCTACTTGATGTTGAAACAAAAACCATTCCCTTTACAATCAGAAAAACGTTCCCTATCGTATCTTCTATTCAAATTATACTGGTGACGCTAACTAGTTCAGGTACGCACTCCTTAAGAAGAATCACCAAATAGCAGAACTTACCCCAGAACTATCAAGACTTATGAGGCTTACTATAAGTAACTGAAAAAATGTGAGATGAGCAAGGAATATTTAACTGACAACAGAAGCAGAATAGAGAGCCAGGCATATGCATAAGCCTCATATATAATAAAGCTGGTACTGCAGACCAGTTGAAAAAGATATTCAATTCCATATTAAAAAAATAAACAGCCAGGCATGGTGGCTCACGCCTATAATCTCAGCACCTTGGGAGGCCAAGGTGGGAGGATCACTTGAGCCCAGGAGCTCAAGACCAGTCTGGACAATGTAGCAAGACCCCATCTCTACAAAAAATTAAAAAAAAAAAAAATTAGCTGGGTGTGGTGGTGCATGCCTGTAGTCCCAGCTACTTAGGAGGCAAGAGGATGGCTTGAGCCCAGGAATTTGTGGCAGCAGTGAGCTATGATTGTGTCACTGCACACCAGCCTGGGTGACAAAACAAGACCCCCAACTGTTAAATAAATAAAAAAATAAAGGATCTCTACATTACAACATGAACTTATTTACTGCTACAGCAAGGACTTCAGGAGAAAAAGTTTAAAACTTTCAAGAGAAAATGTAAAAGAATACTGGAATTTAAATTTAAAATTGGGCCGGGCGCGGTGGCTCAAGCCTGTAATCCCAGCACTTTGGGAGGCCGAGACAGGCAGATCATGAGGTCAGGAGATCGAGACCATCCTGGCTAACACAGTCAAACCCTGTCTCTACTAAAAAATACAAAAAACTAGCCGCCTGTAGTCCCAGCTACTCGGGAGGCTGAGGCAGGAGAATGGCATAAACCCAGAAGGCGGAGCTTGCAGTGAGCTGAGATCCGGCCACTGCACTCCAGCCTGGGCGACAGAGCGAGACTCCATCTCAAAAATAAAATAAAATAAAATAAAATTTAAAAATAAATAAATAAATAAATTTAAAATTGGCCGGGCACAGTGGCTCACATCTGTAATGCCAGCACTTTGGGAGGGTGAGGCGGACGCATCACGAGGTCAGGAGATTGAGACCATCCTGGCTAACATGATGAAACCCCGTCTACTAAAAATACAAAAAAAAAAAAAAAAAAAAAAAAATTAGCCAGGCATGGTGGCCTGCGCCTGTAGTGCCAGCTACTCAGCACGGCAGGTGGACCTTGCAGTGAGCTGAGATCGCACCACTGCACTCCAGCCTGGGCGACAGAGCGAGACTCTATCTCAAATAAATAAATAAATAAATAATAAATTTAAAATTTATATGCTTTTGATGAAATAGCTGTTTACTTCCCTGTAGAGAGTAAAAAGACAAACCGCAAACTGGTAAAAGATCTTTGCTGTTAACCAAAGGACTCATATCCAGAATATACAAAGAATTCAATAAGAAAAAACTTTACATTCAATCTGCAAGAAAAAGACAACTATCAAGTGGAAAAATAGGTGGAAAAAATAAAAAACTACAAGCCAGGCATGCTGGCTCACGTCTGCAATCCCAGCTACTTGGGAGGATGAAGCAGGCGGATCATTTCAGTCCACAAGTTTGAAGCTGCAGTGGCTATGATCACACCACTGCACACTAGCTTGGGCAACAAGCAAGATTCTGTCCCCCCAAAAAAAAAAAACAAAAAATTCCACAAACAAAACACTTTTAAAAAGATGTAACAACAGCTAATAGAGAGAAAAACACACAGCCTCAGTAGTTACCTATGAATGAAACTGAGGACACAATGAAATGCCATCTCATACTGCCAGATTTGGAACATTTTAAAAGTCTGATCAAGCATTGGCAAGAAAGTAGACAATGGGTACTCTCATAGCCTACTGGAGGTATATCAGCTATAGAAAACAATTTGCCATTACCTAGGAAAGTTTAATGTGGCTATTCCCTAAAATAGAGTGACTCCATTCCAAAGAATCCTAGGACACTGTTACTCAATAAATCACTGTTGGTATTTTGGTGAAACAATCTGTGCTTTGCATTTCAGTATAGTTGTCATCTGTTTCTCCTACCCACTCAACAACTGAAATGCCCCACAATCACTGTAACAATGAAAACACCTCCACAATTTCTAAATGTCCCCTATGGGGTCAGTGCTAAACCTAGCTGAGAACTATTGTACCAAAGGAACTCTAAGACATGTGTATCCAGAACATGTTCATATCAGCAGTGTGCATAATAAAAAGCTGGAAATTAAGTTTATTAATTGGAGAGTGAATAAGTTGCAGTATATGTATACAATGGAACACTATAATACAGCAATAAAAAAATAATAACAAAAGGCAGGTACTGAAGAATACATAAATATGATTCCATTTAAATGAAGTATGAAATAAATGAAACTGAATGATAATCATCATTATATGTGATAATATACATATGTGATAAAACTATAAAGAAAGAAGTGAATAATTAATAAATTTCATTATACTGGCTCCCTCTAGAGAGAAGGTGAGAATGTGCAATTGAGGCCGGCCATGGTGGCTCACGCCTATAATCCCAGCACTTTGGGAAGCTGAGGCAGGCCAATCACCTAAGGTCAGGAGTTCTAGACCAGTCTAGCCAAAATGGCGAAACCCCATTTCTACTTAAAATACAAAAATTAGTCAGGCATGGTGACACATGCCTATAATCCCAGCTACTCGGGAGGCTGGGGCAGGAGAATTGCTTGAGCCCAGGTGGAAGCTGCAGGGAGCCAAGATCACGCCACTGCACTCTAGCCTGGGGGACAAAGTGAGACTCCCTCTCAAAAACAAACAAACAAAAAAGAATATCCAATTGAGGAAACACAAACAGAAGTCCTGTTTCTTCAGCTCAGTGGCAGATACACTGGTATCTATCATTTTTCTTTAAACTGTACATACTCTACAATATATATAGTTCACAATTTTTAAAAGTTAAAATTAAGTTTCTATGTAATATGTTAACAACACGCAGAAGCAGCTACAAAGATCTGTATTAAAAGCAATAATGTAGTTTCTTTCCCTGCCTGGTAACCTTATTGTTTGGAATGAGCGGAGAAATGAATGAAGCTGCTGACACATAGTGCTAGTCTTGGACCACACCTCTGCAATATCCTCTTAAAACCTTTTAACTTATACTTCCCTCATATTATTTATTTTCTGGTAAGATGAGATCATGAGCAAAAGACCAAATGAGTATGTATCATCTTGCATAGTTGGGCAAAACTATATATTCCATATATATATATATACACACACATATACTTTCTAGGTAGCAAATTCCTAAGTTTTCAGGTTTATATCATAATAAAGAGCATATAGTATGTATTCTCATTCATTAAAATTTTACTAAATGCTTACTATGTATCAGCCCCTGGGAGTGGAAAATAGTTAAAATATATTCTTGCTCTTAAAGAGCTCACCACACAGACAGGAAGGCAGGAAGGGGAAACTATGAGTAAACAACTACCACTCAGTAGAATTAGTACTGCAATAGATTTAAGGAGAAATAAGGAGGTTGTCAATTCAAGATAAGGCACAAGATTTCATAGAGAAGCTACATCTTGTAGAGTTGTGAGGAATTTCCTAGGCAGATTTGGGAAGAAAGGAATTCCAGAAAAAAAGGGACCAACATAATCATAGGACAAAAGCCAGGGAACTAAAAAGACATATCTAAAACACTGTTAGTACTCTGATATAAATGGGGAAGGGTAGGGAATGCATAACTGGAGAGTTTGTATTTTATCCTATAGACAACACCATGGAAGGATTCACCAAGCAGTGAATTGGCAACTTTACAAAGGATTGCTTTGGCAACAGGGTAGCCAATGGACTGGAAAGGGTGGTATGGAGAATCTGAAAAAGGGAGGCATAGAGATAATCAGAGAGAAAACTGTTAGGATAATTCAGAGAAGAGATGAGAACCTAAGAAGGTGGCAATCACACAAAGAACAGAGAGATCAAATCTCACAGTTTTTTGAGAGACAGAATTAAAAAGAATAATGATAAAAGAATAGAGTAAGAAAGAAAAAGATGCCACTAAAATTGTGACACAATGGTTAAAAAGGTAGACAGGAATCAGAATGGCATTACAAAAGTCAAAGACAGCTTTTCAAGAAGGGAGGGGTCAGTAATTTGATACAGAAAGCACGAGTAGAATACAACTGATCACTGGATGTTGCATTTTGCAAATCATTGGTAACCTGTCAGCAGTTTCAGTGAAGTGGTGGGACAGAAGCAGCCTGACTAAAGCAAACTCAAAAGTGAAGTAGTGCTAAGAAGGGTGATTTGTTTTCTAGAGTGGTTAAGACATACACTTTTTTTTTTTTTTTTTGAGATGGAGTTTCACTCTTGTTACCCAGGCTGGAGTATGTTGCAATCTCGGCTCACTGCAACCTCCGCCTCCCAGGTTCAAGCGATTCTCCTGCCTCGACCTCCCGAGTAACTGGGATTACAGGCATGTGCCAGCATGCCCGGCTAATTTTGTATTTTTAGTACAGACAGGGTTTCTCCATGTTGGTCAGGCTGGTCTCAAAAACTCCTGACCTCAGGTGATCTGCCCGCCTCGGCCTCCCAAAGTGCTGGGATTACAACAGGCGTGAGCCACTGCGCCCAGCCAGAGATATACTTTTAAATGGAAGACTTGAACATACTTTTGGCTGCACTGAAAGGTTGAAAATATGGGAAAGACAAGGGATAACTGGTGGAGAACGTCTCAGAGTAGACATGAAGGGATGGATAGGATCACACAAGCAGTGAAATTGTATAGGAAAAGAAAAAAGATCTTTCTTACTGTGAGAGAGGGATATTAAGTCCCAAGACTGTTCATTCAACAACCATTTATTGAATAAACATTTATTGAATATTTGCCATATACCAGGTACTGTGCAAAGTGTCAGGGGATACAAATGAATAACTCAGTCCCTGACTTCAAAGAGTTCGCAGCTTAGTGGGCAAAATACAGTAACTGTAATATGTTCTAAGTACTAATACGCCACAGTGGAAAGGCCAGCATGGTAGCATAGAACTTAGAAGAAGGGCTGGAATTTAAGACAGCTTCTGTCTGACACTTTCTCCGTGACATGGATGAAGCTATCTGCCAAGTGTTTTTAGGGGTGGAGGGGTATTAGGCAATGTGTAGGAAGGGAAGGAATGTTCAAAACAGCTGCCCAGATAAAACAACAGCAACTTGTATACAAGATTTCTATGTCCTGGGTACTATAAAAAGTGCTTTTATACATATTACCTCTTTGATTCTCAAAACAATCCTATTATTTTCATTTTACCAAGAAAAAAACCTGGGACTTAGAGATTAAAAACTAAGAGGCACTTAAGGACTACAGTGAGACTGGAAACTGTTTTCCATAGTAGTAACAATTTACAATTTACATAATTGTATCATTTTCTCCTGCTGTGTCTCTTAGACCATGAATAACAACTAATCCAGCATCATGAGTTTACAGGGCTAGGGATGGTATAGCAGAAGGATAAGGGAAATAGGGAGTTAAAGGAATGGGGAAATGGGAAAGAAAGAGATTCTCATAGTTGATCATTGGGACCATGGCTCTGGGAAACAAAGGTAAGGCAGACTTGGGGAAGAAAATGAAGGAATTAAGGAATCTGACAATATTTAGCCATAGAAAGAAAATTAGTAAAACACAAAATTGAGGTAGAATGAACATTTTTAAAATAACATTGATGAAACAGTTTAAAGTGATGAATGACCCATGGCATTGAGTTTCTTCAGAAGAATGAGTCACTAAATTGGATGAGGTCACATATCTAGTAAATGCTAAGTTTAAACAAACTCAGATCTTTTTCCAGTTTCAATGGTATTTTCAACTTTCAACAGCTTGGTTAAATGGGGTTCTAGGTACGACTGTATTGCTAATTAACAGTGAAATTTACTATCTCATAAAACATTACATTAAAAAGTTTTTCTTTTTTTTTTTTTTTTTTTTTTTGAGACGGAGTCTCACGCTGTTGCCCAGGCTGGAGTGCAGTGGCGCGATCTCGGCTCACTGCAAGCTCCGCCTCCTCGGTTCACGCCATTCTTCTGCCTTAGCCTCCTGAGTAGCTAGGACTACAGGCGCCCGCCACCGCGCCCGGCTAATTTTTTGTATTTTTAGTAGAGACGGGGTTTCACTGTGGTCTCGATCTCCTGACCTTGTGATCCGCCCGCCTCGGCCTCCCAAAGTGCTGGGATTACAGGCTTGAGCCACCGCGCCCGGCCTAAAAAGTTTTTCTTAATATGAAGTACTGTTCATTCTTTTTCAGCAGATTTGTAGAACAATCACAAGCACTTCTAATGATCATCATTACCTCTTTTTTGGCTTCTTTTTTGGGATCATAATCACTATCATTCCCATCCATTGGATGTGTTTCTTCTACATCATCATCACTGAGAAGAAACAAAAATTAGTACACTTAATTCCCCCTTTTTTTTTTTAAGACAGTGTTTCACTCTTATTGCCCAGGCTGGAGTGCAATGGCACGATCTCAGCTCACTGCAACCTTTGCCTCCTGGGTTCAAGCGATTCTCTCACCTCAGCCTCCCAAGTAGCTGGGATTACAGGTGCCCACCACCACACCCAGCTAATTTTTGTATTTTTAGTAGAGATGGGGTTTCACCATGTTGGCCAGGCTGGTCTTAAACTCCTGACCTCAAGTGATCTGCCCACCTCAGCCTCCCAAAGTGCAGAGATTACAGGTGTGAGCCACTGCACCCAACCAATTCCCTTCTTTTTATTGTATTCTAGTGCTCTTATCAAACTGTAATATATATATATCTTAATAATTTTACTAAATATTATTTAACAGAATAAGAGTTGTACTTGAGAAGATGAGCTTTTAATTCAGATTTCTGTAGTGTTCAGAAACATTTATCTCATTGGGTATACAGAATCCTTTTAGCAAACACTTCTAGCTCAAAAACAGAGACCCAGTGGGAAAGGGATTTAAAAAGAAATACCATTTGGGAAATGGGAACACATACAAATTGATGTAATACTTAAATTTCAGTCCTCCAATTGGAGAATACAGACAAAATGAAACAAAATGACTTTATACTATCAAAAGATTTAGCCTCAATAATAAGGATTTCGGTTACTCAGGTAATTATAAAAAGAGCTTCTTTCATAGAACATATTCTTTAATATATTCTAAATGTGTATTAAATATCAATACTAAAAGGAAGCATTTGTGATTAAAATTAAAGGAGGTGAAAGAGGTCTTAATATTAAAACTTCTAACCACTTGGCTCTTCTTGTCAGAGTAGAAACATAAACGTAAGAATAAGGAATATTTACAATGTGTTGTGATAAATTTTCTGCCTTAGGAAATGTAAGCAACCCAATGCAGTGTCCCTAACAATGTAACTATATGAAGGTAACCAACCTACCTGTCACCCTGATTATGTCTATTAGCTAGTTTACGAGCCTGGCGATCCATCAAACTTGTCCTAGAGCGAGTTTTTTTCCAAGAATAGTAATATTTTACAAGGCTTGCAATTGTCTTATCTGGAAGCTTAAAAAAAATCATGTTAATATCAGCAAGTTTAATTCATAAACAAAATGAATAATAATTTTGATGATATTCTTTACTATTTAGTAAAGGCATAATTAAAAAATATTTCATGGGTACCTTTATGAATTATAGAGCTAAAAAGTACTACTACAGTCAGTATCCCATATCAATGTCACTGACATTTCTGAATGAATATTCCTATTTGTTCTGGAAGAGGAGGGGAAGAGGTCACAAACTAATTTGGTGAGAATGTCCCCAGAAGTTCCCAGCGCAGTCATGTTAGTATTCAATATATATAATTCACATAAAATAAAATTCACTATTTCAAGTGTACATATTAGTGGTTTTGGCAAATTCACTAACTTGTACAATCACCATCTCTATCTAATTCCAGAACATTTTCATAATCTCAAAAAGAAATCCTGTACCCATTAGCAATCATTCCCTATTCTACCCCTCCACCAGTCCCTGGCAACCACTAATCTGCCTTCTCTCTCTATGGATTTGCCTATTCTGGACATTTTACATAAAGGGAATCATACAATATGTGACCTTTGTGTCTTGCTTCTTTCATTTAGCAAGATGTTTTAAAGAAAAGCTATTCAATTCTTAACAATACATTTTTTTGAATAACTTTGTTTTAAATCCAGTCTTAAAATGGTAAATAATGCAAACAGGCTTTGGCCATCAAATGAAGTCTGAGTATTAAAATGACTGATGATCATGCACTGACTGATCTGTCATAGTGAAAACAAGGATGCAACTTCCCCACCAAAAATGTTCTCTTTCATTATGGAAGACACCTAGATATATTTGCAAACATTATCTAATTTTCATCTACTGAGGTTAAAATAGTTTAATGCAGGAACTTCTCAGATTTACATTATTTTGACACAATACTAAAAATGTAGGAACTAGAAATACAGAGCAGTTTCTCTCCACACACACACAAAAAAAAAAAAAAAAAAAGAAAGAAAGAAAAAAGCAGCAGCACCATCTGGACAATATTGAAATAATTTGTTTTTTGTTTTTTGAGACAGAGTCTCGCTCTGTTACCCAGGCTGGAATGCAGTGGTGTGATCTCGGTTCACTGCAACCTCTGCTTCCCAGGTTCAAGCTATTCTTCTGCCTCAGCCTCCCAAATAGCTGGGCGACAGGCGCGTGCCACCACACCCGGCTAATTTTTTGTATTTTTAGTAGAGACAGGGTTTCACCGTGTTAGCCAGGATGGTCTCGATCTCCTGACCTCATGATCCGCCTGCCTCAGCCTCCGAAAGTGCTGGATTACGGTCATGAGCCACCGCGCCCAGCCTAATAAGGACTTTTTAAAACGGGACTTTCATATCCAAAAATATATAAGTTGGAAAAAATCCTCGTGTCAAAGAGTGAAACATTTAAAAATAAAGTTGAATTTTTTTTTTCCTGAAACAATAAACATACGAAATAACTCTATTACATGTGTATTATTACATGTTATGTAAGTCAAAATAAAAGCTAATTTACTGTAATGCAATAGCACATAACTGTCATGTAAGAGTGGTTGCAGAAAATAGGATTGTATACAAATATACCTGTTTCCAAATAGTTTTTAAAATTAAATTGAAGAATGTTTTTGTATTTAATAATTAGGACGTGTTCAATAGTAGCTTAAGATATCATTCACATATGAACCACAGTAAGATTAAAATTACCATACCATTTGCTGAATCCTGTGAAAGCTCTTTCCATGAAAACTAAAGGCTTGTTCAAATAGGACTTTATCTTCCACTGTCCACTCATCCGGAAAGGGAGTGAAATTAGGGAGATCAGCAAGGGACTTCTCAATGTTATGTTTATGCCAGAACAACATGCCAAGTGCCTTTGAAGAGAAATCATTCCCTTTTGGTTTTAATGGACTTATGTTCCATCACACTTAAGAAAGTTAAACACAAATTAGATCAAAATCTTAAGCCTATGACTTCAACTGAAGATAGACTCACAGTTTGGGACTTTAAATCAGGGGCACCCAGGTAGCAGACCTCATTTATTTATTTCTTTTAAATCAGGGCCTCAGAACAGTGAATGTTCTTACATACCATATTTGCTGCAGAATCTAGGAAAAACAGTGAGCTGAGGAGAGTGACTACAAAGCAGATTTGTAGGTTCACACCAAGAGTTTAACCCACATTTTAAAATTTGTCAATATGTAGGAAAAAATATGCTAAAAGGAAATTTTCCAGTAAATCCATACTTGAATGAAATGATCAGATGCCACAAAGCCAGAAATGCTCATTTGGGGCTTAGTAGGGAGATATTTAAGTTTTAATCTTTTACAAGTGTATCACAGGCTAACCATGTCCAAGAAGTAAAAGTACCTCCACTGCAACTTTAACAATTTTTTAACCACATTTAAGTTATTTATTATCAGAACATATAAACAGAATTATTAGGAGGCATATAAATAACTTCAATGACTTAATTACCAAATCAAAACAAAGACTGAAATGGACAACTTCCAAAAATTCCATAAATTCCCCTTCTATTTTAAGTAGTAGGCCTTTCTCTTTATTATAAGGTATTAAGCATCGCTTAGGGCACAAACTTTTATTTTCTAAGAGATATAGCCACTTTTTAAATACTGAGTTTGTTAATTTCTGTACTCTGATAACAGTCCTTTAAAATACACAGGAAAACGAACATATGGATAGTCCTATTTTAAAGGATTAACTTTCTCAAATATTAAACAGAAAGGCAAGGCTTAAAAACAAAATAGGCAATCAAAGGCTTCAAAATTCACACAAAAGTTAATTACATTTAGGTAGATATAGATAAAATAAACATCTCAATTTCACAAAAATATTCCTTTACCATGTAATTGGACTATAAAGTTAGCTCTTGATAACCCAGGTTACAGATAATTTACCTTTCTTACTTATCTTAAAACAAATCTACCTATTTTACTATAAATTCTGATAAAGGTTGAAATACTTATTTGAGATTTAAGATCTCTTTCATTTCATTTTTCCATATTTTCCATTCCCTTATTACTAAGGATAATGTACCATATATTTGTCTCTCTATATATAGTAATATTATATATAACACTGTATATTACATAATATACATTATATAAAAACATTATAGTCTATTTAATATAACTTATCTCCATGACTATGTATGTTATACTTACTAAATTCAATGACATTACTATATTTTGTATGCAGAAAAAGACCAATCTGTGGGTAGCCATTAGATCGAATTATAGTATAAAATATTAAGATAATTTCTTGATTTTGTTATAATTTTTATTTGAAGAGACTTAACTCTACATACAGACAGATATATCATATATAGATATATCCTTTTAAAGTTATCTAACAAAAACAGCCTTTTGTAATTTCATTCAAAATTTAAAAGTCTTAAATATTCCCTTAAATGTAAAGTTTAACTTTTAGATCCTATAGAACAAAAAGTCAAAAGAGAATTACCTCTATCATTAATAAAATTTTTTATAAATAAAAGAATTGTTTTAAAGTTCTATCTGTGTACGCTGACTCCAAAATACACCAAAACCTTAACTTTTCATTTTGGAAAGCATTGCCAGAGGAATACTGAAGGCTTCCAGAAATTTTCAGAACTCAAAGTAGAATAAGAAACAGATATACTGAGAGAAAAATATTTAAGCCCTTGAGATGAATAATGTTTATAAAAGCAAACTCCTTAATATTGAAAGGTCACTCTTTGCTAGGACTTTTGTGGTATCTATAAAATAGCTGGTCAAGATTATGCACTTTGTTAGGACAGAAACTATGATGAGATTCTCTGGATTTGGTAAATATTGAGACAAGCCTTACTATTGAAGTGTTTCTCTACATACCTGTTCCACATTGTAGCCATGCTTCTCCTTTGCAATTGCAATGTATTCATCCACTGCAATGAAATAATGGTATATAATTAATTATTCTCATTTAATTAATTTACCTAGGTCTACTTTTGTTCTTAACATAGCAAAGCAAAACAATTTATATTCCAGGGTAAAAAAATAGCCAAAGATACCTCCCATGAAATGTTACAAAGAGACTTGTAATAGCAAGATCAGATGCTCACCTGGTTTAAAATTTTATTTAGTATAACTTATCTCTACAACTACACGTTATACTTACTAAATTCAATGACATTACTATATTTTTGTATGCAGAAAAAGACCAATCTGTGGGTAGCCAATAGATCTAATTATTGTATAAAATATTAAGATAATTTCTTTCCTAATAGTCTTTATTTGAAGAGAGTTAGCCGTTTAAGACCCTTTCACATATTTAAAGTTGATCCAAAGCCTTTACCATTCCATTTTTGATTGATGTATAAAGGATAGCTTATAGTTCTGCCAGTTATACATAACAATGACACATTTAAGTACGCTTCAGTACTCCTAAATTTTCTTCAGCTCTTCCTGCTTGTAATACAAAGCATGTTTGAGTATTCCACTTTCATTTATCTTCCATATGTAATTAAGCCAACAGAATTATTTAGATAAGCAGTTTCAATGATGATAAACTGGCTATTATTTCAAGGCCTCATTGCTGAGAAGTCCAACACATTCACCAGAACTCAGTTTTATGTGAACTCCATAAAATCGCTCTTCCTTGATTCTAATTAATTTTTATATGTGTGTGTATGTATAAATTAACTTTTTGGAAATATTTTTGAGAAGCAGTGGTTAAGAATCCTGATTCCGGAAGAGCTAGTCTACCTAGGTTTGATTATCAGCTTATTGCTGTTTTTTTGACTTTGGCCAAGTAACTTTTGACCTTTTTGTACCTTAGTTTCCTCACTCTAAATAGTTGTTAAAAACACTACCTTCCTCCTGTGATTAAATAGTTAATAAATGGAAAATGCCCAGAACAGCACCTGGTCCATTTTAAGAATTTTATAAGTATTTGCTGTGATTATTAGTCAGTACAGTCTAATATATGAATATGCTCTTATAACAATAATGCTATTATAATAAAATGTTTAAATGTATGCTATCAAATCTCCCCACAAAGGGTAAGCTTTTTGTGTAGAAAACCCAAATATTACATTTTGTTTACAGCCCAAAGCACTTAAATACATGACAGGTCTAAATATATGCTGAACACCACCAATTGACTTGTGGTTTCCAACCCTGGCTATGCATTACAATCAGTGTGGGAGCTTTTAAAAAGTAAGACATCCGGGATCCACCCTTGAAGCCTCTGACTTAATTGGTCTGAGAAAGAGACTAGATATAAGTACTTAAAAAAAAAAAAATTCCCCAAGTGATTCCAATGCACTTCCAGGGCTGAAAACCATCACCCTAGACCTTCATTTAAATATTCCACATGAACACTACACTACCAGGACTCTCTGGCTGAATTTTGTTTCCACTTTGCTAAGAAATGAACCATTGTATAAAACAGAACTAAGCCAGTAAAATTCAATGATACCCTGATGCTCAGTTTGTGAATGAAAACCTTTGTCTGTAATGAGGATTGAACCTGGGAAACTAATAGTCTCTTTCAGGTTCTCATTAAACAGTCCCAGGCCAGATGAATAATTTCATGTTTTCTGTTAGGAATGCTTCAAGGGCACACAATTTCTAGACTACCAGCTAGACCTTTGGCTGGTGTTTTACAGCTCTTAAATAGAAAGATTTATCAGTTAAGCAGAAACATACTCGGTTTTCAATTTTTAGCTCTCTTATTGCATCAATAAGCATGATTCGACTTACTATACACGATAGGATATCATTAATTTTCATGGGACTAAATAAATCAGACACCTTTAAGATGTTAGTAAATATTCTAAAAAGACAAGCTTATCTTACAGCTGCTAGAATTAACTGTTCAGTGTCGTTGTTGTTCTTGTTGTTATTTAACAAACTAAATGATAACTGAATGGAGGGGTGGGGATCTTAGTGTTGTTACCTGCACGTTTCCTATATCTGATGTGCCGCAAAGGATCGGGTCCGCTACATCACATTGAAGTCTAAAGCCACACCATGATTCAAGAAGTGCATGGTCAATGATCCAGAAGGTCTCCGTCCAGAAATGGAGAGCACAAAGATGACCTGATGGCTGCTGAAGTCAGTTCTTTCCCCTTTCCTCTTTAAAATGGTAATGATAGTGGGCTCTTTGAAGTTTGAAGGCATGTCTTTACCGCTCCAAATACTGAGGAAAAGCCTGGGCAGATGTCTACATAGTAACTCCCTCCCCTGCTTGAGGATTTAAGCAGCAATGCCATCAGATCCTAGGTTTTTCATTCTTCATGGGCCTGACACAAATTGGAATGATCAACCCACTATCTTCCAAAAGGAAAAACATTCTAATATAACAACCTCCATTAAAAAAAAATAAGAATAATAATAAAAACAAAGACAAAACTGTTTTATGAGAATCTAAAAGACCCAAAAACAAATATAAGTCACATTTTGAATTGGGTGATAAACTCCTGCTGACATTAACATTTAATTTCAGAAAACTTACATTTGGCATCTGGGATACTGTGATATGGAGACCATACAAGCATCCCTCCATTGTCTTTATCTGTGTACTTTGTAGCACCTGGGGGAAAAAAATAATTACTTTGAATATGATGGATTTTATTTACACTGAAAATAAGTATAAACAAAGTAAGCTGGCCAGACACAGTGGCTCATCCCTGTAATCCCAGTACTTTGGGCGGGCGAGGTGGGCGGATCATGAGGTCAGATCGAGACCATCTTGGCTAACACAGTGAAACCCCGTCTCTACTAAAAATATGAAAACGAAAAATTAGCCAGGCATGGTGGCGGGCGCCTGTAGTTCCAGCTACCTGGGAGGCTGAGGCAAGAGAATAGTGTGATTCCGGGAGGCGGAGCTTGCAGTGAGCCAAGATGTGCCACTGCACTCCAGCCTGGATGACAGAGCGAGACTCCATCTCAAAAAAAAAAAGTAAGCTTTATTTCAGTTTTAGTACAGTATCTGCAAAGGAGGACAAGGAAAGAAAATACAGGAAAACAAAAGGAAAATAGATTTACATTACATATAGTAAATAGCTTGTTTATAAAAATTAAGGAAATTTTACAAATGCTGGTTTATCCCTTTTAAAGTAAAAAAGACTTTCTTCAGTACATTACATATCTCTACTTGACAGAAGGTAATAAATCTGATATAAACTTCCATACATTACTTAGAGATCATCTTTAAAAACTCAAGACTTTTAAACGAGAAAGAATGCCTCAGGTACTGTTTTGCCCCATATCTAAATGGGTCAAGAGTGCTGTAATTTTTAAACACTTATGTCTGCTTTTTATTTAATTTTATTTCTTGCTAAGGGTCTGCCAGCTATTCACTTTTAAACTTAAGTTCATTTATGACATTTTATATTTATAAAAGTTTGTGCTCTGTATTAGAAGAAAAGTCAAGAAAAATAAAAATAAAAAAGGCTGGGTGCAGTGGCTCACGCCTGTAATCCCAGCACTTTGGGAGGCTAAGGCAGGCGGATCATCAGAGGTCAGGAGTTCAAGACCAGCCTGGCCAACGTGGCGAAACCCCATCTTTACTAAAAATGAGAAAATTAGCCAGGTGTGGTGGCACACGCCTGTAATCCCAGCTACTTGGGAGGCTGAGGCAAGAGGATCACTTGAACCTGGGAGGCAGAGGTTGCAGTGAGCCGAGATCACACAGCTGCACTCTAGCCTGGGTATCAGCCAGGCTCCATCTCAAAAAAAAAAAAAAAAAAAAAAAAGTCAAGGTAAAAAAGTTAATGCAATTTCTTCTTAATATAATCTCAAAGTCTACTTCTACTTCTGACTTGGAAGAATAGTAACATTTTCTAATTTCTTTCTTTCTTTTTAAAGATGTGAAGTCTGGCTACGTTGCCTAGGCTGGTCTCGAACTACTGGCCTCAAGCAATCCTACTGCCTCAGCCTTCCAAGTAGTTGGGATCACAGCTGCATGCCACCACACCCAGCCTCTAATTTATATTATTTTATAGCCTAGAAAGTCAGAAAAATCAAGCCCTATTAACCTTCATATAAATTAAGAATCAACAGCATGAAGGGCTGAGACAGCTATGCCAGAGCTAAGTTACATGCATGTAGACTCTATCTATTATTTTAATCATTCAGTGTTATTCTTCTGGTCTACCTAATTCTTAGTTGCATTTAATTCATTAAAACTATCAACAAATGAAGCATTGCTGCTACTTTTTTTTTTTTGAGATGAAGTTTCACTCTTGTTGCCCAGGCTGTTCAATATCACGATCTAGGCTCACTGCAACCTCTGCCTCCCAAGTTCAAGCGATTCTCCTGCCTCAGACTCCCGAGTAACTGGGATTACAGGCATGCACCACCACGCCCAGCTAATTTTTGTATTTTAGTAGAGACGGGGTTTCACCATGTTGGCCAGGCTGGTCTTCAACTCCTGACCTCGTGATCCGCCTGCCTTGGCCTGCCAAAGTCCTGGGATTACAGGAACGCGCCACCATGCTTGGCTAACTTTGTATTTTTAGTAGAGACAAGGTTTCTCCATGTTGGTCAGGCTGGTCTCGAACTCCCAACCTCAGGTGATCCACCCACCTCGGCCTCCCAAAGTGCTGGGATAACAGGCGTGATCCACTGCACCCGGCTCATCAATGACTTTTATGTGGTACTGATAATTACCATTAATAGCCAGAATTCTAAAATTACTCACATAAAATATTAAAATAATTCCGAGGTTAAACTGTAATCCTTTATAAAGTTATAAGATACTTGGAATGAAGAACATTCATTTCTAGTGGTAGGAGAACTACTACTGTAATCTCCATCTTAGAGAAGTTATCTATCAGGCAATAATATAGTACCATTCAATATTTTTATTTTTAGACAAGCATCATATATCATTACCGATCAATAAATTTTAGTTAAAAAATCATACGTTGCCATAAAATATAAATTTATCTTAAAATTCTATGTATGTTATAAGGAAAATTAAGAAGAAAAAGAGAACTGAAAGAAGAAACACTACCAAAGTATTCGACAGCCTTTTGTATTTTGTCATATCTTTAATAAAAGAGGACACAAAAGCATGAGCTGAGAATTTAGGAAAATGCCAAATTACAGTTCATTATGTGAAATTTATATTCAATGCAAATAAACTGGCCAAGCCCTGTGGCTCAAGCCTGTAATCCCAGCACTTTGGGAGGCTTAGGTGGGCGGATCACTTGAGGTCGGAAGTTCAAGACCAGCCTGACCAACATGGAGAAATCCCATCTCTACTAAAAATACAAAAATTAGCCGGGTGTGGTTGGTGCATGCCTGTAATCCCAGCTACTTGAGAGGCTGAGGCAGGATGATCACTTGAACCCGGGAGGCAGAGGTTGCGGTGAGCCGAGATTGCTCTATTGCACTCCAGCCTGGGCAACAAGAGCAAAACTCCACCTCGAAAAAAAAAAAAAAAAGAAACTTTGAGATATCTTTTTAAAACTTCAATATTAAGATACATATTTAAGTTTTCACCCTGTAAACAAAAATACAAACACAAAATAGTCAACCCACTCAATGGTAATAAAACAAAAACCTTATTTAAGTAGGTCAGAAGCCTTTACTTAATTCATAAAATCTAACGTTATACAAAGTGAATATCCTAAACTTCAATCCTTTAATATGGAACTGATTTTGCACAATGGAATCATGACAATAAGATCATTTAAATCCTACTTAACAGAACATGAAATGCAACAAAGAAAGTTTTCCATTAAGTCTCAAGTCTTAATGGTGTATCACGCTAAATATTTAAACATAATTTCCTTGCATCTCATTCTTGCCTTACAGAAAGTCTGAATTAAAATATCTTCATTAAATGGCCCTTCTCAAACAGGTATTAAACTATTTTTAAAATTTTTCCCCATAAAAAAATAACAGCTACAGGCTCGGTGCAGTGGCTCTTACCTATAATCTCAGTACTTTGGGAGGCCAAGGAGGATGGATGGCTTGAGCCCAGGAGTTTGAGGCCAGTCTGGGAAACACAGTGAGACCCTGTCTCTACTAAAACTACAAAAAATTAGCTGGATGTGGTCGCGTGCACTTGTAGTCCCAGTTACTCAAGAGGCTGAGGTGGGAGGATCGCTTGAGCCCAGGAGTTCGAGGCTGCAGTGAGTCATGACGACACTACTGCACTCCAGCCTGGGCAACAGAGCAAGACCCTATCTCAATAAATAAGTAAGTTTCCAAAAAAATTCTTAGCATTGTAATTAAGGGTTCAATCTGACAGAAACTGGTATCCAAGCTGTGGGAACTAACAGCTCGTCCAATATGGGTGAGCGGGTAGAGGATACAGGAGAGGCATACATAGAGCAATCCTGTCTGATAGCAGAGAATGCCTAATTAAGCATTTCACAATTTTCCTTCCCTAACTCTGGACTCTACTATTTTCAATTATATATGTGCCAACTAGGCCCAAGAGATGACTGATACAGGAAATGAGGGGTATTTTAGTGCAATGGTTAAGAGTATGAACTATAGAGCCCAACTCCCAGAATCTGAATACCAGCTCTGCTACTTGGTAGCTGTGTCACCTTGGATAAATCTATTTAATCTGTCTGTGCCTCAGTTTTCCTTATCTCTAAAAATATGGATGATGAGTGTACCTATCTGACAGAGTTGCTCAAAAATTAAATGAATATAAGTACGTGGCATATGGTAAGCATTATCTATGATTTAATTATTATTATTACTAGTATATGCTTATTGAAGACAGTTCTTTCTTAAGTTCCTTCCTTCTTTATCCTAAAAAGGCTTCTTCTCACCGTATCAACTACAAATGAATAAAACCTCAAGGGAATATATCTCAAAAATGGCTGATGTCCTCTCTCGCCAACCTCTTGAAAATGAAATTGAATAGCTGTAATGACCTTTATGTTTTTCTCACAATTCAGATGTGATTCCTTTCCTATAAAATAGGAGAAAGTAACATGTACTATTAAAAATAATTTATCTACCTCTTGGGATGCTTTGCATCCAGTAAGTTTTACCTTTTTCATTGTAAAAGTCAGAATGAACTAAAACATTAAATAGACATTAACCCTATGTTTATTTTGTTTTTATCTGTAACAATATTTAAGATTATACCTCAAAACTATCTGATATTTAGAAACATTACTGAGACTCAAACCTGACTCACCAACAAAACAACCATGATTTAAAGTACCTTATCTTCTGAATAGATTAAAAAACAAACCAAAACCTAGATAGCAAGCTACCATAATTTTAAAAGACTACAGTAGCATATCAGTTCTGAAAATAAAATTGTTGAACAATCAATTGTCTTCAGTTTTAGATAAAACATTTAAAGGTTAATCACTTTGAAATTATTAGATCTTTTAACTGGAGTCTTACATTTATAAGACTGCTGGAGAAAACCAACAACTAGGAAGGGAAAATATAATTCAATAAACTAGGATTTCCACATCAATAAAAATAAAAATCTATTACTTTTTAGATTTCCTTTGGACATTAAAAATAAGGACTTCGAAGATCATGGAACAAATATACTATATAAAGAACTTAAATACTGAGAATATTAAAATGTACTAAATATATTGTAACATTTTACTACTTATATACTAGGTTCTAAATTATATACTTAATATATACCAACTTCAAACTTGGGTAAACAAAGACTTTCCCGGGGCACATGAGCACGAGTAAGTTTCAAAAGAATCAATTTTCAGAACTTTAACTTCCCTATGTTCTCTTTCCGAAGACAATCTGCCTGAAAACTCACATGTGGTCAAATGATAAGAGGTTAGACTCATTCTACTTCCATCATCTCTCTTCACAAATGCCCGTCTCTCACTTAAAAAAAAATAAAAGGGCACCATCTCTCATGCATTCCAAATCTTTTTTTTTTTTTTTTTTTTTTTTTGAGACGGATTCTCACTGTGTCTCCCAGGCTGGAGTGCAATGGCGTGATCTCGGCTCACTACAAGCTCCACCTCCCGGGTTCACGCCATTCTCCCACCTCAGCCTCCCAAGTGGCTGAGACTACAGGCGCCCGCCACCACGCCCGGCTAGTTTTTTGTATTTTTAGTAGAGACCGGGTTTCACCATGTTAGCCAGGATAGTCTCGATCTCCTGACCTCGTGATCCACCCGCCTCGGCCTCCCAAAGTGCTGGGATTACAGGCTTGAGCCACCGCGCCCGGCCGCATTCCAAATCTTACAAGAGTACATGACCCAAAATGTTAAACCCTCCAGGGTTTCAAACAGGGTGTCAGGAAAACACTCCTTTACTCAAGGCACCATAACTACTAGAGTTTTAATCAATTATGCATTAATTGTAATAACTCTAGCCAGAAGAGATGTAACACTCAGAACCTTACTCACAGGTGATCAATAAAGCACTTTATTTTATTTTACTTTATTTATTCATTTGAGACAGAATCTCACTGTCGCCTAGGCTGGAGTGCAATGGTGCAATCTCGGCTCACTCCAACCTCCACCTCCCGGGTTCAAGCAATTCTGCCTCAGCCTCTCAAGTAGCTGGGATTACAGGTGCCCACCACCATACCCAGCTAATTTTTTGTATTTTTAGTAGAGATGGGGTTTCGCCATGTTGGCCAGGCTGGTCTTGAACTCCTGACCTCAAGGGATCCACCTGCCTTGGCCTCCCGAAGTGCTGGGATTACAAGCATGAGCCACTGCGCTGGCCCAATAAAGCACTTAAAAGCACAAAAAAATATATATATAAGATAAAATTCTGTGGAGAAAATGCATGGAAATGACTTCAAAGACGAAAAGGAACAATGTAAACTTTCAGAATGTTAGAAGCTTGTCTACATATTTTACAAAACAGTACTATTACATCACTGTAGTATTTATATTTAATTGGATACATTTAAAATAAAGATATAAAGACTTCATTATCAAAGTATTAATATTTTCAATACACTACAGATTATATTTTTCAACTATTTAAACTCAGTGACAAGTAATAGATGTTGACTAAAAATATGTAAACCTTTTTTCAAAATTATTTCATGGATATGTAAGTAAAATATTTTGAAAACCACTGCTTTATATACAGTATTTTTCGCTTAATCTTGTGATATTCTTAACATCATCATCCTTTTACAAACGAGAAAACTAAGGCCTAGAGAAGTCAGGTGGTTCATCCAAGGCTATTATGCCATATTAGATTAAAGGCATATGATAAGAAATTAGGCTCTACACACAAAAACTGTTCTCATGAGGTAAGTACAGTTAGTAGGCACTAAATAAAAGTTGGGAAGATCTAGTGAACAATGGAAAGAAAATAATCAGAAATATAGTTAGTAAAGACATTATTAGCAACGGTTTCATAATTAAGGTAAACTGTTCCTAATCTCTTAACTTCAGTAATTCCAGTATAAATCTCAATTCTTCTCATATTTCCTAAAATAATCACTTTAATAAATTTTTTTTTTTTTTTTTTGAGACCGAGTCTCATTCTGTCACCCAGGGTATAGCACAGTGGCACCATCATAGCTTACTGCAGCCTCAACTTCCTGGACTCAAGTGATCTCCCACCTCAGTCTTCTGAGTAGCTGGAAGTACAGATGTGGTATGCCACAACACTTGGCTAATTTTTGAATTTTCTGTAGTGATGGGGTCCCATTATATTGCCCAGGCTGTTCTCAAACTCCTGGGCTCAAGCGATCCTCTCACCTCAGCCTCCCAAAATGCTGGGATTATACCCATGAGCGTTGGGATTATACCCATGAGCGATAGCCCCTGGCCAATTCATTCTTTACCTGCTTAATTTTTATCATCATCACTATCACCTTTTCCAATAAAATTAGCCTACATAAAAAATCCTAGAAATTTTTCTACATTCTGATCACAGCAAATTTTACAAACTCAGCACCCAAGGCATTTTTCTTTCAAATGACTTCTAGAACTATGCGTCAACAATCTCCATAAAGATGGATTGAGTGGTTTAGGAGACAAAGATAATGAGAAAGAGAAGAGAGAGGAGCTAACCATGTCTCAATTTCCATAACTAATAAATATCTTTTTGGCAGGGTGCAGTGGCTCAAGCCTGTAATCCCAACACTTTGGGAGTTCAAGACTAGCCCGGCCAACATGGTGAAACCTTTTCTCTACAAAAATACAAAAAAAGGCCGGGCGCGGTGGCTCAAGCCTGTAATCCCAGCACTTTGGGAGGCCGAGACGGGCGGATCACAAGGTCAGGAGATCGAGACCATCCTGGCTAACACGGTGAAACCCCGTCTCTACTAAAAAATACAAAAAAAACCTAGCCGGGCAAGGTGGCAGGCGTCTGTAGTCCCAGCTACTCGGGAGGCTGAGGCAGGAGAATGGTGTGAACCTGGGAGGCGGAGCTTGCAGTGAGCTGAGATCCGGCCACTGCACTCCAGTCTGGGCAACAAAGCGAGACTCTGTCTCAACAAAAAAAAAAAAAAAAAAAAAAAAAAAATTAGCCGGGCACAGTAGCACGTGCCTGTAGTTCCAGTTACTCGGGAGGCTGAGGCAGGAGAATTGCTTGAACCCAGGAGGTGGAGGTTGCAGTGAGCCAAGATCGCACCACTGCACTCCAGCCTGAGTGACAGAGCAAGACTCTGTCAAAAAAAACTTTTCGTCTATTATTTTTCCCAAGGTAATGTGTTTATATTCCCACCTAATTATATTGATGTGAAAAACACAACAGCACAACATTTATAATAAAATAGATCAGCAGTATAATGTTGAATGGCAGAGGCCCAGTATTTCCCTGTAAAAAATGCCCAATAACTGATAATCTACGTTTGATTGATAAGATTAGCCTTTAACAGGTAAGAAAAGCCCTTGTAAGTTTAAATGGTAGTCAGTTTTAATTCTGTCCTTGGGTTCGGTATGCTTCTGGAGAAGACTCTTAAGCAGAAAATGAGTAAGTGAAGTTAAAGAAAGTGATGTCTAGCCTTATTCTAATAATAAAATTAAATTAGTCTGAGTAAATAAATTGAAAATATGACTTTAATGACTTTAAAAACATTTCAGTGATTTTTTTCTCCTCAAATATTCTATTCGGGTTCAAAATAAGCAAAATATTATTGTGGATTAAGTTGGTTAACAATGGTCACGTAAAACCACATTAATATTCTAAGTGATTATTCTCAAAATTTGGAAATTTGTTCCAGTGTTCAGTTTATCCTGAAACAAAAAAGATGCTTTCCAATGATTAGATCAATGCTTTCCAATGTAATGCTATGGCATGTACAAGTTTGTTCCAGCATTAAGTTTGGCTCTTAAGCACAAGACTCCTAATAAAACTGTATATAGTTGTCTATGAAATAAATATTGACTCAGAAATCTACCCATTGGGGCAAATAGATAGATATATTAACTTAAGAAATAATTGTAGCTGCTGAGGTGGAGACTCCCAATGAAAGCTCCAAATCAGAAAGGTGTGAATACATCCAGAATAATTCTTCATAATTACAAATTTTAATCTTTATAGAATTACCTGCCATATGCCCATCATTTAATCCTGGTAAGAATTCCATTAAATAGTTTTTATAGGCTGGGCGCGGTGGGTGGTTCACACCTGTAATCCCAGCACTTTGGGAGGTTGAGGCAGGCAGATCACGAGGTCAGGAGTTCAAGATCAGCCTGGCTAAGATGGCGAAACCCCATCTCTACTAAAAATATAAAAATTAGCTGGGCATGGTGACGTGTGCCTGTAGTCCCAGCTACTCAGGAGGCTGAGGCAGGAGAATCACTTGAACCCGGGAGGTGGAGGTTGCAGTGAGCCGAGATCGCGCCACTGCACTCACCACTGCACTCCAGCCTGAGAGACAGAGCGAGACTTCATCTCAAAAAAACAAAAAAGTTTTTCTAGCCAGGAATACTGAGGTGCAGGGATAGTGTGTGTGGCTTGCTCAGACCACAAAAAGAAGAGTTGGGAGTTAGGAATTCAGTTTTTTGTTTTTTTTTGTTTTTGTTTTTGTTTTTGTGATGGAGTCTCACTCTGTCGCCCAGGCTGGAATGCAGTGGCGTGATCTCGGCTCACTGCAACCTCAGCCTCCCAGATTCAAGCGATTCTCCTGCCTCAGCCTCCCGAATAGCTGGGATTACAGGTGCGTGCCACCACGCTCGGCTAATTTTTTGTGTTTTCAGTAGAGACGGGGTTTCACTGTGTTAGCCAGGATGGTCTCGATCTCCTGACATGGTGATCTGCCCGCCTCAGCCTCCCAAAGTGCTGGGATTACAGGCATGAGCCACGGCACCCGGCCTGAATTCAGTCTCTTAAAGCCAAAGTGTGCTCCTTCCAAATGTCAAGTAAACCCAGAGGGAGCAGAGTGGTGTGAAAGTGCCATTCACCTACTAGCAACATCAATAAAGAAAATTAGCTTCATAAAACATTTAAAATTACTTGAAGCCCATCAGTATATACACTGATAGTCTTTAAATAAAATGTATTCCCAGCCAGTCATTTAGAAGGCAACCCAAATCTAGTGAACACTCTTGCATCACTGTTTTCACCTATTAAAAATGAAACTGTCCTGACAATCATTTTAACACTCATTACTTTTTATCCTCCTCACTTGGGACAGGAGGAGGAGCTGCTATCTGAAATCCAAATGGTTGGTAAATATCATTTTGCATTTCCTAACAGGTAAAGGAGGGACAAAAAATACACCTCTGTATTCTAATAATTAAACATTCTGTTTCTCCCCAGGAAAATACAAGGAAACTCTTTAATATCTAACATAGAAATCGAAGGTCTGACACAAACGCAATATTATGAACGGGCACCGGGCAAAAAAACTGACGAACTGTAAGGAGGGAAATAAAAAGGTGGGCCCCTCTGAAAGTCTGTCCAAAGCCTGAACTGAGAAGGGTCTCGGGCAGGGTGGGGAGAAGGAAACGCGCTCCACTCCGAGAGGCTCCAGCAAGGGCGCCTCCATATGCGGAACTCTCGCCCAATCCCCGCACAAGCTGAAATCTCGTGACCGCCGGGGAGCCTGTTTGGAGAAAAGTAGACAGGGAGCCCGCAAGCTGGGTTGGCAGAGGACGCTGGAACCTGGCTGCTCGGGGAGAAAATGTCTCCTTGGCAGCTGCAGCCACTGTCCTGTGGTCTAACTTCCCAGGGCTGGCTGGCGAGCGAGGTGTGCCTGCCGCTGGCGTCTCCCCACCCCCTTCCCCCACCCCTTTCTCTCCGCGGCTCCCGCACTCCGCAGAGCTGCCGCGACCAAAGCTACACCACCTAGCCAAAAAGAAAGAAAAGAGACAATCCCCGCTGCGCGCGGGTCGGCAGGGCTCGCCCTTGGCTTCCCCAGCCGGTGACAGCCGCCCTGGCCGCCGCCGCCCGCCCCGGTGCCGAGGCAAGCGAGGTGGCAATTGACATTTGCACGGTTCGTCCACACAGTCTGCACGCCTGCTCCTCCAGCCCGCGGCCTCGGACCCTGGACTCCGCCAGGGGCCGTCTCCCTCTGCTCACCCCGACCCCGTTCCAGCTCAAGGGTCAGGAAGGCGATGCCACCAGCGGGCAAGTGGCCTCCGAAGGGAACCATGTTAACCTTGCAGTGCACACATCTGCCCACACTCCCAGTGTCACAGCCCGGCCAAGCCTGACAGCCTCCCCGCCACGGATGTCTGCCCAGCCCAAGCCCACATCCCCTCCCGGCCCCATGCCCGGACCCCTAGCCCGTCCACCCCAAACCAAGGCCAGGAAAGGGAAGATAAGATTTTGCTTAAGCAAATGTATCTACCTGGATCAAATTCAGGGATCCGAGCTTGGTATTCGGCTCCGACTCTCATCCCAACATCTGCAAAGCAATGCCAAAAAAATATATAAAAAAAATAAAAAAGAAGAAAAGAAAGAAAAAGGAAGAGACACTTAATAAAAAATAAAAATCTCTAGATGGAGGAAAGAAGCGGCGGGTGGATGGGAAGATATTAACTCGGGGCACTCCAGGAGATGGCAGTGGATGGGGGCGGGGAGGGGGGGGCAAGGGCGGAGGATTGGTCGAGGGCGGAGGGACGGGGGTCGCGGGGGTGCTGCTGCACTGCACCGGGAGTTCGAGGCTACCGCAGCGCCCGGGCTCTGAGGGGAGGGAGGGCGGGAGAGCGGCGAGGGGAGGGGGCTGGGGGAGGGGAAGAGGGAGGGGGGCAGGCGGGCTGGCGGGGAGGAGTTCGAGGCTACCACCGTGCTCGTCGTCGCTGCTGCAGCCGCTCTCGGGCTCCGAGTAGTGCAGCCCGCCGTTCGTGGACGAGGCGCCGCTGCCGCCGCCGCCTGCCGGGCTCTTGGCGCTGCCGTTGGCCGACCGGTTCTTCCCCAGTAACTCGGGCCCTTTCTCCATCATGCCGGGCATGGTAGAACAGGGGAGGGGGAAAGGTGAGGGGAAGAGGTAGGCGTCAGGGTGAAGGGGGAGATGGCTTAGAGAGCTGGCGGGAGGGAAAGGAGGAGGAGGAGGAGACGGCGGCGGCGGAGGAGGAGGAGGCTGTTAATATGGAGCCGCCATAACCGCCCCGCTCCGGCAGTAGCGCAGTCGCCTCACAACAACCCGCCCCGGCCCCGCCTCTCTCCCCTCCTCCCTCCGCCGCCGCCCGCCCCGCGCAGTCCCGGGCGCCCCTAGGCCGCGCCGCGCTCTACGCCGCCGCCGGTATCACTCCGCCCCGCAGGGAGGTTCCGGCCGCCTGGGGGGAGGGGAAGGGGGGAGGGGCGGGGAACCCCGCTCGCCGGCAGCCGGGCCACCCCAACGGAGTGCTAATAAAATCGCCACCGAGGCGTGGCTGCCGCGCGGGCTTTCTTCCTAGGGGGCGCTCCGGAGCGCGGGCGGGAGGTGCACACGAGGGAGCGGGACTCTTTGCCCTCTCTGGGCGGAAGGAACGCGGTCATTCTGAGAAAGGACGGGCGCGACCCGACCGGGCGACTGCGGGGAGCGGCCCCCCTCTGCGGACCCGGCTGTAGGCACGGTTCGGAGTGCGGCCGACCTCAGATGTCTGGACGGGCAGTTCGCTCAGTTTCCCGGTGTTCACCGGAAGCCTCGAGCTGGGGGCGCGCGCTGGGCCGCCGTGCAGTCGCGCAGTCTAGCTGGGCGGCTTTGGGGCTCTGAGGCCCAACCGGCGAAAGAAGTAGACTCGGCTCTAACGATCTCCACGCTACAATTTTTGTTTCTGGATCTCTGAAGTGGGGCCCAATTCTCTAGAGAGAGTGTGGGGATGACGGGATGAGTTTCCGGGGCTGAGCGATGCAACTGTGTTTTGCTGAAGCCCTTCTCCCTCATCCTAACCCTACTGTCTTATTCTTCCCACATTTCTTTCTTTCTTTCTTTTCTTTGATGTTTTAATAGCTGGGGAGTGAGTGCTGTGAGTGATGGGGAAATAAGATGAACAGGAGACCTGGTCCAGACACGTTTTCATTTCTCGCGGACCTGCGATCTCCTCTTGGAGCGCTGAGGGAGAGGGCGGAGTCCCCCGGCGGAGGCGAAGCTAGAGCTGCGTTCTGGCAGCGTTTCCAGCCTGGAAGGAGATGTGCTCTGTAATGCTTTTCTGAATTGCATTCGGCGAAAGGAGTAGGAAACTGCGTTTATTCCTTCACCAGATTTGAGGGCGTGTGCTGCGTGCCAGGCTGCCTGGCATTGGGGGCTGTTTATGATTTTCTTTTCCTTTTTTTCTCATTCCTTTTTTCCCCCCTCACGAATAAGGAGAAATAAGTGAGGATTTAACTGCCAGCGTCTAGTATGCAGGTGTATGCTGAGCGGTATTGGGGTTCAACAGATACTCTCCAAATTCTTGAAAATAAAGATTGTCTTGTAATAATTATATTATGGGTCAATCCAGAGTGGATCAAACCAGAAATGAACGTCTCTGGCCAGAGCAAACCTTACTGAAAGAAATAATATATCTAACTCAGGAATTGAGCCAAGAAAACCCTGGGAAGTGAATATTTCTAAAGTGAAGTGTGTGTATACAAAACTATCTGGTTCTGGTAATAGAGATAGTCTCATCTCTCTATTAAAGCTTAATGTGATTCCATTAAATATTTGAATCATAAAACTGGACCTTTTATTCTGTTCCTTTTCTCAATAAATACAATTCTGAATATTATTTTAATTCCCGTATAGTTTTCCTACAAGGAGAGAATGCCCTGGCCAAATGAAATGAATAGCCGTTTTCCTTGACGGTCGTATTTTTCATTGCAAATTAATACACTGGTATATTGGTTTTTATGCAGCAGCTTCTAATGAACATGATTCAGCTTCTTTGGTCCTGTAACACAAAAGCTAGACCCTGTCAAATGCTACTCACACTGAGGCCTCTGAGCCAGCCAGCTTTCTAACACCCACCGTTGTGGCGCCCCATGCACTTTCCTGCAAAAAGGAATCTGCATATAGATCAGGAACCAAAACATTGGAAAGATTTGGGGACCTTTGTAACTTCTGTTTATTAGTAAAACCAGTAAAGTGAGAAGATTCCCCCTCGAGCACAGCACAAAAGGGCAGACGCAGAGAAGACTGCATTCCACGGTTGGGAACAGAACCTGGGCCAGGGGAAAGTATGGCATTTTTTTAACCTATTTATTATTATTATTATTATTTTTGAGATGGAGTTTCACTCTTGTTCCCCAGGCTGGAGTGCAATGGCACGATCTCGGCTCGGCACAACCTCTGCCTTCCGGGTTCAAACGATTCTCCTGCCTCAGGCACCCGAGTAGCTGGGATGACAGGCATGTGCCACCACGCCCAGCTAATTTTGTATTTTTATTAGAGACGGGTTTTCACCATGTTGGTCAGGCTGGTCGCGAACTCCCCAACCTCAGGTGATCCGCCCGCCTCAGCCTCCCAAAGTGCTGGGATTACAGGCGTGAGCCACAGCGCCCGGCGGCATTTCCTAAAAAGGAAAGGATAATAGGTTTCTGTTTTGTTCCTGAAGAAAAGGAAAGCACCTGAAGCTGGCCTGGTTCTGAATAATAATGGGCCTTAAAATGTTTCCCAATAGCTAACAAGGACTAATATACAAAGAGAAAAGGTCTAAGGCGAAATCTTGGAAATGCCTGTCTGTAACGGGTTAGAAGAGGAAAAGCAGAAGCTGGATAGGGAAGAAGAATGCTTTAGAATGCCTTAACAGGCCGGGCGCGGTGGCTCACGCCTGTAATCCTGGCACTATGGGAGGCCGAGGTAGGCAGATCATGAGGTCAGGAGATCAAGACCATCCTGGCCAACATGGTGAAACCCCATCTCTACTAAAAATACAATAATTAGCTGGATGTGGTGGCGGGCTCCTGTAATCCCATCTACTCAGAAGGCTGAGGCAGGATACTCGCTTGAACCCAGGAGGCGGAGATTGCAGTGAGCCAAGATCATGCCACTGCACTCCAGCCTGGCGACAGCGAGACTGTCTCAAAAAAAATTAAAAAAACAAAAAAGAATGGGTTAATAAGCAGTGTCCACTGATGCAGAATCATGAGAAGGGCTTAAGAAAAGACCTTTGGATTTAACTAGAAAGCTGTTGTTGATTTTTTTGGCTGGTGTTTTACTGTGTTTTTAAAAGTTTTACTAGTTGCATATTTTAAATTTGGAACAGAATACTTTCTCGTAGTTACAAAGTCAAAAGATAGGATGTACTTCAGTATTGTACTACAGATCCCAGCAATGCATAAAGGCAAGGGAAAATGTGTAAGGATTGGAAAGAAATACATAAACCTGTTATCTAGAGAAAGCATGATAGTCTATCATTTTATACATAAAATTACAGTAATCTACACACTTAGTATTAAGTGATTTTAAGCAAGTTGCTGGATACAGTTAGCTATAAAAATCAATTGTATTTTTATATGCTAGCATTAAAGAATTAGAAAATGAGTTTTTAGCCAGGCACAGTGGCTCATGCCTGTAATCCCACCAGTTTTGGAGACTGAGGCAGGCGTATCACCTGAGGTCAGAAGTTTGAGACCAGCCTGGCCTACATGATAAAACCCTGTCTCTACTAAAAATACAAAAATTAGCCAGGCATGGTGGTGGGTGCCTGTAATCCTAGCTACTCAGGAGGCTGAGGCAGGAGAATCGCTTGAACCTGAGAGGCAGAGGTTGCAGTGAGCGGAGATCACGCTATTGCATTCCAGCCTGGGCAACAAGAGTGAAACTGCATCTCTAAATAAATAAATAAAATTAGCCAGGCATGGTGGTGCACGCCTGTAATCCCAGTTACTCGGGAAGCTGAGGCAGGAGAATCGCTTGAACCTGGGAGTCGGAGTTCACAGTGAGCCGAGATCACGCCACTGCACTCCAGCCTGGGAAACAGAGTAAGACTCCGTCACAAAAAAAAAACAAAGAATTTTTAAAAAATTGATATACAAATGCATCAACAATTTCAAATACCTAGTGTTTGAGTTTCCTATGGCCATTGTAACAAATTACCACAAACTCTGTGGTTTAAAACAAACTTATGGCCAGGCGTGGTGGCTCACATCTGTAATCCCAACACTTTGGGAGGCTGAGGCGGGCGGATCACGAGGTCAGGAGATTGAGACCATCCTGGCCAACATGGTAAAACCCCGTCTCTATTGAAAATACAAAAATTAGCTAGGCGTGGTGGCATGTGCCTGTAGTCCCAGCTACTCAGGAGGCTGAGGCAGGAGAATCCTTTGAACCCGGGAGGCAGAAGTTGCAATGAGCTGAGATAGCACCGCTGCACTCCAGCCTGGGTGACAGAGCAAGACTCCATCTCAAAAAACAAAAACAAAACCAGAAAGAACGTATGCTATCAGTTCTGGAGGCCAGAAGTCTGAAGTCAAGGTGTCAACAGAGATGTGCTCCGTCCAGAGGCTCTGAGTAAGAATCTGTTCCTTGCTTTTTCCAGTTTCTGATGTCTGCTGACATTTCTTGGGTTGAAGCCACATCACTCCAGCCTCTACCTCTCTTATATAAGGACAATGTGATGACATTTAGGGCCCACCTGGATAATCCAAGATCATCTCCTTGTCTCAAGATCCTTACCCTAATCACATCTGCAAAGACCCTTTTTTCAAATAAGGTAACAGTTATAGGTTCCAAGGATTAACACCTGATTTCTTTGGGGATAGGATTCAGCCCACTACTATTAGGAATAAATCTTTTTTTTTTTTTTGAGACAGAGTCTTGCTCTATCGCCCAGGCTAGAGTGCAGTGGTGCGATCTCGGCTAACTGCAAACTCAGCTTCCTGGGTTCACGCCATTCTCCTGCCTCAGGCTCCTGAGTAGCTGGGACTACAGGTGCCTGCCACCGCGCCTGGCTAAGTTTTTTTTTTGTATTTTTAGTAGAGACGGGGTTTCACCGTGTTAGCCAGGATGGTCTCGATCTCCCGACCTCATTATCTGCCCGCCTTGGCCTACCAAAGTGCTGGGATTACAGGCATGAGCCACCGCACCCGGCTAGGAATAAATCTTATGAAAGATGTGTAAGAACTCTATACTGAAAATTATGTTATTGAGAAAAATTACAGAAGACCCAAATGAATGGCTATACTCATGGATTGGAAGACTAGATATTCTTTTTTTTTTTTTTGACACCGAGTCTTGCTCTGTCACCCAGGCTGGAGTGCAAAGGCATGATCTCGGCTCAGTGCAACCTCTGCCTCCCAGGTTCAAGTGATTCTCCTGCCTCAGCCTCCTGAGTAGCTGGGATTACAGTCATGTGCCACCACGCCTGACTAATTTTTGTATTTTTAGTAGAGATGGGAGAGATGGGGTATCTTTTTTTTTCTTTTATTTGGGGGGGTGACAGAGTATTGCTCTGTCACCGCGGCTGGAGTGCAGTGACACAATCTTGGCTCACTGCAACCTCCACCTCCGGGTTCAAGTGATTCTCCTGCCTCAGCCTCCCAAGTAGCTGGGATTACAGGTGCCTGCCATCATGCCCGGCTAATTTTTGTATTTTTAGTAGAGATGGGGTTTCACCTTGTTGGCCAGGCTGGTGTCGAACTCCTGATCTCAAGCCTGCCTCCGCCTCCCAAAGTGCTGGGATTACAGGCGTGTGCCACCATACCCGGCCTAGAGATGCGGTTTCACCATATTGGTCAGGCTGGTTTCGAACTCCTGACCTTGTGATCCACCCGCTTTGGCCTCCCAAAGTGCTGGGATTACAGGCGTGAGCCACCGTGTCTGGCCTGGAAGACTAGATATTCTAAAGATATTCTTCTAACCAAATTGATTTAGTAGATCTAGAGTAATCTCTACTAGAATACCAGGAGGGTGTGAGAGTGTATGTGTGTGTGTGTGTATTAAATTGCAAGCTGATTCCAAAATTTATATGGAAATTGGGAAGGTCAAGAACAACCAAGACAATCTAGAAAAAGAACAAAGTTGGAGGATTTATACCACCACATATTACTGCTAAAGCAGCTATAAAAATTATTGTGGTACTGGCGTAAGGATAGAAAATAGAAACATGGATCTGTATAGAGTTCTCAAACAGATGCTTATGTGAACATTTTATTTATGCAAAGGTGACACTGTAGTAATGTGGAGAAAAATTGACATGTCAATAAGTAGTGCTGGGGCAATTGCATATCATGTGGAAAGAAAGTAACCTTGATGCCTACTCATACTGAAAAAAAAAATCAAAATACGTTGTGGACCTCAATGTAAAAGGTAAAACAATAACACTTTTATAATTTTAGGTAGTCAAACATTTCTTAAATAGGACAGAGAAAGCACTGTTTATGCCTGTCATGGTGGCTCATACCAGTAATCCCAGCACTTTGGGAGGCCAAGGTGGGCATATCACGAGGTCAGGAGATTCAGACAATCCTGGCCAACATGGTGAAACCGCATCTCTACAAAAAATACAAAAATTAGCTGGGTATAGTGGCATGCACCTGTAGTCTCAGCTCCTCAGGAGGCTGAGGCAGGACAATCACTTAAACCCAGGAGGCAGAGGTTGCAGTGAGCTGAGACCGTGCCACTGCACTTCAGCCTGGACAACAGAGCAAGACTCCATCTCAAAAAAAACAAAAAACAAAAAAAACCCCACTACTTATAAAGGAAAATATTGAGCATTCTAGATACAGAAAATAGTATGGGAAAGACAAAGAATATGGAATTAAGATGTTATGTCAGAGAACTAAAAATGGTTTTGTATTCCTAGAACATGAAGTGAACCCAGAGTTAGGCAAGTTGTGAGTCACATTAAACCTTTTATAGCATTCAAAAGGGTTAGGCAATTTACAGATAATGAAACAAGATCAGAGCGATCTAAGCAGGAGATTGGGTCCAATTGGTATTTTAGATGGAATAGAATTTGCACCCCCCCCCCCAAAAAAAAGGAAGCTATTGAAGTAATCAAGAAATGATGAGTCTTAAATTACAGCAGTGGTAGCAAGGCTAGAGGCAGGGACAGATAGAAATATTTAGTAGGTAAAATTAGCAAAATCTGGGGACCAACTAAATATAGAAAGTCGAAAGGAAGGGATGAATTTAATCTGATACAAGGATTTTGGCTTAGGTGTCTGGATAGATGATTGTGTCAACAACTGAGATGATGAATACTGAATATTTGCCATTTTACGGGACAAGAAGGATGAGTTGCCAGGTGTGGTGGCTCACGCCTGTAATCCCAGCACTTTGGGAGGCCAAGGCATTCAGATCACCTCAGGTCGAGAGTTCGAGACCAGCCTGACCAACATGCAGAAACCCCATCTCTACTAAAAAATGCAAAATTAGCTGGGCATGGTGGCGCATGCCTGTAATCCCAGCTATTCAGGATGCTGAGGCAGGAGAATCACTTGAACCCGGGAGGCAGAGGTTGTGGTGAGCCAAGATGGTGCCATTGCACTCCAGCCTGGGTAACAAGAGCTAAACTCTGTCTCAAAAAAAAAAAAAAAAAAAGAATGAGTTTATTTCTGGATATACTGGGTGCTCCATAGTGAGATATCCAATATGCAGTTGGACATAAAATTAAGATCAGCGCTGGAGAGAGAGGAGTTGCTAGTGATTGATTGTAGCTAACCAAGGTTGTAAGACCTGTCTTAGTCCATTCAGGCTGCATAACAAAATACCTCAGACTGGGTCATTTACAAACAATAGAAACTTCTTTCTTACAGTTCTGGAGGCTGGTAAATCCAAGATCAGGGAATCAGCAGATTTGGTGTCTGGGGAACATTCTCTGCTTCATAGATGTTGCCTTGTTGCTGTGTCTTCACAAGGCAGAAGCAGCAAGGCAGTTCCCTTCAACATCTTTTATAAGGGCACTAACGCCACTCATGTCTTAATCATTTCCCAAAAGGCCCCGCCTCTTAATACTATCACATTGGGTATTAAGTTCCAACATATGAATTTTGGGAGAATACATATATTCAGACCACAGAAAGACCTAACTAAGTCACACAAGAAGAGCATACAAGATGAAAAGTATAATGAGCTGAGAATGAAAAGCAAGGGAACACCAATATCAAAGAGTCTGAAAGAGGGGAAAAAATCCATGAAAGAGAGTGAAAGGAATTGAGAAATAGGAAGAGAACTAGGAGAGTGTGCTTTACTGAAACCAGGGGTATAGAGAGATGCAAAGAGAAACAGGGTCACTAGGCCAAGAGAGGTTAAGACTCAAATGCTTATGCAAGTAAGAAGTCATGAATTATTCTGGTAAGAGCAACTTTACTGGGATTACTGGGCTGAAAAGCCAAGCTGCAGTAGATTGAGAAATGGAGTAAGGAAATAGGAACGAAAAATGTGAGCCTACTCCAGCAACGTACTCATATGGGTAAGGAAAGGAACACACACGACAACACATAGTGTCTTGAAGCAAAGTAACTATAGAGATACAGCCAACAATATGTATATATCTAACATTTTATTTATTTATTTATTGAGAAGGAGTCTTGCTGTGTCACCCAGGCTGGAATGCAGTGGTTCGATCTTGGCTCACTGCAACCTCCACCTCCCAGGTTCAAGCAATTCTCCAGTCTCAGCCTCCTGAGTAGCTGGGACTACAGGCGCACACCACCATGCCTGGCTAATATATATATATATATATATATATATATATATATATACACATTTTTTTTTTTTTTTTTTTTTTTGAGACGGAGTCTCGCTTTGTCGCCCAGGCTGGAGTGCAGTGGCGCGATCTCGGCTCACTGCAAGCTCCGCCTCCTGGGTTCATGCCATTCTGCTGCCTCAGCCTCCCGAGTAGATGGGACTACAGGCACGCACCACCACGCCTGGCTAATTTTTTGTATTTTTAGTAGAGACAGAGTTTCACCGTGTTAGCCAGGATGGTCTCAATCTCCTGACCTCAGGTGATCTGCCCGCCTTGGCCTCCCAAAGTGCTGGGATTACAGGCGTGAGCCACCACGCCCAGCATATATATCTAACATTTTAAAGTTGAAATACAAATGCTGTTTCCCCACTATTATCATTTCCCCCCTGTTATCAGATGGGTGTTTAAAGCTACAACTTTATGTTAAAAAAAAAAAAAAAAAAGGAGTAGTTAGTAAGTAATTGGGGTCTGTGTGTTTAGAAGATGCTTTTTTTTGAGACAGAGTTTCACTCTTGTTGCCCAGTCTGGAGTGTGGTGGTATAATCTCAGCTCACTGCAACCTTCACCTCCCGGGTTCAAGTGATTCTCCCGCCTCAGCCTTCTGAGTAGCTAGCACACCCGGCTAATTTTTGTATTTTTTTAGTAGAGACGGGGGTTTCACCATGTTGGCCAGGCTGATCTCGATCTCCTGACTTCAGATGATCTGCCCGCCTCGGCCTCCCAAAGTGCTGGGATTACAGGTGTGAGCCACCATGCCCGGCAGTAGATGCTTATTCAATGTTTGCTGAATTGAACAAATTGAGTTCTAAATGTAAGCTTCTAAAATATTTTTCTGTAATAAAATTAAAATTTTTATCTGTATTTTTGTTATTGCTGTTATTGGTTTTTAGCCTTTAAAATTAACACACACGCACATACATATAATAGGATGTATGAGAACTTTTCAAAAAGAATGAAGCGGCCGGGCGCGGTGGCTCAAGCCTGTAATCCCAGCACTTTGGGAGGCCGAGGCGGGCGGATCACAAGGTCAGGAGATCGAGACCACAGTGAAACCCCGTCTCTACTAAAAATACAAAAAATTAGCCGGGCGCGTGGTGGGCGCCTGTAGTCCCAGCTACTCAGGAGGCTGAGGCAGGAGAATGGCGTGAACCCAGGAGGTGGAGCTTGCAGTGAGCCGAGATCGCGCCACTGCACTCCAGCCTGGGCAACAGCGTGAGACTCCGTCTCAAAAAAAAAAAAAAAAAAAAAAAAAAGAATGAAGCATGTCTATTTATACCAATATAGAACAATCTTAAAGATATTTTAAGTAAAAAAGTCAATGTTCAAATATAAATAAAGCATTTACATATTTTCATGTATATTTGTGTGTGTATATATATTCTTTCTAGCTGCCTATGTATGTTCAGAATATATATGTTTTTGGTTTTTTTTTTTTTGAGATGGAGTCTCACCCTGTTGTCTAGCCTGGAGTGCAATGGTGCGATCTTGGCTCACTGCAAACTCCACCCCCCAGGTTCAAGTGATTCTCCTCCCTCAGCCTCCTGAGTAGCTAGGATTACAGGCACGCACAACAACGCTTGGCTAATTTTTGTATTTTTAGTAGAGATGGGGTTTCGCCATTTGGGCCAGGCTGGTGTGGAACTCCTGACCTCGTGATTCACCCCCCTCGGCCTCCTAAAGTGCTGGGATTACAGGCGTGAGCCACTGCACCCAGCCTCAGAATATTTTTGAAAGAGTACACCAAAACTGGTTATATCTGAGGAAAAGGTGTCACAATCTGGGATGGAAAGGGGGACTTTATCTTCCTGCATATTTTTTTGCATGGTTGGACTCTTAACATGTATAGGTGTTATTGTTTCAAGAAAATAAGTGTTTAAAGAATCAACTAATAGACAAAACACAGATATTTACAGTAAAAAAAATTAAAATAATGTAAAAATAAAGTTATAACTAATTGAAGTTAGAAAGTAGAATGGAAGAGGCAAGATGGAAAGAGGATGGGGTGTTAGTATCCTCATTTTAAAAAATAAAAAAAGTTTTCAGCAGGGCAGTCATTGTGGATTATACCTTGATTCACCAGCTGTACTAGGCACATAGGAAAGGCCTCAGTTGAGCTCCTGCTTTATTCATATTATTCAGGTTAATTATGATTTTCTTTATGCAACCACTTATGCTGAAGCGTTCATTGATTTGTTCTTTGATTTTCCTTCATTATTATTATTTTTTTTGTTGTTGAGACTGATCTTGGATCTTACTGTGTCACCCAGGCTGGCATGCAGTGGCATGATCATAGTTGACTACCACCCCAAATTCCTAAACTCAAGCAATCCTCCTGCTTCAGCCACCTTCCTGAGTAGCTGCAACTACAGGTGTGCACCACCACACCCAGCTAATTTTAAAAAATTTTTTCACGGCAACAGGGTCTTGCATGTTGCACAGGGTGGTCTTGAAACCACCTTTGCAAAAATATAACTGAGGAAATTATGACAGTGAAAGAGATCAGACCTAATTAACTCCATCTTGCTTCTCACCTTTAAGCTGTCTTTGTTCATTCCTGGGCGTAGGTGGAACTAACTTTGGGAAGGAATTCAGTTCATGATTTGACTCTGAAATGAAATTGATAATAGCCCTTTTTTGCCTGGGACCAGTCTGCTTTTGCAGGACTAACAAATTAGCTACAAGATTAGAAATTAGGGTTTATGGGCCATGCAGCCTCTGGCTCCAAGAGTCTGAACCTCCCCAAATTGCTCCTGGGGATAACATCACTATTGTGAAACCTAACATCAGTACTTGAGATATTTTGCAGACCCTGCACTGGATGGACCAACTGACACCACCCAGACTGGTAATCTGGCTCAACCAGTTCTGCCATCCCACCCAGGAACAGAAGACAGCAAGAAAGTCTCACTTGGATTACATCTCCAACCTGACCAATCAGCACTCCCCACTTCCCAAACCCCTACCCCACAAATTGTCTTTAAAGACTGATTTGAGCAATAATAAGACTCCAATCTCCCGCACTGCTGGCTCTGCGTTAGTTACTTTTTCTCCATTGCAATTTCCCTGTCTTGATAATTTCTGGCCTCAAGTGATCCTCTCTCCTTGGCCTCCCAAAGTGCTGGGATTACAGGTGTGACCCACCTCATGCAGCTTCCTTATTACTTTAGAAGTGTTGGTCTTTAACTCCAAAATAGAATCAGGTGATCCTGAGAAGCATGACCAGGGGACTGCCTAACATTAAGCCAGCTCATGTTGGACACAAACATAATAGGGAGAAGGAACTTTAATTTTTTTAATTTTTAAATTTTTATTTTAATAAATTTTTTTAGAGCTACTGATCCCCACAGCCAGAGAAATCATGTAATCTTAAGGTCTGGTAATCTTTATTTTTACCTCCTGGAATAGTCACCATTTCTGAAATTATAAATTCAAACAGATCTTCATTTGAATGTCTCCATTTAAACAGATACAGAGATAGTAACTCTGCATCACAGAGTAGATCCCTCTCCCTCCCTCCCTCCCTCCCTCCCTCCCTCCCTCCCTCCCTCCCTTCCTTCCTTCCTTCCTTCCTTCCCCTTCCTTCCTTCCTTCCTTCCTTCCTTCCTTCCTTCCTTCCTTCCTTCCTTCCTTCCTTCCCCTTCCTTCCTTCCTTCCTTCCTTCCTTCCTTCCTTCCTTCCTTCCTTCCTTCCTTCCTTCCTTCCTTCCTTTTTTGATGGAGTCTCGCTCTTGTCCCCCAGGCTGGAGTGCAGTGGCGCGATCTCAGTTCACTGCAACTTCTGCCTCCCAGGTTCAAGCGGTTCTCCTGCCTCAGCCTCCCGAGTAGCTGGGATTACGGGCGCGTGCCACCACATCCAGCTAATTTTGTATTTTTAGAAGAGATGGGGTTTCGCCATGTTAGCCAGGATGATCTCTATCTCCTGACCTCAGGTGATCTGCCTGCCTCGCCCTCCCAAAGTGCTGGGATTACATGTGTGAGCCACTGTGCCTGGCCGATCATTTCATTTTTTAAAATGTTTAAGTCTTTTTTTTTTTTTTGAGATGGAGTCTTGCTCTGTCGCCCAGGCTGGAGTACAGTGCTGTGATCTCGGCTCAGTGCAACCTTCACCTCCTGGGTTCAAGCAATTCTCCTGCCTCAGCCTCCCGAGTAGCTGGGACTACAGGCACACACCACCACAGCCGGCTAATTTTTGTATTTTTAGTAAGAGATGGGGTTTCACCTTGTTGGTCAGGCTGGTCTGGAACTCCTGACCTTGTGATCTGCCCGCCTCAGCCTTCCAAAATGCTGGGATTACAGGCATGAGCCACCGCGCCTGGCCAAAATAAAAATGTTTTAAGTCTTAGAAAACGTATTTTTTTTTGTACCCAAAGTTCAACTACATACAAAAGAAACCCCAAACAGCAGTGTCTTAAACAAAATGAAATTTTATTTATTTTCATGTAAAAGACATACAGAAGTAGGCAATATTGGGCTGACATGACAACTGCAATGAACTGGTGAGGAATCCAGACTTCTTCCATTTTGCCCTCCACTGTTCCTGGAGCATAACTTTTACCCTTGCAGTCCAGAATGGCTGCTAGAGTGCCAGTCGGGACCCTGCTACGTGCAGCAGCACACAGGAGTAAAAGCCAAAGAGCACACCCCTCTCATTAAGGAGACTTCCGGGCAGTCTTGCAAAGCACTTATGCTGATACATCAACATCCACAGCTTAGTCACATGATCCATCTAATCTCAAAGGAGGTTGGGAAATTTCAAAGTGCCCCACTAAAAAGCAGGGTTCCATTGCTAAGGACTACAAAGGAAATGAGTACTGAAAAGCAGCTAGCAATCTCTGTCACACTAGCTCTTTAAATACTTAAAAACAGCAATCAAGTCCCACTTAAGCTTCTTTTACAGACTAAACATCATTATTCCCTTTGACAAATCTTCATTGACACTGTTTTCAGATCCTTCAGCTTTTTGATTGTCTCATGAAAAGTTCTAATTTGTACTTCAAATAAGACAAACCACCCCCCCCCCGCCGCCGCCCCGCGCCTTCTGTGAGATCTGATTAATGCAAAATCAATTGGAAATATTTTGGGGTCTTTGCCTATTTTTATTAATCCATCGTAAAATTAGCTTTCTTGGCAACAACTGCACAAGGTTACTAAATTTGGTGTAATCTGCATCCCCTGGGTCTTTTTTACATCTGTTGTTATTTAGCCTGATCTCTCCCCGTTTATACTCCAGCAGACTTTTTACTTTCCTTTTTTTCCCTCCTGAGTGTGTATAAATGTATTGCTATTTAATTTCAACTGGCTTGTTTTAGCTTATCTGAACATTTTGGGAACTTCTTGAATTCTAACTTTCTCACCCAATGTATTAAATGTCTCACATGTGGGCATTTGCACCTGTAGTAAACTGAATTTCTATTGAAGAACAGGAACAGAATTTTAATATATATCCTCAGCATCAGGTGAAATATCTAGTGCAGAGTAAATTCTCAGCGTTGTTTAATGAATGAATACTGCAGTTGAAAATAAAGAACATTTTCTGGCCGAGTGCAGTGGCTCACGCCTGTAATCCCAGAACTTTGGGAGGCCGAGGCAGGCGGATCACGAGGTCAGGAGATCGAGACCATCCTGGCTAACACGGTAAAACCCCGTCTCTACTAAAAATACAAAAAAAAAAAAAAAATTAGCCGGGCGTGGTGGCAGGCGCCTGTAGTCCCAGCTACAGGGGAGGCTGAGGCAGGAGAATGGCTTGAATCTGGGAGGCGGACCTTGCAGTGAGCCAAGATCACGCCGCTACACTCCAGCCTGGGCGACAGAGTGAGACTGTCTCAAAAATAAAAATAAACAGAACATTTTCTATTTTTTTTTTTTTTTTTGAGACGGAGTCTCGCTCTGTCACCCAAGCTGGAGTGCAGTGGCCGGATCTCAGCTCACTGCAAGCTCCACCTCCCGGGTTCACGCCATTCTCCTGCCTCAGCCTCCCGAGTAGCTGGGACTACAGGCGTCCGCCACCTCGCCCAGCTAGTTTTTTGTATTTTTTTAGTAGAGACGGGGTTTCACCGTGTTAGCCAGGATGGTCTCGATCTCCTGACCTTGTGATCCGCCCGTCTCGGCCTCCCAAAGTGCTGGGATTACAGGCTTGAGCCACCGCGCCCGGCCTTCTATGTATTTTTTAAAATCCTGGAGTTGTTTGTGACAGGAAACTATGAAACCTCATTATCTCCTAAAATAATGTGAAAGTAAAGTAAATCTTGGGGCCCCCAAATCACTAAGCTAAAGGGAAAAGTCAAGCTGGGAACTGGTTAGGGCAAACCTGCCTCCAATTCTATTCAAAGTCTCCCTTCTGCTCGCTGAGATGCATATCTGATTGCCTCCTTTGGAAAGGGTAATCAGAAACTCAAAACAATGCAACCATTTGTCTCTTATCTGCCTTTGACCTGGAAGCCCCCTCCCCACTTCAAGTTGTCCTGCCTTTGCTTTGAGTTGTCCCGCCTTCTCCGAACCAAACCAATGTTCATCTTACATATGTTGATTGATGTCTCACGTCTCCCTAACATGTGTAAAACCAAACATGTGCTCTGACCATGTTGGGCACCTGTTGTCAGAACCTCCTGACGCGCACTTGGGTGCGTGTCTTCAACCTTGACAAAATAAACTTTATAAATTAACTGAGACCTGTCTCAAATTTTCAGGGTTTACAGTAATATAGATATTTACCCATCTGGACGAATTCTATTTAATATTTATACGGTCTTTTAAACAAGCAAGTTAGCAATTATGTAAATTTCTTCCTGTTATATGATTTTATAAGGATTTATTTGGCTAAATAAAAAGACTAGACAGTGAAAACTTTAAACTTTATTTATTTATTTATTTTGAGACGGAGTTTCACTCTGTCACCCAGGCTGAGGTGCAGTGGCACGATCTCGGCTCACTGAAACCTCCGCCTCCCAGGTTCAAGTAGATTCTCCTGCGTCAGCCTCCTGAGTAGCTGGGATTACGGACGCGCTAAAGTTTACATTTCAAGTCAGCCTCAGTATGCTGCATTCTTTACTAACACATTCTCTTCTTTTTTTTTTTTTTTTTCTTTTTTCTTTTTTTGAGACATGGTCTCACTCTGTTGCCCAGGCTGGAGTGCAGTGGCGCCGCCATCTTGGCTCACTGCAACCGCCACCTCCCAGGTTCAAAGGACTCTCCAGCTTCAGCCTCCTGAGTAGCTGGGAGTACAGGCACGCGCCACTGCACCCTGCTACTTTTTGTATTTTTAGTAGAGACGGGTTTTCGCCATGTTAGCCACACTGGTCTCGAACTCCTGACCTCAGGTGATCCACCTGCCTCGGCCTCCCAAAATGTTGGGATTACAGCCGTAAGCCACCATGCCCCGCCACATTCTCTTCTTTGTTTCACAAATTATAAAATAGAATTCATAGCCTTTTTCTGTTTAAAAAGACTGTTAAGGAATATACTCATTAAAATCAGTCTATAGAGATCTCCGGGATCCAAATTATAAAGTAATCTGAAGATGTGGGGATAAAATTAGATGTATCAACCACTAAAATGGAAACAAAATAACATTAAATTGATTTGTGGAAATAATCCTGGAAAATAAAATGTTTCAGAAATTTGCTTCTCGTGAGATTAGAAGGTTCCTAAAACACTTTCTTTTTCTTTCTTTCTCTTTCTTTCTTTCTTTTTTTTTTTTTTTTTTTTTTTTTTGAGACGAATTCTCACTCTGTCACCAGGCTAGAGTACAGTGGTGCGGTCTTGGCTCACTGTAACCTCCGGCTGCTGGGTTCAAGTGATTCTCCTGCCTCAGCCTCCTGAGTAGCTGGGATTACAGGTGCGTGTCACCACACCTGGCTAATTTTTTATTTTTAGTAGAGACAAGGTTTCACTGTGTTAGCCAGGATGGTCTCCATCTTCTGACCTCGTGACCCACCCGCCTCGGCCTCCCAAAGTGTTGGAATTACAGGCGTGAGCCACCACACCCCGGCCCTAAAATACTTTCTTGGAGATTGGAGGTAGTAATCTAAATATAATGTGTAGAATAATCTATAAATTTGGCATAATGACAGAGTCATTAATGTTAATTATTGTTGGTAGTATGTTAATTAGTAGTAGTAGTATTAAATATAGACATTAGAAATTACATCAAAGCTTCTTCAGAATTGGCCAAGGAGATGGCACCGTGAATCTATACAGTGGTCTCTTATCTAGATAGGAATATTCCTGTAGATAATAATACAAAGAAATGGGTCCCCTGGAAAATCTTATTAGGATAAAAGGATTAATTGATTGACAGAGTCCTGCTGTATTGTCCAGGCTGGAGTACAGGGGCATGATCATGGCTCAATGCAGCCTCAAACTCCTGGGCTCAAGTGATTCTCCCGTCTCAGCCTATCCAGTAGCTGGGACTACAGGCATGTGTCACCATGCTCTGCTAATTTCTAATTTTATTTATTTATTTTTTTTTGTAGAGATAGAGTTTTGTTATGTTGCCTAGGCTGGTATCAAACTCCTGGACTCAAATGGTCCTCCCGCCTCCACCTCCCAAAATATTGGGATTACAGGCATGAGAAAAAGTAACTGTTGCAAGCTTTGGCACACCGCACACACATGCACATACACACACGGCCACCTTCCCCACCACCCCTGCATATAGGGCTCTCCTAGATATACTTTGATCTTATTCCATTACTTTGGTTGTCAGAACAATGTCATTCGATTCAGCATAAACCAAATTTGTGGCTCTCAGGACTTGGCCTTCATGCCGTGCCCTTCACTCTCTTCCCTCAGTACTTACAGCTGTGATTTGGTCTGAGGAGGAGGAAGCAGGGAGATTGTCTTCTTATTAATACCTCACCATCCACAACCAGGTTGTAGTCTTTATTCTGTTGATTACTACTGTTTCTCTGAGTAACACTCACTGGGTATAGCAGACGCAAATGCATGGGACATTTTTGTTGGTTATTGGAAGTCCCTCTAGAATCCTCCACCTGTATGAGAGATGCTCCTTGATAGGAGACGTACAGCTCAACCTTTACCTCTTCCACCTTAGCCCATACAGGGAGTGATACACCTCATAGCTCTTACTACTGTGACCTCTCACCCAATGGACAGCCCTCTTGGATGGAGTATCAAAAACATAGTAAGTATCAAGTTCATAATAATGGGAATTATAAATTTAGACAGGTATTAGAAATTACTTCCCATTACTTCTGAGCTGTGAATTGCATTTTGAAAACAAAGCTTTTCAGTTGTGATATATTTGAAGCCTCTGTGAAGGATCTAGTATTCTATAGACTGAAGTGTAATCATAATAACTGGGTAGGAAATTATTAAGTTGTATTTATTTATTTATTTATTTATTTATTTATTGACGGGATCTAGCTCTGTCATCCAGGCTGGAGTGTGGTGTTATGATGTCGGCTCACTGCAATCTCCACCTCTGGGGTTCAAACAATTCTTCTGCCTCAGCCTCTGGAGTAGCTGGGACTACGGGCACACACCACCACACCTGGCTAATATTTTGTATTTTTTAGTAGAGATGGGGTTTTGTCATGTTGGCCAGGCTGGTCTCAAACTCCTGACTTCAGGCGATCTGCCCACCTCGGCCTCCCAGAGCACTAGGATCACAGGCATGAGCCACTGCGCCCCACCAGAAAGTATTAAGTTGAATAAAGCTGTGGGGAAAAATTCTTACCTTTGCTTCTAATATATAATTTTATGTAGCATTTAAGCTAGGAATATTGTAAGCAGATGGAATTTTATTTTTATTGAGACGGAGTCAGGCTGGAGTGCAGTGGCAGGATCTCAGCTCACTGCAACCTCCGCCTCCCGGGTTCAAGTGATTCTCCTGCCTCAGCCTCCCGCGTAGCTGGGACTACAGGCATGTGCCGTCATGCCCAGCTAATTTGTACTCTTAGTAGAGATGGGGTTTCACCATGTTGGCTAGGATGGTCTCGATCTCTTGACCTCGCGATCCGCCCGCCTACATCTCCCAAAGTGCTGGGATTACAGGCATGAGCCACCACGCCCAGCCTGAGGAGATGGATTATAAATAGAATGAATAAAATATGTCAGTGTGAACACCAGGGCTTAATACTATTTATAAATACTATTTTTTCTTTTTTTTTGAGACGAAGTATTGCTCTTGTCACCCAGGCTGGAGTGCAATGGCGCAATCTCAGCTCACTGCAACCTCTGTCTCCCGGGTTCCAGCAATTCTCCTGCCTCAGTCTCTCAATTAGCTGGGATTACAGGTGCCTGCCACCATGCCCAGCTAATTTTTGTATTCTTAAGTAGAGATGGGGTTTCACCATGTTGGCCAGGCTGGTCTCAAACTCCTGACCTCAGGTGATCCACCTGCCTCGGTCTCCCAAAGTGCTGGGATTACAGGTGTGAGCCACCATGCCTGGCCTATAAATACTATTTATTTTTATTTATTTATTTTTTAAATTATTCTTTAAGTTCTAGGGTACATGTGCACAATGTGCAGGTTACATATGTATACATGTGCCATGTTGGTGTGCTGCTCCCATTTACTCGTCATTTACATCAGGTATTTCTCTTAATGCTATGCCTCCCCCCTCCCCCCACCCCACAACAGGCCCCAGTGTGTGATGTTCCCCGCCGTGTGTCCAGGTGTTCTCATTGTTCAATTCCCACCTATGAGTGAGAACGTGCAGTGTTTGGTTTTCTGTTCTTGCGACAGTTTTCTCAGAATGATGGTTTCCAGCTGCATCCATGTCCCTAATACTATTGTATTAATAAGAACTTGCTGCTTAAGTTGCAAGAGCCGGAGACTTATCTTGAAATAGGTTAAGAAAAGCAGGGGTTATAACAATAAGAACTAATTTCCGCTCAGTTGTTTTGGGTTAGTTAGGGCCAGCCAATCTACGCTGGACTCAGCTAGGTGGCACTGCTGCTCTTGGCTGCTCATGTATCTGAGGGTGGTTGGTGGTTGGCTAACATAGGCTGAGCCTGGCTAAGTGGTTTAGCTCAGGTGGCTCTGCCCCATATACCTCTTATCCTATTGATACCTGCAGACTAGTCTGGGCATATTTTTCTCATGGAAATGGTAGAAGTGCAAAAGAGTAAGCCCAGTTGCGCAACGACTCATCAAACCTTTGATCTGCTATCATTCCATTGGCTGAAGCAAGTCATATAGGAAGCCCAATGTTCAGGGGCAGAAAAATATCCTCCACCCATGGAGGTGAGAGACGAATCTCTCTGAACAATAATCTAATCTATCAAAAATATAAATATAGCTGAATCAAAAGTTTCACAAAACAATTTTTAACAAGTGGTTTGTGATGCATGAAAATATTTTCTATTTCATTTTATATTATCTTGCTGGTTAACCCTCACTGCATTGATTTTACAACCCTTCAAGATCTTTAATTTGAAAAACAATGCCCTGGACAAAAACTGATTCAGACAGACACACATGATCTGTGTTTTAGAAGCATCAACTGTGCACCAAACAAAAATAATTCCGATAGTTCTCTCTCTAGCCTCATTTAACTAGGGTAGGATGTTGGTGTGGGGATATACGGAGTTGCATTAGTGTTACTCTAGTCAATGTTACTCAAGATGTGGTCCACAAACAAGCTAGTTCACAGATGGGCACCAATCCACAAACTATTCATTACCAGTCCACAGTGAGATAAGAGACCTATGCCAGAATGTAAATCAACACACTGCTTCTTTCATTGAGGAAGTCTTACTTAAAAAAACAAAAGCCAAGTACACGAAACTGCATACTTACTGACACAGTTGCTTTACACTCTAATGAAAGCTCCTTATCTCAATCTGACTAGTAATAAACAGTTCACAGAGCAGCACTCTGAGTGGCATTACCTAAGGAATGCCCAGAATCTTCTAGACAGGAATCTCCATAAAATAGTTATCTTGTGGATCTGAGACAAAGGAAGAGCATTTTAGAGAAGAGGATTGTTAGGCATTTCATAAATATTGTAGGGAAAGAAACCAGAAATGAGAAAGGGGCCCAAGAAACAAGAACAGAGGACTAAGTGATAGAACAAGACTTTGGAGAATGAGGAGGGAGTAGGGACAAGGTGACTAGATTGGTTGGAATAGGAGGAAGTATACCTCCTCCCCTGAGACTAGAGAAAACTAAAAAGGGGACACCTACCAATAAGTTTCTAGGTAATGGTGTTGGACAGTGGAGCATTTCTCTTTTTTTAATTTTAATTTTTTTTTTTTTATTTTTGAAGTGGAGTCTTGCTCTGTTGCCCAGGCTGGAGTGCAGTGGTATGATCTCGGCTCACTTCACCCTTTACCTCCTGGGCTCAAGCAGTTCTCCTGACTCAGCCTCCTGGGTAGCTGGGACTAGAGTCGCCCGCCACCACACCCAACTATTTTTTTTTTTTTTTTTAAGATGGAGTCTCGCCCTGTCGCCAGGCTGGAGTGTAGTGGCATGATCTCGGCTCACTGCAACCTCCAACTCCCTGGTTCAAGCGATTCTCCTGCCTCAGCCTTACAAGTAGCTGGGATTGCAGACACATGCCACCACACCCAGCTAAGTTTTGTATTTTTAGGAGAGACGAGATTTCGCCATGTTGGCCAGGATGGTCTCCATCTCCTGACCTAGTGATCCACCTGCCTCCGCCTCCCAAAGTGCTGGGATTACAGGTATGAGCCTCCGCGCCTGGCTTACTTTTTGTATTTTTTGTAGAGATGGAGTTTCACCACATTGGCCAGGCTGGTCTTGAACTCCTGATATCAAGTGATCTCCTGCCTTGCCCTCCCAAAGTGCTGGGATTACAGGCATGAGCCATTGTGCCTGGCCTGACAGTGGAGCATTTCATGCCTGATGGTATCACTCTTCTCAGTGAAGAGGAAAGGCCATGTGCTGAAAGAGGAGAGAAGGGGTAGGTGTTGAGTAGGGTATCTGAAAGGAGCAGTGAAGTTATAGAAAACTTCACACTGCTCTATTTTTGTTTTGTTACTGCCATTTTGGAATTGGGGGGATTTGAATTAAACTACATTTATTTAAAATCCTAGTAAGGTTGTATCAATTTATTCTATTTTATAAATATTTTTTTCTCTTTAATATAAGAGATTTTTTGTCATAACCTATGTACTTCAAAGCACTTTCTTTTCTTTTCTTTCTTTTATTTATTTATTTTTTGAGACGGAGTTTCGCTCTTGTTGCCCAGGCTGGAATGCAGTGGCGTCAATATCAGCTCACTGCAACCTCCGCCTTCCGGGTTCAAGCAATTCTCCTGCCTCAGCCTCCCGAGTAGGTGGAATTACAGGCAGGAGCCACCATGCCCAGCTAATTTTGTATTTTTAGTAGAGACAGGGTTTCTCCATGTTGGTCAGGCTGGTCTCAAATTCTCGACTTCAGGTGATCTGCCTGCCTTGGTCTCCCAAAGTGTTGGGATTATAGGCATGAGCCACTGTGCCCGGCCAGCAATTTCTTTTTTCAAATATTTTGTTATAAAAATTATCAAACACACAGAAAAGTAGAAAGAATTATACAGGGAGAATTAATTTACCCACCACCTGGATTCTATAATTTATTTTTATGTCAATTTCAGTTTGAAGCTTTTAGGAAATGAAGTGATTATAATTTTGTTTACCAAGGTTAGCAGATACTTGTGAAGACATTGGGAAGGAAGTTATTTCTAAATCAACAGGCCAAATACTAAAGTTCTCAGCCTGGGTTTTAGTCAGCATTCTGCAGAGAAACAGAACCAACAGGAGATTATATATATATATATGAAATAAGAAACTGGCCCACATAATTATGGAGGCTGGTAAGTTCAAAGATCTGCAGGGTGAGTCTGCAAGGTGCAGTCCCAGCAGAACTGATAGTTTTACTTCTGGTCTGAGTCGGAATAGTGGAGAACCAGGGGAGACAATGCCATCATTCCTGTTTGAAGGCTAGCTGGCTCTTGACCCAGGAAGAGCTGATGTCTTAGTTCAAACAAATGCTATCAGGCAGGAAGAATTCTCCCTTACTCAAAGGAGGGTCAGCTTTTTTGTTCTATTGATACCCTCATCTACGGCCATACCACCCTGAATGTGCCCTATCTCGTCTGATATCCTCAACTTATTTGATGAGGCCCACCCACATGATGGATGCTAATGTACTTCACTCAGTTTAGTGATTTAAATGTTAATCTTGGCCAGAAACACCCTCTCAGACACACCCAAAATAATGTTTGACTAAATAAATACCTGGATTCCTTTTGGCCCAATAAAGTTGACACATAAACATCAGCTGGGCGTGGTGGCTGATGCCTGTAATCCCAGCACTTTGGGAGGCTGAGGAGGGCAGATCACGAGGTCAGGAGTTCGAGACCCCCCTTTCCAACATGGTGAAACCCTATCTCTACTAAAAATACAAAAATTAACTGGGTGTGGTGGCATGCACCTGTAGTCCTAGCTACTCAGGAGGATGAGGCAGAAGAATCACTTGAACACAGGAGGTGGAGGTTGTAGTGAGCTGAGATTGTGCCATTGCACTCCAGCCTGGGTGACAGAGCGAGACTCTGTCTCAAAAAATAATAGTAATAAAAAAAAGACTGGCTGTGGTGGCTCACGCCTGTAATCCCAGCACTTTGGAAGGCTGGGGCGGGCAGATCACGAGGTCGGGAGATCGAGACCATCCTGGCTAACATGGTGAAACCCTGTCTCTACTAAAATACAAAAAAAATAGCAGGGCGTGGTGGTGCGCACCTGTAGTCCTAGCTACTCGGGAGGCTGAGGCCGGGGAATCCCTTGAACCTGGGAGGTAGAAGTTGCAGTGAGCCGAGATCGTGCCACTGTACTCTAGCCTGGTGACAGAGCAAGACTCCATCTCAAAATACATAAATAAATAAATAAAAATTTAAAAATAAACATAACAGCATCTTTATGCTGTAGCTTTTTAGGAGAATGGTAACCATCTCCAATGTACATCTCAGGCAGCTCCTCCCACACCTTCGCCTATGAAAATCATTGTAACACTGTTGTTTCTTAAAGATGTGCCATATTTATCTTGTAGTTTTGTGAATCCCCAGCCAGCCACTGAATATCCATAGGGTGTTTGTTTGTTTGTTTGAGACAGAGTTTTGCTCTCGTTGCCCAGGCTGGAGTACAATGGCACAATCTCGGCTCACTGCAACCTCTGCCTCCCGGGGTCAAGCGATTCTCCTGCCTCAGCCTCCTGAGTAGCTGGGATTACAGGTATGCACCACCACACCTGGCTAATTTTGTATTTTTAGTAGAGGTGGGGTTTCTCCATGTTGGTCAGGCTGGTCTGGAACACCCAGTCTCAGGTGATCCACCACCTTTGCCTCCTAAAGTGCGGGATTACAGGCATGAACCACCAAAGTGTGGGATTATGGGCATGAACCGCTGCACCTGGCATCCTTAGGGGTTTAATAACTCACTGTAAATACAGTCATGGGTTGCTTAATGACAGGGAAATTTTCTGAGAAATGTGTCATTGGGCGATTTTATCATTGTTTGAACATCATAGTACATACTTACACAAACCTGGATGATACAGACTACTATACACCTCAGCTACAAACCTGTACAGTATGTTACTATCCTGAACACTTGGTAAATCCTTGTGTATCTAAGCATAGAAAGAGTACAATAACAATATGGTGGCCAGGCGAGGTGGCTCATGCCTGTAATTCCAGCACTTTGGGAGGCCGAGGCAGGTGAATCACAAGGTCAGGAGTTCGAGACCAGCCTGGCCAACATGGTGAAACCCCATCTCTACTAAAAATACGAAATTAGCCGGGCGTGATGGCACTTGCCTGTAATCCCACCTACTCAGGAGGCTGAGGCAGGAGAATTGCTTGAACCTGGAAGGCGGAGGTTGTGGTCAGCTGAGATCGTGCCATTGTACTCCAGTCTGGGTAATAAGAGCAAAACTCCGTCTCAAAAGAAAAGAAAAGAAAAAAAAGTACAGTACAATAAATACATAAACCAGTAACGCAGTTGTTTATCATTATCAAGTATTATGTACTGTACATAATTGTATGTGCTACACTTCTATACAACTGGCATCTCAGTTCAGTAGGTTTGTTATTCTCCAGCATCACCAAAAATATGTGAGTAATGCAGTGCACTACAACTTACCGTGGCTACGACATCATTGAGTGATACGAATTTTTCAGCTCCTTTATAATCTTAAGGACTATTGACTGGGAGTGGTGGCTCATTCCTGTAATCCCGGCATTTAGGGAGGCTGAGGCAGGCAGATCACTTGAGCCCAGGAGTTTGAGACCAGCATGGGCAACATGGTGAAATCCCACCCATCTCTACAAAAAATACAAAATATTAGCTGGGCATGGTGGCACAGGCCTGTAGTCACAGCTACTTGGGAGGCTGAGAGGTGGGAGGATCACTTGAGCCCTGGAGGCCTAAGCTACAGTGAGCTGTGATCACTCCACTGTACTCCAGCCTGGGCTACAAAGCAAGATCCTGTTTCAAAAAACAAAAACAAAAACAACTTAGGTACTATCATTGTATGCTACCATGTTTATGCTGTCCATCCTGGACCAAAAACATTGTTATGAAGCACGTGACTCCTTTTTAAACAAGGCTCTTATGTAATTGTATTTTTGTTTCTGCAAACACGTAAAGCAATTTCAAATCCCTGTGGAACAGAATGGAATACAAATACACATACAATTATTTACACCAACCAAGTGTTCAAAAATGTAAACTATTTTTGTTATAAATTGAAAGCTGCGTTTTAAGTTTTTTTTTTGTTTTTTTTTTTTTGAGACGGAGTTTCACTCTTGTTGCCCAGGCTGGAGTGCAGTGGCACGATCTCGGCTCACCGCAACCTCTGCCTCCCAGGTTCAAGCAATTCTCCTACCTCATCCTCCCGAGTAGCTGGTATTACAGGTATGCGCCACCACATCCGGCTAATTTTTTTTTTTTTTTTTTTTAGTAGAGATGGGATTTCTCCATGTTGGCCAGGCTGGTCTTGAACTCCTGACCTCAGGTGATCCGCCCGCCTTGGCCTCCCAAAGTGCTGGTATCACAGGTGTGAGTCACTGTGCCTGGCTTAAGTTGGGTTTTAAGGTTACCTCATTCTTCATTTTATTTCTCTCTACTTATGGGCAGATTCCGTGTTTTTTTTTTTTTTTTTTTTTTTTGAGATGGAGTCTTGCTCTGTCTTCAGGCTGGAGTGCGATGGCGCGATCTCAGCTCACTGCAACCTCTGCCTCCTGGGTTCAAGCGATTCTTCTACTTCAGCCTTCTAAGTAGCTGGGAGTACAGGTGTGTGCCATCATGCCCAGCTAATTTTTGTATTTTCAGTTGAGATGGGGTTTCACCATATTGGCCAGGCTGGTCTCGAACTCCTGACCTGGTGATCTGCCTGCCTCGGCCTCACAAAGTGCTGGGATTATAGCCGTGAGCCACCGTGTCAGGCTGATTCAATTTAACTTCTCCTTAAGCTGCCTACCCAGGGTCTCTTTAGGCACCTGCATTTTCCCTAGTTCAGCTGTGTGTCACTGCTCTCTGTACCACCGGGCCCTGAGAGGAAATCTGGGGCATGGTATCCTTCCAGGAAGACATGAGACTAGGGAAGACACAGGACAAGGGACGACTGTCTCCTTAGTTTACCCAGGACCACCAGTCAGACTGTGCAGACATATATGAATCTCATTACTGATGGGTGAGCTCAATTCTTTTTTCTTTTTGAGATGGAGTCTCGCTCTATCACCCAGGCTGGAGTGCAGTGGCATGATCTCAGCTCACTGTAACCTCTGCCTCTCTGTTTCAAGTGATTCTCCTGCCTCAGCCTCCCGAGTAGCTGGGATTACAGGCGCGTGCCACTATGCCTGAATAATTTTTGTATTTTTAGCAGACAGGGGGTTTCACCATGTTGGTCAGGCTGGTCTCGAACTCCTGACCTCGTTATCTGCCCCTCCTCAGCCTCACAAAGTGCTGGGATTACAGGCATGAGCTACAGCGCCTGGCTATCAATTTTTTTTTTTCCTTAAAGAGACATGTCATCCAAGTTGGAGACTGCAGTGGTGCAATCATAGTTCATTGCAGCCTGGACCTTCTGTGCTCAAGTGATCCTCCTACCTTAGCCTCTTGAGTAGCTAGGACTACAGGTGCACCCCACCACACCCAGCTAATTTTTATTTTATTTTGTACAGACAGGGTCTTGCGATGTTGCCCAGGCTGGTCTCAAACTCCTGGCCTCAAGCAATCCTCCTGCCTCGGCCTCTCAAAGTGTTGGGATTACAGATGTGAGCCACTGAACCTGGCCTTGGCCCAATTTTATTTTATTTTTATTTATTTATTTATTTATTTATTTATTTATTTATTTATTTTTGAGATGGAGTTTCACTCTTTTTGCCCAGGCTGGAGCGCAATGGCGCGATCTCAGCTCACCGCAACCTCCGCCTCCTGGGTTCAAGCAATTCTCCTGCCTCAGCCTCTCGAGTAGGTGGGATTACAGGCATGAGCCACCATGCCTGGCTAATTTTTGTATTTTTAGTAGAGACGGGGTTTCTCCATGTTGGTCAGGCTGGTCTTGAACTCCCGACCTCAGGTGATCCACCCGCCTTGGCCTCCCAAAGTGCTGCGATTACAGGCGTGAGTCACCGCGCCCGGCCTTAGCCCAATTTTAAAAGTGGAATTACAGTGTGGGAGAGCAAAGGCTAAACCTCTGCACTGAATGGCCTTTTCTGAATCCACAGGAAAAGTCTCTGTAGCAAACACTGTTCATACTCTGCCTCATATCCGTTTGGCACTCCTGAGTTCACTTGCAGTTGCAGGAGAGGATGGTTTTCACACACTCAGTGTCTCATTTCAAGCACTGCATTTCTCTCCTTTGCCTGAAGGCTTTCTTCAGCCTCTTGAGAGCTTGCTTTGTTACAATGAGGTGCGGCACAGAAGTGGGGTTGTGGGTGAACACCCATGGGGGCAATCTTCAACCAACAGGGTGTGGAGTGGGTGGGTAAGTTCCCTGGCCTCCTCAACTTCCAGCAGACAATTCTGAGATACAATCCACACAGTTTCTCAAAGGATCTGCAGCAGGATTGAGCTGTAGTTACCCACAGCAGAAACCCACTCAGTAAAACACACTTTTTAACACACTTTTTGCCTTTTCTCCTTTCCTTCTCACTTTCTCCATTTCCTTATCTCTGCTTCTTAGGATCGCCTCACAAATAATCTTCCTATACCCAAGTTCTATCTCAGGGTTTTTTTTTTTTTTTTTTGAGACGGAGTTTTGCTCTTATTGCCCAGGCTGGAGTGCAATGGCTTGATCTCAGCTCACTGCAACCTCCGCCTCCTGGGTTCAAGTAATTCTCCTGCCTCAGCCTTGTACGTAGCTGAGATTACAGGCATGAGCCATCACGCCCAGGTACTTTTTGTATTTTTAGTAGAGACGGGGTTTCTTCATGTTGGTCAGGTTGATCTCGAACTCCCAACCTCAGGTGATCCACGCACCTTGGCCTCCCAAAGTGCTGGGATTACAGGTGTGAGCCACCGCGCCCAGCTGTCTCAGGGTCTTTTTTAAAATTTTAATTTATTATTTTTTTGGGGGAAACCTAAATGAAGACAACATTGAATAAATTAGGTTCCAAAAGGCAGGAACCATGCCACGGGAGCCACCCCAGTCTCTCAACTGGCTGCCAACCTCTCAGATTTGTTCCTGTACTACATACTCTTGTAAACCACTTCAGAGTGTTTTTTTTTTTTTTTTTTTTTTTTGCAATGGAGTCTAACTCTGTCACCTAGGCTGGAGTTCAATGGCGTGATTTCACTCACTGCAACCTCTGGCTCCTGGGTTCAAGCGATTCTCCTGCCTCAGCCTCCCGAGTACAGGTGCATGCCACTATGCCTGGCTAATTTTTGTATTGTTAGTAGAAATGGGGTTTCACCACGTTGGCCAGGCTGGTCTCGAACTCCTAACCTCAAATGATCCACCCACCTTGGCCTCCCAAAGTGCTTGGATTACAGGTGTGAGTCACCGTGCCCAGCCACACTTCAGAGTGTCTTGGCTTCACCTGGCCTATCTTTTTTTCCAACTGCTTCTGTGACAACCAGTTCTCTGTGCATTCTTTCAGCTTTTCCTCGGTGTATCCTGCAATACCTCAGCTCCAGCACATGGCGCATGCCTCTCCCTCTCCATCTCCATGGGGTTTGTCTGTTGTACTCTTTTCCAGCTATTATAGGACCACGAATAGCTTTTTCGGCAGCAGGAAAAATTTGCACAAAAATAAGTTCACTAATAACCAATCAACACACTTAGAGGAACAACTTTTGAAAAAAAATCGTTTTTTGTAATACATGTGTTACATTTTCTTTATTTTTGATAGCGTTTAGCTTATCTTGTTTGTAATACTTTATTCATTTTATCTGACAACTGGTAACAGACTGATGATTTTCATTTAATATTTAAATTGTTATAATTTTCAGTCATACTTAATGTTTAATCTTTAAATTTAAGATGTGTTAAAGGCTGGACGTGGTGGCTCACGTCTATAATCCCAGCACTTTGGAGGCTGAGGCGGGCAGATCACCTGAGGTCAGAAGTTCGAGACCAGCCTGGCCAACATGGCGAAACCTCGTCTCTACTAAAAATACAAAAATTAACTGGGTGTGGTGGCACCTGTCTGTAGTCCCAGCTACTTGTGTGGCCGAAGCAGGTGAATCACTTGAACCCAGGGGGGCGAAGGTTGCAGTGAGCTGAGATCGTGCCACTGTACTCCACCCTGGGTGACAAGGTGAGACACCCTCTCAAAAAAAAAAAAAAGAGAGAGACATTATGTATTTCTTTGTCACCTTTTGTTGGAGCACAAAGTCCTTGAACATGTATAAAATGGGAAGTAATTGTATTAATTACAATGGGGAAATACTTCTTTCAGCTTTGTTGAGTTTTTGTTTAGCAAGAGGAAGCCTGAAAGCTGGACCGACTCTGGATACACGACAAAATTGAGTGTGGACAGTTTCAGGGACAAACTGCTCTTCACCCAGGCACAGTGAGCCAGGGTTGTCTCATCTTCCTTTAACTTCAACCTTGTCTAAACTTGGGGACCATCTGTCCTATGTAATAAAAAGCAATAGTCCTTATACCATAACAATAATTTTGAAATGTAATATATCCGAAGTCATGTCTGTAAAAATAACGAAACAAAAAGATGTTTACATCTCATTTAAAATTAAAAAAACTCATTTTTATTATTTTTTAAATTATCTAACCTATTTGGTGGACAGCTTAGTCATGATCAAAATGACAAAATGAGGTAATATATAGGGAAACAATATGTAACTTGTAAAATACGACATGAAAGAAACTTCTGACAGGGTGCAGTGGCTTATGCCTATAATCCTAGCACTTTGGGAGGCTGAGGTAGGATGATCAGTTGAGGTCATGAGTTTGAGAGTAGCCTGGGTAATGTAGCAAGACACTGTCTCTACAAAAAATAAACTAAATAAAATAAAATAAAAATTAGTAGGGCACAGTGATGCGCACCTGTAGTCTCAGCTACCTGTGGGGCTGAGGTGAGAGGATTGCTTGAGTCCAGCAGTTGGAGGTTACAGTATGCTATGTATCATGCCACTGCACTCCAGCCTGGATGACAGAGCAAGACCCTGACCTTTCTTAATAGGTCTTAATTTCCAGCCACATTAATTCCTTTTTTTTTTTTTTTTTTTTTTTTTTTTTTTTTTTTTTTTTTTAGATAGAGTCTCTCTTTGTTGCCCAGGCTGGAGTGCAATGGTGCGATTTCGGCTCACTGCAATCTCTGCCTGCTGGGTTCAAGCAATTCTCCTGCCTCAGCCTCCTGAGTAGATGGGACTACAGGCACTCGCCACCATGCCTGGCTAATTTTTTGTATTTTTGTTAGAGACGGAGTTTCACCACGCTGGCCAGGCTGGTCTCGAATTCCTGACCTTGTGATCCTCCCACCTTGGCTTCCCAAAATGCTGGGATTACAGGCGTGAACCACCGCGCCTGGCCCACATAAATTCTTGATACTGTTTTTTGAAAACCCATTAAATTGAAGTCGGAAATATAGTCCCATACTGATTCTTTAGGTCTAATATACCCTTCTACCAGGCCAGGATAGACTTCCTAGGCCTGACTTAGATTTCTAGCTTTCAGAGAGGTGGAGTATTCTTTACTCATTTGCATTCTCCTCACTGTAGCATTAGGCTCGTTCATGCTACTGTTCTCAATGACTTTTCTTTGAAAGCACTGAAATAGTTTATTTTGAAATTATTTTAAATAACAGAGAATATTTAACATCCCCCCCATCCAAAGAAAAATATGGCAAGTTTTAAGTCCGGAAGAAGCAATATTGTTTTTATTTACATCCAAATGAGATTGACTGCCTTACTGCTTACCAGCAAATATTGTTTCCCAGCCTCAGAAACCTATGATCTACAGACTTCTAAGTAGCTTATTTGTAGTTGAAACCTAAAGGGGAAATGTTATACTCTATTACTGCAAAATTCCTGTATTTCCCTTTTCTGTATAAGATGCTACTAAATCAGCATCATTATAGCATATCATCTCTGAGCATCCTGCTTAACAGTGATTTGTTATTGATCTGCTCACTCACTGTGCCCTCTTTGAGAGCAATACCATTTATCTGAATAATGAACAGTTGAGAATAGCATTTATGTGAATAATAAACAATTAAAGAACAGTTAAAAAAAAGTTTTTATCTTAGCATTATGCTAAATATTGAGGAAGGAATTTAAGTTGATCACTTTGGCCTCTACATAAATAACTGAACAGTTCAAATGCTTATTAACTCCAATGCATAAAGTTTTTCCATAATAAGTATAGATTGTACTCTACATTGTCCATTTAATAGCAAATATTTATCGAGTGCTTGCTATGTGTCAGGCACTGTTCTTAGTAAATATCCCAGTTCTTACGAGCCTTACAAGTTAGGAGGAGGAGAAAATGAATGATAAACTCTGTGTGTGTGTGTGTGTGTGTGTGTGTGTGTGTGTGTGTGTGTGTGTGTGTATCATGGGTGAGCCTGGAGAACATTATGCCAGATGAAATAAGCCTAGCACAGAAAGATAAATACTGCATGATTTCGCTTATATGTGGAATCTAAAAAAGTTGAACTCGTTAATAGAAGCAGAGAGTAGAAAAACGGTAACCAGGAACTGAGTGTTTCAGTAACACTGGTCAAAGGATACAAAATTTTAGTTAGGAGAAATAAGTTCAAGAGATCTATTGCATAGCATGGTGACTATAGTAAATAACAATGTATCACAGTCTTGAAAATTGTTAGGAGAGTAGATTTTAAGTGTTCTCACCACAGAAAATAAGTATGGGAGGTAATTACTATGTCAATTAGCTTGATTTAGCCATTGCACAATACATACGTAATTCAAAACAACATTTTTTAATTTTTTTTTTTTTAAGACAGAATCTCACTCTGTCACCCAGGCTGGAGGGCAGTGGCACGATCTCGGCTCACTGCAACCTCCGCCTCCCAGGTTCACGCCAGTGGGTCTCCTGCCTCAGCCTTCCATGCAGCTGGGACTGCAGGCACCCGCCACCACGCCTGGCTAATTTTTGTATTTTTAATGGCAACGGGGTTTCACCGTATTAGCCAGGATGGTCTCAATCTCCTGACCCCGTGATCTGCCCACCTCGGCCTCCCAAAGTGCTGGGATTACAGGCGTGAGCCACCGCGCCCGGCCCAATATATAGTTTTTTAAAGAAAATTTTTATGGCCGGGTGCGGTGGTTCATGCCTGTAGTCCCAGCACTTTGGGAGGCCTAGGCGGGCAGATCACCTGAGGTCAGGAGTTTGAGACTAGCCTGGCCAACAAGGTGAAACCCCGTCTCTACTAAAAATACAAAAAATTAGTCAGGTGTGGTGGTGGGTGCCTGTAGTCCCAGGTACTCAGGAGGCTGAGGCAGGAGAATCGCTTGAACCTGGGAAGCAGAGGTTGCAGTGAGAACCCGGGAGGGCAGAAGTTGCAGTGAGCTGAGATCATGCCACTGCACTCCAGCCTGGGAGACAGAGCTGGACTCCATCTCAAAAGAAAAAAAAGTAAAAATAAAAAGAAACAAATAAACATTATATAAAATATATAGGAAATATACAATTAGCTGGGCATGGTGGCTCATGTCTACAATTGTGCACTTTGAGAGGAGGAGGGGTGTGGATTGCTTGAGCCCAGGAGTTCGAGATCAGTCTGGGCAACATAGGGAGACCCCATCTCTACCAAAAAATACAAAAATTAGCAGTATGTGGTGGTATGCACCTGTAGTTCCAGCTACTTGGGAGGCTGAGGTGGGAGGATCACTTGAGCCCAGGAGGCTGAGACTACAGTAAGCCATGTTCATACCACTGCGCTCCAGCCTGGGCAACGAAGTGAGACCGTGTCTCAAAAAAAAAAAAAAGAAAAAAGAAAAAAGAAATATACAGTATATAATGTATTATATTACAGTATTTTATATTAGAAGGTGATATATGCTATAGAAAAAAATAAGAAGTAGGTCATACTAAGGGGCACTGAGAGTGCAGAGTGGGTGGGGATGAAATTTGAAATAGGTGTTCAAAGTTGGTCCTGACAAGCAGTTGAAACTCAAGATGATTTGAAGGAGGTAATGGAGTTAGCCATGAAGATAGCAGGGCAACAGCATTGCTGGTAGAGGAAACAGACTGTGCAAAGGCTCTACGATGAACGCTAGCCTGCCATTTTCAAGGGAAAGCAAGGAATCCAGGATGGCTGGAGTGCGGTGAGTGAGTGGAAGCTAAATTGGTCGGGGTGTAATGGTGTGGTGGAACAAGATCCAGTAGAAACTTGAGCCATTTTTGGTAAGGACTTTTGGTCTTTTACTGTGAGTCACATAGGGAGCCTCCTCTGTTTTGATCAGAAGAGGACATGATTTGGTTTTTGTTTTAAAGAGGCCACAGTGGCTCAAATGTTGAGAATGGACTGGACGGAGTAAGAATAAAAGACATGAGACCTATGGCATGAAGTACATGAAATAACATGAAAGCATGTCTGGAATTGGTTCCTTCCTGTGGGTTCTTGGTCTCGCTGATTTCAAGAATGAAGCCGTAGATCCTCATGGTGAGTGTTACAGTTCTTTTTTTTCTTTCTTTCTTTTTTTAGACGGAGTCTCACTCTATCACCAGGCTGGAGTGCAGTTGCGTGATCTCAGCTCACGACAACCTCCAACTCCCTGGTTCAAGTGATTCTCCTGCCTCAGCCTCCTGAGTCTCTGGGATTACAGGCACGTACCACGGCTAATTTTTGTATTTTTAATAGAGAGGGGGTTTCACCACGTTGGCCAGGATGATCTCGATCCCCAGACCTTGTGATCCGCCCATCTCAGTCTCCCAAAGTGCTGGGATTACAGGCATGAGCCACCATGCCTGGCCGAGTGTAACAGTTCTTAAAGATGGTGCCTCCAGAGTTTGTTCCTTCAGATGTTCAGATGTGTCCAGAGTTTCTTCCTTCTGGTGGGTTCGTGGTCTTGCTGACTTCAGAAGTGAAGCCGCAGACCTTCGTAGTGAGTGTTACAGCTCTTAAAGGTGGCGTGTCCAGAGTTGTTTGTTCCTCCTGGTGGGTTCATGGTCTCACTGATTTCAGGAGTGAAGCCACAGACCTTCACAGTGAGTGTTATAGCTCATAAAGATAGTGCAGACCCAAAGAGTGAGCAGCAGCAAGATTTATCGTGAGGAGTGAAAGAACAAACCTTCCACAGTATGGAAGGGGACCAGAGTGGGTTGCAACTGCTGGCTCAGGTTGCCACGTTTTATTCCCTTATTTGGCCCCACCCACATCTGCTGATTGGTCCATTTTACAGAGAGCTGATTGGTCCATTTTACAGAGAGCTGATTGGTCCATTTTTACAGAGTGCTGATTGATGCATTTACAAACCTTTAGCTAGACACAGAACACTGATTGGTATGTTTACAATCCTTTAGCTAGACAGAAAAGTTCCCCAAGTCCCCACTCCACCCAGGAGCCCAGCTGGCTTCACCTCTCAATCCCCTTCTAAACAGGACACCCCAGCTGCTGTTGGGAATTAGACAATGACCGCTCTAGCTACTTCCTGCTGGATAGGGGTGAAGAAAGGGCCATGCAGTTGTAGTGTCCTCCAGAGGGGAACTCTTTAGGCCAGTGAAAGGGCCAGGGGGTTGTGCAGGGATCCTCAGTAGAAGTTGTTAGTTGAGCTCATTTGGGGTTCCATTTGTAAGACAATCTATAGCTTGATGGCCTCGATTCTAGAGGAAACAAATTTGACAAAGAGGTTAAAAATACAGGCCCCGAGGGCTAGTAATAGCAAGATGGTGGTCACGGGACCTAGAAAGGGGAGAAGTCATGTTGTCCAACTCCAGAGGTTGGTATAAGAGTTTGAAAGGCATTGTCTGATTTCAGAACTGTCTTTTCCTATAAACTCCAGGCAGCATCTTGTACTATCCCTGACTGGGTAGTGTAAAAACAACACTCTTCCCCTAAGGGGCAGAGTTCTCCTTTCTCAGCAGTGAGGAGGTCTAGGCCTCGGCGGTTTTGGAGAGTCACTGCTGCCAAAGGGTCTATCTGGGATTGTAGATACTATCCTTACTGGATAGATTCTGTTATTTCTTGCAAACTGTCTGAGAAATCCTTTGAGAGTCTGTGGTATTAGGATAATACATGTTACACTGTTAACTTTTAGCAAACTTTACTTTTGTTGAAAACCTTGTAAGTTTGGGATTTTAATTCTTCTTTGCTATTAATAAAACCTTGTTCAGTCCACATTAACTTAGAATTGGTATAGCTGGCTCTGTCCTGATTCTGCAAGTACTTTAAGATTTGGCTGAGTGCAAACAACTCACATGTTTGTATGGTAATTAATTAAGATTTAGATCCCCTGTTAGGAAACCTGCTGGGTTAAGGATTTTTGATAGGAAGGCTATGGGTTGTCAGTGGCCTCAATGCTTTTGGGCTATGCCTTTGTTTGTACTGTCAACAAGGTGGTATTGGAGTTGTTATAGGGTCAGGAAGACCTTCAATTATCAATTATAGGTTTTAAATTTACCCTGGATTTTAAAGGAATATGGTACACTATTTTTTCTTTACTACTTCCATCCATTTAATATTTTATTAAAACTTTTAGGATCCTTGAAGAGAGAAATTACTTTTGAAATACTGGTTATTCTCCCTTTCCGAGTTTGCCTTTCTTATCACATTGTCTCCAAGTGCTTTGGTAAGAGGTTGATATGGAAGGGCTTTGAAACAAGAAGAAAAGTCTTTCCTACCTCAAACTTAAGGTAATTTTAAGTATCAAATCTACAGGCATCAAGGGGGTTGAAGAACAAAGCTTCATCTGTTACCTGTTCTTATGCATTTTAATGCACTGTATCCTAATACTAAAGAAAGAAAAAGGTTTAATAAGTTTCTGACTTTTGATTAAAACTGTTTTGGAAGGTTTTTCACATAAACATTTTTTTTTTTTTTTTTTTTTTTTTTTTTTTTTGAGACGGAGTCTCGCTCTGTCGCCCAGGCTGGAGTGCAGTGGCGCGATCTCGGCTCACTGCAAGCTCCGCCTCCCGGGTTCACGCCATTCTCCTGCCTCAGCCTCCCGAGTAGCTGGGACTACAGGCGCCCACAACCGCGCCCGGCTAATTTTTTGTATTTTTAGTAGAGACGGGGTTTCACCGTGGTCTCGATCTCCTGACCTTGTGATCCGCCCGCCTCGGCCTCCCAAAGTGCTGGGATTACAGGCGTGAGCCACCGCGCCCGGCTCACATAAACATTTTATAACCCAGAGAGTTAAGTAAGGACGTTGTTTTTAGAAGAAGCAGCTAAGCTTCAGAAAGCATTCTTCTGGAAAGCTACAGCTTAGCTGACTCCATCCCAGTTTTAATATATTACTGTGATTAACAGGATACCACAGTAGGGGGCATTAAAGAGATGGTAAGTTTGTACCGATAAAATAATTATATTTTTGTATTGAATATTGAGTTTGCCTTTACAGCGAGAATAAATTTACATTTCAAATAGCAAAGAAAATTCTGCCAAGGGCCTCTACCACCACTAGACCCAAGTTATCTGTTGTCTTCAACAATCACTTTCATTGACTCCTTTGCCAGTTATCCTGGATCTGCAAAGAAATTCTCTTTATAAGGGCATTTTAAGCACTATGAAGAATGCATGATTAACTTTTAGAGATAAGTAGATTAGAATATCATAACTATAGGTTATGTTCCTAAGATATCTTTTTCTGAAGAGCAAAGACTGTGGCCATTCGGATGAAATGAATGGAAACCTAGTAAACAGCGAAAGACAGGAAAGGAGGAGATGCCAAGCAAATGTTTGTATGAAGTTGCATGATCAAGCTCCTGCCTGCCTCTCCATCCTTATCTTGTGCCACCCTCGCTTTCATTCACTGGGTTCCAGCCATCCAGGTCTTGTTTCTGTCCCTCCAACATCCCAAATACCTTCTTTAAAGGCCTTCCCTGTTACCCTATCGAAAATAGCACCCCCACTTCCTTCCATCATATCGTTTTCTAGAGTTCAGTCTTAGCATGCAACACACTCAGTAGGTGCCTTGTAAATGTAAAAAAATGGTTTCCAGTGGACACAATGAGTCATACCTGTAATCTCAGCACTTTGGGAGGCTGAAGCAGGAGGACTGCTTGAGGCCAGGAGTTCAAGACCAGTCTGGGCAACATAGTGAGACCCCCTATCTCTACAAAAATAAAAACAATTAGCCAAGTGTGGTGGCATGTACCTGTAGTCCCAGCTACTCTGGAGGCTGAGGTGGGAAGATGGTTTGAGCCTAGCAGTTTGAGGTTTTCAGGTAGCAGTGAGCTATGATTGCATCACTGCACCCCAGCCTGAGTGACAGAGCGAGACCTTGTCTTAAAAAAAAATATATATATATATATACACACACACACACAAACACAACACACACGCACACATATATATATATATATAAAAAAATAAAAGTTTTATTTCTTAGCTTTATCCACTAGAATGTGAGCTCTTTTAAGGCAGTGGCCTTGCATGGCCAAATTTCCAGTCCTTGACCCTTAGAAGTGGTCAGTAAATATTTGTTGAATACATGAATAAAGTTTATTTTACATGAGGTAAACCCAAATATTCAGAACTTTAGCATACCTCATCTATACTTTTTGGATGCCAAAATCTGCTAAGTTTTGAAACAAAAAACAGTCTCAATTTACTCGCTACTCTGCGTGATGCCCTAACTACATAATTAACCAAAAAATACATTTACAAGGTGTGTTAAATATGATACCAAGGGAGATTATAAGAGAAAATCATCTTCCTCGCCTTTGCATATTCTTCACAGCGTAGCACGTATTTACTTGTTTGAGATTACTGGCCATGTTTTCTTGAGCAAGAGAGCTTTCCTGTGTTATTGGTAAGAACATTATGTACAAGTTTACCCAGAGTCTCATTAGGGATAAGAGATTCTCCAATCATTTTGTGGACATCTTAAAATGCAATAGTACTTGGAGTAGCCTTTTTAAGGTTATGTTGTTAGCTGGTATTACAGGTCATAGAGAAAACCTAAAATGTTAAATTGCTAACTATTACTCTTCCTGAGTTATTTTCATTATTAATTCATTTTTTGAGGGAAATAAAAACCTGCTTAAAAATAGTCCAGATCCTGGTCCATAGTCTATATTATGAGTAAGATTTTGGTGACAGGTGTAAGTAAAAACTGATGTGTTTTTTCAACCCACTGTGAAGTTGAAAGGGAGGATGTCGGAATTCTCTTTTAGCCCACTCTATGCCCAGTGTGCAATCTTGACAAGTTTATTAACTTTTTGAATCTTAATTGTATTATCTATGATCATGGATCTATAGAGCATATGTTTGGACCTTATAGTTAATCATTCTACAGAAGTAGAATCTTATTAACAAAAATGAAAATTTGCCGGGCGCAGTGGCACACGCCTGTAATCCCAGCACTTTGGGAGGCTGAAGTGGGTGGATCACGAGGTCAGGAGATCAAGACCATCCTGGCTAACATGGTGAAATCCTGTCTCTACTAAAAATACAAAAAATTAGCCGGGTGTGGTGGCGGGCGCCTGTAGTCCCAGCTACTCGGGAGGCTGAGGCAGGGGAATGGCGTGAACCCAGGAGGTGGAGGTTGCAGTGAGCCAAGATAGTGCCACTGCACTCCAGCCTGGGCAACAGAGCGAGACTCCATCTCAAAAAAAAAAGAAAAGAAAAGAAAATCAATACCCCCAGCATTTATAGCTTATCCCGATTACAAAAATAGTGCATACACAAGAGTAGAAAATGTTGAAAAGACAAAAAACATAGAGAAAAATAGAACTTGAATACTATAACTTTAGAAACAACACTGTCCGCATTTTCATGTTGCCTCTAACTTGTTTTTAAACTTTCTCAAATTAGTGATTTATTATTATTGCTACTCTTTCCCTTCCTCCCTCCTTCTCTTCTTTTTTCCCTCCCTCTTTCCTTTGTTTTCTTTTCTTTTCTCTCTCTCTCCCTCCATTCCTCCCTTCCGTCTTTCCTTTTTTCCCTTATAGTCCATATTTGTTTAGTGTTACCAAAACGTTTACCAATATATTTACTCCCACTGTTTCTTTCTGGGTTCATTTAAATTTTGCCAAAGAAAATTCTTTAGTTGTTTTTTCACCAAGAGCTTATTAGTACTAAACTTTCATAGTTTTTTATGGTCAGGCGTGGTGGCTCATGCCTGTTACCCCAGCACTTTGGGAGGCTGAAGCAAGAGGATTGCCTGAGCCCAGGAGTTCCACACCAGCCTGGGCAACACAGTAAGACCTTGTCTCTCCAAAAAATAAAAAAACTTAGCTGGATGTGGGGACACGTGCATGCAGTTCCAGCTACTTGGGAAGCTAAGGTGAGAGAGGACCTCTTGAGCCTAGCAGATCAAGACTGCTGTGGGCTATGATGATGCCGCTGCACTTCAGCCTGGGCAAAAGAGTGAAAACCCCATCTCTTTCCCTCTAAAAAGGGAAAAAAAAGTTATTTTATTGGCCGGGCGCGGTGGCTCAAGCCTGTAATCCCAGCACTTTGGGAGGCCGAGACGGGCGGATCACAAGGTCAGGAGATCGAGACCATCCTGGCTAACACGGTGAAACCCCGTCTCTACTAAAAATACAAAAAACTAGCTGGGCGAGGTGGCGGGCGCCTGTAGTCCCAGCTACTCTGGAGGCTGAGGCAGGAGAATGGCGTGAACCCGGGAGGCGGAGCTTGCAGCGAGCTGAGACCCGGCCACTGAACTCCAGCCTGGGCGACAGAGCGAGACTCCGTCTCAAAAAAAAAAAAAAAAAAGTTATTTTATGACTGAAAGTACTTTATTTTACCCTTATTCTTGAACAATAGTGTAGTAAACTCCTTTTCCCTTCACACCTTATCATATATTTATTAATTTTTTACCATAAAGTATATGTATTTAAATTCTGTGTATTTTTACATATATTTTAACCTCCCCAAGATATTATCGTTGTTTTAACGGTCAATATTCATCTAGTTTTAACTATATAGCTACCACTTCTTTATATACCTGTGCTATTGAGCTTCAATTAGGGATCATTTTCCTTTTGCTTGGGAAACTCTCTTTGTATTTCCTTGGGTGTAGATGTGCTGGCATTAAATTTTTCCAAGTTTTTGTGCATAGGCAAATGTCTTTATTTCACCTTCACTTTTGAAATATATATATCTGAATATAGTTTTTCTTTTCTTATTTTTTTTGAGACATGGTTTTGCTCTGTTGCCCAGGCTGGAGTGCAGTGGTGCAATCTTGGTGCACTGCAACCTCCACCTCCCAGGTTCAAGCAACTCTCCTTCCTCAGCCTCCTGAGTAGCTGGGACCACAGGTGCCTGCCACCACACCCAGCTAATTTTTGTATTTTTAGTAGAGACAGGGTTTCACCATGTTGGCCAGACTGGTCTCAAACTCCTGACCTCAAGTGATCCGCCCACCTTGGCCTCCCAAATTTCTGGGATTACAGGCGTGAGTCACCGTGCCCTGCCTGGATATAGATTTCTAGGTTGGTTGTCACTCTCTTTCAGCCCTTTGAAGATTTTATTCCACTGTTTAATGGCTTTCATGTTTTCTATTAAAGGGTCAGCTATCAGTTTTATTTTTTATTTATTTTTATTTTTTCTTGAGACAGAGTCTCACTCTGTTGTTCAGGGTGTAGGGGCGCAATCTTGGCTCACCGCAACCTCCACCTCCCGGGTTCTAGTGATTCTCCTGCCTTAGTCTCCCAAGTAGCTGGGACTACAGGCGTGTGCCACCACGCTTGGCTAATTTTTGTATTTTTAGTAGAGATAGGGTTTCATGATGTTGGCCAGGCTGGTCTCGAACTCCTGACTTCAGGTGATCTGCCCCACCTCGGCCTCCCAAAGTGCTGGGATTATAGGCATGAGCCACCGTGCCCAGCCAGCTATCAGTTTTATTGTTACTCCTTTAAAATTATGCATCTCTCCTATTTCAGTCACTTTTAAGATTTTTTTCTTTCTCCTTAATTCTAAACCATTTTACTATGAAATGTCCGGATATAATTTTCTTTGTATTTATTCTGGTTGAAGTTTCTAGAGATCTTTGAATCTGTAGTTCAAGGTCTTTCATCAATTCTGGAAAATTCTCAGAAACGATCTCTTCAAATATTATTTTGACCATTCTATTTCTTCTCATTTAGACATATGTTGGCCTTTTTTTTTCTAAACCGTGTTTTATAAGTTTGTTTTACAATATATATTTTTTGATCCTTGTATTTTTTGGAGACAAGGTCTTGCTTTGTTGCCCAGGCTGGAGTGCAGTAGTATGAACATGGTTTACTACAGCCTTGATCTTCTGGGCTCAAGCAATCCTCCTGCTTCAGCCTCTTGTGCAGCTTGGACCACAGATGTGCACCACCACACCTGGCTAATTTTACAATTTGTTGTAGAGAAGGAGTCTCACTTTGTTGCTCAGCTGGTCTCAAACTCCTGGGCTCAAGCAGTCCTCCTCCCTTGGCCTCTCAAAGTGTTGGGTGGCATGAGCCACTGCACCGGTCTTGCCAGCAGTTAACTAGAGACAGATGTCATTAATTTTGATCAGGCCTTGAGATGGCTAGAGGCTGAGTTTAAGACTCTATGAGGCGGCCGGGCGCGGTGGCTCACGCCTGTAATCCCAGCACTTTGGGAGGCCAAGATGGGCGGATCACGAGGTCAGGAGATCGAGACCATCCTGGCTAACACGGTGAAACCCCGTCTCTACTAAAAAATACAAAAAAAAACTAGCCGGGCGAGGTGGCGGGCGCCTATAGTCCCAGCTACTCGGGAGGCTGAGGCAGGAGAATGGCGTGAACCCGGGAGGCGGAGCTTGCAGTGAGCTGAGATCCGGCCACCGCACTCCAGCCTGGGTGACAGAGCGAGACTCCGTCTCAAAAAAAAAAAAAAAAAAAGACTCTATAAGGCATGCTATATTATGGTTACACCCTTGAACCTAGAAAATGGTCATTCCGGGATCTCTACTTAAAACCTGGCATGTTGTCCAGGATTCTTTCTCCATTTCAGGCTCTGAACTCCAGTTTTTGTCTGTTTAGTTGCCTGAGATTTTCCAAATCACTGCTTATCCCTTAAACATCTTAACAATTGTATTTTGTTTGTTTGTTTGTTTGTTTTTGAGACGGAGTCTTGCTCTGTTGCCCAGGCTGGAGTGCAGTGGCACGATCACCGGTCACTGCAATCTCAGCCTCCCAGGTTGGCTGAGACTACAGGCACACGCCACCACGCCCGGGTGATTTCTTTTGTATTTTAGTGGAGATGGGGCTTCACTGTGTTGCCCAGACTGGTCTCTAACTCCTGATCTCAGGCAATCTGCCCACCTCGGCCTCTCAAAGTCCTAAGATTATAGGCATGAGCCACCGCACCTGGCCCAGTTCTTTCTTAAGTAAATAATGTTGCCTTTTACCCACTGAGAATCAGGGTAGTGGCCTCTATCAGCTCATTTTCCTTCTTAAGGAAGTATTAGGTTGGTGCAAAAGTAATTGTGGTTTTTGTCATTACTTTTAAATTACTTTTAATGGCAAAAACCACAGTTACTTTTCACCAACCTAATAAGTCTCTTTGGTCCTGCCTTCTATAGCATATCTCTCAGACTGTGCTTATCATAACAGTAACTTTTCAAAATGTAATTGATACACGCCTTCATTTGCCACTAGAATATATTGGTCGCAATTTTTAACACTTTTTGAGGCATCACTGTGTTTATACATGACTCATTGATTGAATGTTATTTTTTTTCCAGGCACTGAGAATATGGTAGTAAACAGACACATATTCTTCTAGTCTGTGATGAAAATGGCAAACCTCAGGGAGATGAGGCAGGTAGAACTTAACCCCTCTTCTTCCTGAATACTGCCAGACTGCTGTGCTATCTTTTTTTTGTTTTTTTTTTTAGACAGTGTCTCACTCTGTTACCTAGACTGGAGTGCAATGGCACGATCTCAGTCCACTGCAACCTCCACCTCCTGGGTTCAAGTGATTCTCCTGTTTCAGCCTCCTAAGTAGTTGGGATTACAGGTGCGTGCCACCATGCCCGGCTAATTTTTGTATTTTTTTGTAGAGACAGGGTTTCGCCATGGTGGCCAGGCTGCTCTTGAACTCCCGACCTCAGATGATCCGCCCGCCTCGGCCTCCCAAAGTACTAGGATTATAGGCGTGAGCCACTACACCTGACCTGCTGTACTATCTTGATTCACAGTTGTGCTGTCTTCTCCCTCGCTGATGCCACTGAAATTGTATGATTTATAGGGCTGGGAGCTTGCACATTACATACTGTTATTCTGGTTTTGGTCATAATAATGTCTTCTTTCTTGTTGGCATCTCTCTTCTCCATGGTAACTTCTTGAAGCTGCCAGAATGATACAATTTTTTTTTTCTTTTCCTCTCTGTTGAGCCACTCCTGCATGGTTGCCAAGGGGAACCAGATAAGTATTAAGTACAATATTAATTTGAATATTATATGTCTAGATAAAGTGCATGACTTATATGACATCTATTTTAAACTAGCTTCTGGCTCTTCCTGTATTTACCTTACTTAGGCTTTTTTGTTTTTGTTTTTTTGAGTTTTCTTTTTGGTTCTCCAAGATTACTGAGTGGACCCAGTCGATGAGGCTTAGGAACTCAGCTGACTGGCCCTGTACCTGGCTCTCATGGTAACTTGTATTTAACATTTGTCATATGGTTATCCAATAATTATTTGAGTAATTTTTAAATGTTTGTTTATCAGACTGGGCTGCTTTTTAAGGTCAGGGACTATGTCTATGTTGTTCTTTCCTGTATTTCCACTGTGCTATAGCACAGTGCTGGTGCACAGGTATTAATTTTCTTTTTTTTTTTTTTTTTTTGGTCAAATGAGAAACAAGAGAAAAAAATAAGATGCAAAGACCACAAAGAACATGATCCAACATACCCCTGTTTAGAAGTTACCTACTGATCTAGATGCCCAGGACCTCATTCGCCTCTAGCCTCCTATTCTATTGTTTAAGGCCACCCTCCAACCATGAGTAGAAGTTAGGGAATGAACTGGTACGTAGTTGTTGTTTTATTTCCTCTTCCAAGTAATCTCACAATAAAAGAAGACTTCAAGATTTCTGATACCAGAAAAATAGTAGATACAAAAATCTTTCAGCTAAAAATACCTAGAAATACTAGATAAAAGTTAACAAGCAGGCCGGGCGTGGTGGCTCACGCCTGTAATCCCAGCACTTTGGGAGGCCGAGGCAGGTGGATCACGAGGTCAGGAGATCAAGAACATCCTGGCTAACACGGTGAAACCTCGTCTCTACTAAAAATACAAAAAATTAGCCAGGCGTGGTGGCGGGCGCCTGTAGTCCCAGCTACTGGGGAGGCTGAGGCAGGAGAATGGTGTGAACCTGGGAGGAGGAACTTGCAGTGAGCCGAGATCACACCACTGCACTCCAGTCTGGGCGACAGAGCAAGACTCCATCTCAAAAAAAAAAAAAAAAAAAAAGTTAACAAGCATTATTTTAAATACGTGTCTGAGATGAGTCTTGCTTTTTACAATTTATTCTGAGCTGGGCAGGGTGGCTCAAGCTGGGCATGATGGCTTACGCCTCTAATTTCAGCACTTTGGGAGGCTGAGGTGGACAGATCACCTGAGGTCAGGAGTTCGAGACCAGCCTGGCCAACATGGTGAAACCCCATCTCCACTAAAAATACAAAAATTAGCCGGACATGGTGGCATACACCTATAGTCTCAGCTACTTGGGAGGCTGGGGAAGGAGAATCGCTTGAACCTGGGAGGCAGAGGTTGCAGTGAGCCGAGATTGCACCACTGCACCTCAGCCTGGGCAACAGAATGACACTCTGTCTCAAAAAACAAAACAAAACAAAAATCTAATAATTCCTCCCCTGACCCTTTTTTCAGTGCATAATCCATTAACATTTAATATAATAATTAATAAGATTTGATTTAGGTCTGCTTTTTTTTCCTGTTAGTATAGGACCTACTTCATTTGTATAGGTCCATTTAACACTCTACCTGCCATTTTGTGCTATAGTTATCATATGTAACGCATCTACATTATAAACTTCAAAAAATAATGCTGTAAATGCTGTAACTTAAATATCTATATGTATTCCAAGTAAATTAAGAGGAAAAATTGTAATGTGTTCCGATATTTACCATTCCTGATGATTTAAAATCATTCCTAGGCCAGGCACAGTGGTTTATGCCTATAAGCTCAGCACTTTGGGAGGTCAAGGTGGGCCGATCACTTGAGCCTGGGAGTTTGAGACCACCCTGGGCAACATGGCAAAATCTTGTCTCTACCAAAAATACAAAAAAAATTTGCCCAGGTATGGTGGCATGCTCCTGTGGTCCCAGCTACTTGGGAGGCTGAGGTGGGAGGATTGCTTGAGCCTGGGAGGCAGAGGTTGCAGTGAGCCACGATCATGCCACTATACTCCAGCCTGGGTGACACAGCGAGACCCTGTTACTAAATAAATTAATAAATAAATTCATTCTTAAAGATCCAAGTTTCCCTTTGGTGTCATTTCTGTCAATCTGATGAACTCCCTCTAGCATTTCTTATAATGCACATCTGGTGGTAATGAAGTTTCTTAGTTTTCCTTTATTTAAACACTTATTTAGTTTTTTGTTGTTTGTTTTCATTTTCATAGGATTATTTTGGCTGGATGTAGAATGGTGAAATGACAGTTTAATTCTTTAAGCACTTGAAAAATATCATTCACTGCCTCCTGGGCCCCACAGCTTCTGATAAAAAGTTCAATGCCATTGAACCATTGAATACTTTTCCCCCTGGAATGTAATATATTGCTTTTTTTTCCTGGCTACTGTCACAGTTTCCTGTTAATTTTTGGTTTTCAGCAGTGTATTGATTATTTATTGCTGTGTAACAAATTGTTCCAAAACTCAGCAGGTAAAACAACAGACACTTACTATCTCATAATTTCTGTGGATCAGGAATCTGGGTGTAGCTTTCTTGGTCCTCTGCTTTGGCTTTGAGTCCCCTCACAAGGCTATAGTCTTCTCAGGCTTGACTGTGAAGAATTGTCACAGAGTTCATTCACGTGGTGATTGCCACGTTCCTTGTGGCTGTCAGCCAGAGAAGTCTCAGTTTTTCATGAGCTATTGGCCAGAGGTTTCCCTTAGTTCCTTGACACATGGTCCCCTCCATACAGCATCTCACAGTATGACAGCTTGCTTCATGTACACACACACGCACACACACACACAGAGAGCGCACGACCAAAAGGGAAGTCACAATTTTTGTAACCTAATCATGGAAGTGACATCCCATTAGTTTTGTTGTATTCTATTCATTAAAAGCAAGTCACTAGGTTCAGCTCACACTCGAGGGAAGGGGATTATACAAAGGCATGAGCACCAGGAGGCTGAGGTCAGTGGGGGCCATGTCAAAACTGTCTATCACAAGCAGTTTGACTAGGATATGTCTAGATGTGGTTTTCCTTGTATTTATCCTGATTAGGGTTTCTTGAATCTATCAATTTGTCTTTCACCTAATTTCAGGAGTTTTGTTGCTATCATTTCCTCACACATTTTTTTCTACTGCATGTTCTCTCTTCTTTCTTTTTGGGGCTCCCGTTGCCCCTATATCAACTCCTTTGATATGGTCCCTCAGCTTCCTCAGGCTTTGTTAGTTTTTTTCAAAAATGTTTCATTTGTTTTTCAGATTGGATAGTTTTTATTGTTCTATTAACTGACTTTCTTATGTCTGTTCTGCTATAAAGTTCAAGGACTTCTTAATTTCAGATATTACACTTTCCATTTAAAATATACAACAATGTTGTAACCATTATTACTCATTTCTCCAGTTTTTATAGTATAATGGTAGCCTCAAAAAACGGAAGTGTTTAGGCCTCTCACAACCTCCGGAAAGACTGCTACTTAGCAGGTATTCACAAATGTTTGTTGACTTCAATTTAATCATAATAAAGTGAAAGCAACATCAAGCCATAAAAAGCCAAGGAAGGAAGCAAGGAACATCAGGTATCTTTACCGACTTGTTTTGAGAAATCAGGCACATTGATACATTTGATTAGTGCAATAAAAAAATTACATATTTTCATTCACAGACAAGGAAGATTTCTATTTTATTTTATTTTTTGGGACAGAGTCGCTCTCTGTTGCCCAGGTTGGAGTGCAGTGGCATGACCTTGGCTCACTGCAACCTCCCCATCCCGGGTTCACGTGATTCTCCTGCCTCAGCCTCCTGAGTAGCTGGGATTACAGGTGCTCACCACCACGCCCAGCTAATTTTTATATTTTTAGTAGAGATGGGGTTTTGCCATGTTGGCCAGGCTGGTCTTAAACTCCTGGCCTTAAGCGATCCACATGACTTGGCCTCCCAAAGGGCTGGGATTACGGGCATGAGCCACCGCGCCGGCCTGGAATATTTTATTTTATTTTATTTTATTTTATTTTATTTTATTTTGAGACAGAGTCTTACTTTGTCGCCCAGGCTGGAGTGCAGTGGTGCAATCTGGGCTCACTGCAACCTCCACCTCCCCAATTCAAGCGATTCTCCTGCCTCAGCCTCCCAAGTAGCTAGGATTACAGATGTGCACTGCCATGTCTGGCTATTTTTTCATGTTTTTAGTAGAGACAGGGTTTCAGTATGTTGGCCAGGCTGATCTCAAACTCCTGACCTCAGGTGATCCACCTGCCCTGGCCTCCCAAAGTGCTGGGATTATAGGCGTGAGCCACCGCACCTAGCCACAAGGAAGGTTTTAAATCTGTGTGGCAGACAGACTGTAAGGTGGCCCTTATGATTTCTGCCTTCTAGTGTTCATGCCTTTGTGTAATCCCTTTCCCATGAAAATAGACAGGACTTGTGACTTACTTTTAACCAATAGAATATGACAAAGGTGACGTGGTGTTGCTTCTGTGATTATGTTATGTAAGTCTCTGTCTTGCTAACAGACTAACTTTACAGACTCTCCTTGCTGGCTTGATGAAGTAAACGGCAATATTGGGGAAACCTATATGATAAGGCCATGCAGACGACCTCCAGCCTCCAGCCAGCAAGACGCTGGGCCCTCTGCCTTACAACTGCAAAGAAATGAATTCTGCCAACCATTTGAATGAGTTTGGAAGTAGATTTTCCCCCTGGTTCAGCCTCCAGATGAGAACACAGCCCAACTAACACCTCGATTGCAACCTTGAGGAGGACCTCGCTAAGCCCTTCCTAGACTCCAGACTTTTAGAAACTGTGAAATAATAAATGTGTATTGTTTTAAGCCCCTAAGTTTGTGTAATTTTTATGCAGCGGTAGAAAGTTAATATAATCTGCATAGTTTCAGAATTTTGCTACCTCTTATTTTGTTGAGAGCAATTTTTCGAACTGATTTTTATGCTTAATATACAACTTGAGCTTTAGGAAATGAAATATTCTGAGATCAGCAGTTTTACAGTGTAATCATAGGAACAACAGGACTCTGGGGAAACCCACAAGAAAAGCATTTTTTAACAAGATCTCATGCCAGCAATTTCACTCTTGGGAATCTGTTCATAGAAATAAAAGCCCATTCAGTGAGTGAGGATAAATATATAAGTGTTTTTAAAATTGCATTGTAGTGGCAAAAGAACTGGAAACAAATTTTTCACAGTTATTGTCAAATTGCTATCCAAAAAGGCTGTTAAAATGCCCATTTCCACCAGCAATGTGTGAGGACCCTTTCCTTATCTCCCTGTAATGGAAAACTCCTATTCATTCATATTAGTTTCTTAGGGCTGCTGTAATAAAGTGCCACAGACTAGATGGCTTGAACAACAAAAATCTATTGTCTCACAATTCTGGAGGCTAGAAGTCTGAGACAAAAGTTGCAGAAGTGTTGGTTTCTTTCTTTCTTTCTTTCTTTCTTTTTTAGACAAAGTTCTTCTCTTTTTGCCTAGGCTGGAGTACAATGGCGGGATCTCGGGTCACTGCAACTTCTGCCTCCCAGGTTCAAGCGATTCTCCTGCCTCAGCCTCCTGAGTAGCTGGGATTACAGGCATACACCAGCATGCCTGGCTAATTTTGTATTTTTAGTAGAAATGGGGTTTCTCCATGTTGGTCAGGCTGGTCTCGAACTCTCGACCTCAGGTGATCCGCCCACCTTGGCCTCCCAAAGTGCTGAGATTACAGGTGTCAGCCACCGCGCCTGGCCAGAGTTGGTTTCTTCAGAGGCCTCTCTCCTTGGCTTATAGGTCGCTGTCTTCTCCCTGGGTTTTCACATGGTCTTCTCTCTGTGTGTTCCTGTCTAAATTTCCTCTTCCTACAAGGACACCAGTCTTATTAGATTAGGACCCACCCAAATGAACTCATTTTAACTTAATTACCGCTTTAAAGACCCTATCCCCAAAAACAGTCACATTCAGAGCTAATGAAGGTTAGAATCTCAAGTTATGAACTTTTGAGGGACACAATTTAGCCCACAACACCATCCTTATGGCTCAACTTAAGTATCAGTCCCTCAGGGAAGCCTTTTCTCACCCTGAGAGAGGCCTACATCCCTGTGTCAGATGTGTGTATGTATATATGTATGTGTGTATACATATGTATGTGTATCATATATAGATACATATATGCATGTATATATGTATAGATATCTGACCATACTTCTCTTTCATGACATCATAATTATAATATTATTCTGTTTTCATAAAACAAACAATGATGACCTTCCTTCATGTAGATATTTCTATGGTTGCGTGTAGCTATATGGATAAAGGTATGGAAAGATATAATCTAGATTGGTAACATTGGCTACACGGGGATTGGAGGGGAGGTTATGGTAAGGAGGTTGGGAAAGATATAGCAAGCAAACAAAAATCAACCACAAAAACTTACAAAAATATGGTATCATGCAACATGACCATGTATGCATGGATAATATAATGTAATTTATTATTTTAAAAAAGTTTTTTCAGCTGGGCATGGTGGCTTACGCCTGTAATCCCAGCACTTTGGGAGGCTAAGACAGATGGATCACCTGAGGTTAGGAGTTTGAGACCGGCCTGGCCAATATGGTGAAACCCCCATTCTACTAAAAATTAGCCAGGCTTAGTGGTGCGTGCCTGTAATCCCAGCTACTTGGGAGGCTGACACAGGAGAATCGCTTGAACCAGGGAGGCGGAGGCTGCAGTGAGCCAAGATCACATCACTGTACTCCAGCCTGGGTGATAGAGTGAGACCCGTCTCAAAAAAAAAAAAAAAAAAAAAAAAAGGTTTTTCATTGCCTAGCTATTATGTCACAAAGATTTGCAAACTCTCGGTGCCATACAGCAATATCTATTTATTTAGCTTCCACATCAGTGGAAGTTGGGCTGAGTCTGCAGGGAAGGCTTCACTGGATGTGGCTCTCATCTTCTTCCTGGTATTAGCAGGCTGTCTTGGTGCGCTTTTCTCATGGAATGGCAGAAACTCAAGATGTCAAGTGGAAACATGAGGGACATCTATGAAACTAGTACATTGTCAACTTCCTCCTTCATTAGCCAAAGCAAATGACAAAGTCAAGGGATAGGGAAGTACATTCTACTCATGGATGTGGGGGTATGGGAGAGGGTTAATATTTCTAATTAATAATCTAATCTACAACAGTTACATAAATATATATTTAGGCCAGGCACGGTGGCTCACGCTTGTAATCCCAGCATTTTGAGAGGCCAAGGCGGGCAGATCACTTGAGTCCAGGAGTTCGAGACCAGCCTGGCCAACATTGTGAAACCCCATCTCTACTGAAAATATATAAATTAGCCAGTTGTGGTGGTGGGCACCTGTAATCCCAGCTACTCGGGAGGCTGAGACAGGAGAATTGCTTGAACTCGGAAGGTGGAAGTTGCAGTGAGCTGAGATCATGCCACTGCATTCCAGCCTAGGTGACAGAGAGAGACTCCATTAAAAAAATATATATACACACATATATATACACACACACACGCACGTATATAAATATACACACACATGTATATATATACACACATATAAATATTTATACACACACACATATATATATTTAGAGCTATACATTTGTACATATGCATAAAGATTTTTATGAAATAATGGGTCCCCACTGAATGAGAGTTGTCTAAACATGGTAGAGTTTGAAATCATTTATACTTTTGTTTCCTTTATGTGTTGTTTATTTATTATTTATTTATTTTTTGCCATGCATATACTGTTTGTATAATCTAACAAATAACAATACAGATTTTATCGGGGAACAAGAGTAATTTTTTCAGATGAAGGGGATGGTGATGAGGGGAAGGGCAACTAAGCAGAGAAAGCCCTCCAGAGTCAGGCTGGCTTTGTGCACAGCTATGAATCCATGAATAACTCCAGGAAAACTTTTCTGACCTTGCCAACATTATTTTGGTCATTATGCAAAACCACTGATATATGTAGATATTCATCTATAATGTGATACATTATCATTGTAATTTAATAACTCTTTTATTCTACATAAGAATAAATAAGAAAATAGTAGATCCCCAAAACCTGGCTGCCCACTGATCACCCAGGGAGTTTTGTTGTTGTTGTTGTTGTTTTATTCTGAGACAGAGTTTTGCTCTTTCACCCAGGCTGGAATGAGTGGGGCGATTGCTGCTCACTGCAGCCTCTGACTCCTGGGCTCAAGCCATCCTCCCGCCTCTGCCTCCCGAGTAGCTGGGACTACAGGTGTGTGTCACAACACGCGGCTAATTTTTGTAGTTTTTGTAGAGACGGTTTCACCATGTTATTCAGGTAGATCTTGAACTCCCGGGCTCAAACAATCTACCTGCCTCAGCCTCCCAAAGTGCTGGGATTACAGACGTGAGCCACCTTGCCTGGCCCCGGGGAGCTTTTAAAACGATATAAATATCAGAGCTCTATTTGCTGACTCAAGTAGATGAGGTGAGACTTAGAAATCAGCATTTTCACAATCTCCCAGATAATTTTTATAATTACTCAGGTTTGGAAATCACTGGATCAAGCCAATTTTGGAGTTTTTCCAGCCTTCCTTCTCCCATATAAACAGATTTCTCACAAAATGAAAACAATTGAATGGTGTGATTGTCTATGGGCCTCTCAGCTGTCCTAAAGGATTCATACCAGCTGTTTACTTTGCCCACAATCACCACTGTAAACAACAAAGGACTGCCATGTACTCCGTGTTGCTTGACTGTGTAGGCTCGGATCCTATAAGTAGCTATGAATCATGTGGGCCTGATCCTTGGGGTAACCTATTTGTATACTTCTTGGGGAGACAGATTTACTTTGTAAGTGAAATTTAACAGTTCATAGACATTCTGACCTTCACGCAGAAGCTTTACTAATAAAGTTGAAAAACCTTCACATAACAAAAACCACTCTTCTCTAACTTAAAAATGCAACTTTTCTCTCATTTACCCACGTATTGGCTCAATGAACCTGGAGGCACATGCTCTAGATACAAGTATTGAATAATTTTCTGAGTTTAATTTAAAAATGTGGCCGGGCGCGGTGTCTCAGGCCTGTAATCCCAGCACTTTGGGAGGCCGAAGTGGGCGGATCACAAGGTCAGGAGTTCGAGACCAGTCAGACCAACATGGTAAAACCCTGTCTCTACTAAAAATACAGAAAAATTAGCCGGGCATGGTGGCGCGTGCCTGTAATCCCAGCTACTCAGGAGGCTGAGGCAGGAGAATCACTTGAACCTGGGAGGCGGAGGTTGCAGTCAACCGAGATTGTGACACGCACTCCAGCCTGGGCGACAGAGTGAGACTCTGTCTCAAAAAAAGAAAAAAAAAAAAGTTATTTGCTTCCCTTTATACACCATAGTTAATAGGTAGGCTTTCAGCCTGCTTTATCCTTTAGGTGAGCATGTGGTCAGGCCCTTTAGAACAAGATATAGGAGATAAGCCTTTTATTCACACTCTGGCTAGGGAGACAGAAAAAAACTAATATCTAGAATTTGGAGTGTTAGGGTAGATGGAAAAGGTTTCAAACAGTTGGACAGGTGAGAAGGGAACTCTGTAGACAGAAAGCATAGACAAACTGAGGAGGCTATTGGTTCCCTGACAAGCTTGTCGAGTTTGTTTCAACACAGAGAGCAAAATCAGATTAATAGACAGTTAACCATCTGGGCCAGTTGTCAAATTTTCTCTGTATTACAGCTAAAGAAGTTTGAAATTTATAGAGATCCAAAGTAAAGTAATTTTCCCCTCATATTTCACACGGGTAAAATGTACTGTGAAAAATAAATGAGCCTAAACTAAAAGTACAAGAATACATGTTTTTTGTTCTCTTGCGCATTTCAAGGGTTGGAAAATTCCATCTCCACCCTTTGCATCTTAAACATCTCACTTGCCCAATTTTGGATAGAATCATACTCTAGGCAGTAAAAGATAAACACAAAGTCCTGTCAGGTAGGAGGCATCCCAATTTTAGCCAGAAGTTTGGCCAATTTGTCTCGTGTCAATAATTAGGAGGTGCCAAGAAGAAAGTGTGGAACAAATAAAAATGTGATTAGAATTACAAATGAAAACGAAAGCCACCAAACTCAGAGCAGAGTGTGGTTCTGTTGAAATGCGCTGACTGTGACCTGGGAGATTGCCATCCTACTGTGGCTAGCCTGAAGGAGTTCCGACATGGCTCTTTCCCTTGATTTTTCCACCCCTTATTCTTCCCTCATAGCATGCCATTTGTCACTGTATTAAAGGTGGTAATTTCTTTAAAAAGCAAAAACAAAACATCCATTCCTCCTAGAGACATTCCACACATCCAAGGTAAAAACACTGCCTTCACTTCTCAAGGAACAGAAACTCCACCATCTGAGTATTACTTCACTTTAGGAGGTTTTGGAGAATATTTTCATGTCCAAATTTACTCAGTAGTTTTATAAAAATAGTTACACATTCACTTCCAATTTGAAGTAGTAAAGTACTTTGAAAGTCCTTTAAATTTATCTGAAGTGCAGCTAAAATGTAGTATTCAAGTTCAGTAAATGGGTGCAATTTGTTTCCAGGTTTGAATTGTTTCCATTTTGTTCATGTGTCAGCCTAGACTATCCCCAGTTAAATCAGTCTTGGAAATAAAAGGACAAGTCCAATTAAATAAGTTTATTTTGTGGTAGCAATTGGCCCTTGCTAAAAGAAGAGTCTTTTCTGTCAAGTAAAGAAAAAAAGATTGAGAAATGCCATGTCAGTGATGCTTATGGGTTAAAAAGATGCTAACACAGTTTAACACCTCAGGGTTCAAAAAGGGCGGAAGGGCACAGAATGTTCTCTCTCTCTCCTCCTATGATTATTTGAAAAATATGTTAAATTGTATTCTTATTCCAACTCCAAGGCAGTGATTAAGAAGGAGATAACAGAAGGAAAGGAAAGGTTCAGATGAAGAACCATTCTGGAATGTTTCACAATTGTTTAAAAGCACTGGGTTAGGCAGCATCATTTCTTCCATTACTCTTCCTAAACTGAAATCCTTGAAGGTATCCTGTTGCTCAAACAACGTTTGTTGTACCTTAGAAATCCAAGGGTTCGTTTATTCTTTGAATGCTAAGGGCTTAACCAAAACTCTATCAAAAGTTACTGATAAATTCAGATTGTTTTCATTGCTTTAAGAGGACCAGTGAGATTGTTATGGACTAAATGTTTGTGTTACCCCCTGCCCAAATTCTTATGTTGTATCCTTAACCCACCATGTGATGGTATTTGGAGGTGGGGCTTTTGGCAGAGAGTTAGATCAGGAGGGTAGTGCCCTCATTATGAGATTAGTGTCCTTATAAGAAGAGGAAGAGAGAGCAGAGCTCTTTCTCCATCGTGTGAGGACACAGCAAGAAGGCAGACAGCTACAAGTTAGAAACAAGAACCTCACCAGGAAGTGAATTTCCCAGCATGTTGATCTTGGACTTCCCAGCCTCCAGAACTGTGAGAAATAAACAGCTGTTGTTTAAGCCATCCAATCTATGGTATTTTGTTATACCGTATAGATGACTAATATAGACAGGTTCAAAGAAGTAGTTGTCATGGATTGCACAGAGCATCCCAAAAGTAAGTGATGGTGCACATAAAGCATAACAGGAATAGAGAGAGAATGAGTACAAGTTAATTAGTAGGTCTTTTGAGAGCCAGATTTAAAAGCAATGTATGGGACTTTTATTTCCAACCATTACCAAATTAATTGGTCTTGGATTTTCTTTCCTACCACACAATAAGAAAACCAGACAAAACATAGGATTTTTGGATTTTTCTTTATGATTTTTAGCAGTTTGACTCCAATGTGCTAACTAGCTGTGGTTTTCTTTGTATTTATCCTGCTTGGGATTTGTTGAACTTATTAGATCTGTAACTTTTTATTTCTATCACTTTATTTTTCACTCTAGAATGTCAACTTCTTCTTTTTAGAAAATAATTTCCACTTGTGTGTTGAGATTCTCTAGCTATTCATATATTGAGACAAAATTTTCCTTTAATTATTTGGACACACTTTAATTCTTTATACTAGCTGCTTTGAAATCTTTGACTTCTGTATACAGCAGCAGCACCAGGGATGGGTTTTGTCAAAAACAATTTTTACATGGGAGTGGGGGATGGTTTCGGGATGAAACTGTTCCACCTCAGATTTTTTTTTTTTTTTTTTTTTTTTTTGAGACAGAGTCTCGCTCTGTTGCCCAGGCTGGAGTGCAGTGGCGTGATCTCGGCTCACAGATTGAAGCGATTTTCCTGCCTCAGCTCGTTGAGTAACTGGGATTACAAGCGCCTGCCACCACACTTGGCTAATTTTTGTATTTTTAGTAGAGATGGAGTTTCACCATACTGCCAGGCTGGTCTCAAACACCCAACCTCAGGCGATCTGCCCGCCTTGGCCTCCCAAAGTGCTGGGATTGCAGGCATGAGCCACTGCGCCCGGCCAAGTTAGACTCTTATAAGGAGCACAACCTAGATCCCTTGCATGCACAGTTCACAATAGGGTTCATGCTCCTATGAGAATATAATGCTGCTGCTGATCTGACAGGAGGCAGAGCTCAGGTGGTAATGCTCGCTGACCCACAGCTCACCTCCTGCTGTGCAGGCGGGTTCCTAACAGGCCGCAGACCGGTACTGGTCCATGGCCCAGGAGTTGGGGACCCCTGACATTCAGCATTGGGGCCCACTTGGAGTCATTGTCTATTGATTTCCTTTCATCCTTAGTATAGGTCATGCTTTCCTGTTTCTTTGCATGGTTAGTAATTTTTGGTTGAAAACTGAATATTGTAGGTGATGCATTGTAGTAACACTGGACACTCTTATGTTCTTCTGATGATTGTTGGCTTTTATTTTAATAGGCAGTTAACTTGCTTGGACTAAAACTATATTGTCCCATCAGTTTCTCCCATGCACTCATAATGGTTGATCAGGGATATGGAAAGAGGTATAGAGCATACAGATATTTTGACACTCTTGCACTTGTAGAGTTATACATTTCCAGCTGCTCTTTCATCTCTGAAAGAACTCTGTCCTCTGTCACATTGAGTGGGTAAGGCTTCAGTTTTCTGCTTCTGGAGATAAGGAGTTTGGAGAAACATCCTAGGGCAAAACCGTCAGAAATTCACAATTCTGACCCATTTTCAAAGTGGATTTTCAAGTGTAAACTCACTTCTGGTTTCTGACTGCTTCTGGTCGCTTTCAAATACCTTTAAGTAGTTGTTTTCTAAGCAATATTTTGTTCAGATTTCATAATTGTTCTCTGTGGAAGGATTTGCTTGAACTCTTCACTCCATAAATATGGAAAATAAGACTTTCACTCTTAATTTTGAAAGGCATTTTTGCTGCATTTAGAATGCTGTGTTGATAGCCTTTTCTTGTTTTTTTTTTTTTTTTTTAGCATTTAAAGAGGTGTTCATTTCTTTTGGTCTCCATTTTTTTCTAATGAGAATTTAACGATATTTCTTATCATTGTTCTCCTGTATGTAATGTATCTCTTTTTCTCAGGCTGCCTTAAGAATTTTGTTTATTTTTGCTTTTTAGCAGTTTGACTTTGATGTACTTGGGATATTTGTGTGTGTTTAGTGAACCCCAGCTTGGATTAAAACGTGCTTCGGGCTTTGTAGTTTTTTTTTTTTTTTTTTTTTGATTTTGGAATATTTGCATTATACTTATCAGGTGAGCATCAAAATCCAAAAATCTGAACTCCAAAATGCTCCAGTGAGCATTTCCTTTGAAGATCATGTCAACACTCAAAATGACTTGGATTTTTGGAGTAATATGGATTTCAGATTTTCAGGTTTAGATGCTCAGCCCGTATATGTTTTTCACAAAATTTAGGAAGTTTTTGGCAATTGTTTCTTCAAACGTATTTTCTGTTCCCTTCATTTTCTTCTCTGTTTCTGGAAATCCAATCATACATATTAGACTGCTTAGTTTCTTATAAATTATTTAAAGCAAAGATAGTAACATTACACAGTCAAATTTATTACATATGTAGCAATGAAGTGTATTACAAAAATGGCACAAAATATGAAGGGATTGGCAGGGTGCGGTGGCTCATGCCTGTAATCCCAGCATTTTGGGAGGCCAAGGCGGGCAGATGACATGAGGTCAGGAGTTTGAGACCAGCCTGGATAACATGGTGAAACCTCATTTCTACTAAAAATACAAAAAATTAGCTGGGCATGGTGGTGCAAGCCTGTAATCTCAGCTACTTGAGAGGCTGAGGCAGGAGAATCGTTTGAACTCGGGAGGCAGAGGTTGCAGTGAACGGAGATCACGCCATTGCACTCCACCTTGGGCAACAAGCGCAAAACTCCATCTCAAAAAAAAAAAAAAAAAAAGGGAGAGGAATATAATGTTAGTGTCTTGCATTTTGTGTGTACACTATTAACCCTAATTAGACTATAGTAGGTTTCAGGTACATATAATCCACTGAGCAACCACTTTAAACAATTCAAAGCCACATAGCTAGAAAACCAATAGAAGAATTGAAATGTAGTCTAAAAGAAAAAGAAAGAAAAAGATTATACTAAAAGAAAAAGAAAAAGTATGATGAGAAGAAAATAACAGATGGGTTCAGGATTGCTTGAAGCCAGATGTTCAAGACCAGCCTGGGCAACACAGTGAGACCCCATCTCAAAAGAAAAAAAAAGAAAGAAAATGGGAAATGTCTTAAATCAGTGATCTCAGTTTCTACTTTAAAAACCTAAAAAAAGAGAAAATTAAAGCCAAAAAAGTACAAGAAAGAAAATAATAAAGAGCAGAAATCAAGAAAATAGAAGATGTACAAACAATGAAGAATCACAGTTAAGAGCTGTTTTTTGAAACAAGTAATAAAATTAACTGACCAAGAAAAAAAGAGAGAAAACACAAACTACTAAAATCAGGAATGAAAGAGGGATATCACTGTATATAGATCCTACAGATGTTAACAAACTTTTTTTTTTTTTTTTTTTTTTTTTTTTAAGATGGAGTTTCGCTCTTGTTCCCCAGGCTGGAGTGCAATGGTACGATCTTGGCTCACTGCAACCTCCACCTCCTGGGTTCAAGCGATTCTCGTGCCTCAGCCTCCGGAGTAACTATGACTACAGGCGCCACCACCACGCCCGGCTAATTTTTGTATTTTTAGTACAGATGGGGTTTCACCATTTGGCCAGGCTGGTCTCGAACTCCTGACCTTGTGATCCACCTGTCTCGGCCTCCCAAAGTGTTGGAATTACAGGTGTGAGCCACTGCACCTGGCCAAGATGTTAATGAATTTTCTAGGGTGATGGAAATAGTCTATATCATAAATGATATATTATAAAAGGTGAAAGCTTTGTTCTGAAGAGAAACCAGAGCATCATGAATGTTATATTGTAATGTGTATATGCATTTGTTAAAACTCATTGACTTACATACCTAAGATCTATGCATTTGACTGTAAGTAAATTTTACCTTAATAAAAAAGACTAAATTGAATGTGTCATGCTCTCAGTTGGCTTCTTTATTTCCTTTTTTGTATGCTTTCGTGCAAACCAGTGTTTAGGTAGGACTCGAATTTATTCAATCCATTCAATCCATTCTGTAATTTACAAACGCAGTCTTTGACCTATTCATTTTGCAGTTACTGTAATTGTGTGTTTCTGTTTCCTTCTGAGATTATGAACTCCTTAAGAAGACCGGCTCTTCTGTACACTGTGTTCCTACTACCTCATATGGTACCATGAACTTTGTGGGTGCTTGACAAATATCTGGTTTATTTCTCGACTCTCAGCATTTGATCATAATTAAAGCTGCCAGAACTAAACCAAGATAGGATAAAATAGGCATTTAAGTGGTGAATTAGAGCATGCCTGGGAATGTTTGTGCATATATAGTACATCTCTCCATTCCAAAACAGATGAATAACAATTTGTGTTCATTTCATATTAGCTATTTATTTTCTCTTAATTACTGAGCATGATTAAGACTTCCTCTTTTTTCTTTTTTCTTTTTAAAGACGGAGTCTCACTCTTGTTGTCCAGGCTGGAGTGCAATGGCACAATCTCGGCTCACTGCAACCTCCGCCTCCTGAGTTCAAGTGATTCTCCTGCCTCTGCCTCCAGAGTAGCTGGGATTACAGGCACCTGCCACTGCACCCAGCTAATTTTTTGTATTTTTAGTAGAGACGGGGTTTGACTATGTTAGCCAGGCTGGTCTCGAACTCCTGACCTCAGGCGATCCACCCACCTCGGCCTCCCAAAGTGCTGGAAATATAGGCATGAGCCACCATGCCCGGCCTGACTTCCTGTTTTTAATGGGCCCAGGAAGTCACCTCAAAAATGTCACTTTGTTGTAAAAGCATCTTTAACAAAGTTAAAGATTCTGTGACCCAATTCCTTGTTAGAAACTCCATTAATGGAAATGATATTACATAGGATGCATAGGAAAAAACTCTAATGTCAGTTAAATGCGTATGTAAGTATGTACAACATCCCCATGGAAAACCCTAAATAAAAGAAATTTAAATGGGAGGAAAATATCAAATACCCACTGGTATCTAGAACCTAAGAGAGTGGATAAGGTTAACTACTAAGGATATGTCCATGGGAGACAAGAAAGGATAAAAGGGAGAAACTCTGGGCAGACAAGGGAGAAAGAGAAAGAAGTGGAGGACAAATGGGGAGAACATCTAAAGGCATCAGAAGTTTGAGTTCATCAATTCAGGGGCCATGTGCTCCTTTCTTTCATCCTCAGCATTTATTGTTCATTGATTTTGCACCAGGTGCTTTGCAAGGCTCTGAGGCTCTGGAAACTGTCCCTGCTCTTGGAGCAGTCATGGGTGTAAATAATCTCATATTTCCAGCATTGGGGCAACTGTCTCTCTTATTGCATTTGTTCCCTTTATGCATTCTAGTACTCTACCTGCTCCCTGTTTAGGTTTTCAACTCTCATGAAGATTCTGCTGTATTTTATAACCTCACTTTTTATTTCCCAGAGCACTTTATGCAGTAGAAACAGCATAGCATCATGGCCCTTCAGTGCCAGAGAAGGGGTTTTTGCCTTGGGCCCCATGTCTTAGAGGGCTCCATGTATCACAAAAACAAAAATATGAGTTTATTCATAAATCCATGGGCAGGAGTTACCTGTGTTATGGTCTCAGCTGTGGCACAGCATGACCTGTAATCCCAACAGCCCCTCTCAAGACTAATAGCAGCGTTCATCTCATCTCTTGCCCTGTGTCCTTAAAATAAAAGGTGACTGTGTCGGAGTTCTGTGAAGGTTGTAGGTTGGGCCAATGCCAACTTCAGACACATATTATTTCTGAGGGAAGTATTTCAGCAGTAGAAGTGGTTAGGTAAGAGAAAAAAAAATTGTCAATTCTTTCCTCTCAGGTGATATAAATATATTTTTGCATAATGAATTATATCCCAATACTGCCCAGCATCCATTTTCTTGCTTGCTCTTAACATGGCACCTGGGAAACATTTTGCAATATTAAATGATTTGTATTACTCTTAAATCTACCTATATGTAGGTCTAGATATAACATGTATGAAGCATGATACTGATTCTTCACATAAAAGCTTGGGTATTAATACTGATTTAAAAGATGTCAAAAAGTAGTGTATGATAATGATTTACATGATGGAACTAAGTGTTCTGTAATATTTTAGCAATTATAATACTTTATCATATGTGGCTTCATTACAATGTTTGACACACAACATAAAGTTCATGATTTGTTTTGAATCTAAGTATTGCTTTAGAAATTTTATTTCACTTGCTGTTGTCTCAGTGCTGTTGTTCTCCAAATTGAAATTGGTAAAAATAGAAAAAACAAACTTACATAGGGACTTCCGTGGCTCAAGAAAGGCTAATTTAGAGTTACTTATGGGAGAAGCAAATAATGTAAAAATCTTGATTATGACCACATAATTAGTGATTTTGGTAAAATGAAAGTAAGAGTAGGCCGGGTGTGGTGGCTCATGCCTGTAATCCCAGCACTTTGGGAGGTTGTGGGTGAATCACGAGGTCAGGAGTTCGAGACCAGCCTGACGAACACGGAGAAACCCCGTCTCTACTAAAAATAAAAAATTAGACAGGCCTAGTGACACGTGACTGTAATCCCAGCTACTCCAAAGGCTGAGGCAGGAGAATCACTTGAACCCAGGAGGCAGAGGTTACAGTGAGCCGAGATGGCACCATTGCACTCCATCCTGGGCGAGAGAGTGAGATTCTGTCTAAAATAAAAAAAAAAAAAAAAAAAGGCTGGGCGTGGTGGCTCACGCCTGTAATCCCAGCACTTTGGGAGGCCGAGGCAGGTGGATCACGAGGTCAGGAGACCAAGACCATCCTGGCTAACACGGTGAAACCCTGTATCTACTAAAAATACAAAAAATTAGCCGGGCGTGGTGGCGGGCACCTGTAGTCCCAGTTACTTGGGAGGCTGAGGCAGGAGAATGGCGTGAACCTGGGAGGCAGAGCTTGCAGTGAACCAAGATCGTGCCACTGCATTCCAGCCTGGGCGACAGATTGAGACTCTGTCTCAAAAAAAAAAAAAAAAAAAAAAGGAAGTAAGAGTAGTAAGTTTTATAGAATCAGTGTAATTAACGAATTATGTATGCGTCTGTTACCCAGTTTTCACTGGCTCATCAGTGGAACACTCTGACATGTGCAATTGTAATTCAGTTCAATTGTCTTTGATATTTATCTGACTTCTGATCATATAAAAACATAGTTTTATACATTTTAAAATTTTGTTGTTTATAAAGGTAATTTGTCAAGGTAAGAGGTTAGAATATATTTTATCTGAAATTTTATTAATGTTGCCGATAACTTTTACGTATTTTCTCTATTGGCATGTGGGTCTCCATTTGTATTTTTGTCCTGGGCCATGCAAACGTTAGGGGAAGTTCCAGAAAGTAGCACGTGATTAATACATTTTTGTTTATTGGTTGATATAGGATCTTCATGGCAAATAAACATTTTCTTCATGCTTAGAATTGTTTTCCTTTCTAAAAACAGTACTTTGACTTGCTGAAAATCTTTTTCTTGCAGTTTGAAAACGAAAGTTTCTGGTGATTTCTTTTTTATTTTGAACAATGCTGATGTTTTGAAATGTATCTGTTGGCTTCCTTTGTGTTTCTCTTTCCCTTCTGCTTTCTGAAAAGTTCAATTATAGGCTGGGCACGGTGGCTCACACCTGTAATCCCAGCACTTCGGGAGGCCTAGGCGGGTGGATCATCTGAGGTCAGGGGTTCGAGATCGGCCTGGCCAACATAGTGAAACCCAGTCTCTACTAAAAATACAAAAAATTAGCCAGACATGGTGGCATGAGCCTGTAGTCCTACCTACTCAGGAGGCTGAGGCACAAGAATCGCTTGAACCTGGGAGGCGGAGGTTGCAGTGAGCCAAGATCGTACCACTGCACTCAAGCCAGTCTGGGAGACAAAGCGAGACTCCATCTCCAATAAAAAGCTCGATTATAAAAGTCGGGATTGTGACAGAGCAAGGTGGTTATCACATTGTGAGGTGGGCAGCCTCAAGGGGGAACCAGGTAACAAGTAGGCTGTGCGGAGCATCCTTGTAGGGGTCAACCTGACCAGGTGAGTCCGAGCCCACGTGGGAGGAAGAGGCTGCCATACATGGGTGAAGCCTTGAGTGGGGCAGCGAGGACATTCATGAGGAGGGGCTCTCCAGTGGGGAGTGCCAGAGCCCAAGCAGGGTAGTAAGGTCACCAGGCATGAGGGCAGCCTGGCATGAGGTTTCCTGGCAGGATAAAGAGGGCCTCTAGGCAGGAGAGACCCAGAAGCAGTCATGGGAGACTCATTACAAACAAGGGGCTTGATAAAAAAGTCAAGATCTCAAGAGAAAGGGAAGTCAAGATTTTCACTGTCTAATAGAAAGGGAGAAAACTACAATGAATGCTATGATGTCAGACTAGAATTGGTTGTATCTATGTGAACTCATGGCTTTCAGTAAATAGAATATTACATCAAGAAAATAAATACAGCACTAAAAATAGATAGAGGTGTGTGTGTGTGTGTGTGTGTGTATGTGTGGCCTTGTGGTAGCTACTGACCCCCCAAGAGCAATAAGCACAACTTTCACCCAGATTTTTAAATGTCATTTTCTACTAAAAAGGACCAAGGGGTTTCCAGAGATATGACTAATTCCATTTTTAGATGAAACGTTTGGGGCCGGGCGCGGTAGCTCAAGCCTGTAATCCCAGCACTTTGGGAGGCCGAGAGGGGCGGATCACGAGGTCAGGAGATCGAGACCATCCTGGCTAACACGGTGAAACCCTGTCTCTACTAAAAAAATACAAAAAACTAGGCAGGCGCATGTAGTCCCAGCTACTCCGGAGGCTAAGGCAGCGTAAACCCGGGAGGCGGAGCTTACAGTGAGCTGAGATCTGGCCACTGCGCTCCAACCCGAGCGACAGAGCAAGTCCCCGTCTCAAAAAAAAAAAAAAAAAAAAAAAAAAAAAAAAAGATGAAACGTTTGGAACATCTTGGTGAGCCAGAGATCAAAATATTATCCTAGAAATAATAGGACCATGTCAAAAATACCCAGAAGCAAGCTTGAAGGAGATTTCACTTGACATCTTATCATCTAAGGGATTATAACCCATTGACTATAATAGGAAGATTATAATAGGAGATTTCACTTATCATCTAAGGGATTATAACCCATTGACTATAATAGGAAGTCATGAGTCCATGCTAATATAAATTAATAAATGGAACATCTGATAAAGAATGGGTTATTTAAATTGTTTCAAAGTGACTCCACACAAAATATTCATTAATTATAAAGAGAAGAGTAAATTTATAGTGGAGATGCCTGGCAGACACCACCTTAATCAAATGATTAAAGCTGATATTATCAGTAAAGGAACAAATAAAAATGCAATGTGAGGAACCACATCATAATTTCTGTAATATTCCTGCTGAAGGCATGTAACATGAATTTAATCATAAGAAAATGTCAGACAACTCCAAATTAAGAGACATTCTATAAAATAACTGCTCTATAATCTTCAAAAATATCAAGGCTGTGAAAGTCAAGGAAAGACTGAGGAACTGTTCTAGGCTAAAGGAGACTAGAGACAGGACAACTAAATGCAATATTTGATCCTTTTTTTTTTTTTTTTTTTCTTCGAAACAGAGTCTTGCTCTGTTGCCCAGGCTGGAGTGCAGTGGCCTGATCTCTGCTCACTGCAAAATGTGCCTCCCAGGTTCAAGTGATTCTCCTGTCTCAGCCCCCCTAATAGCTGGGGTTACAGGTGTGTACTACCGCACCTGGCTAATTATTGTATTTTTAGTAGAAATGGGGTTTCACTGTGATGGCCAGGCTGGTCGCGAACTCCTGCCCTCAAGTGATCCGCCCGCCTGGGCCTCCCAAAGTGCTGGGATTACAGATGTGAGCCACCGCACCTGGCTGCAATATGTGATCCTTAACTGGATCTATAAAGGACATTAATGGGACAATTAGGGTCTGAGGGTCTGAGGATGAAATTTTATTGTAGTATCAGTGTTAGCTTTCTAATTCTGATGGTTGTGTTCTGAATTTGCAGGAAAATGTTCTTGTTTGTAGGAACTACATGCTAAAGTATTTGTGGGTATTGGGGCATCAGGTTAGAAACTTATTCTCAAATGATTTCTTCCAGAAGAAAAGTTGTTTGAACTCTACTTGCAACTTGTCTGGAAGTTTGAGATTGTTCCAAAATAAAAAGTTTACACTAAATGTAAACATTTAAAAATAATCCTTTAAATAACCCTTTAAAATATTTAAACATAATCCTTTAAATTGGCTAAATATAATTCTGAAAATGAATTAAAAAATAACAAATTCGGCTGGACACGGTGGCTCACGCCTGTAATCCCAGCACTTTGGGAGGCCAAGGCGGGCAGATCACAAGGTCAGGAGATTGAAACCATCCTGGCTAACATGGTAAAACCCCATTTCTACTACAAATACAAAAAATTAGCTGGGTGTGGTGGCGGGCGCCCCTAGTCCCAGCTACTCCAGAGGCTGAGGCAGGAGAATGGCGTGAACCCGGGAGGCGGAGCTTGCAGTGAGCCGAGATTGCGCCACTGCACTCCAGCATGGACGACAGAGTGAGACTCGGTCTCAGAAAACAAAAAACAAAAACAAACAACAACAACAACAACAAAAACAAATCAGTCTGGGCACAGTGGCTCACGCCTGCAATCCCAGCACTCTGGGAGGATGAGGCAGGAGGATAACTTGAGTCCAGGAGTTTAAGACCAGTTTGGGCAACACAGCAAGATCCCATCGCTATAGTTTTTTTTTTTTTTTTTTTTTTTTTTTTTAAGATGGAGTCTCGCTCTGTCACCCAGGCTGGAGTGCAGTGGCGCTATCTTGGCTTACTGCAACCTCTACTTCCTGAGTTCAAGCAATTCTCCTGTCTCAGCCTCCCAAGTAGCTGGGATTATAGTCATGTGCCACCATGCCCGGCTAATTTTTGTATTTTTAGTAGAAACAGGGTTTTACTGTGTTGTCCAGGCTGGTCTCAAACTCCTGACCTCATGATTCACCCACCTCGGCCTCCCAAAGTGCTGAGATTACAAGAGTGAGCCACCATGCCCAGCCAATTGTGTGTTTTTTTTTAATTAGCTGGGTGTGGTGGCGTGTGCTTGTAGGACCAGCTACTCGGGAGGCTGAGGTGAGAGAGTTGCTTGAACCCAGGAGGTAGGGGCTACAGTGAGCTATGATTGTACCACTGTATGCCAGCCTGGGTGACAAAGTGAGACCCTGTTTTATAAATAAATAAATAAGTAAATAAATAAATAAATAAAACAGTTTTAGCCAACTACCTAAATACACTCCCAAGAGCACAGTTTAAGTACGACAACCCAGGTGTGTGTGTGTGTGTGTGTGTGTGTGTGCCTGTGCGCATGCATGTGCATTTGTGTGTGTGTGTGTGTGTGTGAGATGTTCTAATGAAACGGCAGGTATTCAAAGGGTACAAAGTTTCAGTTACATAGGAGGAATAAGTTCTAGAGATGTGTGTTGTACAGCATGGTGACTATAGTTAATACTAATGTACTGTACCCTTGAAAATTGCTAAGAGTATTTAAATGATCTCACTACAAATAATGATAGTTTGTCAGGTAATGCATATGTTAATTATCTTAAATTAATAATTTCACAACGTATATATATATATCTCAAAACATCACATCGTACCCCATAAATATATACAATAAGAAAGAAATGGGAGATAAAATGTGACAAATTGCGTGCGTTGTCAGTGATAAATAAGCACAAAATGCCATAGAGCAAGGGGGAGAAGCCTCTATTCTGTACGAATACTGATGAGCACTCAGTACTGAGATCTGAAGTGGACTGCTGAGTGTAAAGTCTATTTCTACATTATGAGCGCAAAAAAACAGCATGTGTTTCTGTCTGCTAAGGCAGAGCATCACAAGTGGCTGCATTAATTGATTGATTCGTCTTGGCTCTGCCATTCCTGTGAGACCCAGACAAGTCACTTAATCTCCCTATGCCTCAATTTCCTCATATATAGAATAACAGTGCCTACCTCATAGGTACTCATAGGATGCACTTAAATAAGTTAATATATGTAAAGTACTTAGAACATTGCCTGGTACAGAACAAGCGCTGCTTGAAAATGTCAGCTATTATTTTTGTTTTGTTATTTATTTATTTTTTGTTTTTTACTTTTTTTTTTTTTTGAGATGGGGTCTTACTCTGTCACCCAGGCTGGAGTGCAGTGGTGTGGTTATGGCTCACTGCAGCCTTGACTTTCCAGGTTCAAGCGATCCTCTCACCTCAACCTCCTGAGTAGCTGGGTCTATAGGCATGCACCACCAAAAAAACAGAAAATTTTTATGGTTTTTTTTGTAGAGATGGGGTTTCGCCATGTTGCTCAGGCTGGTCTTGAATTCCTGGGCAATCTGCCCTCCTTGGCTTCCCAAAGTGCTGGGCTTACAGGCGTGAGCCAACTGTTATTGTTATTAACTCATTCATCAACAGTGCAATTTGCATTCTCAAATATGTGTAATGGTAAGGTGATGGTTCCTCTCCATACCAGGAGTTGAAGGAAACTTTCCCTGTTGTGGAAATCGCTTGTACCCTCTAGTCTGTGTCCCTTTGGACGCTTCTTAATGGGGGAGTGTCAATGCTCACCACACTCTGACCCCAGCTTTTCATCCTGACCCTGGAACGCCTCTTGCTGAGCTGAGAGCCCTTGGTCAGTACAGAATGTGTCTTATATTTTCTGGCAAATGGTTTATTGTTTTCCTTCATTTGACTCTGCTTTTATATTTACCTCTTCTCTACCTCCTTTCAGAATGAATCAAACTGGGACTACTGATCAAACTTCACCTTTCTCTGTGTCTCACAGTCTGTCTGTTTTGCTTTATTTCAAAGTCAACGAAGTATCTTCAGTGCATTTGAAACAGAAATACTTTTGTATTTTTATTTGATGTTTTGTATTTTCAATAGCCACTCAATGCTCAGGCTCCAGAAGTCTATGATTATAGAGCACATTGAACATTGACCTAAGAGGGCTGAGGAGATTTTTCTTAGGATCATGTGGAAAATTCTAAGTTTCACTTATTGTTATCAATCAATACTTAGATTTCAGTTCTTTTTTGTTTATATCTGTTTGAAGACTCATTTAGGCAACTCTTTTATAGCCTGTGACTCATTTATTTATGCACTTTATTGCTGTGTCACTGTGAAGAACAGATGGCAGTGAATAAATTTTGACTTGACTTAAGGACTTGAATTTCCCTTGCATTTATAAACTGCCATTTTTAATGCTGCCATCTCTTTTAAAGTTGTTTACTTGTAAACTTCTAAGAATATACAGTAAAAGCTGTGTTTCCTTTATCTAATCTAACACTTATGCCTAAATGTATACATCTATGGATAGAATAGGAACTTCAGAATTAGTTACAGCTGGGTTTAATTGTTGGCTCTTCAAGAAAGTAGTTCATAGTAACTGTATGTTTGGGCAGATTTCTTCATCTGTAAAATATTGACTATTGTCTTTCCAAAAGACCACCAGAAAAGAAAAACAAAACAAGCTGTTGATCAAACAAACCTAAATGCATTAGACTTACTGTAATAAGGGCAAACATCGCCTTGACAGAGACTTAGTAATATCCCAGAAGGGAGAAGTCAGGAGGATACTTATAGGAGTTAGGGTGAAGGCTGGGTAGTTTTAGGGTGGAGAACTGGTTGAGGATTGGGCAGAAATTATGACATAGTAGCTTTGATCTGGTGAGCTCAAGTGAGGCAAGCATATAGTTAATCTTGAAATTAAACTGTTTTAGTTAGCTCATGGTCTTGTCTTCCAGGAGAAAGTAGCTAGGTTATTTTCGCTTATTCTCAATACTGGTTCACACAGAGGTATGTCCAATCCCAGGACTGTTTAACATAGTGCATGGTTGACACACCTGACAGTAATAACTACGCATACCCTGATAATGACCCTGTGTGGCAGATGCACCTGAACGTGTGTTTGGCGTTCTGAGCTAAGGACTCTGGGAGTGGCCAATCTGAAGAGTCACTCTTTATTTAAGGAAAATCAAAAGGTAAAATTTTAAAAGCTAAACCAAGTACTTTGCAAGATTTTAATGCCAGTTTAAGCCTGTAAAACCTGTTTCTTCCAAACATAATTAATTAACTTATTGTCTTACTTAATACAACTTTCTCATTAACTACTGCTAGAAGACAGGTGTGTTCTGGAAACTTGAATCACTAAGGGGAGGAGCTTCAATTTTGATCCCAGATATGTAAGTAAATTATTTAACTTAGTCAACTCTCATGGGGAAAAAGTTATTTAAACTAGTTAAGGGTCATTATTTAAAGAAGGTAAGATATTCGGCCGGGCGCGGTGGCTCAAGCCTGTAATCCCAGCACTTTGGGAGGCCGAGACGGGCGGATCACGAGGTCAGGAGATCGAGACTATCCTGGCTAACGAGGTGAAACCCCGTCTCTACTAAAAAATACAAAAAAACTAGCTGGGCGAGGTGGCGGGCGCCTGTAGTCCCAGCTACTCGGGAGGCTGAGGCAGGAGAATGGCGTAAACCTGGGAGGCGGAGCTTGCAGTGAGCTGAGATCCGGCCACTGCACTCCAGCCTGGGCGCCAGAGCGAGACTCCGTCTCCAAAAAACAAATAAAAAAAAGAAGGTAAGATATTCTAAAGATGCTACAGCATCAGAAAAAAGTGGGAGGTTTGAAGATCAGGATTCTTTAGGAATTTTTTTTCCTCTTTGAGCTCGTATTCTTTGCTTTTGATCACTTTCATTGGAAAATAATTTCAGAAACTGTTTATCCAGTTTGCTTCTACTTTTATTGATAATCTTAAGTCTGTAATCTATTTTTTCATAACTCTCTCTAGAATATGTTTTTTTTTGTTGTTTTTGTTTTGTTTTTTGTTTTTTTTGAGATGGAGTCCCGCTCTGTTGCCCAGGCTGGACTGCAAAGGTGTGATCTTAGCTCACTGCAACCTCTGCCTCAGGGTTCAAGCAATTCTCCTGCCTTAGCCTCCCAAATAGCTGGGATTACAGGTGCATGCTGCCATGCCCGGCTAATATTTTTGGGTGTATTTTTAGTAGAGATGGGGTTTCACCATGTTGGACAGACCTCTGGTGGTCCTCCCACCTCGGCCTCCCAAAATGTTAGGATTACAGGTGTGAGCCACTGTGCCCAGCCTATAATATGGTCTTAAGGACACTCTCAACCCAGATCTGCTGTGGTTTCAGAGGAGCCCTGGATCTTCTGAGAGTTATTCATTCACATCAAATGCAATTGCTTGGATGTTTTTCTTTTCTGCCACCATTCCAGTTTTCAGTGGAGGCATGCAGAGCACATCTGGTTCCAGGCAGGCTTCATTAGTTGAAAGATTAATAGAAGTGTAACTTTTTTTTTTTTTTTTTTTGCAGGGATAGCAGGAGGGATAGCAGGAGGGTAAGATGAACAGGAAAGAGAAATTGAGTACAGTAAAAAAAATTTCTTTCAAGAACTAGAACTCCCTTTACTCATTCATATGCACTAGGTATAAGGAGTTGAGGTGTCAACTGACAGCTGATTATGAAAACCTTACCAAGAATGTCTGAGTTTCCACAGATTTTAAAGCTCTAGACTGATCTATTTTAGTTTCCAGGCATGAGCTAATTCTTATGGCTACTATAGGGCTTTCTCACTCTTTATGAGGCATTGGACTAATAGTAGCTACCATTTACTGGCAGCTGCTATATGCTGAGAACAAATTCAGTGCTTTCTCTGTCTTAATACTCTTGACAATGGTGAGAACTGGCATCCTCATATTATAGAACAAGAAACTGAGGCTCAGAGAGATTAAATAATCAATGGTTAGACACCAAGTAAACTGGAAAGCCAGCATTGAGATCCAGGCTTTTTAGCTCTAAAATGTGTATCCCAAAGGCAATATAGAATAGTGATTAGGAGTGTGGGCTCATGCCAGGGCTCAACCGCAGCTGTGTAACTGTGGGCAAGTTGTTGAACTCCTATGTCTCAGTTATCTCATCTAAAAATGGAGTTGTTAACCCAGTTAAAAGTGGGCAAAAGATCGAAGATGGCACATAAGCACATAAAAAGATGCTCAACATTCTATGTCACTAGGGAATTGCAAACTAAAACAATAATGAGGTGCCACTACATACCTATTAATATTAGAATAGCAAAAATCCAAAAACTGACATCAAATATTGGAGAGGATGTAGAACAACAGGAACTCTCACTTATTGCTGGTAGGAATGCAAAATGGAACAGTCACTTTGGAAGACAGTTGGCAGTTTCTTACAAAAGTGAACATACTCTTACCATAGGATCTAGCAATCATGCACCTTGGTTTTTACCCAAATGAGTTGAAAACTTTTGTCTACAGAAAAGCTTGCACATGTATGGTTATAACAGTTTTATTCATAATTGCTGAAACTTGGAAGCAACCAATATGTCCTTTAGTAGGTGAATGGGTAAACAAACGGGTACATTTATGCAATGGAGTATCATTCAGCAGTAAAAACAAATAAGCTATCAAGCCACAAAAAGACATGGAAGAATCATAAATGTATATTGTTAATAGAAAGAAGGCATTATGAAAAGGCTACATACTATATGATTTCAAACACATAATATTCTGGAACAGGCAAACCGAAAAGTGAAAAGATCAGTGTGTACTAAGGGTTTGGAGGTGGGGAGGCAGGGAGGAGTAGGTGGAACACAGGAAACTATGCTGTGTGAGGTAATGGTGGATACATGTCACACTTGTCAAAACCTGTAGAACCCCACAACACAGAGTCAACCCTAATGTAAACTGTGGACTTTTAACAATGTATCAACATTGGCTCATCAATTGTAACAAAAGTACAACATGAATAAAAGATGTTAATAAGGAAAACTATGTGTGCTGAGGGTGGGGCTGGGGAAGGGATGGTATAGGGGAACTGTCTGTATTTTCCACAGGATTTTTTTTGTAAACTTAAAACTTCTCTAAAAATTTAATTATTTTAAAAAGTCTGCCTCAAAACAAAAAAGAGGGTTGTGAGGATTCGATGAGTTAATATATATAAAACACTTACAGAGGCTGGGCACCATAGCTCACGCCTATAATCCCAGCACTTTGGGAGGCCAAGGCGGGCGGATCACAAGGTCAGGAGTTTGAGACCAGCCTGGTCAATATGGTGAAACCCTGCTTCTACTAAAAATACAAAAATTAGCTGGGTGTGGTGGCGGGTGCCTGTAGTCCTAGCTACTCGGGAGGTTGAGGCAGGAGAATCGCTTGAACCTGGGAGGTGGAGGTTGCAGTGAACCGAGATGGTCCCACTGAACTCCAGCCTGGGCGACAGAGTGAGACTCCATCTCAAAAACAACAACAACAACAACAACAACATCATAAACAACAACAACACTTAGAGAGAAGCCTGGCATGTGCAGCGCATTGAGTGGTGGTGATGATGATGATCTCTGTTGCTTTCTTGGAGGTGATCAGACATTTACTTTGCCGTGCGTGGGGCTGCCTGAATGCTTGGCAGTAATGTTTGTGACCTTGGACAAATAACATAACCTTCATACCTTAATTTCTACCTCTGTAAAATGGGATAATAATTATGCCAGTCTCTTATGCTGTAGTGCACATTTAATGCATGAATCCCTACAAAGAGTTCATAACAGTACCAGCATGTGTGTGTATTATTGTTTCTATACTATCTTCCAGTTCTTAGCACTCCACAGATCCCTGCTCAAATACACCATCTGGTTTTTTTTTGTTTTTTTTTTTCCCTTTCCTTGTTCCCATTTCAGCCCCAAAACCCTTGAGTATCTTTCATCTCTATAACTCTGGCCTTTGGATGGTGCGCAGCATTTGCAGATTCTCATTATCTTCTGACCAAATGGATAGACAGAACTATAGAACTGAAACCTAGTCACAGCACTTCTGCAAGGAGAAGTTGTTTAACACTCAGTGTCATAAGAGCATTCAAGTTGTAGGTCTTACATGTGGTATGACTGATAAGTAATAGTCTTGCTTTCCTGTAGGTACTTCTTCTTTACTATCTGATGTGTCTGAGGCTCTTCTTTTAGCTTCTGGGGTTATTCCAACATTTGGGCACTTTCCCTATAACATCGATACCCCACCTTTTCCCAGGTTTTACTACCTGAATTATACTGCAATGACTTTCAGCCATTTGATCACCCCAGTGGCCATAAGTTCATAGCCCCATGTTTGACCTTGAGATTTGGAAGTTATTCCTTCTGGTATGTTAAATTCCCTTCATCAGAAAAGTTCACCCAGAGTTTAACTTCACAGTCTAATATGAATTCCAGATTTCAAATAACCTTTAATTTTTTGAGGGAATGAATTACAAATAGTTCACTGAAGTTAATTTCCTTTTCTGGAATGGTCTATTTATCTGTATCTGTGTATATATAAATGAAAGATATGTATTGTTTTGTTTTTCCTTATGAATTCTACAGATATTAATCTATGTAGAGACAGAATGTTCTCAAAAGAGACAATCACATTTTTGTGAGTACATTAAGTTGGAAGTGTTTAGGTGCAGCTCTGCTAGAGAAGGTAGAGCCAACACAGTTTTAACAAAAACAAAAGAGAATCTGTTGCTTTGCGTTTTCAGATGTGATAGTCATGACCTGCATAATGATGTTTCAGTGAACTATGGACCATGTATACAACTGTAGTCCTGTAAGATTATGATACTGTATTTTTACTGTGTCATTTCTACATTTAGATATATTTAGATAAACAAATACTTATTGTGTTACAGTTGCCTACAGTGTTCAGCACAGTAACATGCTGTGCATGTTTGTAGCCTGGGAGTAATAGGCTATGCCATACAGCCTAGGTGTGTAGTAGGCTATACCATGTAGGTTTGTGTAAGTACACTCTATGGTGTTTGTACAAGAATGGCATCTCCCAAGGCTGCATTTCTCAGAACATATCCCTGTTGTGAAGTGACACATGACTATAATTATGAACTAATATTAATGCATGAAAATTGGGTTCAAGTTATTCCAAACTAAAATATCTAGGGAAAATGTATATCCAAGGTATGCTGATAGCATTAGTGATTATTCTCAGGTTGAGAACACATATATACTGTTTACAAGTAAACTAAAGCATAGTTTGTTCACCAGTCTTCTTGATTAATGGGTCCTTAGAGTTCTCAAACATAAATCTTAATCTTTTAAGGTAGCCTGGGGGTTATGTTTGGTTTGTCAATGAGGATGGCACAGAACATCCCCAAAGGAGAGACTGCTCCCTCTCTGGATAGTTGATTGATAGTTTATAGCCTGTGAATACTCAATCCTGTTAATGAGTCAAAAGACTGTGATTGTTGATTATTCCAGCTTCACAGGGAACCAGTAGGCTATAAAACAATATTATAAAGTGCTTTTTGTTCCTCAGAAGAGAGACACTTTGCAACAATAAAATAAATATATCTTTAATAGTTTAAATTCCTTTGGAACACTAGAAGTTTACTCTATCCAGAGTACCTTGCATGTGATAGATCCTGTATAATTATAAGGAAGGGAGGACTCTACACACCCAGGTATAAGGTGTGATCCCCAAATATCTGAGACACATCTCAGTCAATTTCGGAAGTTAATTTTGCCAAAGCTAAGGATGTACACCTGTGACACAGCCTCAGGAGGTTCTGATGACATATGTCCAAGGTGGTCAGAGCACAGCTTGGTTTTATACATTTGAGGGAGACATGAGTCATCAATCAATATTGGGACAACTTGGTAGTGGGGAGGGGGCGTCCAGGTCATAGGTAGATAAGAGACAAATGTTGCATTCTTCTGAGTTTCTGATCACCCTTTCCAAAGGAGGCTATCAAATATGTACTTTTCTCAGTGAGCAGAGGGATGATTTTGAATAAAATGGGAGGCAGGTATGCCCTAAGCAGTTCCCAGCTTAACTTTTCCTCTTAGCTTAGCGACCTTGGGGCCCCAAGATTTCTTTTCCTTTCACAAAGGCAAATATCTAAGGTTAAAAGGTTAAGATCCCAGGTATTCAAATAACTTTTCAATAGCCTGTATTGAACTTGTCTTATTTGCCTATGCCCACTGCAAAGGTATAAATACCCTATAACTTCTGTAATTGTTCGTTACCATCAGGTCACTGCCAACTGGTCTCCCTGTCTCCAGGCTTAGCCCATTCCAATATATTCTCTACTTTGCAGCTGAAATGTTATTTCCAAAATGTAAATGTAATCCTGTATCTTCTCTCTTTCAAATCCTTCAGTGGCCTTCTGTTGCTCTTGGATAGAGGGAATCTTTACCAGGTTCACAAGGTCTAACATAATCACCCACTTAACCTCTTCAAACACAACTCTACCCATGCCTCCTCCAACTCTTAGATTAAGCTATGCCACTTATTGGCCTTCTGTTTACTTAGCCTGTAATTCTCCCCAACCCCCACATTGACCCTCAGAAAGGGTCTCAATTTAGATCTCATGTCCTCCTCTCCCATATTCTGTTCTTACTATTCTTACTTATTCTCCCAATTCTGCATCATAAAAGACCTAGAAACTGTGATGGCAAAGCACAGACACTCTTTGATCATTCTGGGCGTGCTGGGAAGTGGAGAGGCAGTGAGGGCACATGGAAGGAAGAGTCCTGCATCAATAAGTTTTATCTCCAGCACATAAATGACTGAGATGTCTGTTCCAGTTAAGAACAAAGCTGGTTGCTTCCCTTCCTCAAGATCTTGTGTAGCCTCATGGTTCCTGCTGTGGGTAAGAAGCTGGATTATTATGGTATGCCAGATTCTCTGGGTCTAAGGATCTGGCCTTTTTTCCTGGGTGAGTGATCTGCCCCTAGGCTTGATTATCATGTTTCTCCCATGTTTCAAAATGTCTGATCCCAGTTAACTCTAAGAATTGGGGAGAAATATTATTGTTTAAGACACTACTTAATTTATTATGTTTTGAATCTACTGTGGCTCCCAAGGCACTACTATCAGAGGTGTGCTGGTAAATGTGTAACAGTTAGCCCTCTGGGGAAAAAGGGAAGCCCTTATTTGCAGTATTTTCTGTTTCTGTGGTGTAAATGGTCAATTTCAAGCTACTGATGCAGGACTTTTTGCTCCTTAGCTCAGTGAGCTCTGGGTTCTTGTCTCATGACCAGGAAAAAGTAGGCATGCAGACACTCGAAGAGTGAGCAAGGCAGGGAGTTATATTGAGTGATGAAACAGCTTTTAGTGGGGAGGGGACGCAGGGATGGTCCCCCTACTTGAAGGCGGGAAAGTTCTCATTATAGCTGTGCCCAGGGCCTTTTATGGGCTCACAATGGGGAGTATGTGCTGATTGGTGTGTGAGTATGCAAAAAAGGTCAAAGCAAAGACAACACTCAAAGGTCGGCACAACAGTGTAGAAAACCAACTAGGGAAGGGCAGGTATATGTAAAATAGATGAAGAATGGGGATCAATCAGAGGAAGGTATGCCAAACGGGAAGGTGGGTTCTCGATCTGGTCCGGGGATTTAACTTGTAGCTTTGCTTTCAGGCTTTAAACTATCTTCGGCTTGTAGGTGGGATTTTGCCGGGGACCTGCCCCTAAGCCTATGCATTCGGCAGCCTCCTGTCACTGTCACTACCAACATGTAGTAGCTCACCAAAATGTTGTATTTCAACTTGGCAGATAAAACAGATGCTAGTAACCTCAAGAGGTAAATAATAGTAAAGTAGTAAAACAATATAGAAAAAAAAGTAGCAAAATAATTAGGCAGTGATGGGTTTGAGTAGTTGATATCTTTATTTTAAAGTAATTTAATTATATTTTAACTTTGCATAATGGCTTGCAAAATTTCTAAAAATTTAACAATTCTCATAAAATGGTATGAGCCATCTCTAGTATATCACTGAATACTATTTTATCCTCTTAGCATAAAGTTCTCTTCACATTAAAATTAAGCAAACATGGAACTCACCCTCCTAAATATGTATTTAGAAAATTAACTTGTGTGTAAATGTAGAATTGTCAGTTAGGTATTGAAACAATCGCATAAAAGCAAAAAAAAAAAAAAATTATGTGATGTTACACTGATCTTTTCTCACTATTAGTCTATTTTCGTTTGTTTCAGTGTGTTTTTCTTCCACATAAAAAGAAAACAGACCAACTTAATAATATATGCAAGCTTGTATCTCCTGGGTTACAGCGTTGCTCAACTGTGGTCTGCTGACTCATAGCATTCTCATCATCTGGTATCTTGTTGGAAATAGAGATCTCAGATACGAACCAGACCTCCTGAAGCCAAATCTGCATTTTGACAAGATCCCTAGCTGGTCTAAATGCACAGTAAATTTTGAGAAGCACTGATGCACTGAGTAAAGGCTTGATGTCAGATAAGCCTGGCTCTAGAATAATACTTTCCAATAGAAATTTCTGCAATAATATTAATAGTAATGTTTCATATATGTGTCACTAAAAACATTGGCCATTAATCACATTTGGCTATTGAGCACATGAAAATGTGGTTAGTGCCTGAGGAAGGTCCCCTTGAGTATTAAGCAGAGTATTGATTGGCACATGTGTATGAGAAAATTATCCAGACTGGACAAAGAACCATCCAAGAAGATTAAAGAGAATAGTACTCAGCTCTACTACAGAGAAGGGAGTAGTGCCTGCTTCTATAATCCAACCTGGAAAATGTTATATCATGGGATATTTAGTAGAGGACTCAAAAAGTTCTTGCCTCAGTAGTCAGAAATAATCTAGACTAAGTGCACCTCTGGTCTCACCTAACATCTTAAAAGCAAGACTAAAAATTATTTTCAAGTAAGATACCAGCATCCTAGAACAAAGTTCAAGAATACCTATGGGAATATAAAAATATCCAACACCTAAGCAGATTTTTTTTTTATTTAATAAAGTTTTATTTTTCCAAATGAACAGTTGGTTGGACCTATTCGTGCATCTTCACCAACAGCTGGAGCATCTCCACCCTTTGTATTTCTGGTGTAAATTACTTGAGCTCTGTGCTTTGAAACCAGTTTGATAAATCCTTTACTAAGGAGCTCCTGAAGGGCTGCCCTGGCCAGGGAGCCTTGAATCTTCAGTCTCTCAGAGACCACAGCTGGGGTTATAAGTTTATAGTTGGGAACTTCCTTACAGAGTTTGTTATAGGTAGCTTTGTCAAACAAGACTATGTTATTGAGCTTGTCCTGAACTTTGCCTTTGGACCACTTCTTCTTTTTGGCCTTGTCCCTGGATTTGTTCACTGGGTCTTTGTCTTTCTTGGCCAACTTTCCAGCATCTTTCTTCTTGTTGTCCTTGAGCGCATTGCAAAGCTCAGAGAGCAGTGGCAAACACAGCCTTGCTAAGATGTTGGACAAAAAGCAGCAGATAAAATTTAAAATGTCTGATATCCAATCAAAAATTTCTTGCAAAGAAGCAAGAAATGATACAGATTTTAGAACTAACAGATAAAGACACTAAAAGATATTGTAAACATTTTGTGTACATACAAAGAGATAAGTAGGTATGTGAAGATATAAAAAGGATCCAACCCAAACTTCTAGAGATGAAAACTGCAATGTCTGAGATGAAAAAGACCCTGGATAGGATTAACAGTAGACTATAATTACATAAGAAAAGATGAATGAACTTGAACATATAGCAATAAAAAGTATTCAAAATAAATCAGAAACAATTTATTTTGAATGAAAAGAGCCGTGAGCTGTGAGACAATTTCAGTGGCCTAATATATATGTAATTGGATTCCCTAAAATAGAGATGTAGGACAGAGGCAAATATTTAGAAAAAGAATGGCCAAATATTTTCCAAATTTGACGAAAGCTATAAATCCACAGGTCCAAGAAGCTCAATGAACCCAAAGCTCAAGAAACATGAATACAATGACATTAAGGCACATAATAATCAAATTTCTCAAAACTAGTCATAGAGAGAAAATCTTAAAAGCAGTCAGATAAAAAAGATAAAGATGATATCAGATTTTTCACTGGAAACAATGAAAATAAGAAGACAGTGGGATAATCTTTATAGTGCAGAATGGAGAAAAAAACCTGCCACCTAGAATTTTATATCCAGCAAAAATATCTTTTAAAAATGAAGGCAAAATAAAGACCTTTTCAGACAGACAAAAACTTAAATAATTTATTACCAGCATATCTTCACTACAAGAAATGTTAACATTTTCATACTGGAAGGAAGTGACACCAGGTAGAAATACAGATTTACACAAAAGAATAAAAAGCACTATAAGTGGTAACTTTGTTAATAAATATATGAGAGTTTTAATTATTTTTTAAATCTCTTATAAAGATAATTGACTTTTTAAACAAAACCAACATCAGTGTATTGAGGGTTTTATAACATGCATATAGGTAAAATGTGTGACAATCAGAAGTAATACCAATTCCACATGACCTCTTCCAGAAAAATATTCCTTACAGAAGAGGGAATATTTCCCAACTCATTTAATGAGGCCAGCATTATTCTGATGCCAAAACTATACAAAAGCATTACAAGGAAAGAGAACTACAGACCATCATTCCTGATGTACAGATAAGCAAAACTTCTAAAATCTCTCATCAAGACTCCTATTCCTATTTTATTGTCAAATTTCTTGCCAGCAGTAATATTAATTTCCTAGTTGGTTTCTATGCCTCCCCTCTCCTCACTCCTATTCATTATACCTACTCTTGACAAATCAGTCTTCTTTAACATGATTTGATCATGCCATTGCTCTACAGAAGTCTCTAATTGCTCCTATTGCATACGAAATAGATACAAAGTTGTAAGGTTATTATAGAAGAGGCTGAGAAAATTTTTCCACTAGCAAGCTACTAGGTAGAGTGTCCCAGGTGATAGATTATTACTACGCACTTGTCCAATGTAGAAAATGTCATGAGGTGATCTTTGGTCCTTCTTATCCAAATTGTACTTTCTAACATCAAGCTCATCTGTAATAACATGGAATATCTATTGATCATGTGCTATGTGGTATTCATCATGTAAGCACTTTACATGCATCATCTCCTCTGTACAATCAGGATGATAATAGTATCTGCATTACAGAATTCTTAATGGGGATTAAAAAGTACGTATAAAATGCTATACAGTGTGGAAAATATTAAGTGCTATAATAAGCTATCATTGTCTAAGTACTTAGTCATGATTATTACTGTTGTTTAATCCGTATTACTCATTTAAGAAAATTATTGTATTAACTCTTTTTTTTTTTTTTCTTTTGAGATGGAGTTTTGCTCTTGTTGCCCAGGCTGGAGTGCAATAGTGTGATCTTGGCTCACTGCAACCTCTGCCTCCCAGGTTCAAGCGATTCCCCTGCCACAGCCTCCTGAGTAGCTGAGATGACAGGCATGTGCCACCACACCCGGCTAATTTTGTATTTTTAGTAGATACGGGGTTTCTCCATGTTGGTCAGGCTGGTCTCGAACTCCTGACCTCAGGTGATCCACCTGCCTTGGCCTCCCAAAGTGCTGGGATTCCAGGCATTAGCCACCGCACCTAACCTTTTTTTTTTTTTTTTTTTTGAGGCAAGAGTCTTGCTCTGTTGCCCAGGCTGGAGTGCAGTGGCATGATCTCGGCTCACTGCAACCTCTGCCTCCCAGGTTCAAGCAATTCTCCTGCCTCAGTCTCCTGAGTAGCTGGGATTACAGGCATGCACCACCATACCCAGTTAATTTTTGTATTTTAGTAGAGACTGGATTTCACTATGTTGGCCAGGCTGGTCTCAAACTCCTGACCTTAAGTGATCCACCTGCCTCGGCCTCCAAAAGTAATTGGGATTACAGGTGTGAGCTAACATGCCTGGCCTTACCTCTTATTTATAGATGAAAACGGGCACAGAGAGGTTACGTAACTTGCCCAGGTCACATCACCGGTAAGTTGTAGAACTCATTCTTAAGTTGGATTCTGTTTGACCCTCAAGCTCATATTCTCAACCATGTTTTGACCTGAGTCCAATAAAACATTATTGATATGGTTTGGATTTGTGTCCCCACCCAAATCTCATGTTGAATTGTAATCCCTAATGTTGGAGGTGTGGCCTGGTGGGAGGTGATTGGATCACGGGGGTACTGCTTCACGAATGTTTTAGTACCATCCTCTTCGTGCTGTTCTCATGAGAGTGAGTGAGTGAATTATCATGAGACCTGGTTGTTTAAAAGTCTGTGGTACCACCCGCACATGTCTCTTGCTCCTGTTCCCGCCATGTGAGATGTCTCACTCCTCCTTTCCCCTCCACCATGATTGTAAGTTTCTAGAGGTCTCCCCAGAAACTGAGCAGATGCCAGCATTATGCGAGCCAATTAAACTTCTTTTCTTTTCTCCTTTTTTTTTTTTTTTTTTTTGAGACAGAGTCTTGCTCTGTCACCCAGGCTGGAGTGCAGTGGTGCAATCTTGGCTCACTGCAAGCTCCCCACCTCCCAGGTTCACGCCATTCTTCTGCCTCAGCCTCCCGAGCAGCTGGGACTACAGGCACCCACCACCACACCCATCTAATTTTTTGTATTTTTAGTGGAGACAGAGTTTCACCGTGTTAGCCGGGATGGTCTCAATCTCCTGACCTTGTGATCCGCCTGCCTCAGCCTCCCAAAGTGCTGGCCATGAGCCACCGTGCCTGGCCAAACCTCTTTTCTTTATAAATTACCTGTGTCAGGTTTTTTTTATAACAATGCAAGAACTAATGAAGAAAATTGGTACTGAGGAGTGGGGCTTTGCTATAAAGATACCTGAAAATGTGAAAGTGAGTTTGGAACTGGGTAATGAGCAGAAATTGGAAGAGTGTGGAGGGCTTAGAAGAAGACAGGAAAATGAAGGAATATTTGGAACTTCCTAGAGACTGGTTGAATGGTTATGACCAAAATGCTAGTAGTGATATGGACAGTGAAGTTCAGGCTGATAAGGTCTCAGGTAGAAATGAGGAACTTATTGAGAACTGAAGTAAAGGTCACTTTTGTTATGCCTTAGCAAATAATTTGGCTGCTTTGTGCCCCTGCCCTAGGGATCTGCGGAACTTTGAACTTGAGAGTGACAATTTACGGTATCTGGTGGAAGAAATTTCTAAGCAGCAAAGTGTTCAAGATGTGGCCTAACTGCTTCTAACAGTCTATGCTTATATGTGTGAGCAAAAAATCAACCTATGTTTAAACTTACGTTTAAAGGGGAAGTAGAGCAAAGATTTGGAAAATTTGCAGCCTGGTCATGTGGTAAGAAAAGAAAAGCCCATTTTCAGGGGAAGAATTCCAACAGGCTTTAGAAATTTGTATAAGTAAAAAAGAGCCAATTGCTAATTGCCAAGACAATGGGGGAAAGGCCTAGAAGGCATTTCAGAAACCTTTGCAGCAGCCCCTCCTATCACAGGCCCAGAGGCCTAGGAGGGGAGGATGGTTTTGTGGGCCAGACCCATGACCCTGGTTACCCTGCACAGCCTCAGGACACTGGTCCCTGCATTGTAGCCACTCCAGCTTCAGCCATAACTCAAAGGGCCCAGGTACAGTTTGGGCTGCTGCTTCAGAGGGTACAAACTGTAAGACTTGGGAGCTTCCACATGGTGTTAAACCTGTGGGGGGGAAAAGTGCAAGAGTTGAGGCTTGGGCACCTCTGCCTAGATTTCAGAGGATGTACAGAAAAGCCTGAATGTCCAGGCAGAAGCCTGTTGCAAGAGTGGAGCCCTCATGGAGAACTTCTACTAGGATAGTGTGGAGGGTAAATGTGGGGTTGGAGCATCCCCCCAACAGAGTCCCCACTGGGGAACTGCCCACTGGAGCTGTGAGAAGAGTGCCATCATCCTCCAGGCCCCAGAATGGTGGATCCACTGATGGCTTGCACCACGCACCTGGAAAAGTTGTAGGCATTCAGTGCCATCCCATGAAAGCAGCTGCAGGGGCTACACCCTGCAGATCCACAGGGGCAGAGCTTCCTAAGGCCTTGGGAGCTCATCCCTTGCATAAGTATGTCCTAGATATGGGACTTGGAGTCAAAGGAAATTATTTTGGAGCTTTAAGATATAATGACTGCCCTGCTGGGTTTTGGACTTGCATGGGACTTGTAGCCCCTTTCTTTTGGTTGATTTCTCCCTTTTGGAATGGGAGTACCTACCCAATGCCTATACCCCCATTGTATGTTTAAAGTAACTAACTTGTTTTTCATTTTATAGGCTAATATGTGGAAGGGAGTAGCCTTGTCTCAGAGGAGACTTTGGACTTTTGAGTTAATGCAGAAAAGAGTTAAGACTTTGGAGGACTGTTGAGAAGGGATGATTATATTTTGCAATGTGAGAAGAACATGAGATTTAGGGGGCCCAGGGGTGGAATAATATGGTTTGGATCTGTGTCCCCATCAAATCTCATGTCAAATTCTAGTCCCCACTGTTGGAGGTGGGACCTTGGAGGTGGATTTCTCATGAGTGGTTTAGCACCATCCATTTGGTGTTGTTCTTGTGATAGTGAGGGAGTTCTCATGAGATCTGGTTGTTTAAAAGTGTGCAGCACTTTCCCACTCACTCTCTCTTCTTCCTGCTCTGGCCATGCCATGTGTTTGTTTCCCCTTTGCCTTCTGACATGATTGGAAGCTTCCTGAGTTCTCCTAAGAAGCAGAAGCCGCTATGCTTCCTGTACAGCTGGCAGAACCATGAGCCAATTAAACCTTCTTTCTTTATAAGTTACCCAGTCTCAGGTTTCTTTATAGCAGTGTAAGAATGAACTAATAGAATTATTTTTTCTCCTTTGCTCTGCAGTACTGAGTGGGCTCTTAAACAACTGTATCTGTCAAAGTGTTTCAATATAGGTTGATCCTCAAAAAGAGTTTGTAGTTGATAAGAAAGATGGTCCTTCCCTGAACCATTTCTTTAAAAATGTCAACACTCCCTAGAAGCTGTTCACATATCATTTCCCATTTTCTCCTGCACTAGTGCTGATATTACTTCTTAAATGCTGACAATATTTGAGAAGCTAATTTTAGACTTTCCCTCTGGTAGAAACTAGAAGTGTGAAACAATGAGTTGGTGATCGAAACCACTGTCTGGCCTTCTCCCCATTACTTTACCAATCACAGCTTTGCTCTGTGTCCTGAGTTTTATAAGTTTATTTTTAAGGTTCCCATGTAAAGGTTTTTTTTTTTTTTTTTTTTTTTTGCCCATTACAAAATAAGATGTTCTGTAATTTGCAACTCTTCTCTTGTTGCTCTCCTCACTCCAAGTCAGCACTTCATTGCCCTTGTTCTCAAGTCATTGCCCTTGTTCTCATGTCATATCTCAACACTCCAGCCACCTCAGTGGCTCTCTATCATTTTCAAGACTAAGCTGAAGTTCATTATGCTTGGTTTGTGTAACTCACATGTCATCTATTACCCATTGAGAGCTAAATAAGGTCATTCCAAACACGAGGGAATCTCGGTTTCTATCTAAGATTTCTGTGTCTCAAGGCCGGGCGCGGTGGCTCAAGCCTGTAATCCCAGCACTTTGGGAGGCCGAGACGGGTGGATCACGAGGTCAGGAGATCGAGACCATCCTGGCTAACACGGTGAAACCCCATCTCTACTAAAAAATACAAAAAACTAGCCGGGCGAGGTGGCTGAGGCAGGAGAATGGCGTAAACCTGGGAGGTGGAGCTTGCAGTGAGCTGAGATCCGGCCACTGCACCCCAGCCTGGGCGACAGAGCAAGACTCCGTCTCAAAAAAAAAAAAAAAAAAAAAAAAAAAAAGATTTCTGTGTCTCTGTAGGGAGAACCCTTTGCGTTAGCACCCCCACTTCTGGGCTCAGGTTTTAGTAGGTTGGGACTCTGCAGCAACTGAGATATGTAATTCTGTTCCTTTTTAGTTCTACAAACATCACAGAATCCCCTAGAATATGCCCATAAAATCCACCGACACAAAGCTAATTTTGAAAGGGTTTATGTTGTGACAATGCAAAAAATGTTAAGTTGAGCTTTAGGCATCGCTTTTTTGAAATGCTTTTTGGCTATTTCAACACCATTTTTACTGACTCTTCATCTTACATGGTCTAAATTGCACATCATATTTCTGATTCTCTTTCTCTCCTCCCTTTTCAGGAGATAAAACATATGTCTTTCTTTGTTTTAGGTGGCTTTCTTTAGCTATCTCCTAAAATGTTTACCTTGATCCCTGCTGACTTTCATGCCTTATGTTCTATCACCACGCAGCATTCCAAGTATTGCCTCAAAAAGTATAGTAACCTTCCTAAGAGGAATTCTGATATTAGCTGTTAAGATAATATATTTTTAAACTTTCATTACATCACAAGGCCCTTGTGACCTAAATTATGCTTATCCTTCTAGCCCACCTCTCTACTACTCCTGTGCCTCTTCTGCTACCAGCATACCATGTTCTTTCTCATTATCATATCTTAAAAACATATCATTATTCCCTATGCCTGGAAGCCTCTCCCATCATCCAATAGAAAAATATATATTTTTAAAGGAAAAATGTATCTTATACAAATATAAACACAAGTGAAATACTTTATTTAACTCATTTATTAATGAGGGAACTAGTAAGATGCTACAAAAACCAAAACAGATTCAAAGGAGAATCTAGTACAGACATGTATTGGGCCACATGAGCCATCAGGAATACTTAAATGAATTTACTTCAAAAATGTAAAACTGGCTTCTTCAACACCAGGAGAGGAAAATCAACTGAAACACCATCAAAAATAATTCATTTGCAGTCTCTGGACAAGAATAATTTGCATTGCTATCAGTCGTCTATAAGTTACAGAGTTGTAAATAGTTCAAAGGCCACGAAAGGCACAAAGACCCCATAGAATCAGGTGTCTTGGAAATATGTGCTAGCCACTGCCTATTTTCCTTTCTTTTTTTTTTTTTTTTTAAAAAGTATTGTGGGCACATAATAGATATATATGTTTATAGGGTACATGAGATATTTTGATACAGACATACAGTGTGTAAAAATCATATCAGAGTAAATGGGGTATCCATCACCTCAAGCATTTATCCTTTCTTTGTGTTACAAACAATCCGATTGTACTTTTAGGTATTTAAAAATGTACAATAAATTATTATTGACTGTAGTCACTCTCTTGTGCTCTTAAATATCAGATCTTATTCATTCTAATTATATTTTATATATCTGTCTAATTATATTGACCACCCCCACCCCAGCTACGCTTTTCATCCTCTGATAACCATCATTCTACTCTCTACCTCCATAAATTCAATTGTTTCAATGTTCAGCCTCCACAGATTACTGAGAACATGTGAAGTTTGTTTTTCTGTGCCTAACATCGTTCACTTGACATGATAACCTTCAATTCTGTCCCCGCTGTTGCAAATTACAGGATCTCATTTTTTTTTTATGGCTGAATAGTATTCCATTGTGTATATGTACCACGTTTTGTTTATCCTTTTGACTATTGATGGACACTCAGGTAATAGTGTTGCAATAAACATGAAAGTGCAGATATCTCTTTGATACACTGATTTTCTTTTTTTTTTTTTTTTTTGGAATATATACTAGTAGTGGCATTGCTGGATCACATGGTAGCTCTATTTCTAGTTTTTTGAGGAATCTCCAAACTGTTCTTCATAGTGGATGTACTAATTTACATTCCCGCCAATAATGTACAAGGGTTCCCTTTTCTCCACATCCTCGCCAGCATTTGTTATTGCCTGTCTTGTAGATAGAAGCTATTTTAACTGGGGTAAGGTGATAGCTAATTGTAATTCTGATGATCAGTGATGTGGAGCACCTTTTTCAAATATCTGTTTGCCATTTGTGTGTCTTCTTTTTAGAAATGTCTATTCAGATTTTTTGCCCATTTTAAAATCAGATTATTAGATTGTTCCCTGTAGAGTTGTTTGAGTTCATTATATGTTGTGGTTATTAATCTCTTGTCAGGTTGATAGTTTGCAAATATTTTCTCCCATTCTGTGGGTTGTCTCTTCAATTTATTGATTATTTCCTTTACTATGCAGAAGGTTTTTTTGATCATTTTTTGCTTTGAAAGATTGCCTGTGCATCAATTCTCTAATGATGAGTGATGTTGAGCTTCTTTTCATGATTGTTGGCCACTTGTATGCTTTCTTTTGAAAAGTGTCTGTTCATGTCCTTTGTCTACTTTTTAATGGGGTTGTTTGATTTTTTTCTTGTAAATTTGTTGATGTTCCTTATAGATGCTGGATATTAGACTTTTGTCAGATGCATCGTTTGCAAAAATTTTCTCCCATTCTGTAGGTTTTTGTTTATTCTGTTGATAGTTTCCTTTGCTGTGCAGAAGCTCTTTAGTTTAATTAGATCCCATTTGTCAGTTTTTGCTTTTGTGATTATTTTTGGTGTATCAGATGACATGATTCTATATATAGAAAACCCCATAGTCTCAGTCCAAAAGCTCCTTCAGCTGATAAACAACTTTAGCAAAGTATTATGATACAAAATCAATGTGCAAAATTCACTAACATTCCTATGAATCAACAACAGTCAAGCTGAGAGCCAAGTCAGGAATGCAATCCCATTCATGATTCCCACACAAAGAATAAAATACCTAGGCATACAGCTAACCAGGGAGTTGAAAGATCTCTACAAGGAGAACTATAAAACACTGCTCAAAGAAATCAGAGATGACACAAGCAAATGGAAAAACATTCTATGCTCATGGATAGGAAGAATCAATATTGTTAAAATGGCCATGCTGCCCAAAGCAATTTGTAGATTCAATGCTATTCCCAGTAAACTATCATAGATATTCTTCAAATAACTAGAAAAAACGATTTTAAATCTCATATGGAACCAAATAAAAAGAAAGAGGCTGAATAGCCAAGGCAATCTACACAAAAGAACAAAGCTGGAGGCATCACACTACCTGACTTCAAACTATACTATGGGGCTACAGTAACCAAAACAGCATGGTACTAGTACAAAAACAGACATATAGACCAGTGTAACAGAATAGAGAACCTAAAAATGAGCCTGCACATCTACAACTATCTGGTCTTTGAAAAACCTTATAAAAACTAGCAATTGGGAAAAGATTCCCTATACAGTGCTGGGATAACTGGCTAGCCAAAAGCAGAAGATTGAAACTGGACCCCTTCCTTACACCACATACAAAATTAACTTAATTTGGATTAAAGATTTACACGTAAAACCAAAAAACTATAAAACTACAAAAACCCTGGAAGACAACCAAGGCAATACCATTCTGGATATATGTATTAGTTCTTCTTTAAGGGTTTGGTAAAATTCAGCAGTGAAGCCGCTAAGTTGCAGACTTTTCTTTGGTGGGAGACTTTCCATTATAGCTTCAATCTTCTTATTAGTCTGCTCAGGTTTTTGATTTCTTCCTGGTTCAATCTTGGTAGGTTGTATGTATCTAGGAATTTATCCATTTCTCTTAGATTTTCCAATTTATTGGCATATAGTTGCTGATATGCCAATAAAGTAGCCTCTAATGATCTTTGAATTTCTGGAGAATCAGTTTTAATGTCTCTTTTTCATATCTGATTTTATTTATTTGGGTCTTCTCTCTTTTGTTCTTAGTCTGGCTAAAGGTTTGTGAATTTTATTTATCTTTTCAATAAACCAATTTTTTGTTTCATTAATCTCTTGTATTGTTTTCTTCATGTCAATTTCATTTATTTCTGCTCTGATCGTTATTATTTCTTTTTTTCTCCTTTGGTTTGGTGTGTTCCTGCTTTCCTAGTTCTTCAAGATGCATCGTGAGGAGAAGGGTGGCCAAGGTGGCTGACTAGAGGCAGCTAGTGTGCATGGCTCTCACGGAGAGGAATGGAAGGGGCGAGTAAATTCAGCACCTTCAACTGAAACATCCAGGTACTCTCAGTGGGACTAACCAAGGCAACAACTTGACCCATGGAGAATGAAGAAAAGCAAGGCAAGATGATGGCACACCCAGGAGTGACATGGAGCCAGGGGAGCCTCCCCAACCCCGGGAATGTGCAACCATGGGAACCCATGCTTCGCCCATGGATCTTTGCAACCCTCAGGTCAGGAGATCCCCTCATGAACCCACTCCATTAGGGCCTTCAGTCTGACAGATAGAGCTACGTGGAGTCTCAGCAGAGCAGCTGCTCAGGGATGTGTGGAGAACCAGGAGCTTTAGATACCTGGGCTTTCCTGGACTCCCATTAAAAGTAGCTGCAACTCTGGCAAAGCAGGAGATGAGACAAGTGTACATACCCATAGGAAAGAGGCTGAATCCAGGGGGCTGAGCAGTGACAGTCTACAGGCCCCACTTCCATGGCACCTCATAGGATAAGACCCACTGGCTTGGAATTCCAGCCAGCCACCAGCAGCATTGCACCTCCGTGAGACAGAGCTCGCAGCGGGAGGGGAAGGCTGCCATCTTTGCTGTTAGGGCGACTTAGTCATTTCAGCCTTTGGGCTTTGGAGAGTCCCAGCCAACTGGGGGTGGAGGCAGTACCCCTGCACAGCACAGCTGCTTTATAAAAGCATGGCCAGACTGCTTTTGTAAAGTCGGTCTCTGATCCTGTTCCTCCTGTCTGGGTGGGACCCCCAAATCGGGGCTTCCAGCTACCCCTGCCAGTGTTCTCTGGCAGACAAGAGTTTTGAGACCTCCCTGGAACAGAGCTCCCAGAAGGAGAGGTGAGCTGTCATCTTTGCTGTTTGAGCAACTTAGCCATTCCAGCCTTTGGGCTTTGGAGAGTCTGAGCTGATCAGGATGGAAGGGATCCTCCAGCACAACACAGCTGCTCTATGAAAATGTGGCCAGGCTGCTTTCTAAGGCGTGTCCCTGTTCCATTCCTCCTCACTGGCAGGACCTCCCAACCAGCATCTCCAGCCACCCTCAGCAGTATTATCTGGCCAACAGATATTTGAAACTTCCCTGGAATGGACATCCCAGAGGGAGGGGTGGGCTGCTACCTTTGCTGTTTGGGCAACTTAGCGATTCCAGCCTTCCAGCTTTGGAGAGCCCAAGCTGATCAGGGGTGGAAGTGGTACCCCAGCACAGCACAGCTGCTCTGCAAAAACATTGCCAGACTGCTTTTTAAAGTGAGTCCTTGATCCCATTCCTTATCACCAGGTGGGGCCTCCCAACCGGGGTCTCCAGCTACCCTTACCAGTGTTTTCTGCCTGACAGAGGTTTCACAGCCCCTGTGTTGGAGGTCCCGAGGGGAGGATCAGGCCACCATCTTTGCTGTTTGGGTGACTTAGCCATTCCAGCCTTCAGGCTTTGGGGTGTCCATGGCAATGGAGAGCTGAGGTGGATCCCCAGCACAGCACAGCTGATGTATGAAAACATGGCCAGACTGCATTTTTAAGCAGCTCCCTGATCCCACGCCTTCTCAATGGGCAGGACCTTCCAACTGGTATCTCCAGCCACCTCCGTCACATGCATTCTGGTTGGCAACAGGTCTGTATCTCCCTGGGACAGAGCTCCCAGAGGAAGGGGCAGGCTGCCATCTTTGCTGCTTTTCATCCTTCAAGAGATACCTCCAGGTACTAGAAAATCTGAGGTGACTAAGGACTGGAGCAGGCCTCCAGCATACTGAAGAAGCCCTAAAGAAAAGTGGCCAGACTGGCCGGGCGCGGTGGCTCAAGCCTGTAATCCCAGCACTTTGGGAGGCCGAGACGGGCGGATCACGAGGTCAGGAGATTGAGACCATCCTGGCTAACACGGTGAAACCCCGTCTCTATTAAGAAATACAAAAAAACTAGCCGGGCGAGGTGGCGGGCGCCTGTAGTCCCAGCTACTCGGGAGGCTGAGGCCGGAGAATGGCGTAAACCCGGGAGGCGGAGCTTGCAGTGAGCTGAGATCCGGCCACTGCACTCCAGCCTGGGTGACAGAGCGAGACTCCATCTCAAAAAAAAAAAAAAAAAAAAAAAAAAAAAGTGGCCAGACTGTTACATGGGTGCCCACTCCTGTATCTCCTCACCAGGCAGGTCTTCCACACCTGGCCTCCAGCCAGCCCTGCGCCAGAGCTACTGAGCCAGTAGCAACTCGGCAACTCCCTGAACAGAGTCTCCAGGGACAACTGAAAGCCTCTCTGCTACTGCCTCTACAGTAAAACTGCCCTTGCCACCTTCGGACAAACAAGGAGCAAAGGCCCTAAGTGCTTATCCACACTCCAACAAGCTGCAGTTGACCCAAGGAGAGGATGCCAGTCTGTCTCCCACTGGTCCCACACACCTTCCACTGCTTATCACCACACAGGGTACCCCTGGCTTGGGCCCACAGCACAGACCCTCCATCCTGGGCTGATTGCACTGAGTAATTGCTGATCTGCATTCCTCTGGGTGGAGCTCCTGGGGGAAAAGAAAAGACCCTTGGCCACAACCACTACTAAGGCCTATTCCTCTGCTGCCTCCAAGTTGGGGAAGAAACAAACACCGACATCACCCCAGAGATACAGTGGGCAGCCTAGGAGTGCCAAGCAGTGATCAACAACCAACACTCGAGGGGGAGAGGAAACCACACTTTCAAAGCATTGAGAGGGAACGTGGCTGTAATTATTAGGAAACGTAGGGGAGCCACAGAACTGAGCAAGAGTCTACCAATTGATCAGTAAGCCTAAATGCTACGTATTGGATCACACCCCAAAGCTTCAACTCCAAAAACACCTTGCAGGCCAGATGCGATGGTTCATGCCTGGAATTCTAGCACTTTCGGAGGCCAGGGTGAGCAGATTGCCTGAGCTCAGGAGTTTGAGACCAGCCTGAGCAACATGGTGAAACCCCATTTCTACTAAAATATAAACAATTAACAGGGCATGGTGGTGTGCTCCTGTAGTCCCAGCTACTCAGGAGGCTGAGGCGGGAGAATCACTTGAACCCTGTAGGCGGAGGATGCAGTGAGCCGAGATCGTGCCACTGCACTCCAGCCTGGGCAACAGAGTGAGACTCTGTCCCCAAAACAACAACAACAACAAAAATACCTTGCAAACGTACCCCACTTTGAGAGGTTTTTTTTTTTTTTTTTTTTTTTGGCAGAGTCTCACTCTATCACCCAGGCTGGAGTGCAGTGTTGTGATCTCGGCTCACTGCAACATCCACCTCCTGGGTTCAAGTGATTCTCCTGCCTCAGACTCCCAAGGGATTACAGGCGTGTGCCACTACGCCCAGCTAATTTTTGTATTTTTAGTAGAGACGGGGTTTCATCATGTTGGCTAGGCTGGTCTCAAACTCCTGACCTCAGGTGATCCCCCCACCTCGGCCTCCCAAAGGGCTGGGATTACAGGCGTGAGCCACCGTGCCTGCCCTAACATTCCCCACTCTGAAACCAGAGATAGGAAGTCAGCTTCAAATAAAGACCCTGCACAAAGCCTTGGCACAGTGAAAACGTCCAGAAGTCTACACTGCAGTTAAAGGAATATCCACATGCAGAGATGAGAAGGACCAATGCAAGAACTCTAGTAACCCAAATGACCTGAGCGTCTGTTGTATGTCCTCCAAATGACCACACCAATTCTTCAAGAGTTCTTAACCAGGCTGAGCTGGCTGAAATGAGAGAAACAGAATTCAGAATACGGTTAGGAAAATAATCGCTGAGATTCAGGAAGACAGCAAAACCCAATCCAAAGAAATTAAGAATCCCAATTAAAGCAAAACAGGAACCAAAGGACAAAATAGCTGGTATAAAAAATAACCTAAGAGGTCTGACAAAACTGAATAACACAATACAAAAATTTCACAATACAATTACAAATATTAACAGCAGAATAAACCAAGCTGAGGAAAGAATTGCAGAACTTGAAGACTGGTTCTCTGAAATAATGCAGTCAGACAAAAGAAAAAAAAAGAGTGAAAAGGAACAAACAGGCCACGTGTGGTGGCTCGTGCCTGTAATCCCAGCACTTTGGGAGGCTGAGGCAGGTGGATCACCTGAGGTCAGGAGTTTGAGACCAGCCTGGGTAACATAGTGAAACCCCATCTCTTCTAAAAATACAAAAATTAGCTGGGCATGGTGGTGGGCACCTGTAGTCCCAGCTACTCAGGTGGCCAAGGCAGGAGAATTGCTTGAACCTCGGAGGCAGAGGTTGCAGTGAGCCAAGATCATGCCATTGCATTCCAGCCTAGGCGACAAGAGCGAAACTCCATCTCAAAAAAATAAAATAAAATTAAATTAAATTAAATTAAATTAAAAAAAAGGAACAAACAAAATCTCTAAGAAGTATGGAATTACGTAAAGAGGTCAAATGTACCAATCACTGGCATTTTTGAAAGAGAGGCGGAGAAAGCAAACAAATTCAAAAATGTATTTCAGGATATCATTCATGAAAACTTCCTTGACCTTGCTAGAGAAGCAAATGCAAAATTCAGGAAATCCAGAGAACTCCTACAAAGTTCAACACAAGAAGATCACCCACAGGCTGGGCATGGTGGCTCACACCTGTAATCCCAACCCTTTGGGAGGCTGAGGTGGGTGGATCACCTGAGGTCAGGAGTTCGAGACCAGCCTGATCAACATGGTGAAAACCTGTATCTACTAAAAATACAGAAAAATAAAAAATTAGCCAGGCATGATGGCACACACCTGTAGTCCTAGCTACTTGGGAGGCTGAGGCAGGAGAATTGCTTGAACCCGGGAGGCAGAGGTTGCAGTGAGCCAAGATCACGCCATTGCACTCCAGCCTGGGCAACTAGAGCAAAACTACATCTCAAAAAAAAAAAAAAAAAAAAAAAAAAAAGAAGAAGAAGAAGAAGAACACCCACAAGACACATAATCATCAGATTTTCCAAGGTCAAAATGAAAGAAAGAATGTTAAAGGCAGCTAGAGATTAGGGGTAGGTTACCTACAAAGGGACCCCAGCAGACTACCAGAAGACCTCTCAGCTGAAACCCTACACGTCAGAAGAGATTGGGGCCTATATTCAATATTCTTAAATAAAAAATTTTCAGCCAAGCATTGCATACCCAGCCAAACCTAAACTTCCTAAGTGAAGGAGAAATAAGATCCTTTTCACACAAGCAAACGTTGAGGGAGTTTGTTACTACCATACCTACCCTACAAGAGATCTTGAAAGGAGCACTAAATATTGAAAGGAAAAACCACTACCAGATAACACAAAAACACACTTAAAAACACACATCAGTGTCACTATAAAGCAAACACATGAACAAGCCAACATAATACCAGCAAACAACACAATGATAGGATCAAATCCACACATATCAATATTAATCTTGAATGCAATCAAGATAAATGCCCGCTTTAAAAGGCACAGAGTGGCAACCTGGATAAAAAAGCAAGCTCCATCCAGGTGTGGTGATGCCAAAGTAGATGAAAAAAAGAATAACAAATAAACAAAGCAAGATCCAATGGTATGCTGCCTTCAAGACACCCATCTCACATGTAATGACACACACATAGGCTCAAAATAAAGGGATGGAGATTAAAAATCTAGCAAGAAAATGGAAAACAGAGAAAGCAGGAGTTGCAATCTTAGTTTCTGACGAAACAGACTTCAAACCAATAAAGATAAGAAAGACAAATAAGGATATTACATAACGGTAGAGGGTTTGATTAAATAAGACCTAACTATTCTAAATATATATGCACCCAACACAGGAGCACCCAGATTCATAAAGCAAGTTCTTAAGAGACCTACAAAGAGACATAGACTCCCAAAGAATAATGATGAGTGACTTCAACACTCTGGTGACATTATTAGACAGATCATCCAGGCAGAAGATTAACAAAGGTATTCAGGACCTGAACTCAACTTTGGATGAAATGAATGTGATAGACCCTTACAGAACTCTCCACCCCAAAACAGCTGAAAATACATTCTTCTCATTGCCTGCCATATAACGCATACTCTAAAATCAGTCACATAATTGGACATAAAATAATTCTCAGCAAATGCAAAAGGACCAAAATCATACCAAACATGCTCTTGGACCACAACTCAATAATAATAAAATTCAAGGCCAAGAAAATCGCTCAAAACCATAAAATTACATGGAAATTAAGCACATGCTCCTAAATGACTTTTGGGTAAATAATGAAATTAAGGCAGAAATCAAGAAGTTCTTTGAAAATAATGACAACAAAGATACAACATACCAAAATCTCTGGGACACAGTTAAGGCAGTGTTAAAAGGGGAAATTCATAGCACTAAAATGCCTACATCAAACAGTTAGAAAGATCTCAGTTTAACAACATAACATCACAACTGAAATAATTAGAGAAGCAAGAAAAAATCAACCCCAAAGCTAGAAGACGACAAGAAATTATAAAAATCAGAGCTAAACTAAAGGAAATTAAGACAAAAAGCCATTCAAAAGATCAACGAATCCAGAAGTTGGTTTTTTGAAAACATTATTAAGATAGATAGGCTGCCAGCTAGACTCATCAAGAAGAAAAGAGAGAAGATCCAAATAAGTACAATTAAAAATGACAAAAGGAGTGTTACAACTGATGCCACAGAAATAAAAATAACCATCGGAAACTACTACAAACACCTCTTGCACACAAACTAGAAAACCTAGAAGAGATGCAAAAATTCCTGGACAAATACATTCATCCAAGATTGAACCAGGAAGAGATTGATTCTGTGAACAGACCAATAATGAGCTCTGAAATTGATTCAGTAGTAAATAGCCTACTAACCATAAAAAACCCAGGACCTAATGGATTCACAGCTGAATTCTTCCAGATGTACAAAGAAGAGCTGATACATTTCTACAGAAACTATTCCAAACATTGAGAAGGAGGGAATCCTCCCTAGTTCTTTTTTTTTTTTTCTTTTTTTTTTTTTTCAGAGTCTTGCTCTGTCACCCAGGCTGGAGTGCAGTGGTGTGATCTCAGCTCACTGCAATCTCTGCCTCCCGAGTTCAAGCAATTCTCACGCCTCAGTCTCCTGAGTAGCTGGGATTACAGGTGCACACCACCACACCCAGCTAATTTTTGTATTTTTAGTAGAGATGGGGTTTTGTCATGTTGGCCAGGCTGGTCTTGAACTCCTAATCTCAAACAATTCACCCACCTCAGCCCTCTAAAGTGATGGGATTGCAGATGTAAGCCACTGTGCCCATCCCCTAACTCATTTTATGAGGTCAGCATCACCTTGAAACAAAAACCTGGCAGAGACACAACAATAAAAGAAAACTTCAGCCCAATATCCTTGATGAACATCAATGCAAAAATCTTCAACAAAATATCGGAAAACCAAATTCAGCAGCACATCAAAAACTAATCCACCATGATCAAGTAGGCTTGATCCAAAGGATGCAAAGTTGGTTCATTATATGAAAATTAATAAATGTGATTCATCACATAAACAGAACAGAAGACAAAAACCACATGATTATTTCAATAGATGCAGAAAAGGCTTTTGATAAAATTAAACACTCTTCACGCTATAAACTCTTAATAAACTAGGTATTGAAGGAACATACTTCAAAATAATAAGAGCCATCTATGACAAACCTGCAGCCAACATCATACTGAATGAGCAAAAGCTGGAAGCATTCCCCTTGAAAATCAACACAAGACAAGGATGCCCTTTCTCACCACTCTTATTCAACATTTCCTAGTATTGGAAATCCTCAACAGAGCGATCATGCAAGAGAAAGAAATAAAGGGCATCCAAATAGGAAGAGAGGAAGTAAAACTATCTCTGTTTGCAGATGACATAATTCTATATCTAGAAAACCCCATAGTCTCAGCCCAAAAGCTTCTTCAGCTGATAAACAACTTCATCAAAGTTTCAGGATACAAAATCAATGTACAAAAATCACTAGCATTCCTATACACCATCAACAGCCAAACCGAAAGCCAAATCAGAATGGCAATCTCATTCACAATTGCCACAAAAAGAATAAAATAAGTTAACTGGGAAGATGAAAGGTCTTTACAATGAGAATTACAAAACACTGCTCAAAGAAATCGGAGAAAACATAAACAAATGAAAAAATGTTCCATGCTCATGGATAGGAAGAATCAATATCATTAAATTGGTCGCACTGCCCAAAGCAATGTACAGATTCAATGTGACGCCTATAAAACTACCAAGGACATTATTCACAGAGCTAGAAAAAACTATTTTAAATTTCATATGGAACCAAAAAAGAGCCTGAATAGCCAAGGCAATCCCAAGTAAAAAGAACAAAGTTGGAGGCATCACATTAGCAAACTTCAAACTCTGTTACAGAGCTGCAGTAACCAAAACAGCGTAGTACTGGTACAAAAACAGACAGCTAGGCCAATGGAACAGAATAGACAACTCAGAAACAAGGCTGCACACTTATAACCATCTGATCTTTGACAAAGGTGACAAAAACAAGCAATGCGGAAAAGACTCCCTATTCAATAAACAGTGCTGGGATAACTGGCTAGCCATATGTAGAAGATTGAAGCTGGAGCCCTTCTTTTTTTTTTTTTTTTTTTTTCGAGAGAGTCTTTCTCTGTTGCCCAGGCTGGAGTGCAGTGGCATCATCTCAGCTCACTGCAAACTCCACTTCCTAAGTTCAAGCAGTTCTCTGCCTCAGCCTCATGAGTAGCTGGGATTACAGGTGCCTGCTACCACGCCCAGCTAATTTTTGTATTTTTAGTAGAGACAGAGTTTCACCGTCTTGGTCAGGCTGGTCTTGAACTCCTGACCTCGTGATCCACCTGCCTCGACCTCCCAAAGTGCTGGGGTTACAGGTGTGAGCCACCGTGCCCGGCCTGGACTCCTTTATACCATATACAAAATCAACTCAAGATGGTTTAAAGATTTAAATGTAAAGTCCGAAACAATAAAAACCCTGGAAGACAACCTAAGCAATACCATTCTAGACATAGGAACAGGCAAAGATTTCATGACAAAGACACCAAAAGCAAGAGCAACAAAAGTAAAAATTGACAAGTGGAATCTAAAAGCATTAGAACTTCTGCACAGCAAAATAAACTATCAACAGGTTGAACAGACAACTTACAGAAAGGGGGAAAATATTTGCAAACTATACATCTGACAAAGGTCTAATATCCAGCATCTATAAGGAACTTAAACAAATAAAGAAGAGAAAAACAAACAATCCTATTTAAAAGTGGGCAAAGGATATGAACAGACACTTTTCAAAAGGAGACATACATACAGGCAATAAGCATTTGAGAAAAAGCTCACTATCTCTGATTATTAGAGAAGTGCAAATCAAAAACCATAGTGAGGTACCATCTCACAGCAGTCAGAATGGCTATCTTTAAAAAGTCAAAAAATAACAGATGCTTGCAAGGTTGCAGAGAAAAGTAAACCCTTATACATTGTTGATGGGAGTGTAAATTTGTTCAAACATTGTGGAAAGTGTAAATTTGTTCAAAGCATGGTGATTCTTCAAAGAGCTAAAAGCAGAACTACTATTTGACTCAGTAATACTATTCCTGAGCATATACCCAGAGGAATATAAATTATTTTACCATAAAGACACATGCATGCGAATGTTCACTGCAGCACTATTCACAATAGCAAAGACATGGAATCAAACTAACTGCCCATCAGTGACAGATTGGATACAGAACATGTGGTACATATACACTATGGAATACTATGCAGCAATAAAAAGAATGAGATTATGTCTTTTGCATATATATGAATGGAGCTGGAAGCCATTATCTATAGCAAATGAATGCAGGAACAGAAAACCAAATACCACATGTTTTCACTTACAAGTGGGAGCTAAATGATGAGAACTTATGAATGTAAAAAAGGAAACAACAGATGCTGGGATCTAACAGGGTAGAGAGTGGGAGGAGGGAGAGGAGCAGAAAAGATAACTGTTGAGTACTGGGCTTAATACCTGCATGATGAAATAATCTGTACAACAAACCTCCATGACACAAATTTACCTATGAAACAAAACTTCACAGGTACCCCGAACCTAAAATAAAAGTTAAAAATATATTTAAAAAAATTAAAATAGTCTGGGTGAGGTGGCTCATGCCTGTAATCCTAGCACTTTGGGAGGCCAAGGTGAGTAGATCACCTGAGGTCAGGAGTTCAACACCAGTCTGGCCAACATGGTGAAACCCCATCTCTACTGAAAATACAGAAATTAGCTGGGTGTGGTGATGCATGCCTGTAATCCCAGTTACTTGGGAGGCTGAGGCACAAGAATCACTTGAACCTGGGGGGCAGAGGTTGCAGCGAGTCAAGATCCCTCCACTGCAATCCAGCCTGGGTGATAGAGCCAGACTCCGTCTCAAAAAAAAAAAAAAAAAGATGCATCATTAGGTTGTTTATTTGAAGTTTTTCTACTTTTTTGATGTAGACACTTACAGCTGTAAATATTTTCTTTTAGTACTGCTTTCACTGTATCTTTTTTTTTTTTTTTTGAGATGGAGTCTCGCTGTGTCTCCCAGACTAGAGTGCAGTGGTGTGATCTCGGCTCACTGCAAGCTTCGCTTCCTGGGTTCATGCCATTCTCCTGCCTCAGCCTCCCGAGTAGCTGGGACTACAGGCGCCCGCCACCATGCCCGGCTAATTTTTTGTATTTTTAGTAGAGACAGGGTTTCACCGTGTTAGCCAGGGTGGTCTCGATCTCCTGACCTTGTGATCCACCCGCCTCAGCCTCCCAAAGTGCTGGGATTATAGGCATGAGCCACCATGCCCTGCCCACTGTATCTTATAGGTTTTGGTATGTTGTGTTTCCATTATCATTTGTTTCAAGAAATTTATCAATTTTCTTCTTAGTCTCTTCATTGTTATATTGATCATTAAGGAGTGTATTGTTTGATTTCCATGTGTTTGTACAGTTTCCAAAATTCCTCTTGTTACTGACTTCTAGTTTTATTCCACTGTGGAAGAGAAGATACTTGATATTATTTCATTTTTTCTGAATGTTTTAAGACTTGTTTTGTGGCCTATCATATGGTCTATCTTTGAAAATGATCCATGTGCTGAGGAGAACGTGTATTCTAGAGCCATTGGATGAAATGTTCTGTAAACATCTATTAGGTGCATTTAGTCTGTAGTGCAGATTAAGTCCAATGTCCTTGCTAATTTTCTTTCTGGAAGATCTGTCCAGTGCTGAAAGTGCGGTATTAAAGTCTTCAGCTATTGCTGTACGGGGATCTCACTCTCTCTATAAGCTCTAATAATATTTGCGTTATATATCAGGCTGCTCCAGTGTTGGGTATATGCACATTTACAATTCTTATATCTTCTTGCTGAAATGACTCCATTTTTATTGTATAATGACATTCTTTGTCTGTTTTTATAGTTCCTGTCTTAAAACTTATTTTGTCTGATACAAGCATAGCTACTCCTGTTCTTTTTTGGTTTCCATTTGCATGGAATATCTTTTTCAATTCCGTTATTTTCAGTTTATATGTGTCTTTATAGGTGAAGTGTATTTCTTGTAAGCAACAGATCATTAGGTCTTATTTTCTAATCCATGCAGCCACTCTATGTTTTTTAATTGGAGAGTTTAATACATTTACATTCAATATTATTACTGATAAGTACATACTTACTTCTGTCATTTTAGTTATTTATTTTCTTGTTGTTTTGTAGTCTTCTCCTCCTTTCCTTTTTTCCTGTCTTCCATTTGCTGACAGTGATTTTCTCAGGTGGTACATTTTAATTTCTTGCTTTTTATTTTTTGTGTATCTGTTGTATGTTTTTTGATTTTAGGTTACCCCAAGTCTTACAAATAATATTTAAAAACCTATTTTTAAGCTGATGACAACTTAATGATGATTGTATAAACAAACTATGAGCAAGAGACAGCTAATAAATACTCTACAGTTTAAATTCATTCCCGTGCTTTGGCTGGGCATGGTGGCTCATGCCTGTAATCCCAGCACTTTGGGAGGCTGAGGTGGGTGGATCATTTAAAGTCATTAGTTTGAGACCAGCCCAGCCAACATGGTGAAACCCCGCCTCTACTAAAAAATACAAAAATTAGCTGGGTGTCATGCAAATGCTTGTAATCCCAGCTACTTGGGAGACGGAGGTGGGAGGATCCTTTGAACCCAGGAGGCAGAGGTTGCAGTGAGCCAAGATCATGCCACTGAACTGCAGCCTCAGAGACAAAGCAAGACTCCATCTCAAAATAAATAAATAAATAAACAAACAAACAAACAAACAAATTCATCCCCCTGTTTTGTTTTTTTTTTTTTCTTTTTTTTTGAGACGGAGTCTCGCTCTGTCGCCCAGGCTGGAGTGCAGTGGCCAGATCTCAGCTCACTGCAAGCTCCACCTCCCGGGTGCACGCCATTCTCCTGCCTCAGCCTCCCGAGTAGCTGGGACTACAGGCGCCCGCCACCTCACCCGGCTAGTTTTTTGTATTTTTTAGTAGAGATGGGGTTTCACCGTGTTAGCCAGGATGGTCTCGATCTCCTGACCTCGTGATCCACCCGTCTCGGCCTCCCAAAGTGCTGGGATTACAGGCTTGAGCCACCGCGCCCGGCCCCCCCTGCTTTTTAACTTTTTTGTTTCCATTTATATCTTATCGTATTGTCTTGAAAATTTGATATAATTATTATTTTTGATCAGTTCATCTTTTAGTCTTTCTACTCGAGATTTGAGAATTTACACACCACAATCACAGTGTTATAATATGCTGTGTATTTAGTATTACCAGTGAGTTTTGTACCTTCAGGTGATGTCTTCTTGCTCATTAACATTCCTTTCTTTCAGATTAAAGAACTCTGTTAGTATTTCTTGTAGGCCAGGTCTGGTGTTTATGAGATCCCTCAACTTTTGTTTGTCTGGGAAAGTCTTTATTTCTTTTTCATGTGGGAAGGATATTTTCTCTAGATACACTATTCTAGGATAAAAGTTTTTCCTTCATCACTTTATTTATTTATTTTATTAAAAAAATTTTTTTTTGAGACAGAATCTTACTCTGTTTCCCAGGCTGGAGTGCACTGGCACGATCTCAGCTCAGTGCAACCTCTGCCTCCTGGGTTCAAGCAATTCTCTCACCTCAGCCTCCCAAGTAGCTGGGATTACAGGTGCCCACCACCACACCTGGCTAATTTTTGTATTTTTGGTAGAGATGGGGTTTCACCATGTTGGCCAGGCTGGTCTTGAACTCCTGACATCAGGCAATACACCTGCTTCGGCCTCCCAAAATGCTGAGATTACAGTCCTTCCTCACTTTAAATATGTCATGCCGCCTTCTTCTGGCCTGTAAGGTTTCCACTGAAAAGTCTTCTGCCGGACATATTGGTACTCCATTGTGTTGTTATTTGTTTCTTTTCTCTTGTGGCTTTTAGGATCCTTTCTTTATCCTTGACCTTTGGTAGTTTATTAAATGCTCTGAGGTAGTCTTCTTTGGGTTAAATCTGCTTAGTGTTCAGTAACCTTCTTGTAGTTGAATGTTGATGTCTTTCTCTAGATTTGGGAAGTTTTCTGGTATTATCCCTTTGAATAAACTTTCTACTCCTATCTCTCTCAATCTCCTCTTACGGGCCAATAACTCTTAGATTTGCCCTTTTGAGGCTATGTTTTTGATCTTGTAGGTGTGTTTCATTCTTTTTCTTGTTTATTTATTTATTTTGTATCTTCTGTGTATTTTCAAAATAGTCTGTCTTCGAGTTCACTATGTCTTTCTTCTGCTTGATCAATTCTGCTGTTATGAGAGTCTGATACTTTCTTCAGCATATCAATTGCTTTTTTGTTTGTTTGTTTGTTTTTGTTTGAGACAGGCTCTCTGTTACCCAGGCTAGAGTGCAGTCACGCAATCTCGGCTCACTGGAACCTCCACCTCCTGGGTTCAAGCAATTCTCCTGCCTCAGCCTTCTGAGTAGCTGGGAATACAGGCGTGTACCATCACGCTCTACTAATTTTTGTATTTTTTGGTAAAGATGGGGTTTCATCATGTTGGTCAGGCTGGTCTTGAACTCCTGACTTCAGGTAATTCACCTGCCTCAGCCTTCCAAAGTATTGGGATTACAGGTGTGAGCCACAGTATCTGGCCTCAATTGCATTTTAAACTCCATAATTTCTTCTGAATTCTTTTAAATTATTTAAATCTCTTTGTTAAATCCTATCTGTTAGGATTCTGAATTCCTTCTCTGTGTTATCTTGAATTTCATTGTGTTTCCTCAAAACAGCTATTTTGAATTCTCTGTCTGTAAGGTCACATATCTCTGTGTCTCTGTAACTGGTCACTAGTACCTTATTTTTATTTATTTATTTATTTAATTTATTTTTTTGAGACAGAGTCTTACTCTGTCACCCATGTTGGAATGCAGTGGTGTGATCTTGGATCACTGCAACCTCTGCCCTCTGAATTCAAGGCATTCTCCTGCCTCAGCCTCCCGAGTAGCTAGGATTACAGGCACCTGCCACCACGCCCGGCTAATTTTTTGTATTTTTAGTAGAGACAGGGTTTCACCATCTTGGCCAGGCTAGTCTTGAACTCCTGACCTCATGATCCACCCACCTCAGCCTCCCAAAGTGTTGGGATTACAGGCATGAGCCACCGCGCCGAGCCAAGTCACTAGTACCTTATTTAGTTTGTTTGGTGAGGTCATGTTTTCCTGAATATTCTTGATGCTTCTCGATGTTTGTCAGTGTATGGGCATTGAATAGTTAAGTATTTATTGAAATCTTCATAGTTTGGGCTTCTTTGTACCCATCCTTGTTAGGAGGGCTCTCCAGGTATTTGAAGGGACTTGGATGTTGTGATCTAAGTTTTTGGCCGCCATAGCTGTATCTGCATTGGGGGCAACCCAAGTTCAGTATTTCTGTGTCTCTTGCAGACATTTTGAGGTACCTCCTTGGTGGTCTTGGATAAGATCCAGAAGAATTCTCTGGATTAGCAGGTAGACTCTTGTTCTCTCCCTTATTTTCTTCCAGATAAATGGAGTCTCTCTCTCTCTTTCTGTGTTCTTTCTCCAGTTGCCTGGAGCTGAGGCGGGGTGACACAAGCACCCCTGTGGCCACCACCACTGGGACAGCACTGAGTCTCACCCAAGGCTCATAGTAACCACTGCCTATACTGCCTACTTTTCATTGAAGACCTCCTTGAGTAATCTTTTTGGTCCATATTACAAAGAACTCTTTGTACTCTCCCTCCTTCTACCACCTTATGCTCCTCTTTCTTTCCCCGTTTGATTTACCTATTCTGCTTCTCAGCAATTAACCTTCTTTTCTTGTAGGTACACTGATATAGTTTGGATGTCCCCTCTAAATCTTATATAATTTCCAATGTTGGAGGTGGGCATGGTGGGAGGTATTTAAATCATGGGGGTGGATTTCTTATGAATAGTTTAACCCCATCCACTTGGTGCTGTCTATGTGATAGTGAGTGAATTCTCATGACATCTGGTCTTTAAAAGTGTGTGGTACCTTCCCCCTACACTCTCTCACTTGCTCCCATTCTCACCATGTGAGACCCTGTCCCCCCTTCACCTTCTACAATGATTGAAAGCTCCCTGAGGCTTCACTAGAAGCCCAGCAGATGTCAACACCATGCTTCCTGTAAAGACTGCGGAACCATTTGCCAATTAAACCCCCTTTCTTTATAAATCAACCAGTCTTAGGTATTTCTTTATAGCAATGCAAGAAAGGGCTAACACATACTCCTAACTCATCTGTTTAATAACCTATCAGCAATTTGTCCAGAATAAGTATTTAGTTAAAGTGTGGTTTTTCAAAATAATTCACTTCTTACCCCTTTTGAACAAAATCAAGAAAACATTTTCTTGAGTTTAGGCTTTTAGTTCTTTTAATTCAGCGGGGCTTGGAAACTTGAACTAACTTTAGCTACAGTTTCCTAAGATATTTTTTCCATATTTTAGACTTCAATTTCTTCTTTATGATGGTAAAAAGTTGACTACAGTTCAAATATTATTCTCTTTAACAAAGTAGGTAACAGCAAAAAGGATCTTGAGGAATTACATATTTTCTGTAGTCTGTTACATTTATATGCATATACTCCAAATGGTGGTCCTCTGCTTTACATATTCATTTTCTTGTTCTAAGAATAATGTTACCTGTAGCATTTTACACGGGTTCTCAGAATCTTAAAGGAATTAGTCTCTGGCATTTGTTCCCTAGGTTGATACAGCTATTTGGCATTTATCTTTTTTTTTTTTTTTTTTGAGATGGAGTCTGGTTGTGTTGCCAGGTTGGAGTGCAGTGGTGTGATCTTGGCTCACTGCAACCTCCGCCTCCCAGGTTCAAGAGATTCTCCTGCCTCAGCCTCCCAAGTAGCTGGGACTACAGTCGCATGCCACCACACCCGACTAATTTTTGTGTTTTTCGTAGAGATGGGATTTCACCATGTTGGCCAGGCTGGTCTAGAACTCCTGACCTCAAATGATCCGCTCACCTTGGCCTCCCAAAGTGCTGGGATTACAGGCATTAGCCACCGTATCCGACTGGCATTTATCTTTTGTTATTTCTGTACTTACATTATTCAAAAGAGGAACTATTTAAAGAGTTATAGATGCTCTGGTTTCTTTATGTTCCTCTTCACTTTCTTCCTTATCAGGATGATTTATCAGAGTACTTTTAGAACTGTGTTGTAATAGTGAATAGTTTCTTTACACAGGTAAATTGAATTAACGCTCCTGAGTATTCATTCTATGTAGATCTTAATAAAAGATAATTTACTAAATGACCTGCTAGGTAGCCATAGAGGAGGCTGTTAATGCTGAGACAGTATTTACAGAAAAGGAGGACCATAGCGAGGAAACAAAGTGGCATTTGAAGAGCAGAGGCAAGTAGACCCCATGCTGGTGAAGAGAAAATCTGTGATAACAAGAACATGTATAGTGTAAATAAACCAAAGGTATCCAAACACACCAACAATTCCCCAGTGACTTAAAAGCACAAAGAGGAGTAGTTGTTCAGCGGGATTCAGAATTTTAAATTCTGAATCTTGCCCAGTGTTATGCAGAGAGCGCAATCCTTTTCTGTTGCTCTCCTGGACTCTCTGGCTATAGTTGGACACTCATTTGCATGGTTAAGGTTATAAAAATTGCTGCTTACAAGGCTCTGAGGGAGTCAGCATTGCTGGCCTGGGGAAGGAGAGGAAGGCACTGCCTGAGCTAGGCACTGTAGTGGGTGGAAAGCCGGTCTGGGGCAGGCAGGCATAGCCTTAAGCATTGTCATACAATAGAAACCCTTAAGGCCTCTGCCCACCTCTTCTCTTAGGAGACTTTTGCTACAAGTTCCTGGAAAGATTAAGGTGGGATGGGAGGACTTTGTCTTCCAAAATAAACTCTTAAAATTCATGGGTTTTCTTCCTTCTCCTCTCATGCGGTGAGTGACCTTCCCCTCAAAGAGCCCTTGAATTGCAGGCAGTTTAGCTGCATATACTGTTTTTAGAACCGTAAAAGGGAATGGCACAGCATGAAGTGTATGAACAAAATAAAACAAACAATCAAGCAAACAACGGTATGCCAGACATTGCTCTTATTGCTTTATGTGTATTAATTTATTTAATCACTCCTTGTTACAACCAAGTGAAGTAGATAATATGTTATTCTTATTATTCAGATGTGTTGATTATATGAAATTACACATATCATCCCATATTATTCAGGTATGCAGTCTTGCAAAGCAGTAATCCATTAAAAAAAAAAAAGACTTTTCTCATTTTATACAATTTACAGTCATAGCTAATCCCAAACATTGATGAAAATTAGGGGAAGGTAGTCCCTGTTTCAGGTTAGTTGAGTCAACTTTTGCCCTCTAGACCAAGGCATTTTTTCCCCTGATCCTCTTTTAATTTCTGAAAAAATAAATTCCATATATGAAGGTTGACCATGTCCTTCTGCAGCTGGCCACACCTAGAAATGTAGATTAAGCATTTGACACTGCTATTGAAATCACACTGAATCTTCCAACCTCCTATAGATTATGTTTAACACACCTTGATCTATCCATGATCTTACCTGGCATACAGCCACGGTAGCAGGTCCTTAGATGGCTTTGAGTGTCTTATGTTTGATGACAATCTTTGGCTTACATAGGGTGGTAATAGGGCTCCTTTAAATATATTTTTTTGATTATTTGAAACTTATACATCAGGGGAATGAAACTTAACCTTGGTTTTTGTGATTACTGATAATGTTTCTTGCTATGCCCAAAAGCCGCCAGCACTATCACTGTTCCTGTATGAATAATAACAGCTAACGCAGAAACAGTGCTTGCGTTGTCCCAGGCACTGTTCTAATTACTCTATGTATATTATAAAATTTAACCCTCACAATAACCTATGCAAGCTAAATGAATTTGACTTGTTTCCTTCTTCACATCATTTTTTTCTAAGTCCAAGTCTCGTGGATGCAACCGAGTGGAGGACTCTAGATCACATGGTTAAACTTGATTGTGAGAGGAGCTGGCAATGTAGGTCCTGGTCTTTGACTTGGGGGGTGGGGTAAGGGGTGAGATGAGGAAATGAACACAATATAGAAAGGCACCTAAAAGATGTTGGAAAACCATAAATATCAATAATGCCACTACAAAGACACAGAAGAAAAAAATAAAAAATACAGTAATCACAGAAGCCAAGGGAAAAGTATGCTATAAATGCCACCAAGAGGTCTGGTAATATGAAGGCTGAAAAATGTCCCCTGGCTTTAGTGATATGGAGGCCATTAATAACTTTAGTAAGAACCATTTCATTAGAGTAATGGGAGGGAAAGCAGATGTATTGAGTTGAAGAAATAATAGGATGTAAGGGAATGGAAATAGTCCAGGCAATTCTTTAAAGATTGACAGTAAAGAAGAGGAGGAGAAATATAGGAGAGCAGCTGGTAGTTAAAAGTGCTGTCAGGGGATTTTACTTTTTAATATTAATATGAAGGATTCAATAGAGAGAAAGTGACAGGCGATGGCATTCAGAGCACACTACAATTTCGAAAGGTGGAAAAGATGAGGGGATGGTAGCTAGCAATTATAAACAGGTGTTTGTGGTAGAAGCACAAGGGAACTCATACCATTGGCTTTTAGTTTTGGGAAGTTGGGTGCAAAATTGAAATTGGGAGTGAGAAGGAAGGAAGAAGGTTTAAAAGGGTGAATAGTAGAAAGCAAGCTTATCTAGAGCAGTACAACATGACGGCTAGATAGTGTTGAAGGCTCTGGTGGAATAGGAAATCATTTGGATAGTAATGCCAACCTGGCCTGTTTTGCAGCTTCATCCAGCATGGCTTAGCCACCTGGATGCATGCCAAGAGGGAGTAGATAGTGTGTTTATCCCGAGTTAGGTATTATGAAGAGATAGAGAGGCCAGGTAAGATACTGTGGGGAAAAGAAAGAGATCAGCCTGTTACTGTGTCTGTATAGAAAGAAGTAGACATAAGAGACTCCATTTTGTTCTGTATTTGAGATGCTGTTAGTCTGTGACCCTACCCCCAACCTTGTCCTTGCAAGAGACATGTGCTGTGGTAACTCAAGGTTTAATGGATTTTGGGTGTGCAGGGTGTGACTTTGTTCCTAGATAAGCTAGGTATTGTCTAAGGTTTCTCCCCATGTGATAGACAAACTATGCTGCCTAAAGGTTTATGGAGATGTTTGCATATGCATCTCAAGGCACAGCCTTGTCCTTTGAATTTATTCATGTCACAGAGGTTTTTGTTCATATGTCTTACTGCCGATTTCCTCTTTTTTCTTTGTTTATATTGTCCTGCCACTCCCCTGTCTTTAAGATGGTAAAGATAATTATCAATAAATACTAAGGGAACTCAGAGACCGGGGCCGGCGTGGGTCCTCTGTAAGCTGAGCGCCGGTCCCCTGGGCCCCCGCTTTTCTTTCTCTATACTTTGTCTCTGTGTCTTATTTCTTTTCTCAAGTCTCTCGTTCCACCTTACGAGAAACACCCACAGGTGTGGAGGGGCAGGCCACCCCTTCATCTGGTGCCCAACGTGGAGGCTTTTCTCTAAGGTGAAGGTACGCTGGAGCGTGGTCATTGAGGACAAGTCGACGAGAGACTCCCGAGTACGTCTACAGTCAGCCTTGCGGTAAGCTTGTGCGCTCGGAAGAACCTAGGGTAACAATGGGGCAAACTAAGAGTAAATATGCCTCTTATCGCAGCTTTATTAAAATTCTCTTAAAAAGAGGGGGAGTTAAAGTCTCTACCAAAAATCTAATTACGCTGTTTCAAACAATAGAGCAGTTTTGTCCATGGTTTCCGGAACAGGGAACTTTAGATCTAAAAGATTGGGAAAAAATTGGCAAAGAATTAAAACAAGCAAGCAGGGAAGGTAAAATCATTCCGCTCACAGTATGGAATGATTGGGTCATTATTAAAGTAGCTTTAGAACCATTTCAAACAGAAGAAGATAGCGTTCCAATTTCTGATGTCCCTAAAAGCTGTGCAGTAGATTGTGAAAAAGAGGCAGGGATAGAATCCCGGAAAGGAAAGGAAAGTTCACACTGTGAATGTGTATCAGAGCCGGCTATGGCTCGGTCAACGCAAAATGTTGACAATAATCAATTACAGGAGGTAGTATATCCTGAAACGTTAAAATTAGAAGAAAAAAATCCAGAATTAGCAGAGCCATCAGAGTCTAGACCACGATGGCCAACTGCTCTTCCAGCAGTTCAGATGCCTGTAAATTTACAACCTCAAACGCAGGTTAAACAAGTACAAACTCCAAAAGAAGATCAAATAGAAAAAGATAGAGTCTCTGTCATGGCAATGCCATTCCAAATGCAGTGTCCACAATATCAGCTGGTAAAAGATAAGACCCAGCCGCCAGTAGCCTATCAATACTGGCCGCCAGCTGAACTACAGTATCAGCAGCCCCCAGAAAATCCGTGTGGACAGCCAGGAACATTTCTAGCGCCACAGGGCAGGGCGCCATATCCTCAGCCACCCACCATGAGACTTAATCCTACAGCACCGCCTAGTACACAGGGTAGTGCGTTACATAAAATTATTGATGAGGCAAGAAAACAAGGAGATATTGAGGCGTGGCAATTCCCAGTAATATTAGAAGCAAGACTACCTGGAGAAGGGGCCCAAGAGGGAGAGCTTCCCGTAGCTGAAGCCAGATATAAGTCTTTTTCTATAAAAATGCTAAAAGAAATGAAAGAGGGAGTAAAACAGTATGGACCCAACTCTCCTTACATGAGAACATTATTAGATTCCATTGCTCATGGACATAGACTTATTCCTTATGATTGGGAGATTCTGGCAAAATCCTCACTCTCACCCTCTCAATTTTTACAATTTAAGACTTGGTGGATTGATGGGGCACAAGTACAGGTCCGAAAAAATAGGACTGCCAATCCTCCAATTGACATAGATGCAGATCAACTATTAGGAATAGGTCAAAATTGGAGCACTGTTGACCAACAAGTAATAATGCCAAATGAGGCCATTGAGCAAATCAGGGCTATCTGCCTTAGGGCCTGGGAGAAAATCCAAGACCCAGGAACCGCCTGCCCCTCCTTTAATACAATAAGACAAGGCTCTAAAGAGCCCTACCCTGATTTTGTAGCAAGACTTCAAGATGCTGCTCAAAAGTCAATTACCGATGAGAATGCCCGTAAGGTCATAGTGGAGTTGATGGCATATGAAAACGCCAATCCTGATTGTCAATCAGCCATTAAGCCATTAAAAGGAAGGGTTCCCGCAGGATCAGATGTAATCTCAGAGTACGTTAAGGCCTGCGATGGAATTGGAGGAGCTATGCATAAAGCTATGCTTATGGCTCAAGCAATCACAGGAGTTGCTTTAGGAGGACAGGTTAGAACATTTGGGGGAAGATGTTATAATTGTGGTCAAATTGGTCATCTAAAAAAGAATTGCCTAGTCTCAAATAAACAAAATATAACTACTCAAGCTACTACAAGAACAGATAAAGAGCCACCTGGCCTATGTCCAAGATGTAAAAAGGGAAAACATTGGGGTGATCAATGTCGTTCTAAATTTGATAAAAATGGGCAACTACTGTCGGGAAACGAGAGGAGGGGCCAGCCTCAGGCCCCGCAACAAACTGGGGCATTCCAAATTCAGCCCTTTGTTCCTCAGGGTTTTCAGGAACAACAACCCCCACTGCCACAAGTGTCTCAGGGAATAAGCCAGTTATCACAATACAGCAATTATCCCCCGCCACAAGCGGCAGTGCAGCAGTAGATTTATGCACCATACAAGCAGTCTCTCTGCTTCCAGGGGAGCCTCCTCGAAAAATCCCCACAGGGGTATATGGCCCATTGCCTGAGGGGACTGTAGGACTAATCTTAGGAAGATCAAGTTTAAATCTAAAAGGAGTTCAAATTCATACTGGTGTGGTTGATTCAGACTTTAAAGGCGAAATTCAATTGGTTATTAGTTCCTCAGTTCCTTGGAGTGCCAGTCCAGGAGACAGGATTGCTCAACTATTACTCCTACCTTATATTAAAGTTGGAAACAGTGAGATAAAAAGAACAGGAGGGTTCGGAAGCACTGATCCGGCAGGAAAGGCTGCATATTGGGCAAATCTGGTCTCTGAGAGCAGACCTGTGTGTAAGGCCATTATTCAAGGAAAACAGTTTGAAGGGTTGGTAGACACTGGAGCAGATATCTCTGTCATTGCTTTAAATCAATGGCCAAAAAATTGGCCTAAACAAAAGGCTGTTACAAGACTTGTCGGCGTAGGCACAGCTTCAGAAGTGTACGAAAGTACAATGATTTTACATTGTTTAGGACCAGATAATCAAGAAAGTACTGTTCAGCCAATGATTACTTCAATTCCTGTTAATCTATGGGGTCGAGATTTATTACAGCAATGGGGTGCGGAAATCATTATGCCCGCTCCATTATACAGCCCCACGAGTCAAAAAATCATGACTAAGATGGGATATATACCAGGAAAGGGGTTAGGAAAAAATGAAAATGGCATTAAAGTCCCAATTGAGACAAAGAAAAATCAAGAAAGAAAAGGAATAGGGTATCCTTTTTAGGGGCGGCCACTGTAGCGCCTCCTAAACCCATTCCATTAACTTGGAAAACAGAAAAACCGGTATGGGTAAATCAGTGGCCGCTACCGAAGCAAAAACTGGAGGCTTTACATTCATTAGCAAAGGAACAATTAAAAAAAGGACACATTGAGCCTTCATTCTCACCCTGGAATTCTCCTGTATTTGTAATTCAGAAAAAATCAGGCAAATGGCGTATGTTAATGGACTTAAGAGCTGTAAATGCTGTAATTCAACCCATGGGGCCTCTTCAACCCGGATTGCCCTCTCCGGCCATGATCCCAAAAGACTGGCCTTTAATTATAATTGATCTTAAGGATTGCTTTTTTACCATTCCTCTAGCAGAGCAAGATTGTGAAAAATTTGCCTTTACTATACCAGCCATAAATAATATAGAACCAGCCACCAGGTTTCAGTGGAAAGTACTACCTCAGGGAATGCTTAATAGTCCAACTATTTGTCAAACTTTCGTAGGTCAAGTCCTTCAACCAGTTAGAGACAAATTTTCAGATTGTTATATCATTCACTATATTGATGATATTTTATGTGCTGCAGAAACAAGAGAAAAATTAATCGACTGTTACACATTTCTGCAAGCAGAGGTTGCCAACGCAGGACTAACAATAGCATCGGATAAGATCCAAACCTCTGCTCCTTTTCATTATTTAGGGATGCAGATAGAAAATAGAAAAATTAAGCCACAAAAAATAGAAATAAGAAAAGATACTTTAAAAACATTAAATGACTTTCAAAAATTGTTAGGCGATATTAATTGGATTCGGCCAACTCTAGGCATTCCTACTTATGCCATGTCAAATTTGTTCTCTATCCTAAGAGGAGATCCAGACTTAAATAGTAAAAGAATATTAACCCCAGAGGCAACAAAAGAAATTAAATTAGTGGAAGAAAAAATTCAGTCAGCGCAAATAAATAGGATAGATCCTTTAGCCCCACTCCAACTCTTGATTTTTGCTACTACACATTCTCCAACAGGCATCATTATTCAAAACACTGATCTCGTGGAGTGGTCATTTCTTTCTCACAGTACAATTAAGACTTTTACATTGTACTTGGATCAAATAGCTACATTAATTGGTCAGGCAAGATTACGGATAATAAAATTGTGTGGTAATGACCCAGACAAAATAGTTGTTCCTTTAACCAAGGAACAAGTTAAGCAAGCCTTTATCAATTCTGGTGCATGGCAGATTGGCCTTGCTAATTTTGTGGGAGTTATTGATAATCATTACCCAAAAACAAAAATCTTCCAGTTTTTAAAATTGACTACTTGGATTTTACCTAAAATTACCAGACATGAGCCTTTAAAAAATGCTCTGACAGTATTTACTGATGGTTCCAACAATGGAAAAGCGGCTTACACAGGACCAAAAGAGCGAGTAATCAAAACTCAGTATCAATCAGCTCAAAGAGCAGAGTTGGTTGCAGTCATTACAGTGTTACAAGATTTTAATCAACCTGTTAATATTATATCAGATTCTGCATATGTAGTACAGGCTACAAGGGATGTTGAGACAGCTCTAATTAAATATAGCATGGATGATCAGTTAAACCAGTTGTTTAATTTATTACAACAAACTGTAAGAAAAAGAAATTTCCCATTTTATATTACTCATATTCGAGCACACACTAATTTGCCAGGACCTTTAACTATAGCAAATGAACAAGCTGACTTACTGGTATCCTCTGCATTCATAAAAGCACAAGAACTTCATGCTTTGACTCATGTAAATGCAGCAGGGTTAAAAAACAAATTTGATGTCACATGGAAACAGGCAAAAGATATTGTACAACATTGCACCCAGTGTCAAGTACTACACCTGCCCACTCAAGAGGCAGGAGTGAATCCCAGAGGTCTGTGTCCTAATGCATTATGGCAAATGGATGTTACCCATGTACCTTCATTTGGAAAATTATCATATGTTCATGTAACAGTTGATACTTATTCACATTTCATATGGGCAACATGCCAGACAGGAGAAAGTACTTCCCATGTTAAAAAACATTTATTATCTTGTTTTGCTGTAATGGGAGTTCCAGAAAAAATTAAAACTGACAATGGACCAGGTTATTGTAGTAAAGCTTTCCAAAAATTCTTAAATCAGTAGAATATTACACATACAACAGGAATTCCTTATAATTCCCAAGGACAGGCCATAGTTGAAAGAACTAATAGAACACTCAAAACTCAGTTAGTTAAACAAAAAAAAGGGGGAGACAGTAAGGAGTATACCACTCCTCAGATGCAGCTTAATCTAGCACTCTATACTTTAAATTTTTTAAACATTTATAGAAATCAGACTACTACTTCTGCAGAACAACATCTTACTGGTAAAAAGAACAGTCCACATGAAGGAAAACTGATTTGGTGGAAAGACAACAATAATAAGACATGGGAAATAGGGAAGGTGATAACCTGGGGAAGAGGTTTTGCTTGTGTTTCACCAGGAGAAAATCAGCTTCCTGTTTGGATACCCACTAAACATTTGAAGTTCTACAATGAACCCATCGGAGATGCAAAGAAAAGCGCCTCCACGGAGACTGAAACACCGCAATCGAGCACCATTGACTAACGAACAAGCCTTCATCGCCATGGCACATTTATACAGAGGAAAAGGGAGGGAGAACGTTGCGGGAAGTCAGGGACCTTGAACACAGGGACTGGCTGAAGCCACGGCAGAAAAACATAAAATGTGAAGATTTCATGGACATTTATTAGTTCTCCAAAATTAATACTTTTGTAATTTCTTATGTCTGTCTTTACTTTAATCTCTTAATTCTATCATCTTCTTTGTAAACTGAGGAGGATATATGTCACCTCCGGACCCTGTGATGATTGCCTTAACTGCACAAATTGTTTATGGAGCATGTGTGTTTGAACAATATAAAATCTGGGCATCTTGGAAAAAGAACAGGATAACAGCAATGTTCAGGGAACTAGGGAGGCAACCTTGAACTGGCCGCCGGTGAGCCGGACGGAACAGAGCCATATTTCTTCTCTTTTCATTATGCAAATAGGAGAAATATCGCTGAATTCTTTTTCTCAGCAAGGAACATCCCTGAGAAAGAGAATGCGCTCTGAGGGTAGGCCTATAAACGACCCCCTTGGAGGCGTGCCGCCTTTTACGGTTGAAGCCGAAGGGATGAAATAAGCCCCGGCCTCCTGTAGCGCTCCCAGGCTTATTAGGACGAGGAAATTCCCACCTAATAAATTTTGGTCAGACAGGTTGTCTGCTCTCAAACCCTGTTTTCTGATAAAATGTTATCCATGACTATGCATGCCCAAAAATTTTAATTTTAACACCATCCTGCCTCCACTTGCTTTGTGATATTCTATTACTTTGTGTCATGATGACAATGGTGGTTTTGTTGAAAAAAAAAAAAAGGGGGAAATGTGGGGAAAAGAAAGAGATCAGCCTGTTACTGTGTCTGTATAGAAAGAAGTAGACATAAGAGACTCCATTTTGTTCTGTATTTGAGATGCTGTTAGTCTGTGACCCTACCCCCAACCTTGTCCTTGCAAGAGACATGTGCTGTGGTAACTCAAGGTTTAATGGATTTTGGGTGTGCAGGGTGTGACTTTGTTCCTAGATAAGCTAGGTATTGTCTAAGGTTTCTCCCCATGTGATAGACAAACTATGCTGCCTAAAGGTTTATGGAGATGTTTGCATATGCATCTCAAGGCACAGCCTTGTCCTTTGAATTTATTCATGTCACAGAGGTTTTTGTTCATATGTCTTACTGCCGATTTCCTCTTTTTTCTTTGTTTATATTGTCCTGCCACTCCCCTGTCTTTAAGATGGTAAAGATAATTATCAATAAATACTAAGGGAACTCAGAGACCGGGGCCGGCGTGGGTCCTCTGTAAGCTGAGCGCCGGTCCCCTGGGCCCCCGCTTTTCTTTCTCTATACTTTGTCTCTGTGTCTTATTTCTTTTCTCAAGTCTCTCGTTCCACCTTACGAGAAACACCCACAGGTGTGGAGGGGCAGGCCACCCCTTCAAGATACTAGTGAGAAAGTTTCTAAAATGACAGATCACACCATCTAAGCTGAATAACTTGGGGAGTAAAGGTTGTGGTGGTGCGGTAGTGGTTAAAGAGTTAAGTAACCTGAATATCACAAAGATACAGAAGAATGTGGTAGACAATGGTTGATAGATGTTTAGGGTCAAAAGTAGATGTGGTAAGCAGCCTCTAAGAAAGTGGTCCCGACCTCCTGGTATTCATGCCCTGGTGTCATCCCTTCCCCTTGAGTGTGAGCTTGATTTTTAATGAACAGAACATAGTAGAAGTGATGGGGATGGAAGGTTACTTCTGAGATTAGGTCACAAAAAGAGTGTGTTGGGCCAGGCGTGGTGGCTCACGCCTGTAACCTCAACACTTTGGGAGGCTGAGGTGGGTAGATCACTTGAGGTCAGGAGTTTGAGACCATCCTGGCTAACATGGTGAAACCCTGTCTCTACTAAAAATATAAAAATTAGCCAGGCATGGTGGGGCATGCCTGTAATCCCAGCTACTTGGGAGGCTGAGGCAGGAGAATTGCTTGAACCTGGGAGGCAGAGGCTGCTGTGAGCTGAGATTGTGCTACTGCACTCCAGCCTGGGCAACAGACAGAGACTCCTTCTCAGAAAAAAAAAAGAAAGACTGTGTGGCTGTGGCTTTTATATTAGACAGTCACTCGTCTGCTCTGACACTTGCTCACTCTGTGGGAAGTCAAATGTTATGTTGTGAGCTGCTCAGTGGAGAGGTCCAGATGGCAAGGAACAGAAGGAGGCTTTTGTCTAACAACCTGTCAGGAATTAAAGTTTGCCAAAATCCATGTGAGGGAGGTTAGAAGATCCTCTGCCCAGCTGAGCCTTCAGATGAGACTGCAATCCCAGCCAGCAGCCTGATTGTAGCCTTATGAGACACCTTATACCAAAGGCACCCACCTAAGCTGCACTTGGATTCCTGACCCAAGTAAACTGTGAGATAATAAATATTTGTTGTTTTAAGCTGTTAAATTATGCAGTAATTTTTTTCAGCAATAGGTAACTAATATTGTGGGGTTATCAAAGTACTAGTTAGATACGCCAATATCTTGTTAAGCTTTTTTTTTTTTTTTTTTTTTACAACAGTCATGTGAGAATTGGATTGCAGCAACATTTTAAAGGTTCCAAATCTCATGAACGAGCTGAGGAAGTCAACTAGAAAAGAAAATGTCAAAGGATCTTTTGAAAGGCTGAACAACAACTGAGGTACCCCTTACCTTAACATAATGGCACTTATCTCCAAAGTCCCATGCTGTAAAATAATTCTGATAGTTTATATTTTCTATAATAATTATACCTGCTCTAAAGCATTCTCCTTTAGCTCCAAAATGAAATGATTAAAGGTGAGTGAAAGATATTTATGTTTTAAGACATGAAAAACAAATTTATTTTTGCCAGTCTCACTCAACCAGAATTTAAGTATTTAAGGTCAGAGATGTTTTGTTGTTGTTTTTCAGCCCCCTCAAAAGGAGGAGGAGGATCCTCCTTTTGAAATTTTTTGTGTTCCCCTTTGAAGGAGTGGCTCCATTGTATACCTGCTTGTCCAGGCAGAACACTGGTTACGACTTTTGACGTTCTAACTCAAATTCTTATATCCACAGATTCACCAAGTTTTGATGATTCTACTTCACACACAGCTCTTACATCCATGCAGTCTTCTCTATTTCCCTTACCATTGACATAGCATAGCCCTTGTCTTCCTTACTCAACTTTCCTTCTCTGTTTCTCTACATGCCCATTTATCCCATTGCTGTCAGAGATATTTTTATAAAATACAAATCATGTCATGCACTTGCCTAAACTTTTATTACACTACATTATTCATAGAATAAAGCCTGAATTCAGCATGACAATAAAACTTTTCTTGACCTGGCCTTAATCGGGGTTTCCACCATCTCCTCCCCTAATTGCTTGGGCAGTCACAGTGTTAGATCACTGTGCTTGTACTCATTGCTTTGGTTTTCAGTTCTGTCTTTCTTTTTTGTGCCTGAGGAATTTACTTGATTTCACAGAAGGTTGTGTACACACACACACATATATATCTCTCCAGAATTTTTTGATATTTGTAGTAGGAGGGTTTTAAAGTTTTCTAATTTGAAATATTGCCTGAATCTAAAGTTCTGCTATATCCTTTTCTTTCTTTCTTCTTCTTCTTCTTTTTTTTTTTTTGGGAGGTGGAGTCTTGCTCTTGTCGCCCAGGCTGGAGTGCAATGGCGTGATCTTGGCTTACTACAACATCTGCCTTCTGGGGTTCAAGTGATTTTCCAGCCTCAGCCTCCTGAGTAGCTAGGATTACAGGTGCCCACCACCACGTGCAGCTAATTTTCGTATTTTTATAGAGTTGGGGTTTCACCATGTTGGCCAGGCTGGTCTTGAACTCCTGACCTCAGGTGATCTGCCTGCCTTGACCTCCCAAAGTGCTGGGCTTACAGGTGTGAGCCACCGTGCCTGGCCTTTTTCCTTTTTGTCTATTTTTTTATTATTACTATTAAATATTTAGAGACAGGGTCTCACTCTGTCACCCAGGTTGGAATGCAGTGGCTCAATCATAGCTCACTGAAGCCTCAACCTCCTGGGCTCAAGTGATCCTCCTGCCTCAGCCTCCTGAGTAGCTGGGACTTCAGGTGCATGCCACCATGCCAGCTAATTTTTTATTAAATTTTGTGTGTGTGTGTGAAGACAAGGTATTGCTTTGTGGCCTAGGCTGATTTCAAACTCCTGGACTCAAACATTTCTTCCACCTCAGCCTTCCAAAATGCTGGGTTTACAGGCATTTGGTACCATGTTCAACCGATTTTTATTATATTTTTTAGAGATAGGGTCTCCTTCTGTTGCCCAGGCTGGAGTGTAGTGGCATGATCATAGCACTGGAGTCTCAAATTCCTGGGCTCAGGTGATCCTCCTGCTTCAGCTTCCCAAGTAGCTAGACTGAACAGCATAAGCCACCACACCTAGGTAATTAAAAATTTTTTTTTGTAGAGATGGGTCTCACTATGTTGCCCAGGCTATTCTCGAACTCCTGGGTTCAAGTGTTCCTCCTGCTTCGGCCTCCCAACACTCTGGATTACCGGCATGGGACGCTACATCTGGCCCATTTCTTTACATTTTAAACATTCTTATATCACTGTGCTGTATGTGAGGTTCTTTTAAACCACTAAAAGGTGGTGTTTTTTTCTTCTGATGTAATAGTTTCTTTGAAAAAGCAAATTTAATCCCTTTACATTAACTGTGATTACTGATATATTTGAATGCATTTCTGTCACTTTCAATGTATTTACCATATACCATATTAATTTTTTACGTCTTTTTTTTCTTTTCATGGCATATTTTGGTTTGATTGTATTTTCTTTATGACCATTCTCATGGAAATAATCCAAGAAAATTTCCTTAATCTTGCTAGAAGAATAGACATCTAGATACAAGACATCCAGGGAACACCTATGAGACACTATACAAAATGAATGCTACCAACGCATATAGTCACCAACTGTCCAAGGTCAATGTTAAGGAAAAAAAAATCTTAAAGGCAGCTAGAGAAAAAGGTCAGATTATGTGCAAATGGAACCTTGTTAGGTCAACAGCAGACTTCTCAGCAGGAACCTTAAAAGCCAGGAGAGACTGGGGGCTATTTTCAGCATTCATAAAGAAAAGAACTTCAACCGAGAATTTCTATATCCAGGCAAACAAAGCTTCATAAGTGAAGGAGAAATAAAATCTTTTCCAGACAAACAAGCACAAAGAGAATTAATTACCATTAGGCCAGCCTTGCAAGAGATCCTTAAAGCAGTTCCAAACATGGAAATGAAAAAGAATGATACCTCCTACCATAAAACCACACTTAAGTACATAGTTCACAGACCACATAAAGCAATCACACAATAGAGACTACAAAGCAACCAGCTAACAACTTCACACTAGGACCAAAACCTCACATGTCAATATTAACCTTGAATGTAAATGGTCTAAATGCCCCACTTAAAAGGCGCAGAGTGACAAATTGGATAAAAAAACATTTTTTTTCTTGCAGACATTCACTTACTGTCTGCAAGAGACCCATCTCACACTTAATGACACTCATCAGCTCAAAGTAAGGGGCTGGAGAAGGATCTACCACACAAATGGAGAACAAAAAAGAGTAGGAATTACTATTCTTATATCAGATAAAACAGACCTTAAACTAACCAAAAGGTTTAAAATGGACAAAGAAAGGGATTATATAATGATAAAGTGTTCAGTTAAACAAGACTTGACTATTCTAAATACGCAATGTTGGCGCACTCAAATTCATAAAACAAGTACTTCTAGACCTACAAAAAGACTTAGACAGCCACACAATATTAGGGAAATTCAACACCCCACTGACGATATTAGACAGATCACTGAGGCAGAAAGTCAGCAAAGAAATTCTGGACTTAAATTCAACACTGGATCAACTGGATCTAATAGACATCTACCAAATACTCCATCCATCAGCCACAGAATATACATTCTTATCTGCACATGGAACATACTCCAAGATCAACCACCTTCTCAGCCATAAAGCAAGTCTCAATTAAAAAAAAAACAACAACAAATCACACCAACCATACTCTTGAACCATAGTGGAATAAAAATAGAAATCAGTACCAAAAAGATCTCTCAAAACCACACTATTGGCCGGGCACGATGACTCACGCCTGTAATCCCAGCACTTTAGGAGGCTGAGGTGGGCGGATCACTTGGGGTCAGGAGTTGGAGACCAGCTGGTCAACATGTTGAAACCTCATCTCTACTAAAAGTACAAAAATTAGTCAGGTGTGGTGGTGTGGGCCTGTAATCCCAGCTACTTGGGTGGCTGAAGTGGGAGAATCACTTGAACCCAGGAAGCAGAGGTTGCAGTGAGCTGACATTGTGCCACTGCATTCCAGACTGGGCGACAGAACAAGACTCCATCTCAAACAAAACAAAACAAAAACCACACTATTACATGGAAATTAAAGAACTTGCTCCTGAATGACTTTTGGGTAAACAATGAAATTAAGGCAGAAATTTTTAAAAAATCTTTGAAATTAATGAAAATAGAGACACGACATAGCCAAATCTTTGGGATGCAGCAAAAGTAGTATGAAGTTTAGTGCTAAATACTCACTTTAAAAAGAAAGCTCTCAAATTAATAATCTATTAATTTCTAGCCTAGAGGAACTAGAAAAACAAGAACAAACTAACCTTAAAGTTAGAATAACAGAAATAACTAAGATCAGAGCAGAACTGAATGAAATTGAGACCCAAAAATCCATATAAAAAATCAGTGAAACCAAAAATTGGTTCTTTGAAAGGATAAATGAGATCAATAGATTGCTAGTGAGAATAACAAAAAAAAGATAGCCAAATAAGCACAATCATAAATGACAAGCTGACATTACAACCAATCCCACAGAAACAGAAAAGATCCTTTGAAATTATTATGAACACCTGTATGTGCACAAAGTAGAAAATCTAGAGAAAATAAATAAATTCCTGGAAACACACAATCTCCCATGATTGAAATGGGAAGAAATTGAAACACTGAACAGACCAATATTGAGTTCTGAAATTGAATCCGTGAAAACAAAACAAAACAAAACAAAACACTTACCAACCCATAAAAACCCTGAACCAGGTCCATTCACAGTCAAACTCTACTAGATGTACAAAGAAGAGCTGGTACTAATTTCACTGAAACTATTCCAAAAGATCAGGGAGAAGGGACTCCTCGCTAACTCATTCTATGAAGCCAGCATCACCATGATACCAAAACCTGGCAAAAGATACAACAAAAAAAGAAAACTACAGGCTAACATCCCTGATGAACATAGATACAAAAATCCTCAGTTAAATATTAGCAAACCGAATTCAATAGCATATCAAAGTGTTAATTCACCATGATCAAGTAAGCTTCATTCCTAGGATGCAAGGTTGGTTCAACATACACAAATCAATAAACGTAATTTACCACATAAATTGAATTAAAAACAAAAACCATGTGATCATCTCAATAGACATGGATAAAGTTTTCAATAAAATATTCAGCCTCCTGAGTAGCTGGTATTACAGGTGTGTGCCACCACGTCAGGCTAATTTTTTTATTTTTAGTAGAGACAGGGTTTCACCACGTTGGCCAGGCTGGTCTAGAACTCCTGACTTCAAGTGATCCACCCGCCTAGGCCTCCTGAAGTGTTGGGATTACAGGCGTGAGCCACTGTGCCCAGCCTTACCTGGCATTTCTGTATGCTTAGGAGAGCAAGGTGGTACCCACTGCACCTTAGCCCCATCTGCCATCTTAATTGTATATATATTTTTTTGTTTGTTTGTTTTGTGACGGAGTTTTGCTCTTGTTGCCCAGGCTGGAGTGCAATGGCATGATCTTGGCTCACTGCAATCTCTGCCTCCCGGGTTCAAGCTATTATCTTGCCTCAGCCTCTCAAGAAGCTGGGATTACAGGCACCCACCACCATGCCAAGCTAATTTTTGTGTTTTTAGTAGAGATGGGGTTTCACCATGTTGGCCAGGCTGGTCTCAAACTCCTAATCTCAGCTGATCTGCCTGCCTCGGCCTCCCAAAGTGTTGGGATTACAGGCGTGAACGGTTTAATTGTATGTTTCTATTTAATCTTGAAATGCCTTGCACTTTGGCTCCCTCCCTACTATTCCATTGAAAATGTTTCCACTAATGTATCAAATGGCCAACTAATCATTAGAGCTAATGCACATTTTCCAGTGTTTATCTCTACAGTGTACAACAAATGACGCTTTTCTTCTTTCTTTTCATTTAAAGAGTTTTCCCTTCTGGGCTTCTATAAAACCACTTCTCTCAGTTCCCTCCACTTCTAAACTGCTCCTTCTCAGTCTCCTTTGAAAGCTATAAACTGGTGATTTCCAATTTCGAGCACCACCCAGATGTTTCTCTTGGGTTCTAGATGTGAATATCCAACTTCCTACTTGATATTTCTCTGAAATGTCCTGCAGGCAACTCAGCTTTTTCATAACTGAATACAGTTTTCCCCAAGTTTGTTTTAAGAATTGAAGGGAAGTAATAGTGATATTGTCATCGGTCATGAACTTCAAAGTAGGAGACATTTTACATGAATGGAGAAGAGTAGTGGTTTAAATATGGCAATGAGGAACTAGACAAATTCTCACCTGAACTTCTGGCTTTTTTGAGACCCTGTCTCCAAAAAAAAAAAAAAAAAAATCATAAGCGAAGAGGTCAAGTTGAACTATAGTTTATTTAAAAAGAAAGGAAGATTTAGAGGGCACATTGGAGACAGGAAAGCAGTTGAAAGAAATCATGAAGAACATACACATTCATTAAGTGTTTGTTGAATTTCTTGTGGGCAGGTGCCAGTCATAACCATCTTTTAATCCTTAGAACCTATCCCAGTGTCTGCTATATACTAGACACCATGCAAATGTTTGTTATAATGAGACTGCTGTAAATGACTTTTAATTATTTCCCACTGAGGGAAGGGTGTGATAAAAGATCCTTTTCTCTTTTGTTTAGAGGAAATGAGAAGGAAGAATAGCTTAGGGCAATTGGAAGGATATAACTCAATTCTACAAATGCTTCACACTGTCTGTTGGGTTAGCCATGGGTAAGTGTAGACCCACATCAGTGCATTCTTTGCCCCTAGTCAATCGAATTCAGGGACTAGTATTTCCTTTGAAGCAGATTCTGTCCCTTCTCCCAACACTGGGGAGATACATCTATAGTAGGGAATCATTTTTTTCAATGTATATAGTCTGCCCAACATTCTTCCTATAAGTTGATTCAAATAGAAGTTTTGTTAACAGAAATTACATACAAGAAGTCAGTCAGTCATTGGGCTATAGAAGCTGAAATTTCTCATGCTGCAAATTCCTCTCCACTTTTAGATATTTAGATATTTCACTCATGGTGGCTGAATAGTGAAGTCGCCTCTGTGTTCAATTTCTCCTCCACTTAAGTTGCTCATGATGATGCATCTGTGGCCTGCCCCTTCCAGCTCTCAGACCTTCTAGGACTCACAGGCAACTTTCCTACGTTAGAGAGGTTCCTGGCTTTCGAAAATCTGTCACCCACACCTTGTGGTCTTAATGGAAGGAAAAATGAAGTTCCTGTCTTTATATGATACTATTTGCCCCTTCTGATGTGTGGCATTGTCATCCTCTTCGTTTGATAGACTTATTGTTGTTGTTGCGGGAGAGATTTTTCTGTCATTTCCTGGACTCTTTTCCCAGCCAATCTGCAGACCACCATCTCCATATTCTCCCTATAGCATTATGCCTCCATCACTATCTATTACATTTGTGAACTCACTAACTACAGTGTAGCTTAATAGCATTTATGAGAACAAAGATAGTTATAGTGTGTCTTTGTTTCAAGGAGCGTGATACAGACATAATCTATAGCATGATACAGACATAAACACATCTTATAGCTAAGAGGTAAACAAAATGCTGAGGGATACAGGAGGAGAGCCCCTGAGGAGGAAAGAAGCCTAGAAGCAGTAGACTCACATTTTAGAATTTATTTCCAACTCTGTATCTGAACTCTGTATCCCTGCAGAAAATGGGCTCCATTTTCTGCACAGATGGATAGAGGCATTTGAATTGGAACTCTGGTCACAGTTATCTAAAGTTGTCCCTTTAAATGAAGGAGTGGCTTTGTATGTTATGCAAAAATATAAGCGTTCTCAACTGTTTTCCAAGGTACATTGGTATATTGTGAATCCTTCACGAATCTGTAACCAAGTTTCGACAAATCTGTAAGATTAAAATTTACTCTAACTGAGATTCCTATATTACAGAGGTAGATCTCAGACAGAACTTTTAAGTTGAGCAGGTGCTGGAACTCAATGTTAAGGAGGGAACAGAAGGTGGCAAGTAAAAGGTAAGAAGCACAGTATCCTGTCAACTAGCACCAAGAAAGAGGGAGTGTTTACTGGAATATTGAGAATGTGGCTGTGGACAGGGGAGAATGTGATTCTATTCCTACAGTCAGATGTGTTGTGAGTGAACCAAGGGAATGGGGGAAAAAATTGGATGTACCTCCACAGACACTGTGAGACACTCACATTGTGATGAAAGATTGCTGACTTTTGAACAATTTAACTCTTAAATATTTATTTTATTTAAAAATCATGAACACTTCCAGCTTTTTTTTTTTTTTATGGCAAAAACAGTTCATTGGCTGTTCACGTAGTAATTATCTTCCTCTTGCATCCCCAGGTAATGACTGTGATCTTGACCTAAAAGCCACCTTAGTTAGTTTGAATAAGGAAGACCTTGAAAGGAAAGGTGACTGACCAGAAACACTCTTACGAAGCACACAATGAAGAAAGGATCATTTCTAAGCAAGTACTTAAAGTGCCATAACACAGTATAACAGTGCTTTTATAAGCATCCAGTCTTATTTAAGCAAAAAGATATGAAATAATGTGATCGTGTTATGGCACACAATCTGGAGGTTTAAAACTTTAAAAAAAGGACCACTTTGTAGTAGCACTACTTTGTTTTAGGTCTTTTAATTTCTTCAAGTGTGCCACCAAAAATTGTAGTATTCAAAAAGGTGCCAATACACACACACGCACGCGCACACACACGCACGCACACACACACACGCACGCACAGTCCATGTTGAGATCCATTTCAGTAGTACATTTTAAATGGAAGACATCTCATTTCTTTTTCTTATCAGGTAGCCCACCAAGGCTTTAACATCTCTCATCTCAAACTAATATCATCTGTTTCCTTTTTTATCTAAGCCATAGAACATGAGAGCTCATTAAAACCTTACAAATTTTATTAACTCTATGATAGTTTTCCCCTCTGCATTATTTTCTTTATCTTCCTTTCACAAGCAGGATTATGAAGTTTCTTGATGGGTTTTTAATATTGTCATGAAAAATCTTCCCTTGGCATGTTTGTGCAATAACACAACTTTAAAAACCTTATTTAAATGGACTTATTTAAATGAAGTCGATAGGCACCAAACTGGCTCAGCTCAGCACCAAATGCATTTGAGAGTCATGTTCTCTTCAACCACTGTGTTATCTCATTTGTAATAGAACAAAGAACCACTAGACGGAGCTAGGGTTTAAGAAATCACAGTTCTAGACTGGGTGACAGGCGATGGGTAGAAGGCTATCTTAAGGGAAAAGTGTATCATTACTTTCATTTCAAATCCTATGACAACCTTATTTAACTCTCTGCTAACAGCAATCTGTTTACTTTGTCTCTTCACAAGACGAGACAAAGGGTGATGTTCGTAATGGCCCAATTTATTTAGTCACTCCAATAATGACATCTGACCTTGGCAAAGCACTTTACAATTTAGGGTGCTGTCCCCATACATAATCTTGCTTGATCTTCACAGCAACTCTGAGAGATTTCTGGGCAAGAATTAGTTCTTCTGTTTTTGAGATTAATTAACTGAGACAGGATGTCTTTGCAATACATTAGGATATGTCAGGATGGCTAACCCAGACAATTAATTTCCGGGGTCAGTTTTTTTTTCCTCTTACATTTTCGTGTTGACTGTTGACTCGGTCTGAAACTAGTAAAGTCTCCATTCATTTCCTCTGTGGGACATAGGCTTAGTCTCCCACCACACCGACGGGGGATATATAGTAAAAAGGCAGGTACAGAGTATGTTTGGTTCGAAATCCCCCAAAATAAGTGAACAAACGACTATTGTCTTAGCCCCTGTCCAGAAACCTTGGATGGTTCTTCTGTATACTAGGGGTCAGCTGTAAAAACTAACTATATCCTCTGCACTACAGACTACCCTTCAAGCCAAAGCCACGGTTGCTTAATTAATACTGCCCCTCCCCTGAGCATTCGTCCTTAGAGACAAGTCCACCGTTTTTGATGTTTGTCAGGCAGTTTGATATTGATCATACCAAACATCAGGAGCCTGCATTTGTGTCTACGGTAAAAACAACCCAAGACAACTCTTCTGAAGCTGAATCTGCCAGTCACTCTGTAAATCTGCATTATTGCAATACAACTTCATTAATTACTGCTCCAACACTGGCCTAGAATCAAGGTGGGGCAACTTTCACTAGTCAGGCTGACAAATCTTACAGGAAGGCAAGAAGGTGTTCCCAGAGCCTTAGACGTCCCGGGGTCCCTGGCCTGAAACAGAGCAAAGGAAGAGAGTTACATCAGCACGCTCCCCCAAGACTTGTTAGGGGTGAATCCGCCCTGAAAGCTGCTCACAATGCCCTCTCCACCCAACCCAAGGCACATCCTGAACACATTTCCCGGCTGTACCCAGAGGGTGGCGCTGCCGTCCCAGCCTTGGTCCACGGCCGCCCGCCGCTTCCCGGCCTCTGCGGGAACCCCAAAGCTTGGTCTCCCGCAGGCCGGTGGGGGGCACGAGCCCGGTAGGGGGCGCCGCCGGCCCAGGCGCCGCTGCTCCCTCCGCCCACCCGGAGGCGGCTGCAGCGAGCCGAGGCCGGCGCGAGTGCACTGCGAGGCGGGCCGCAGGGAGGGAGGCGCGAAGAGGGCGCGAGGGTAGCAGCCGTAGGGAGCCGCCAGCCCTGCCTGCGGGTCCCCGCGGGGCGCATGGGGCGCTTCGAGCCGGGACTGCGTGCGGGCCCCGAGTCCAGTTTCCTGCTGTCGTAAGAAGCAGCGCCAGGACGCCCCCCGGACCCTGAGCTGCTGGGAGAATGACCATGGCTGGGGGCAGGAGGGGACTGGTGGCCCCGCAGAACACGTTTCTGGAGAATATTGTCCGGCGGTCCAATGGTAAGAGGTGCATTCGGATTTCGATTACCCGGGCGTTTTATCCGTGCTTTTATTGCAGAACCTCTCGCCGCTCGGAGCCAGCAGATGCAGCAGAACCCGCGAGCTCCGCTAAGGAGCCGCGGCGCAGGCACCCAGGGCAGCCTCCCTGAGGCAGAGAAAGGTGGGCAGGGCGGGGCGGGGTCTGATGGGTCCCCATCCTAACAGGAGAGCTCTTCTGGGGACGCCTTTTGGGCCTTTCTCGCGCCCTCTCGGTCTCATCTCCAAGGGTGCGTGACAGCTGCTGAGCAAAGTCCTGGGAAAAGTGATGGAAAGCTGGCCGCAGCCGGAGCGAGAGCGCGTGCCCCGTCGGCACTGCCCACCCTTCCGCGAAGGCTCTGGGGCTCCCGGAGGCGCCGCCTCTCCCCAGGGAGAGCCAGCAGTAGAGACGGGCAACTCCCGGTCCCCGTTGCCTCAGAATGGGAGGATGCGGCTGCCTCCACCTTCCATCCCTGCAACTGAAAAGTCCGAGGTGTGGGGAAGTGCTGTCGGCGGCCTGATTCCACCCCTTCACTCCCCCACCCCTTTCCAGGTGAAGTTAAGGCTCACCTTCGAAGTGAGGGGCAGATGGTTCTCCTGGCGTCAGGTGGGAAGTGGAGGGCACAGGTGCAGAGCGGACTAAATGGTCACAGGTACAAACCTGTTATATTTCCTGTCTTCCAAACCCACAACTGTTTTATGCCACCCTTAAGTGTTGCTCACTTATAAATTCCCAATCTCACCAAACCTATAAATAGATCCATTACCCAATAAACTGATCATCAGCACTCATCTGTTTCCTTGTGGCATTAAGATCGACGGTAGCATGAAGCCTTGAGAGGCGAGAGTCCTAGGAGCAGGGATGGTAAGGAAGAATTCCAAACGCTTTTGGACTTACAACGGAGAGACCCCAGCTAAGCACTTGCAGAGCAAAAAGGAGTCCTGGCAGTTGGAAGGCGCAGCGCACGAGCTCATCAAACGCTACATTGAAAGACAGCCAAGCATAAGATGCTCTTTGCAGACTCCTAGACCCCCCACCCCACCCCTTCCAGAAACAGATGACATTCTTCTACCAGGGGGACATGAGGAGCTAACTTAGGAAATGGGTTTTAATCATGTGTCAATCTCAAGATTTCAGATGAGATTCTGTTTGGATTTAGTTAGGGATTCAGGGGAAGGGCATGAAAAGTAACTTATGTTACTAATACTCTTTAATTAAACAGTGATTTAAGTTTATCTTATAATAAAACACATCAACTAGCATAGCAAATAATCATGTATTATTTAAGTACTTTCTTAGAAATGATCATTTCTTCATTGTGTGCCTCCTAAGAGTGTTTCTGGTCAGTCACCTTTGCTTTCAAGGTCTTCCTTATTCAAACTAAGGTGGCTTTTAGGTCAAGGTCACAGTCATTACCTGGGGATGCAAGGGGATGATAATTACTATGTGAACAGCCACAATGAACTGTTTTTTGCCATGAAAAAAGCTGGAGGTGTTCATGGATTTTTAAATAAAATAACTAAGAGTTACTGTGCTATTATTGCTATTTTTATTGGACTATTAAGGGGTATGGAGACAATCTTGAAAATTTGGTTATCCCATTGTCAGTGACACCAACTTCCTCATAAATATCAATGACAATTCTATTTTTCAGTAAAGAGGCAGTACCCTGTATGTTAGAGGGGAAACCCCAATGTATACTGTGTATATTTTTGAGTGGAGGGAGCAGGAAGAGAAACTTACATGTAAAAGTCACAAGATGCCTTGGGTTTGTAAGAGAACCTTAAGAATCTTGGAGCTGTGAAGGCAGAATACTGTCTAGTTTAGTTGATCTTATTAGAGCCACTTTCCCTCTGTAAGCATAGAATGTGACTAGAGTAAGTCACGGAATATTTTTAGGATGGGCGTTGTCATTTCAACATCAGTTTCAGCAGGTTGATTTCAATGAACCAATCAAACGAATAGCTTCAACAAAAATGAAGCATCTTGGGAGAGTTGGATGAATTTTTAAAATTATTATTTCAGAAGAAATGATTCTCATCTTGAAATATGGCACTTAATGTTTAAAAGGTGATCCTTTTTATAATATTTCCTGAACACAAATGGAAGAAAAATGCGAACTCCTGGAAATATCACAATATCTGCGTGCATTATATTATTTTACTGTGGTGGAAAAAGTCTATTTAAAGATATTGATTGTCTCGTTCTAAAATCCATGAGCCCTTTTTTTGGACATTATGGTATTAAAATAGCATTTTACCTTGGAAAAGCAATGTTTTATGATCATTTTATTAGGTGTTTTCTCCCAGTGGTCCTGTGCACTATTAATGTTCCTCTTTTACAGATCGGAAAACTGAGTCCTAGGAATAGTAAGTGGCTTATTCAAAGTGGCAGAGCAAACAATGCCTGAGGCTGGTATTCCTTAGAGGACATATATCATATATCCTTCTCTCAGCATTATTATTTCTTCAGCTTTTATGATTTAGTCTGTGGAACTATTTTTATCATCCTTTAAAAACTTCTCATATGATAATGAACAGTAGTACTGACTTCATTTTGGGTTATTTGAATATCTGATGTCTGGAATGTCAGAGAACTGTAGGAAGAGACAGACCTTAATTATTATCTAGTCTGCCTCTCCTTCCCCATCACTGTATAAATAAGGAAACATGCAAGAGACTTTCCTCAAATATTTAAGGGCAGAACTGATGAGGCCCCAAACCATTTGAATCCAATGTCATATTCTTTATGGTACACCATGCAGAAACACTTTCCTCATGTTACCATTATATTCTCTCAAGAAGCATAATTTCCGAGTGGAGATTAAATAAAATGCTATAACAACAAGAACAACATCCATCTTGGCTAACAGCCACACTACTACATCTCAACAGAATAATAGGGCAAAGGAGAGGCTAATTATATTTCAAGGAAATGCAGTCTGTTCACCTTTGTCAGTGGTTTAGCTGAAGGCAAAGGCGGGGATAATGGGCACTTAACATCTGTGTGCCCCATTATAAAGTACCAAGTCACTTTTCATAGAATATCGCCTTTGATCCTTATAAGCTAGTAGAGGAGGTGCAGTGTCTCCATTTTAGAATTTAAGGAACTAAAATCCTTAAACTAAAACTCACCTAAGAATCCTCAGGTTAAGTGATTTACCTACAGTTAGTAAGAGGCAGAGTTAGGAAAAGGCAATTAGAGACAGATCAGGAACTAGCCAGTAGTCGTTACTGGTTTCTTCATTCAACAAAGATTTATTGAATGTATTTATGGAACACTGAGGATACAGTGGTAAACAAGAAACCCTCCTTGTGATTAGCAAATTACATTCTAGTGAATCTTGGTCCAGGGTTCTTGCCCCTATTTTACAGTGTTGACTGGCTGAAACTGTTTAGGCCTGTCACTGTATTTAAAAAACATTTCTAAGGTGTTTACTGGTCTTGCTGGTATTAAATCTACTTTAACTTTCTTTGGTACACTTTGAATCCCATTTGAAGGAAAGATTTGATAATTATCTGTTTTTTTATTGCCATAAGTAGGCAGCAGAAATAATTAATACTCCATATTTTATTTGATTTTGCTTATGGTCATGTCAGTGATCATTTTAAATCCTACTGGCTTTGTTGCCACATAGGCAAAACCAGCCCGTTTCTCTTTATATTCATGGATGGAAAGTGTTGTTACAGAATATTTTTTGATAGTTGCTTAAATCTGCAGGCACTTGTTGTCAGAATGTTCGCTGAAGCAAATAGGAGATCTGTCTTAGAAAGGCTGGCAGACCTTAGTGCCAGGAAACTACAAAAATATTACTCTAAATGGTCCCATTCTGGGCAGAACATATGTTTTAGTGTTCGGGAACCTATATCAAACAATTGTAGGTGCCAGTAAGAATCCATGCACATTAGCAGGAGTGAAACACAGCACATTTTAGTACAGATTTATGTACATGTATAATTTACAGATTGCTAAATCAGCTGTGTTTTTGTATAGTGTTAAGTTGGTTCAGGTTGTTGATATAATTAGTTAGCAAACAGGATGAGAGCCACGAGTAATGTTGTGTCTCCTCATAGATGTTTTGAGCCATGGTAATATTTATAAAACAGAAAACTGGTTAAAATCCATTGTGCCTCTAAAAGGGGAAATGGATGGTAATCTGGATTATCACCAGCTCAGCAGAGCTTGTTTTTTCTTGCAAAATATTCTAAGTCTTCAGCCAAGGCTCAGCTATCTTTCTCTGAAAGTGTCAAAACGTTAAATCTATTGGCTGATGTTAGATGGGGGATTGAGAGGCTGAAGCCTTGTGATTTAATGTTAAGGAAATAAAGCTTCCAAATTCCATGACTTTTAGGCAACCCATTTATTTTAATAATCTATCTTAAAAGAATAGATGCATTTGAGGAACACTGTGGGTCAACTGAATCCTTGTCTTCATTGTTTCCAATGCCAGCTCTTCATTTATGGTTGGACCTCATTTGGGAGTGGTTCCTTGAGCATTACCTTGAAGCTCTTCAATTCTTCCCTTCCCTTTATTTTTGATTAGTTAATGGCTTGTAAACATTTTAAAATCTACTAGAATATCTGCTTTATACATTTAGGATATTTGGACCATAATTTTCTTGGTTTTTATTTTTTCTGTTTCTCTAAGTGGCCACACCTATAACTGTTGAGAAAGAGAAATAGAATCACAGCATCTTAGTTCTGGGGGACATGCTACACAATTCATTTTCCACTGTTTGCATCCTCTCCAGAACATCCCTCCCGATGGTCCTCCAGCCTGTGCTTGACTAGCTTCAGTGATGGAACCCTCACTTTCTCATGAGGAATATTCTGTTTGTAAGCAAGTATAATTGTGTTTCTTTTTGCCTCCACTCCTTGTTTTTCTCTTCTCTTCTTTCTGCCTCTTCCTCCTCCCTTTGTTGCTGTCATTTGGTCTTACCAAAATCTGTCTTCTTATAGCTACCACTTATTTGCAGTCTGCTCCGTGGAACAAAACTGACAGCCCACTGTTTTTTCCAGCTGCAAACCTTTAAAAAATTTTGATAAGTTTTGTATTGTATTCTTCTCCCCTTTTAATCTTTTTCTTTTTAGTTGTTCAGTACCACCAATAGAAAAGCACACAAAACAATTTTGTACAGCTTAACATATTTCCATAAAGTGATACTGTATGTCATTGCCACCTGTGTCAAGAAATAGGGTCTTGCCAGCCCTCTAGAAGCCCCCAAAGCCTTCCTGATCCTAAGACCCTCACTCTTCTCCCAACGGGTGGTGTCTCCTGATTGTATGATGATCACTTTCTTGCTTTTCCTCATAATTTTACCAGTTTGTTTTGCATTCCTAAAAAAAAAACCCACTATAGTTAATAAACAAATTTTTATTTGTTTTGGAGCTTTATATACATGGGATCATCTAGCATGTATTCTTTTGTCGGGTGGCAATTCCTCCATGTTGTTGCTTGTACTGCTTCCTTTTCTTTTCTTTTCTTTTTTCTTTCTTTTTTTTTTTTTTGTGAGACAGAGTCTCACTTTGTTGCCCAGGCAGTGGCGGGATCTTGGCTCACTGCAACCTCTGCCTCCCAGGTTCAAGCAATTCTCCTGCCTCAGCCTCCTGAGTAGCTGGGATTACAGGCGTGCACCACCACGCCTGGCTAATTTTTGTATTTTTAGTAGATACAAGGTTTCATCATGTTGGTCAGGCTGGTCTTGAACTCCTGACCTTGTGATCCACCCACCTCGGACTTCCAAAGTGCTGGGATTACAGGCATGAGCCACTGCACCTGGCCTGTTGATGCATTTTCACTGCTGCATAGTGCTTTATAGTATGACTGTACCACACATTGTATCCATTCTGCCATTGATGGATTGTTTCCACTTTTGTGCTATTAATGCTGCTACAAACATTCTTAGTATATCTTTCGGGACCTGTGGGCCCACATTTCTCTTGAGTATATATCTAAGATGCACATGTTTAACTGCGGTAGATGCTGTCAAACAGTTTTCCAAAGGGTTTATATTAATATAGACTCCCACCAGCAGTGTATGAGCGTTTCCATCACTGCACATCCTTGCCAGCATTTGGTATTTTCTTCTTTTGTCTTTAATAGTGGTGTTGCCCAAACAATCTAGTAACTAATAAAACAGGGTCATTGAGAGTTATGTTAATAGAAGCACATGACCAAAATGAAATGAAAACAAAACTTGTTCTTGCCCTTTGGGAGGCATCAGTATCCACTGTGGGTTGAACTATTCTCTCTGAGGAGCTCCCTCACACATGATTGTAAATGACGTGTGAAAGACTCGTACAGTTAGAATTATGTGCAAAGGGTACATGCAAGTGTGGTGGGTTTTTTTTTTTTTTTTTTTTTTTTTGGTGTGTGTGTGTTTAGGAGATTCATTTTCTTAATTTGAGAAGCACTAAACCCTGGGGACAGAGATTATGCAAGAATTAGAGCTGGAAGGGAGAAGGAACTAGGAAGTGAATGATTTATATTTGTTTCACTGAAATGAAAACAAAATGACAGAAGGAAAGGCACAGATTTAGTGGAGGAATCAAAACTCAATGGAAAATTAAAACAAAAAGCAAAGGCTAGCTTATGGTTCAGTTTTATAAGCACGGTGGACTTCCTATGTGCCCAGTACTGTGCTAACAAGTAGGAATACCAAAATGAGTACAGCTTTTGTGATGCTGGGTCTAACAGAGGAATCTATGACGGAGGCCAACATGCTTTGTAAACCTCTCCAAAGATTTAAGGGATGTTTTAATGATTCAACACTTACTACATATTTTTCCCTTATAAACACCTCACCCAAAATTATTCTTAGATTTTACAGCTATTTATTTTTTTGTGAGGTTGGTTGTGGGATGACCAGATCCCGTAAGTGAATTAAAAGAAGATTGCAGAATGTGTGACATTTTGTTCTGATGCGGTTGAGATTTTTTTAAACAAACCTTATTCCTCTGGGATATCCCACTGGTCTGTCTTCTTTGGCATGCTGTCTTGAGTTGCTCATCCATTGGTGTGAGTTTTTAGTACATCCTAGATGCTGGAATGTGTTTGATGCTCTGGCTGTTCTCTAGGCAAGTGCAGTCTTTTTTTTTTTTTTTTGAGATATTATAGGATCTCACTCTGTCACCCAGGCTGGATTGGAGTGGTGCAATGTCAGCTCACTACAGCCTCTGCCTCACAGGCTCAAGCAATCCTCCCATCCTCCCACCTCAGCCTCCCGAGTAGCTGGGACTACAGGCATGTGCCACCACACCCAGCATTTTTTTTTTTTTTTTTGAGACAGAGTCTCTCTCTGTTGCCCAGGCTGGAATGCAGTGGTGCAATCTCGGCTCACTGCAAGCTCCACCTCCCGGGTTCACACCATTCTCCTGCCTCAGCCTCCTGAGTAGCTGCGACTACAGGAGCCTGCCGCCATGCCTGGCTAATTTTTTGTATTTTTAGTAGAGATGGGGTTTCACCGTGTTAGCCAGGATGGTCTTGATCTCATGACCTTGTGATCCGCCCACCTCGGCCTCCCAAAGTGCTGGGATTACAGGTGTGAGTCACTGTGCCTGGTCCCACACCCAGCTAATTTTTATATTTTTCGTAGAGATGGGGTTTTGCCATGTTGTCCGGGGGGTTCTCGAACTCCTGGGCTCAAGCGACCCACCTGCCTCAGCTTCCCAAAGTGCTGGGATTACAGGTGTCAGCCACTGCGCCCTGCTGCAAGTGTGGTCTTGCTGAACAGATCACAGTCCAGCCAACTTCAGCATCTCCCTTGATTCTCACAGTTTCTGCTCTACCAGTGAAACACTCCTGTTAATGACAAAACCACTTAAAATTCTCCTGATTAGGTATTACAGAGTTACGCCAATAGTCAATTTTGCTTACTCATACTGATTGTTCATTATGTAAATTAAAATGACAACTCTTTTGATCAGTCCTATGTTGCATAAAACTGATGTTCTGAAATTAACTGAGTCAATGCTATAATTATTAATGTAATTATTAATTGAGAGTGACTAAAAGCCATCATTTCCCATAGCCTTTTAAAGGTTCTGCAATCACAACAGGTGCTTCTGTAAGGAAGAGAAATGGCCTTCAGTCTCCTTTTTCTTCCCTTAAAGCAATGATTTAGACACCCTCCACTGGCATTCTCAGAGTGCTGGAGTCAGCATTTGAAAGATGATACTGTATTGGCAAATTTTACTGATATTTATCTATGGCTTAACTTTGATTTGTATTAAGAGTGAAGTTGGGGCCGGGCGCGGTGGCTCAAGCCTGTAATCCCAGCACTTTGGGAGGCCGAGGCGGGTGGATCACGAGGTCAGGAGATCGAGACTATCCTGGCTAACATGGTGAAACCCCGTCTCTACTAAAAATACAAAAAACTAGCCGGGTGTGGTGGCGGGCGCCTGTAGTCTCAGCTACTTGGGAGGCTGAGGCGGGAGAATGGCGTGAACCCGGGAGGCGGAGCTTGCAGTGAGCCGAGATCACGCCACTGCACTCCAGCCTGGGAGACACAGCGAGACTCCATCTCAAAAAAAAAAAAAAAAAAAAGAGTGAAGTTGGAAAATACGTCTTAGACTAGAACTTCAGGGCCATGCAAAGAAAATGGAGTTAATTTGAGTGATAAGACTATATTTATTTCCATTAAATTGATATTTAAGTTTTTATTTTATTTGCTTTCTTTTCCTCTCGGCATTATCAGGACTGAATATATTAGACTTCTATGCTGTCATCATTAAGGCTGTGCTTGAAGCCTCTGTGTGGGTCAAGGTACTGAATAGTTTGTTTGCCTCCCTAGAACCACACTCTTCTTTACCAGCCTGTCTCTTGTTGGAGGTTGGGAGGCTGACCTGTATAGAGTACACCTGTAGCCTTCCTTGCTTTTTGGCTTTTGGCTGCCTTCAGCTTGTGGGGTACATCACATGAAATGGGAAGCAAGAGAGAGGTTGTAGTCCTTATTCTCCTTGTTCTTTCCCGCGAGGTCATCTTAGCCTAGCTGTTTTCCCCTGATTAAAGCTTACCGTCTCTAGCTTGCTCTCTTTGGGTTTGGGTAGGGTTGGAGACTTAAAGCTTCCAGCTGTTACTAATGTCTTGGAGTGTTCCTCAGTGGAGTGCTGGAGCAGACTGCAACTGGCTGGTTCTACCTCTTAAGATGTGATTATGTGCATCTCTTCCTTATTCTTGGTTCAGGGACTTCGCTTTGGAAGCTTGAAAACTGCTTATACCAAGGCGTAAGGTATTTACACCTTAGAAATTGGCCAATGTTATAAATCGGGACTCTTTTCTTCCCAGAGTCAGCTTGCTAACACACTACTGCCTATACCTCTCCCACACCTTTGTAAATAGTTCCTTTATTAAACATTCCTCAAATTACCCATTGAGTATGTCATATTTTGCTGCCAAGACCCTGGCTGAGAAAAGCCAATTACTTGTTCTTTGGATAAAGTGGTTTCTTTCTGTCTGGTTTTTTTTTTTTTTTTTTTTTGAGACGGAGTCAGTCTTGCTTTGTCACCAGGCTGGAGTGCAGTGGCACAATCTCGGCTCACTGAAACCTCCGCCTCCCGAGTTCAAGCAATTCCCCTGGCTTAGTCTCCTGAGCAGCTGGGACTACAGGTGCTTACTACCATGCCCAGCTAATTTTTCGTATTTTAGTAGAGATGGGGTTTCATTGTGTTGGCCAGGATGGTCTTGATCTTCTGACCTTGTGATCCGCCCGCCTCGGCCTCCCAAAGTGCTGGGATTACAGGCATGAACCAAAAGTGGTTTCTTAACATTTTGTGCAGACCATTCAGTCATGGCGGTGAATTTGGTGAGGGGATGTGCACTTAGGTACTCCTTTCAACACACAAAAACACCTGGGTTCTGCCTGAAGAAGGCAGTATGTGCCTGCCGTTGCTTTTCAGTTCAGTGAGTTGGTCACCGACAAGCTTGATAGAATACTTTCACGTCCCATTTCCATCTTTTTTCATCATTCAAGAATGAGGAAATAAGTGTGTATACTGCATTTGCCATTTTGAAATGATAGCTGATACTTTTTAAAGAAAAAAGGGCTCCTAAATTTTAGTCACTCTCATGTCAGATGAAATTCTCCTTTACGCTTTCCCACCTGGCTGGAGCACTCCAGGACTGTGCTCCAGCCTGACTTCACTGAGTGGCCGCTTTCCTCCGTCTTTTCTTCATTTAAAATGTCTCCTCCCCTCCAGCTTCCCAATCCGTACCTCTCACGTGTCTCTAGTAACACCGTATCTCCAGTTTCCTGGTTTTCTTCTTCTCTTTTTGTATCTCTCTCTGGCCTTTGGTCTTATTCTCTCCCCTCAGTCTCTCATGTCCTATCCTCTCCTGGTCTTTCACTCCCGCGGCTCACTCTCTCGGTCTTGCTATTATTGGTCTCTTGCTCTCGGCTCATGCTTTTGTACTCCGTGGGCCTGGCCTCTGCCCCATGCCCTATGTCCCTTCATTCCCTCGCTGTCTCCTCTCCTTTCTCCATCTGTCTATCTTCCTGCCTGTCTCTGCCACTGTCTACCTTTAATCTGTGTCACCTTCTGTCACCATCTACCATCTGTCTTCATCACTGTCTCTGTTTTTGCTGTCTCTGCCACTGTCCATGTCTCTTTGCTGTCTGTCTCTGCTGTCTCTGCCTCCATCTATCCATCTCTGCCCATCTGCCTGTCTTTCTGTCTGTCCAGTTCTCCCTTCAAATGGCCTCATATATGCTCCCCTGTGTATCTGAGCTCCCTGTTTCTCTCTCAAGACCACTTTTCTCCATTTACTCATCAGCATGCATGTGGTCAAAGATACATGCTCAGCTCTACGGATCTCTCAGCTTTAGTTGTCTGAGTTTTGTTCTGGGGAGAGAATCTCATTGGTCCAGCCCTGACTATTGGTTGTTTGGCCAGCGGTCCACTCCAGGCCTAGTTTTCTGTGACTGGGGCCTGGGTGGAGGGGGTAGGACATGGAATTTTGTGATATGTAGAGTGGGGCAGATAAAGCCAGATAGGGAAACTGGGCGTTGCTTAAAAATGGACAAGCGTGTCCCCTACACTCCTGCCATGCCTGGGACAGAGTAGTTACTCAAATATTTGTTGTATTAAACAGAGAGCTGCTTTGAGATTCCTCCCATTCACTCTGGTGCTATACCCTGTTCAAGTCTTTTTTTTTTTTTTTTTTTAATGTTTCTTTTTTTTTCTTTATTTCTTCTAAAAAAAAAGGGATATGTATGCAGAACGTGCAGGTTTGTTACATATGTATACATGTGCCATGGTGGTTTGCTGCACCTACTGACCCATTCTTTAAGCTCCCTCCCCTCTACTCCCACCCCCAACAGGACCTGGCATATGTTGTTCCCCTCTCTGTGTCCATGTGTTCTCATTGTTCAACTCCCACTTATGAGTGAGAACATGCAGTGTTTGGTTTTCTGTCCCCAGGTTAGTTTGCTGAGGATGATGGCTTCCAGCTTCATTCATGTCCCTGCAAAGGACATGATCTCATTCCTTTTTATGGCTGGATAGTATTCCATGGTGTATATGTACCACATTTTCTTTATCCAGTCTATCATTGATGGGCATTTTGGTTGGTTCCATATCTTTGCTATTGTAAATAGTGCTGCAATAAATATGCATGTGCATGTGTCTTTATAGTAGAATGATTTATATTTCTTTGGGTATATACCCAGTAATGGGATTGCTGGGTCAAATAGTATTTCTGGTTCTAGATCCTTGAGGAATCGCCACACTGTCTTCCACAATGGTTGAACTAGTTTACATTCCCACCAACGGTGTAAAAGCGTTCCTGTTTCTCCACAGCCTGGCCAGCATCTATTGTTTCCTGACTGTTTAATAACCATCATTCTGACTGATATGAGATGGTATCTCATTGTGGTTTTGATTTGCATTTCTTTGATGATCAGTGATGTTGAGCTTTTTTCATATGTTTGTTGACTACATAAATGTCTTATTTTGAGAAGTGTCTGTTCATATTCTTTGTCCACTTTTTGATGGGGTTGTTTGTTTTTCCCTTGTAAATATGTTTAATTTCCTTGTAAATTCTGGATATTAGACCTTTGTCAGATGAGTAGATTGCAAAAATTTTCTCCCATTCTGTAGGCTGTCTGTTCACTCTGATGATAGTTTCTTTTGCTGTGCAGAAGCTCTTTAGTTTAATTAGATCCCATTTGTCAATTTTGGCTTTTGTTGCAATTGCTTTTGGCATTTTTGTCATGAAGTCTTTGCCCATGCCCATGTCCTGAATGGTATTACTTAGGTTTTCTTCTAGAGTTTTTATGGTTTTGGGTTTTACATTTAAGTCTTTAATCTATCTTGAGTTAATTTTTATATAAGGTGTAAGGAAGGAGTCTGATTTCAGTTTTCTGCATATGGCTAGCCAGTTTTCCTAGCACCATTTACTGAATAGGAGATCCTCTCCTCATTGCTTGTTTTTGTCAGGTTTGTCAAAGAGCAGATGGTTGTAGATGTGTGGTTTTATTTCTGAGGTCTCTGTTCTGCTCCATTGGTCTGTATGTCTGTTTTGGTACCAGTACCATGCTGTTTTGGTTATTATAGCCTTATAGTGTAGTTTGAAGTCAGGTAGTGTGATGCCGCTAGTTTTGTTCTTTTTGCTTAGCATTGTCTTGGCTATATGGGGTCTTCTTTGATTCTATATGAAATTTAAAATAGTGTTTTCTAATTCCGTGAATAATGTCAATGGTATTTTGATGGGAATAGCATTGAATCTATAAATTACTTTGGGTAGTATGGCCATTTTCATGATGTTGATTCTTGCTATCCATGAGGATGGAATTTTTTTCCATTTGTTTGTGTCCTCTCTTATTTCCCAGAGCACTGGTTTGTAGTTCTCCTTAAAGAGGTCCTTCATATCCCTTGTTAGCTGTATTCCTAGGTATTTTATTCTCTTTGCAGTGATTGTGAATGGGAGTTCATTCATGATTTGGCTTTCTGCTTGCCTATTGTTGGTGTAAAGGAATGCTTGTGATTTTTGCACATTGATTTTGTGTCCTGAGACTTTGCTTAAGTTGTTAATCAGTTCAAGAAATTTTTGGGCTGATGTGATGGTGTTTTCTAAATATAAAATCATGTCATCTGCAAACAGAGACAACTTGACTTCCTTAAAATAACACAGGAGACAAATGTAAAGCCAACTTACCAAAAAAACCCCCTTTTCCTAGCATTCATTAATATTTTTATGTTGCTTACTTTGAGTCGTCACTTTTTTTGAGTTCTGAGAGTGAATGTTTTTGTGTTATTCGATTATGGTCTAAGACTTTTTGTTCAAATTGTCTATAATATATACAGATGTGCATTAAGAAATTAATAAGACTGTAAAAATGAGAATAAAATCTATTGGGCCAGGCATGGTGGCTCACACCTGTAATCCCAGCATTTAGGGAGGCTGAGGCAGGTGGATCAGCTGAGGTCAGGAGTTCGAGACCAGCCTGGCCAACATGGTGAAATCCTGTCTCTACTAAAAATACAAAAGTTAGCTGGGCATGGTGGCACACACCTGGAATTCTAGCTAGTCAGGAGGCTGAGGCAGGAGAATTGCTTGAACCCAGGAGACAGAGGTTGCAGTGAGCCAGGATTGTGCCATCACACTCTATCCTGGGTGACAAGAGCAAAACTCTGTCTCAAAAAATATATATATATGTGTATATATATATAGAATCAATCATTAAATAGATTGATTAATCTATTGAAACACTTTTAAACAATTGATTACACAAATATTTCTTAACAGTAATTCAAGATATCACTGATCTCTTATTTCTTAAGTAAAATATCATTCAGTAATAAAAGTCTCTATATTTCAACACATTTTCATTCTCTTCCATACTTCTTGTGAAACTGGTTCATCTGTTTTTATTGTTTTAAAATTAATTTGATGCTGAATGAAGATGGAGGTCATGCTTTTGATATCATGTACTTAGGGGTAACTACCCAATAAATGAAGTATTTGAGTTTGCTTTTGAAATTGAAATCTCTCTCTCCATTGTAATTTACTGACTTAATAAAAAATGTATTTCTGTAGGATATTAAAATCAGAGAAAGCAAATAACTATTGAATCTCTTGAGAGTTCAGTTTGTTTTGTGCAAAGATTAGGCTTTTGACAATTTAGAAGAGTCATTTTCATGAGACTTTATTGTTGAAAATCACAATAGAGCCACAAGATGACTTTTGCTGATGTTAAGATTTTAGATGTTTTATTTGGGTATATCATACTGATTTAATTTCTTGTTTCTCATTCCATCCTCTCCATTCTCCTAAATAACCTTGATCTGTCTTTTTTTTTTAAGTAATTTCTGGTATGGATTTTATTTAGGTTCAGGTAAATCAAACTATTGTTTTCTGGTCTTTATATAGTAAAAATACATAGCACTTATTCTCATTTATCTAATCATTATCTTTCAAATCTTTTTTTTTTTTTTTTTTTTTTTGAGACGGAGTCTCGCTCTGTCGCCCAGGCTGGAGTGCAGTGGCGCGATCTCGGCTTACTGCAAGCTCCGCCTCCCGGGTTCACGCCATTCTCCTGCCTCAGCCTCCCGAGTAGCTGGGACTACAGGCGCCCACAACCGCGCCCGGCTAATTTTTTGTATTTTTAGTAGAGACGGGGTTTCACCGTGGTCTCGATCTCCTGACCTTGTGATCCGCCCGCCTCGGCCTCCCAAAGTGCTGGGATTACAGGCGTGAGCCACCGCGCCCGGCTCAATTTTTTATTCTAAAAGAAGGAAAGTATATTTTTACTCAAACTTGCTTTTTTTTTTTTTTTTTTTTTGAGATGGAGTCTCGCTCTCTCGCCCAGGCTGGAGTGCAGTGGCATGATCTCGGCTCACTGCAAGCTCCACCTCCTGGGTTCACGCCATTCTCCTGCCTCAGCCTCCCGAGTAGCTGGAACTACAGGCACCTGCCACCACGCCTGCCTAATTTTTTGTATTTTTAATGGAGATGGGGTTTCACCATGGTCTTAATCTTCTGACCTCGTGATCCGCCCGCCTTGGCCTCCCAAAGTGCTGGGCATGAGCCACCGCACCCGGCCTCAAACTTCCTTTTTGTAAGAGTATTGATATCCTTAGAAATCTATAATTCTAATTCTAAAATGTCAGGAAGACATGTGCTCTTCTGACTAAAATATCTCAAGTTATTAGACGTGTATTGTGAAATATTTACTGTAGCCCTCCAAATAACCAGTGTTGGCAGGGAACAGTACACTTGTGTGCACTGCTTGCTGAATGTAGCTTTTATCTGCGTAACTGCCAAACTGAGTCACTTTTCTAAGTCGTTGCTTTAGTTAGTTTTTCCTTTGTTATTTGTGGTAATTTTGATGAAAAGCGATTTTTAATAATTTCTCTTGAGAATATGTCTGTGTTATGCTTTATGGGCAAATGGCAGGCTTGGAATGATTTTGACACTTCTGACTACTGCAGTGTAGTTTGGCTCATGCCTCATCAGTTGGAGAAACTTTACACAGTAAGGGAAGGAGGGGAGTCTTTTAAATTTTTAGAGAATGTTTGTTTTATGCTCTGAACCAGAGGAAAACTGTGTGGGCTGAGGAAGGTTGAATTTAGGAAACCTTACACTTAATTGTACACACTCTTGCAGCTATAGACCCTTAGGGGGTAAAAAGGCATCAGAAGTCGGCAGTAGAATCTGGCTAATTTGCATCAAAGACCTGGGATGCAGGGGAACTTTCAGATGAGAGCCAATGAATAAATCATGTCAAGGGCAGCCAGGTTGAACCTACATATTTTACTGAACAATGTAGGAAGGACTTGATAAGTTCAGAAAATACAAATTTGGAGGCAGATTTGATGCTTCAGAATGGGCTATTGGCTGATTGGAAGTTACACATTCTCCTTGTAAAAGATACATATGTACATATACGTGTGTGTGTGTATGTGTGTGCATCAATAGCATATTTGTTTTCGAAGACACATTTAGGCATTTTCCCTATATATAAATGGACCCACCAATATGTGATTTATTTCTACTGTTGAATCATTTGACAACATGGTACATTTTAATATTAATACTGCACATCACATCATATCCCAAATCCAAACAATTCCACTGAGCAAAAGCCTGATACAACATGGTTCACCTGGAATAAGGGTATTAAGTTTAGAGGGTGTTTCTCTGTTTTTGAAGTGATCCAGGCTGCACAGAGTCCAGCATTTAGAGAAGTGATATTTCATGGTGATGACTGGTTTGATTACTCCACATGGATGCATGGATTGCAGGTTGCGGGGCATCATCTGATTTGTTCTTTGTTATGCATCTGATTACTTAGAGAGTCGTATTTTATTGCTGCCAGAAGCATGGAGATTTAGTTGACCCTGTCCCCCATCAGATCTATAGAGCTGAAGTGACTTACCTACAGCTCATTAGGGACAACACTGTGACTAGAATTAAACTTGTTGTCATCCCCTTTCTTCTCACAAACTGTGCTCTGGGAAGCCTAGGGATTGCTGGGGAAGGGGAAGAGTAGATTACTAGAGTGTCTTTTACCCCTCATTCTTCTATTGGTTTTCATTGTTGACTAGATTCCTCGGTTCTTCTCCATGTAATCTCAGGACCTCTTTCTCTCTAGGTTGGCTCTGGTTGCACAGTCTCCTTATGGCCTCTCCTGTAGCATGGCCGAACTTCTTACAAGGAATTTCAGGGCTCCCAAGAGCACAGCAGCAGAAGTCACCAGATCTTAAGGCTTACGCCTGCAGTGGGCACAGCACCAACTCTACTGCATTCTGTTGATTGAAGCAAATCATAGGCCCGCCCAGATGCAAGCGGGAGAGAACTACACAAGGCATGAATGCAAGGAGGCAGGGCTTATTGGGGGCTACCAATATAATCTTAACTGGTTATAATGAGGCTTTGACTGTACTACCTAATATAGAGTAGGGGACCTGAGATGTGTAACGGTCTGGTCTTTTCCACACACGTAAAAAAGAAGGACAGTGAAAAGGACTTACACAGCATCAGCAGTGTTGTAAAAGTGGCCGTATTTCCTCTTCCTCTGGAGGTATTCATAAAGGGTCTCACCAGTGTGATTCAGCAGTTCTAGGAGTCAGGAACATGGGTGACCTCTTAATACCCTTGGAATCTTGGGGGTTTGATGCTTATTAATGTGTTGGAGCCCATTTTACTCTCATTCTCTTCAGATTTTTACTCAATTGAAGACTGTCTGAAGGAGCCAAATGAGGGTCAAAATACAGAATCAGCTCTATTACTATTATTGGATTAGAGAAGATAGTGGTGCCATTTGTCTCCCTTCTCAAGCTTACACCCTGGCTTCTAGACCATGAGTTACTGACCTACTCCTAGGCTAAGAAGCTGAAGTTAAGCCCAGGTCTGGCAGGGCCTGTCACAAGTATTATAGATTCTGAGTGCCATAAGGAGACAAGTAGCCCAAACCCTCTCTTTCCCCACCAGGCTGGGGCATAGGCAAGTATGAGAGGCCAAGACAGAGTGATTCCTCTTGCTCTTGAGGTAGCTACCGAGAGTTTGGTCAGTCTGATTATGAAAGTATAAGTGGCGTGGATGAAAAGGCGGACAAAAGTATTCACCCCAATACTTCTATCTAGGGGTGGGTGGACAGTCTTTTCTCTCAGTGGAAACCCCAGGAGTGGAAAGGTAAGTATTGCCTGCATAAAAACTCTTTATCAAAATAGAGCTTTGAAATGGTGCTCAATCCTCCCAAACTTAGAGTATCATTAGGCCTGTGAGGGCATTGAAAAATTGCAAGCTGTGGCTCTGCTGATTCCATTAAAGACTGTTGCAGAAGTGATATTGTTAAGAGCCTCGGCTTTGGTGTTTGTGGTAGTTAATTTTATCAGTGGGCCATGGGGTACCCAGATATTTAATCAAACATTATTCTCAGTGTTTCTGAGAGGGTGTTTTTGAATGAGTTTAGCATTCCATACAAACTTTAGGATATTTTTTCTATTTATGTGAAAAATGTCATTGATTCGTTTGTTTTTATAGAGACAGGGTCTTGCTGTCTTGCCCAGGCTGGGTTGCAGTGGCATGCTCATAGCTCACTGCAGCCTTGACCTCTTTTGCTCAAGTGATCCTCCCACCTCAGCCTCCCGAGTAGCTGGGACTATGGGCACATGTCATTGTGCCTGGCTAATTTTTAAAAAGTTTTTATTGGAGACAAGCACTGACTGTGGTGCCCAGGCTGGTCTCAAACTCCTGAGCTCCAGCAATTCTCCCACCTTGGCCTCTTCAAGTGTTGGGATTGCAGGTGTGAGCCACCATGCCTGGCTGAAATGTCCTTGGAATTCTGATAAGGATTGCATTTAATCTGTAGATCATTTTGGGCAGTGTATTAGGGTTCTCTGGAGGGACAGGACTAATAGGATGTGTGTGTGTGTGTGTGTGTGTATATAAAGGCGGGTTTATATACATATTAATATTAACTAATATAAGTATTAACTTACACAATCACAAGGTCCCAAAATAGGCTGTCCGCAAGCTGAGGAGCAAGGAGAGCCAGTCTGAGTCCCAAAACTGAAGAACTTGGAGACCGATGTTCAAGGGCAGGAAGCATCCAGCACAGGAGAAAGATGTAGTCTGGAAGACTAGACCAGTTTTGCTTTTTCACGTTTTTCTGCCTGCTTTATATTTGCTGGAAGCTGGTTAGATGGTGCCCACCAGATTAAGGGTGGGTCTGCCTTCCTCAGCCCACTGACTCAAATGTTAATCTCCTTTGGCAACACCCTCACAGACACACCAAGGATTAATGCTTTGTATCATTAAATCCACTCAATTTGACACTCACTATTAACCATCACAGGTAGTCTGAACATGTTAACAATATTAATTCTGGCTAGGTGCAGTGACTCATGCCTGTAATCCCAGCACTTTGGGAGGCCAAGGCAGGTGGATCACTTGAGGTCAGGAGTTCGAGACCTGCCTCACCAACATGGTGAATCCCCGTCTCTACTAAAAATACAAAAATCAGCTGGTCATGGTGATGTGTGCCTGTAGTCCCAGCTACTCAGGAGGCTGAGGCAGGAGAATTGCTTGAATCTGGGAGGTGGAGGTTGAACCTGGGATGCAGAGGTTGCAGTGAGCTGAGATTGCACCACTGCACTCCAGCCTGGGCGACAGAACAAGACCCTGTCTCAAAAAAAAAAAAACCAAAAAACCCAACTCCCATTCCCCCCCAACACACAAAAGAATTATTAATTCTTCCAGTACATGAACATGGGATATATTTCCATTTATTTATATAGGATATTATATATTATTTGATATTTTATTCAAGCAGTGGGTTACTTTGCTAATTAAGTTTTGCTTAGCTTAAAATTAGGTTTCTGCCGGGCGCGGTGGCTCACGCCTGTAATCCCAGCACTTTGGGAGGCCGAGGCGGGCGGATCACAAGGTCAGGAGATCGAGACCACGGTGAAACCCCGTCTCTACTAAAAATACAAAAAATTAGCCGGGCGTGGTTGTGGGCGCCTGTAGTCCCAGCTACTCGGGAGGCTGAGGCAGGAGAATGGCGTGAACCCGGGAGGCGGAGCTTGCAGTGAGCCGAGATCGCGCCACTGCACTCCAGCCTGGGCGACAGAGCGAGACTCCGTCTCAAAAAAAAAAAAAAAAAAAAAAAAAAAAAAAAATAAATAAATAAATAAATAAATAAAATAAAATTAGGTTTCTGTTTACTGAGTGCGAAAAATAGTAAATAATCCCAGAGTCATTGATGTTTGGACGTAGAATGCCCATCTGTGCATTTGGCTAGAAACTCTGTGTCGCTTCACTTTAGCTCTCTTATTTGGCATTCTCAACCATGGGGAATACGGCCAACCACCTGGAGGAATTCAGAAGCCTTGGCTAAGCGAAGTTGCTGTCATAGTGTCCTCGTACTGGAATTCATGTACTTTATTCAGGAGATTCCCATTTTCTGAGCCTATTTATTCTTATGGCAGACATACTTCTAGAGGCATCCTGGTAAATTCACTCAGACATACATACATAGGCTTATTTCTTTATTTTATTGAACGGATCTAATCTTCCCCTTTGCTCTTCCCTCCCATCTTACTGAATAGCAAAGGGAATGTGGTTGAGGCGACTCTAAGTGGTATCTCTAGCTCTTCTGGTTTAAATAGTCTTTTGGGTACCTCAGTCTCTTCTGGACTCAGATTCCACTTCTACCCACCTCATTGCTTCTAAGATGGTGTGTGGGGTGGAAACAAGTGGCACTTGCATAGCCTCTGGAGCCTCAGAGCCCTGGATGCAGAGCCCTAGTTTTCCCCTCTTGTTCCTTGAGTCTCTGGCAATGGTCCCTGCTCTGCTGGTCACTGGGTGCGCAGCTGATATGTGGGGCTCCAGTCCACAGCTGGCAAACTTACGTTCCACTCTCTTGGATGGAATAAAACTTGGTATCTCTGCCCCAATCCAACACACATATTCTCTCTCTCTCTCTCTCTGTGTGTGTGTGTGTGTGTGTGTGTGTGTGAGAGAGAGAGAGAGAGAGAGAGAGAGACTTGATCTAATGTAGGCTATTCCTGGCCTCCAGCTCACATCTGATATTTGCCTGACTCACTGTCCTCCCCCAAACACCCCCACCCACCCCATTTGATCCTAGGATTGGGTAGGTTAACATACAGCCCTTGGCTATAAGGTCAGCTCGCTCCACTGTGATAATCATCCGCTTATTCAACTTCAGCAGCCACGGGCAGTTGGGGACTTCTGGATTCTTTCCAGACTCCATGGGAACTGAGGGAGGCTCAGGACTGTAACATGGCCAAGTTTCCTGTGCAGCTGCTTTGGGTCACCCAGTGTGGTGTTCCTCCTCACCCCTGAGTGTCAAATGGGGAGCCAGGCACAAAGTTTACCCTCTTCTCTCCTGTTCCTTCTCCTCTTCTACTGTATGGAAGCAGGACTGTTACAGAAACTGGCCAGCACGCTAGGTTTTAAGAAGTAAAAGATGGTAGTCTTCAAGTGAGAGAAGAGACAAAACATTGAAAAGACAGGAGAACCCTAAGGCCGGGCGCGGTGGCTCAAGCCTGTAATCCCAGCACTTTGGGAGGCCGAGGTGGGCGGATCACGAGGTCAGGAGATCGAGACCATCCTGGCTAACACGGTGAAACCCCGTCTCTACTAAAAATACAAAAAGAAATTAGCCGGGTGTGGGTGTGGTGGCGGCCGCCTGTAGTCCCAGCTACTCCGGAGGCTGAGGCAGGAGAATGGCGTGAACCCGGGAGGCGGAGCTTGCAGTGAGCCGAGATCGTGCCACTGCACTCCAGTCTGGGCGACAGAGCGAGACTCCGTCTCAAAACAAAAAACAAAAACAACAACAACAAAAAAAAGACAGGAGAACCCAAGCATTCAGCACTGGAACAATGACTTCTACTCACATCAAAATTTCCAGAGGGCATCATTGTATACCAGAAGCAGAATAACAATATATGACTACAATAACAGTATTCATAGAAATGGTCTGATTTTAGCACCTAATGGCATAAGGAGACTATGTAATATAATGATTAAAAGCATAAATTTTGAAGTCACACAGACCTAGGTTCAAATCCCAACTTTACCCTGGTATAAATGGTGATTGTGCATCCTCAGAGACCCAGTTTCCTCATGAGTAAAATGAGGCAATCCCTGAGACTTCCTTCAGTAAAGTAATATCACTTCACAAAGATTTATGTAAAGATTGAAAAACACCATGATACACGGTAAAGTACTTAAAACAGTACCTGGTACAGAGTAATTATCAATAAATGGTACCCATTATTATTAATACCTAAAATCTCACTTCTGTGGAATCCCTTAGTCCCTTAGATGATATTTGTGGTGTTATGGCATTTGTATGGGTAGCCCCTAACTTATAAACAGATTGTGTTCTGGAAGGTAATTTACAGGTCAATTATCTGTGGTTTAGAATAGAAGGGAACGTGCGTGCTAGGAATGGGGCAGGGATGGGGGAAGAATTTGTATACTGTTGGAGGCAAATGGCTTTGTGGCTGGGACTAGAAATTTTTTTTCCATTCTCTCTGACTCCTTGGGTAAAGAGGGAATTCCTAGACCTTCTATCATGGAGTGACGAGGGAATCTTGCTCCCTAGAGCTGTAATTGCTTGCTTGGGTTAGCAGTGAGAGGAAACTATTTTGGAATTTTAAATTCTATGGTGAGAATCTTCTGAGTGGGTGATAGGCTGATGATTCGATTCCTACTGCACTTCCTGTTTTTCTGTTTCCCTTACTAAAGTCAGAGAAGATGCTAGTGGGCTTGTTTTTTTTTTTTCTTCTTCTTATTAAAAAGTAAACTTTAATGTCGAAAATGCAAACTTGGGGAGGGCAGAAAGATCACACACAAGGCTGTTACTTCATACTTGGAGGGTTGCACAGTGGCGGGGCAGAGGAACTTCTTGCTTCCCAGACGGTGGGGCAGCCGAGCCTAGGCCCTCCTCACTTCCCAGACGGGGCGGCGGCAGGCCAGAGACTCTCCTCACTTCCCAGACCGGGCAGAGGCGTTCCAATTTCCCAGACGGTGAGATGGCTGGGCAGAGGCGCTCCTTACTTTCCAGAGAGTGCAGCGGCCAGGCAGAGGGGCACCTCACTTCCCAGACGGGGCGGCGGCCGGGCAGAGGTGCTCCTCACTTCCCAGACGGTAGGGGGGCCGGGCAGAGGGACTCCTCAGTTCCCTGACGGTGGGGGGGCCGGGCAGAGGGACTCCTCACTTCCCAGACTGTGGGGGGGGGGCCCGGGCAGAGGGACTCCTCACTCCCCAGACGGTGGGGGGGGGGGCCGGGCAGAGGGACTCCTCACTTCCCAGACGGTGGGGGGGGGCCCGGGCAGAGGGACTCCTCACTTCCCAGACGGTGGGGGGGGGGCCGGGCAGAGGGACTCCTCACTTCCCAGACGGTGGGGGGGGGGGCCCGGGCAGAGGGACTCCTCACTTCCCAGACTGTGGGGGGGGGCCCGGGCAGAGGGACTCCTCACTTCCCAGACGGTGGGGGGGGGGGCCGGGCAGAGGGACTCCTCACTTCCCAGACGGTGGGGGGGGGCCCGGGCAGAGGGACTCCTCACTTCCCAGACGGTGGGGGGGGGGGCGGGCAGAGGGACTCCTCACTTCCCAGACGGTGGCGGGGTGGGGGGGGGGGCGGGCAGAGGGACTCCTCACTTCCCAGACTGTGGGGGGGGGGCCGGGCAGAGGGACTCCTCACTTCCCAGACGGTGTGGGGGGGGGGCCGGGCAGAGGGACTCCTCACTTCCCAGACGGGGCGGCGGTCGGGCAGAGGCGCCCCTCATTTCCCAGTGAGTGCGGCGGCCAGGGAGAGGTCGTTCTCACTTCCCAGACGGTGGGGCGGCCAGGCAGAGGGGCTCCTCACTTCCTAGACTGGGTGGGGGCCGGGCAGAGGCGCCCCTCACTTCCCAGACGGTGGGACCGCTGGGCAGAGGCGGTGGGCTTGGTTTTTCTTAGATGGGGCTGTAATATGCACACCAGGGACTGAGGGTATGCTTCCAGAAGGATGAATAACTTTTAAAAGGTGATCAGAACACTTTTGCGAGCACTTGCAGTGATATCCGGAGCTTGAAATCTATCTTGCTCTCATTTTTCAGTAAGTAAAAAATTTGATCAATAAATTAATCTTTTAGATTAAATTAATTAAAATTAAGTACATAGTTATTTTTATCAAAGTCAGTAAGTTCATGTTTACAAAAATCAAGCAGAAGAGCTTGTAATGTAATGTCAATAACCATTCTATGCCTTGTCCCTCCTCCCATCCTACTCACCAGAGGCCGTGTCTTCTAATTTTAGCTTTCTTCTTATAGTTTCTGCCATCTCTCTAAATAACATGCATTATAGCTATTTATAGATTATCCATTTTAGATATTATCTGTTGACTTCTGTTAATTAGTTGAGGTTTTAGCTCACTTAATCTTACTCCCTACCCCTCCTCCTAATATAATTATATTACTCTCTTATTATTTATTTTTGTAACTTTAAGTAAAATATTTATACCATTTTTTAATCAGCTGTACACACCATCTCTTATTCTCTTCATCATTGTTCTCTTTTCTCTCCCTAAACTTTTATCATCTGTATTTTTAGTGTCAGAATCAATGAGATTACATTCAGATACTTATGATAATTAAATATTTCATCCTTTATTATGTATTGGTTTTAAAATTGGAAATTAATAAGGTGCTTACCTTATTCTTACAATGATGTGATGATGAGATTTTGGTTTTTGTTTTCTTTGATGTTTCTAATTCTCTTTCCTGCCATACCTTTGTTGACAATGTTGTTCTAAATAATCAAGAATATCATCAAATCCTGACCTCCTTTATCCGTAGATAATTCTCTTTTGGAACTTCTAGTCTCTGAATTGTTTCATGTTGAATACTATCTACTAGCTCTCTTCCTTGCTTTCTACATTTGGCGCTATTTTTTCCTGGTTTCCATGTTGTCCTCCTTTTTGCTTTATTCCCTCATTTTACTTAAGTAACTGCCAAAGAAAGAATATGTGGTAAATAATTTCCCCTAATCTTTGCATATGTGAAAATATCTTCATTGTACACTCACATTTGATTGTTTTAATTTTAAAAAGAATGTCTTCTGGCCTTTTCTCAAGTTGTTCTTCCTGCTGTTCCTCTTCAGGTGCATGTTTTTTCCTCTTGGATTGATCCTCCATGTCTTTTTTTTTTTTCTTCTCCGTGTTTCTTGTCTCTTTCTCTTTCTGTATTACTTTCTGTTAGATTGTATCTTCTAAAATTCATGTTCAATATTTAATTGCTATTCATTTTTAATTTACAAGAGTTCTTGTTCCCTTATTATTTTTTCCACATAGCATTCTGTTTTTGTTTTGTGGATGTAATACTTCTTGAATCTCTCTAAGGATACCAATTAGATTTTTTTTTTTAAGTTCTTCTCTGTTTCCTATAATATTGCACCTTCTTCCCCAGTTATTTTATTTTTGTTGTTCATTCTTTTTTTACGTAATTTTCATTTTTGTGGATTTTTGCATTTTTAATTTGTTTACTTTTATTTTACTGGGGTCTGGTATACAAAAGAAAATAAACACATATGGTCAATCCGTTATATATAACTGGCTATTCTTCCCTCTTTCTGCATAGATAATCTCAGTGGAGCATTAGCCATGATAAAGAATACTCAGTTTTTCCTCCTGCTCTAGGTATTTCGAGGGAAATTAACTACTATTTCAGGATTTAACAAAAGAGATAGTCAAACTGACTAGGCTTCATGTTCACTTGGGAGGAATTTAGTAAATACTGTACTACTTTTAAGTCTAAGCTATTCAGTTCAGGAAATTGAGTTTATTCAGGGAGAGAAGACCAATATGAAGGATTATTCTGCCCCTAGGATAAAATCAAAGCTCTCTGACTTTATTCATTCAAGACCCTTCCCAGTCTAGTCTCCAGTTACTTATCCTGCCACTCTTCCTGGCTGCCTTTTGTCTACCCTAGCCTGCGCTGTGTTCCATGCTGCCATGCCTTTGCCCACGCTGGATCCTCTGCCTGGAATGTTCTCTTCCTCTCACACCCTCTTGAGTTCACGAAGACAGTGATGATATTTTAATTTCTATATCTATTGTTTTTGTATTATCTGTGCCAGTTACATATTAGGCATTCAAAAAGTTTAAATAAATCTTACTCATCCTTTTAGACTAGAGCAAATTCAAATATTATCCCCTCTAAGATACAGCCCTTTACCTCTCTCAGAGTTCATTGTTTTCTTACCTGTTTCTTTAGTTAGTTGTGGACATATCTATTTGTCTTGCTAAGTTCCTTGAGCGCAGGGACTGTTTCTTATCAATCTGGAGACCTCCAGGGTCTTGCATTGTGCTTGGCACCTGTTGGCACTCAAGAGCAATTTATGTATATATGGGACAGATGGAGGGAAGGACTGGTTGTAGATTTTCATTGAAAGCATATTTATAAAAATAGTAGCTTTATAGATTCACCTCATAAATACTGTGTTTTCTGTTCCTTTTAAATAGATCAAAGCATTCTCAATAATAGATTGCCATGTTTAGTAATTCCTCCTCCTTCACCCTCCTCTGTAAGATCATGGCTCACCACAACCCTTAGCTCCTCAGACCCTGTCTTCTTCCAAGTCTTTTGTCTTCACTGGTGTCTGTATGAAGTGGAATCATTTTCCCAAGCCTGCCAAATCAAGTATAAACTCATCTAAGAAGAGTGCAGAAGCCTATCTGAAGGGTTGGCTACCCATATTGTGAAAAAACTGTAAATGCTTTCAATTAAATCATGATATAATATATCACTCTTATTTCACTCTATGTAGTATGTGTATCTACAGACACACACATACATACACAATACCCTCTCCAGTTTACAACTAAAGAAGGATGTTTGTATTCTTTCTTTTTTTGGAGGGTGGGGAAGTGCATGGGTCTTCTGTGGAAAGGAAGGGCCAAACTTAAATAATGATTACATTTAAGTTCTGGATGTTATTTGCTTAATTGAAATGCTTGAAAAGAAAGGAAGCACAGTTGATTTCCTGAGCATAAAAAGTATTGATGACTGATTTTCAAAAATGTGGGAAGTAGTGAGAATACACTAAACTGGCCAAACACAGACAGCTCTGTGGCTGCATTTCAAAATCAGCAAGAATTTCAAAATTAGCAAGAAGGTCCTGTTGTGTGGGCATCTTGATCAGCCTCTAAAAGCTCTAGTATTAAGAGAGTCTAGTTACTATTCCTTACCAAGGGAAGGGTTCCATGGTGGTATGTGTGTCCATGAGGCAGTGCTCAGCCTCCTTCCTGTACCTTCCTGAGATGCCCCCTAGGTCGGGCAAATCCTAGTTAGGGTCAAGAAGGCAAATTTTTAGCCTCTGGCCAAAAGACTGAAAAGGCTAAGATGCTGGACAGAGCTCAGAATAAATTACTTTTGGGCTCTCTCTTGCTCTGTATTATTGGTATACCTTCACTGGGATGAAAAATTAGGACTTAAATATGTCTCATGGGAATCCACTGGATTTCTGCAGGATTCGTTGGTTTGGTTAGGTACGCTTTCTTTTCTAACTTGTTTTTGGAGTACAGTGACCTAAGTTAGCACTTGCATTCAAAATATTCACTTCTAAAACAATGTTGTTTTGTATTCCTTACAGGGCCACATTCCTGTTCAAAAGTCTCTGTTTTGGAGGGAAACAGAAATATCTGGATTGCTTGACATTATTTATGTCCTCATTGAATCTCAACTAATGTGTTGCCTCATGTGCCCTTTTTTCCCTTTTTTTTTTTTTTTTAACAGATACTAATTTTGTGTTGGGGAATGCTCAGATAGTGGACTGGCCTATTGTGTACAGCAATGATGGATTTTGCAAGCTCTCTGGCTATCACAGGGCAGAAGTGATGCAAAAAAGCAGCACCTGCAGGTATTTATGTTTGGGGTTGTTCTGCTGAACAATCTATTATGGTATCTTTTGGAAAAAGAAAGTGGCTTACTGCATTTGGGAATTGCCTTTACCTCATTCAGTGTGTATTCAGAGGAAAATTTATTGCCATATCATTTCTAGTTCATGTACTGTACTGGGAAAATCAAAGCAGATATAAAACATAGTTACCACAACTGACAAACTTGCAGTCACTAAGATGGGAGAAAACCCAGAAGAACTCAGGAAAACCATTCTGTCTATAAAATGTGAACTCAAAAGTTATGGCATTTTAGATTAAATTAAATGTGAAAGTTAGAGGCTCAAATACAGTGAAATGAAATTTTAGATGATTAGAACAATTTTTAAAAATTTGTGAGCATTTTAGAAGAGTAACTACAATGTTGGAGACAAGGGCCTTGTTCCTAGAGCTTTTCTTCAGTCAAAATTCTTTTTTGTTTTGAGATGGCTTCTTGCTTTGTTGCCCAGACTGGAGTGCAGTGGTGTGATCTTGGCTCACTGCAACCTCTGCCTCCTGGGTTCAAGCAATTCTCCTGATTCAGCCTCCTGAGTAGCTGGGATTACAGCCGTGTGCCACCACACCCGGCTAATTTTTTATTTTTATTTTTATTTTTAGTAGAGACAGGGTTTCACCATGTTGGCCAGGCTGGTCTCGAACTCCTGACCTTAGGTGATCTGCCCGCCTTGGCCTCCCAAAGTGCTGGATTATAGGCATGAGCCCCCACACCTGGCCTCAGCCAGATTTTTTTACTTCAGAAAAAGATGAGAGAACCAATATTTTGTTGCCTTCTAATTCATGCTATTACCTCTTTCTCTCTCTGAACTCTTAGCAAATTGTACTAACAGTGAAGCTGGTATATTTTTACAGGGTTTCTAACCAAGCAGTGTCCTTGGGCCGTGGTGTTAGAAAAGCTCTTTTAAAGCATCTTCCAGGTGTTGAGCCAGACATACAGCCTGGATCCTGCCAGACATTCCCCTGCTGTGCCCTGGCAAGGTCTTGGCCCACCATAGCCTTTTGGCTCCTCTCAGTCTCTGCCTTCTTCCGTCTTCTGTCTTCAGTGGTGTTTGCATGAAGTGGAATCATTCATGCCAAATGAAGAAACAAACTCATCTATGAAGAGTGGAGAAAGCCGTCTGACCAAGCATAGTCTTCTGTTTTCAGAAGTTGCATTTTTACTTGCTAAGTCAGCCATGTCACTTTACATTATTTTAAAATAAAACAGTCTTCTAAAATAAAATAAATGTCTGAGCTCATAAGAAGGAAGTATCAAATGTTTTGAAAATATTTCCACTTTCTTAAATCTTAGATTTTGGGGACTGAGAAATGGAAAATTGAAGATTTTTCCCCCTGACTGTTCAAGGGTTTAGAAATTATAATTCTTAATATAATAGAATTATCTTATATTCTTTGTGTGCTGTTATCCTCTAAAGTATTTATAGATCTGTTTATCTGCATCTACATCTCTATCTGTACTGCACATATATAATCAGAACAATTTCAGAGACGTAGCTTCACTTTTTAGTGGGACTTGAACAGCCTTTCCTTACCTTTCTTCTTATTGGCTATAATCAGACACTTTAAGGAAATCAGATAAAATAACTTGCTAATTTAGCCAGCTTTTTTTTTTATGCACAGTTCTCAGCAACTTATTGAATTACCCGAAAGTATCCCTTCTCTATAAATAAACATACCTTTGTGCTAGCTATGTTCCTGATAGCTCAGGAGTCTCTTTTACTTATTTTGTGCATTGTAAGCATTTGCAATCTAAGATCCAGGTAAAGGACACTTAGAACTACTGGTAATCTACAGCTTGAAAAAGTACATAAGACGAATGAAAACTGGGTGTAATTATGGCACTTCATTTATTTGAAGATTCAACTTTACAGAGATTTCTTTTACCTTGTTAAGGAAATTGCTAGCATATATACCATCACTTCATTTAAATGGAGGTCACTTATACAGAAAATTAATTCACAAAGAGAAAGAGGAAAAATCCTCTTATTCTTAGGCAGGGCTCAATTAGTCTTGATCTATTCTTCTTTCTAGAGATAATTCAACAAGCTCAGTTTTCCATTTCCTGGCTTACAGACGAAGAGTACAACCCCAAAGCAGAGTACATAAGGACAACCACAGATAATCACATTCCTCAGAGGACTGGGAAGGGACATAAAATAACAACTGTGACACAGAATTCACAAAGTCAACAGCTAGGACTCTTTTCTTATTGGGTGCCAGAATTTGGAAGCCTGTAGTAAGCCCAGGGTTGTTCCAGTATCAAGCTAAGCATAGTGCTTGACTTGGTGGTTCAGTTTTAGATCAGAAATTGCACTTGATAACCTCTGAGGTTCTTTGTAGCTCTGAAACTCTATGTTTCTGTGATTCAAGTCATCAAAAAAGGTTAGATTATATTGACTTTACAGTAACATTCAGGAACCCATGCCAGTTTGTGCATTACCTGACTTGAGGAGTGATCATTGCTGCTCTTTCTTGTTATTGCAGTCTGCAGGCCTGGGGTGGGCAGGGGAAATGCTTGCTGGGCCCATGGGCAGCCTTTGTCAGAGAACTGGACATTCCAGCCCCATTGAAAGATGTTTTTTCCCCCCTCCTCTGGCATTTTGTTAGTCTCCTGTGCCATTATTTATTCCACTTAACTGGAAGTATATCCTGTTCCCAGAGGCACAAACCATAATTTTTAGACCAGATTCAGTGTGGGGCCCAGGTAAATAGACAGTCCTGGCGATTTTCTTGCTTCTGGTGAGAACTAGTGTTAGTAGGTAGACCTTCAACTCTTCTGAGGTTTTCTCTAACACATTACATGTACATTTAAATAAATGAATTTATTTTGCTGAGAACTAGAAAAGGAAAAAAATCTATGGTCTAAACTTACCCAGCCATCTTTACCAGGAAGTCTCCCAGAGTTGTATTTCTAAAATGAAATCTGATCATGTTTCTCCTTTGCTTAAAACCCTCCCGTGTGCTCCCATTGCTTTCAAGATAAAGATTAAATTACTTCCCATGGCTTATAATGCCGTGGTCTCCTCCATGATCTTGCCTCTGTTTACTTCTCTATATTATCTGTTGCAAATTTCCCTCTCATTGTCTATATTTCAATCATACTGAAATGAACTATAATCAGGGTCTGGAATTAATCTGACTGTCACCTCTGTGCCTTTGCAGTTGCTTGTCTTTTGTTTGGAATGTTTTTCTCCTTCTTTCTCTCAGCCATTTTCCCTCCTTCCTGCCCTTAGACCTAATTGTCCTTACTTTTGGGACGCATTCTCTGATCAACCAGGGAGTGCACTGTGCCTATTCTGTGTGTTCTGTAATTCATTATGTGTGCTTGCCATTGTGGCAGTGATCACACTGTTCTCTAATCCACTGTTTTCTGATGTACTGTTTTATGGTGTGTATCTCTCATTAGACTGTTAGTTTTTTGGAGGCAATGAAAAAGTCTTATTCAGAGTTGAATCAGTAAATTTTTTTAAGTTAGTTAATGTTTTCGTTGTGTGTGTGTGTGTGTTCCACAGTACATAGCACAGTGCTGAATATAGAACAGATATTTAACATATGGTTGTAGAATAATGAATACTTGTTAATCTAACTTGAGTTCTTTGGTTGTTTGCAGTTTTATGTATGGGGAGCTGACTGATAAAGACACGATTGAAAAAGTACGGCAAACATTTGAAAACTATGAGATGAATTCCTTTGAAATTTTAATGTACAAGAAGAACAGTGAGTATTGAGACCATTCTGAACTATATCTTTTTATGTGTTTGAAATAGTAAAACATCTCTTCCTGTGTTGCTGTCTTGGTTTTTCTTCTCTCCCATCAGGTAAATGCTGTTACTTGAAGCCATTGTGTATGTTGGGATTAATGATACAGAGTGATCAGTTACACTGTTTCTCACAGGAACATTTGATGAGGTTCTTGTCACTAATTAAGACTTCTTCATCTATGTTGTTGTTGCTAAGAGTTAGTGTTTTTTCCTACTGGTTTACATATGGTGAGTTGCTAGCTTAAGGCGCTTGTAGACTTTTTAAAAAGGGAGGGACAAGATGGGACAGAAATTCTGTCCAGTTCATCTTTGTATCTATCTTCCACAGCACTTAGCACATTAGTGGGTGCCTAATTAAGAGCTTCTAAATAAAAGTTTGTCCCCAGTATTAAGAGCAATACATTGTTAATTTGTATTTGTTTGTGGCTACAATTACTTCCACAAAGTATGTTAATGAGGTTTTAGGTCAATAGCCATACAGAAGTATAAAACTTGCTCTTCCCTTAGGAGGTTTCCTGTTGGAGATTAGCTGTATTAGAAGTAGGGAAAGTAGGGTATATGGGCCTAGCAAGGCTGCATGGGTGTTAATAGTGGTTTGTTTCTGTTTTTTAAAAACACTAGTTTTGTAAGAAGTCCTGTTCCTTATATGTAGGATTGACTGGTAGGAAATTGATTCAATTGAACAATTCTGGGGTGGTCCTTATGGCACATGAGGATAACTGTTTAATTTGGTGGCATTTAGGTTTGAGTGATATGTTTTGCCCTGGAAAGTAAAGGGCATGTGTTGTTTTTATCTGGGAGCAGCTGGGACTTTTTTCAGGTCTGGGGTATTGGAGTAGGTGACTGAGATTACTGTTTGCTTGGTAGTCTGTGCCGATACTGGTCTGAGAGATTAGCACTGGCCATCCACAAGCCCGAGAGGGTTGTTACCAAAGCTTTCACACTGGACTTGTTGCCTTGCTCCAATTCACTCCCTCTGCTGGCAGATCTAGTTCCCACCCCACTATTAGCTAGGAAAGGAACGAAGGGAAAGACTGTGAAGGGCTGTATGCCAGTGTTTCCACTATGGGGGAACACGACTCAACTCAAAGCAACAGCTCTTACCAGAAGCATACCAACAGCGGAAAGACATGTTCTGCACATGTGTCATAAGCTAATGGAATAAGTTAAAAGTTTACCACTTTGGCAGCACTAATGATTCACTTGCCATTGGTTTCAGTGAGCATGTGCCCCAGAGTGAGTCTGAGATGCGACAGGGCAATCTGCCTTCTCCTAGCTGTCTCTGAGGCTGAAGATCCTGTATTATGAGTATCTCACTATGCTGAAAGTGATTGATTCTGATATTTGAAGTTCTGTACTTTAGGTAGACATGAACTACCCAGGTAAACCAACTAGATCAAATGATGGCCGACCAAAGAATCAGCATTTCTTCCCTTCCTGAAGTTTGTGGTAGGTTTATTGATAGTCTCCAAAGTGGCATATCAACCTGGGCATCAGGCTCTACTTTATGGGTGCTATTAAATAATTTTCAAGAGTAATTATGATCATATACAATTTTCACCCTAGCTTTTACCTTTAGAAAATAAACTTTGTGTAAGGCATGACTGTATTTTAAAATGTGGATTCTTTAAGCGCTGTGAAATAGGCACAACTGAAAGTTAATTCCTCATCCGAGGTCATGTAGCACCAGGGCTAGTTTCCACTGTTTGCTCCATGGCCATTCTTAGTTTTATTGTGGGTACAAGGCAGGGCTAACACATAAGGTCGTGCAGGCTATACCCTCTTAGGGGGAAGTGGAAATCAACTTGTGATTTCCTTGCTTAGTTCTCCATGGACCATGGTCTGGAATTGCATCTGTGCTGAGGAAGGAGTTTCTCTTTCTAATTCACACAAAGATGCCTAGTGGGTCAGCAGGGGCTCTGGACAAAGCTAAACTTGTACATACAACATGAACCATGAAACTAAGGAAATGATGAAGATAATGTTTTCTTCCTAGGATCTGCCCACTACCTCCAAATCCCACCCTCTCTTGAGGAATTAAGAACCTTTAACTTATTTGTTAAGCCTGGAAATTATACAGTTGCACTGGATTCTCTCTCTCTCTCTGTGTATGTGTTTTTTCCAATAGCTTTTTATTGACCTACAACCCTATGGCAGACAGTAGGCTCGCTGCTAGGGATGCAAATATGAAGAGACAGACACAATGTCTGCTCTTACAGCATCTGTAGGGGAAGGGGCAGCATCCATGGAACAGAGCCGTAAGTGCTTTGATGGTGACACCACATAGGTGGCTCACAACTCCAACTTAGGGGGTCAGGGAAGGAAGTCTTCCTAACAGACATTAAGTGCCATGCAGAAACTGGAAGGATAGAGGGGAGTTAGACAAAGATCAGGGCCAAGAGTATCCCAGGCTGAATGCATGTGAAGAGGGCTGCAGCAGAGAGAGAGCACTGAGGGTTCAAGAGACACAAACCCATGCTTCTTCAACTTTGACATGCATAAGAACTCACCAGTGAATGGAAATGTGTATTTCTATGCCGAGGGTCTAGCAAAGGATCTGCGGTTCTGCTTCCAGGTGATGCCGATGCTGCAATTCCAGATAGCAACAAGAAACAGATCACACTTGGAGTAACAAGGACAGAAAGAGCTGCAGTGAAGACTGGCTTCCATGCCAACAGGGTGCATCTCTTTCAGAGCTCTACCCCTTGCACCCAGCCCAGTGCCTGACACATAGAAAGTGCTCCACCCAAACTCATGGAGTAAATAAATATATGAATAGATGAGGGGCCAGGCGCAGTGACTCACGCCTATAATCCCAGCACTTTGGGAGGCCGAGGTGGGTGGATCACTTGAGGTCAGGAGTTTGAGACCAGCTTGGCCAACATGGTGAAACCCCATCTACTAAAAATACAAAAATTAGCTGGGTGTGGTGGCGGGTGCCTGTAATCCCAGCTACTTGGGAGGGTGAGGCAGGAGAATTGCTCGAACTCCAGAGGCAGAGGTTGCAGTGAGCTGAGATTGTGCCACTGCTCTTCAGCCTGGGTGACAGAGAGACTCTGTCTCCAAAATGTGTGTGTGTGTGTGTGTGTGTGTGTGTGTATATATATAAAAATATATAAATACATGAGAAGTAATATGAGGTTGGAGAGGCTAGGAAGGGCTAGTCACACAGCCAAGTTAAATCGTTTAGAATCTGTCTTAAAAGCGGCAGTGGTAGAGAAGGCGGTGGAGGTGAGGGGTGTTGAGGGATTTTAAGCAGGGTGAGTATGTCTTCAGATTCCATTTTAGAAAGATGGCTCTAAGCCGAGGAGTGGTGGCTCACGCCTGTAATCCCAGCTACTTGGAGGCTGAGGGGGGAGGATCGTTTGAGCCCAGAAGTTTGAATCTGACCTGGGAAACATAGCAAAACCTTTCTAAAAAAGAAATGAAAAGAAATATGGCTCCAGCTAGAGCGTGGAGATGGAATACAGCTTAGTGAGCAGGAGGTAGAGGAGCTGTTAGGAATCCCTCTGACAGCAAAATGATAGTGGCCTGGTCAGGCCAGTGAATGCCTGGAAGAGGCATTCAAACTGACAGGTGTCCAGGGGGCTATGGAGGAGATGAGCGCAGGGCCTTTGTCAGTGGTGTCCTGTGATGGGCTCCTCCCTTAGTTTGGGAGCCCCAGGCGGAGCCCAGGAAGTAGGAAGCCCCGCGTTAGGTAAAACTTGCTAGTGTCTGGCCTGGCTGGGAGCGGGCATTGAGGAGTGAGGAGGTGAATGTTTGCTGAGTTACTTTGAAAGGAACCTGATATTTACCAAGAAACAAGAGAGAAACAACATGTTGTGGTGCAAAGTGAGGGCATCAGAGCCAGGGAGTGAGCAGGAAGAGAGGAGTCCACTGGGAATGGAAAAGGGGCGGAGGGGAGGAAGGAGGGTTTCATGTTTCTTTTCACCTCTGTGGAGGTAGAGTTTGCTTCTACTTTGAAACTTTTGCTTCTACTTTGAAACTTCGCTGTTCAATAGAGTAAAACATTCAGCATTTTAAAGCAATATAGAGTTCCATGAGGTAAAAGTTCTTCTTGTTGAGATTTTAAAAAGTGAAATATCGCTATCTTAAAGCATATTTTTTCTCTGATTTTTAAATTAATGCATTTTTACCATGATGAATGCATGCAAAAAATTTAAAGAAAAAAAACCCCAACAGACTCAGAGAAGTACTATTATACTATTAACTTTTTGGTGTGTTTCCTTTTTGTTTTTGTCTGTGTACATTTTACATAATGGAGATTTTGACATGTATACAATTTAAAAATCATATGTTTATTTAGTCTTTATCACAAAAATATCCCCATTATTAAAATTTCTCATAAATATAATTTAGAAAGAATTTTATTAATGTTTCCTCTATTATTATTTATGAGGCTCAATTTTCATTATTGAAAACAATGCTGAGGTAAAAATTGTTATACAAATGTATTTTGTTGACATTATGAAATATTTCCTAGAAGTTGAGAATTGCTGTGTCAAGGAATATGAACTAAGGTTTCTGAGACATTTTGCCAAATAGCTTTCCAGAAGGACTGAACCCATTTCCAAGTCCTCATACAGAATGTGAGTGTCTGACTCATTATGCCTCACCAGCATTGAATAGCATAATTTTTAAATTGTCAAATTGCCCACAATTTTTTTTGTTTAATGAGCTTTTTAATGCTAGTGAGATTGAAGTATTTTTTTCCTATTTATTATCCATTTAAAATTACCCTTTTAAATGTTAATTGTTCGGATTCTTTGCCTATATATCCTATTTAATTATAGGGATTTTCCCACTCATTTTTACAAGCTTTTAATACATTGTTTTAGTTCTCTTTTTCCCAGTCTCATTCTCTAGGGTTTGCAAGGACAACTTTGTAGAAAGGATCTGTCATGCGCATCCATGTGAAGAGACCATCAAACGGGCTTTGTGTGAGCAACATGGCTGTTTATTTCACCTGGGTGCAGGCGGGCTGAGTCCGAAAAGAGAGTCAGCAAAGGGAGATGAGGGTGGGGCCATTTTATAGGATTTGGGTAGGTAAAGGAAAATTACAGTCAAAGGGGGTTTGTTCTCTGGCGGGCAGGAGTGGGGGTCACAGGGTGCTCAGTGCGGGAGCTTTTTGAGCCAGCATGAGCCAGGAAAAGGAATTTCACAAGATAATGTCATCACTTAAGGCAAGGACGGGCCATTTTCACTTCTTTTGTGGTGGAATGTCATCAGTTAAGGCGGGGCAGGGCATTTGCACTTCTTTTGTGATTCTTCAGTTACTTCAGGCCATCTGGGCGTATACGTGCAAGTCACAGGGGATGCGATGGCTTGGCTTGGGCTCAGAGGCCTGACAGGATCTTCTATTGATAAGCATTAATATTTGTCCTATCTTTTGGGGAGTTGACAGTAATTAGCAGAAGGCTTCATGGTGTGGTTTGGAATGAGTGGAATTCATTACATATGTTGAAGGATGGATTATTTGAAAGATTTCTATCTATTGGCTATTTGGAAAACCTGGCATTTCTGGAGTGCTATATATTTCATATTGTTACTTGCTTCATGTTTAGTATGCTGTATGATTTCCTTTTCTTTCTTTCTTTCTTTCTTTTCTTTCCTTCTTTCCTTCTTTCCTTCTTTCCTTTCTTCCTTTCTTTCTTTCCTTCCTTTCCTTCCTTCCTTTCTTTCCTTCCTTTCTTTCTTTCCTTCCTTCCTTTCTTTCCTTTCTTCCCTTTCTTTCCTTTCTTCCCTTTCTTTCTTTCCTTCCTTCCTTTCTTTCCTTTCTTCCCTTTCTTTCTTTCCTTCCTTCCTTTCCTTCCTTCCTCTCCTTCCTTCCTCTCCTTTCCCTTCCCTCCCTCCTTCCTCCCCTCCCCTCCCCTCCCCTCTCCTCTCTTCTTTCGGTGACATGATCTCACCTCACTGCAACCTCTGCATCCCAGGCTCCAGCCACCCAAGTACCTGGGACTATAGGCAGGCACCATCATGCTCAGCTCATTTTTTTGGGTATTTTTGTAGAATTGGGGTTTCACCATGTTGGCCAGGCTGGTCTTCACCTCCTAGCTCAAGCCATCCACCCATCTCTACCTCCCAGATCGAGATTACAGGCATGAGCCACCATGCCTGGCCTGATTTTCTTACATCAATAACAGTTGTCATTAATGAAGTCATTCAGTAAATATTCATGTGTTCACTCCTGTGCTACTCAATTAATTTTTCAATTTTTCAAACAAGAAAATCCAGAAGTATTAACCCTGAATAAAAGCAGTCAGTACATCCTCTGGACAGCACTCCCCCAACGTGTGACTCCACAGTTTGTGGTGTGGCTAGTGGCCTGGAATCTGGGAGCTCTGGATCAGCTTCCCACTCAGAGAAGCCCAGGGAAAGGCATCTGACAGCATTTCTGCTGAGCCAGCAAGGAGAAGCTGCTGGCCAAGTACACATTGATTACCTACTGTAGGCTCAGCACTGTGCCAGACCCAGTGGGCCACAGAGATATAGGTGTAAGAAACAGACTGTGCCTTTGAGGAGGTTACAGTCTAGTTGTGGAGACAAATCTAATAGGCAAAGCAATCATATTTTACTTATTTGCTGAATGGGTTACCTTTTATTTATTCAATGGTAGGAGCTGCTTATATGTAATGAATGTTGATCGTAAATCATAGACATATTGAAAAACATTTTTCTCCAAACATTTTTTCTTTTAACTTCTTAAACTTTTTATTTTTTTTTAACCATTTAGAAGTGAACAAGTTTTGTGTCAATGTTTTCCTTTTTGGTTCCGAGTTTTATATAATGCTTAGGAAGTTCTCCTTACCTAAACAATAAAAATATGCCTCCGTTGTTCCTTTTGGTACCTTTATAGTTGTGTTAAAATATTTAGAATATTAAACCATTTAGAATTTATTTTTATATATTATGTGAAGCAACAATCTCACTTATTTTCCACATTGCTTATTCAGCTGTCCTGTTACTATTTATTAAATAATCCAGCTCTTCCTTTCTGATTTGAAATGCCCTTTTCTTTATATGCTAAGGTCTCACACATATGTGGATTTGTTTCTGTCTTCTTCTCTAGGAACCCTCTAGTAATTTATTAGCTATGTGAGTTTGTCTAGGATACTTGCCTACTTGGATTCCCACATTTGAAATGAGAACAATATCATAGTAGCTATTCTACATTATAGAGTCATTGTGAGAAGTAAACCACAATGTTTCAGGATCTGACCCCATTGTAAGTACTCAATGATTATTATTTTTATTGTTTTTCTTTTGAGGCCTGTGCCAGTGACTCTTAATTACTGTAGTAGGCAGTCCCTGTTATTATTTTTCTTTCTAATAATTTCAAAGATTTATTGGCCATGCGTACACCTTAATTTTTCTGTTTGAATTGAATTTTAATTCATCAAAGTCAGAGAAAAACAAATACAAAAACATGATTGAAATTGCATTAGAGAGAGAGATATATATTAGAGACAGAGGTTTGACATCTTATAAAATGGAATCTTATCTACAAACAATTTAACTCTCTCCATTTATTTAGGTCTTGTTTTATGCTTATCATGCAATTTTAATTATGTTGAGGCTTAAGTATTGATTTTCCTAGTTTTGCCCTTGTTATATATGAGACTGGCCCTCTTTCCTCAAAACAGGCAGAGGCAGCTTCAGAGTTTTGTTAAACACTTTGAAATACTTCCTGTTTTTAAGTCATTCAAACAGCCATGTGAAATGAGGTTGGGCATTTCCATCTTACAGGTGAGAAATTTAAAAGGAAGGAAGAAAGGAAAGTGATAGTTTTGGGGCCAGGCATGGTGGCTCACGCCTGTAATCATAGCACTTTGGGAGGCCGAGGCGGGCAGATCACGTGAAGTCAGGAGTTCAAGACTAGCTTGGCCAACATGGCAAAACCCCATCTCTACTAAAAATACAAAAATTAGCCGGTGCGGTGGTGGGCATCTGTAATCCCAGCTACTCAGGAGGCTGAGGCAGGAGAATCGCTTGAACCCAGGAGGCGGAAGTTGCAGGAAGCCGAGATTGTGCCACTGCACTCCAGGCTAGGCAATAGAGTGAGACTCCATCTCAAAAAATAAATAAATAAATAAATAAAAAAGAAAGAAAGTGATAGTTTTAAACACCTATGTATCAGACATGTGGGTATTTTTACTTTATTTTAAGTAACTCTGTTATCCCCATTTTACAAATGAAGAGTCTGATGGTGAGAGAAGTTAAACTGATGCGGCCAAGGCTCCCAATAACTGAAGATACAGGGCTCAAACTCAGGGGTTGGGACTCAGTAGCAGATGTTCTAATGGCCGGTGGCCATTACATTTCTCTGGTGCTGTCTCATCCTCTCTGTACTTGTAATTCATCTCCATAAAGTTGACCCCAGACCAATTGTTCTATTTCCCGGCACAGGCTACCATCCCCAAGTCTAGTTTCTGGACCTATTAGAGTGCAGCCCTTCCCAAAAGCCAATCACAGTGGCTTGGTCTGTTCCATTGCTGTTGAATATGGTCTGGATGCCCAGATGCCTGATTACAGAGAGTACTTGGGAGGAAGCCCAGGGTAGAAAGAAGATTGATGGAGGCCAAAAATTCTCTCATATATCTGAGCCTTGCTGTTTTGTTATCTGACTGCCAAGGCTGAGGAACCTCAAAGCCAGGTTAGGTTGTCAGGTTCATTACTACATGACCTAAGGGAGCTACATAAGGGATGAAAATCAGAGTGATCTAAAAAGGCTGACCTGGAACTGCCCTCCCATTGGACATCCTCATCTTGGAAAGAGCCTCCTTCCCAGCAGCAGCAGCAGCCTCTGCCATCAGTAGGGTTGTCAGGTGCTATGTTGTTCCTGGGTTTGTACATAGATCTTTCTTTAATAAAGGATTTAACATTGACACTTTGTCCTTTTTGCAGTAGGACATCAAATGCTTACTTTTCTCAGTTTTTCCATAGTAGTACTTGGGTAAGGAGGCAGAAATTTTACTTCTTCCTGATTTTTTATGTACGTATGTGAATATTTGCATTTATTGCCTCTCTAGCATCTTGATGGAATGGATTCTGCTGTAGAATTTGGGTTCTAGGAGAGACCCCTGTAGGCTACTTGCTCCAAGTTCTGTCTGCAGGAAAGTCAATGTCTGAATGGAGCCAAAGGATTCCTGAATATCCTTGGAGAGTAGAAGGGAAACTGGCTTGAGTGGGGTCCAGGTTCTAGATGGTTCACATTCACTTGAAGCAACTGTTTCACATATTAAATCTTTAAGTTATATTTCATTAAATAAAAATCCTTTGCTGTTAAGTGGAAAAGGTTGAAATAGTAGTCTGTACCACCTAGGAGGGACTTACGTTCTCTTCTGAAAGAATTCCAGAAGTGAAAACTTAAGCCTGTTCTACTCACTTTCCTAGACTGTTTGGGTAGTGATAATTCGGGACTGAAAACACTGGGTGTAGGATTTATTTTTTTTAATTTAGCATTCCTAGAGCATCTACCCCACCAAGGCTGTTGTGCAACTCCATGACGGCACTCCCTGGAGTGGAGTGATGCAATGGCTTCACATGACCCTGTGCATAATACTGCATTGAATGCCAGGAAGTAGGGGTGCCGGTGGTAAGACAGAGGAAGTAGATCAGGTCTCTCGCCCTTGGAGTGTATTATGATCTATTTAAAGAAAAAGTCCTTAGCTGTTAAGCTTTGAGGGGGCCAGTACGTAACACTTAACTTCCCTGTCCATGATCAGAACCAATTGAGAGATAAAGGAATCAGGCCAATATAGCAGGGGTCCCCAGTTCCCAGGCCACAGACTGCTACCAGTCCGTGGCCTGTTAGGAACTGGGCCATATAGCAGGAGGTGAGTGGCAGCTGACCGAGCATTACCACCTGAGCTCCACCTCCTATCAGATCAGCGGTGGCATTAGATTATCACAGAAGCGCGAACCCTATTGTGAACTGTGTATGTGAGGTTGCCTGCTCCTTGTGAGAATCTAATGCCTGATGATCTGAGGTGGAACAGTTTAATCTTGAAATCATCCTCCCACCCTGGTCCATGGAAAAATTGTATTCCATGAAACTGGTCCCTGGTGCCAAAAAGGTTGGGGACTCCTGCAATAGAGGATAAGATATCACTTTTGTGACTAATGAAGCTGATCCTGGGGAATGTAGTTTTTACCTGTGGGCAAATGAGTTTCTAAAAGTGAAACCTAGAATCAGACAGAGTTACCTGCAAGTCACAGGTAGTACTGGAGAACTGCAGGCTTTTCCTCTTACCAGCCATCCTTCCTGCCTTTTGCCTTTCCCACTTTATAGGGTAGGGGAGCAAAGCAGAGAAGGGGCCAAGCTACACATATCCAGCTCTTGTCTCCCAGATTACCAACCAACCCAGGAAAAAGGCCCAGAGTGTTACACTGCAAGATGTTCTTCCACAGAGAAACACCAGATCAGGAAAAAGGAGGTCCTTTCCCTTAAAAAGTCCCTATATTTAACTCAAGATGAACGCTAAGGCACTATGTCCTGATTGTATGAATTTTTGTTATAAGATATATATTTAGATACTGAAAAGGAATGGTCAGAGTAGTATGTGTTTAATTAGGGAACATGGCCGGGTGCAGTGGCTCACGCCTGTAATCCCAGCACTTTGGGAGGCTGAGGCAGGAGAATCACCTGAGGTCAGGAGTTCAAGATCAGCTTGGCCAACATGTGAAACCCCATCTCTACTAAAAATACAAAAATTAGCCAGGTGTGGTGGCATGCACCTGTAGTCCCAGCTACCCAGGAGGCTGAGGCAGGGGAATCTCTTGAATCCAGGACGTGGAGGTTGCAGTGAGCCAAGATCGTGCAACTGTACTACGGCCTGGGTGACAGAGAGACACACTTTAAACAAATGGACCTGTTAAGTGGGGAGAGTTCATTCATGGTAAGCTTGAGCTGTGGACAAATGAAAAAGACCTCCCAATACAACTAATACAATGGTTTTCATGATCTTGGAAATGTGGCTTAGTGTCATCCACGCCTGTAGTCATAAATGAAACATAAAGAATGAGCAAGTTCCCAGGCATCAGGCCCAGCCGGTGCAGTGCAGTGATGGGCTACAGGGCTATAGCTGGGAGGGGAGGGTTCTGGAGATTCTAGGAGCAGGCATCATGAGTGGGTTCCTGTCACCTGATTTATTACTAATTGGTCAAATTAGTAATACATTTGTCAAATTAGTAATAAATCAGATGACAGGAACCCACACACAATGTGCTCCAGCCTGGGCAACAGAGAGACATAGTTTAAACGAATTCACCTATTAAGTGGGGAGTAATTAGTGGTATTTTCTGGTTTATCATCTGAAAAAATGCTTAAATTTTTTTTTAGAGCAAAAAATTTTTTTTTGATTTGTGTTTTTGCCTTAATGGAGAGGGTACAATTGAGAGCTGTGAGGATATAAATGTAATTGCTGTGACACTTTGAGTTTTCTGTTGCTTAATTGAAAATGGTTTAAAATCCTGCAGATTCTGAGAAAAAACTGGGAGAAACAGTAATACATACTTCCAAAAACAGTGAACAATTCAGAGGTCATATTCTTAACTTTGAAATGCTATTTGTGATTTTCATATGGTAGAGTTTTCTTTCAAAACACTTCTTAAGGTGACATTATAATCTGTTGGTATTTGCAGAACACCTAGAAACTGGCAGCTGAAAATTACACAAAGAGAATGGAAAGAAGATTAAAATTAACTATAGCGGAATACGTAGATAATCAAGATTTAAGGAGAACACATTTCCATTGGATCTACTTGCTGCCTGTTTGTGCATTTCAGGGTTATTACTACTGACATGTGAATAGGTGGTATAGTTAAATCTCTGAAGTAGTTGTTGTCAAGCTAGATTGGCTAACTAAGCCTAATGTTAATCAGAGATGTCTGTCTGTCCCTGGTGTACAGTACAGAGTTTGATGTGATTGTGGACAGAGAAAGCCAGGTGACCTCTTGAGGATCTATTTTCTTTTCTTTTTTTTTTTTTTTTTTTTGAGACGGAGTCTTGCTCTGTAGCCCGGGCTGGAGTGCAGTGGCCGGATCTCAGCTCACTGCAAGCTCCGCCTCCCGGGTTTACGCCATTCTCCTGCCTCAGCCTCCGGAGTAGCTGGGACTACAGGCGCCCGCCACCTCGCCCGGCTAGTTTTTTGTATTTTTAGTAGAGACGGGGTTTCACGGTGTTAGCCAGGATGGTCTCGATCTCCTGACCTCGTGATCCGCCCGTCTCGGCCTCCCAAAGTGCTGGGATTACAGGCTTGAGCCACCGCGCCCAGCCGAGGATCTATTTTCATCTCCAAGATTCAGTGAGTTGTCTGCTCTCTATCTCACAAAATAACATATGTAAAATGCTGAGCACAGTGCTGGCTACATAGGAAACTATTACTTAGCATGGGGAAATAGCTACTTTATTTTGATTTGCAAATGGTTATAAAATAGTATGCTAAGTATTATGCCAGTTATGCAAAATTCAACAAATAGTTATTCAGTTCTTCTAGATGCTATTGTAGGAGCCGGAATATAAGAACTAGGAAGAAAAGAACATAGGATTGCTTTGTGTCTCATTTAATTTTGTATCATAGAATAAATTGGTGCTTCTTGCTGTGATGTCTTCTATGGCTAGAAAATATTCATTTATTTTCCTTAATTATTTTTGGGAAGCCAGCGAGTGACTATGCAGATATTTGACTGTTGATACCTGAGTGGGTACCCTCTCCAAGAAGCCAGTCAGAATAGCCCTGCCTGCCTCCTTCTGTGAATGAAGACAGAGCTTAGGAAGAACTCATTTATCCTCCACTGTACCTCAGGAACAAGGATTGCTATTGAAACACATTCATTGAGCTTCCTATGGCACGAATGTGATCGAAGCCCAAACCTGCTTGGAATCCTTCTTTTCTGGAGAGCTTTGTACCGGGGAATTATTGTGGTGTTCCTTTCCTTCTTCAATGGCTTGTCATTTACCATTGTATTGGATCTCTTAGATTTTTATTTTAAGGAGAGGGATGTAGAAATACAGTTTCTGGGTTGGACGCAGTGGCTCATGCCTGTAATCCCAGCACTGTGGGAGGCCAAGGTGGTCGGATCACTGGAGGTTGAGAGTTCGAGACCACCCTGGCCGCCTCTACTAAAAATACAAAAATTACCCGGGCGTGGTGGTGGGTGCCTGTAATCCCAGCTACCTCGGGAGGCTGAGGCGGGAGAATCACTTGAATCCGGGAGGCAGAGGTTACAGTGAGCCGAGATTGCACCATTGTACTCCAGCCTGAGAGTCTAAAAAAAAAAAGAAATATAGTTTCTGGCCCATGTGTGATTGGTCATATGAGTCAAATTGGTGGATTCCTAAACTGGATTTTGACCCTGGGATCCTTTAGCAATGGATGAAGTTTGAAATTTGAGTTGGCATGGTCTGCTGGCCATGGTTGGCAGGGCCTATCTTGGCCCCTGCTCTTTACTGTCTACTATGTGGTCTAAGGTAAGTCTTTAGGTCTTTGTACCTAAGTTTCTTCCATAAGATCAGGTGGGGTTTTCAACCTATTTCCTAATTGTTTTACAAGTTAAGAGATCTGCACTTAGAAAATTAGTTGAACAGGAGAAATCCCTTACTGAATAGTCACTGTGAAAGTTTTTATTCCAGCAAGAAAAAACATTTATGGTGTGATGATAAGCCAGGACTTGAAGGAATAAGACCATTTGAAAAATGAATTAATATTTGTACCTATTCATTCCCAAGTCTTTGCTTCCATAGCCCCTCAAATGAGAATGCAAATTACTGACCAACCTTTTGATATTCCTTTCAGGGACACCTGTGTGGTTCTTTGTGAAAATTGCTCCAATTCGAAACGAACAGGATAAAGTGGTTTTATTTCTTTGCACTTTCAGTGACATAACAGCTTTCAAACAGCCAATTGAGGATGATTCATGTAAAGGTTTGTAATTCTCACTTGTACAGATACATTTATGCCTTTTTTGTCTTTAGTGTGGCTCTCATTACAGAGAATTTGTGGTTGTCAAGGCAATCAATTTACAAACCTCAAGATTCTAACTTTAATTTGTATGGAGCAAAGCACTGTGTCATTCCGGAGTGTATCCAGGGAGGAGAAGGGGAGAAAAAACACTTTGTTTACGAAAGCATTTCAATCAATTTCATACCTTTAATAATTAACCCTTTCCGATATTAGTTAGGCAGAAGAAGATAGTTTGGGAACTCTAGTATCATCAGAATCTTTTTAAGTTTTCACATAACAAATGTCAGTCATACAAATGGGGTGGTCTATGGCTACATTCATCTGCTTTATATATAAACTTTCTTAGATTTGACTGAATTCTAGCACTTCAAGATTGTTACAGCAGACTTTAGCACATCTTTGTGTCTGTGGTTGATTAAGTCTGTGACTGGTTAATTCATTTGGAACATGACATTAATGAAGCCAGGTCCTGAGTAACATTTCTATATGGGTCATTTAATTAGCTATGTGATCACAGATTTTAGCACTCATCTCAGCCATATCATATGCATGTATTGTTTGCATAACATAGGGGACCCAGGAAAGGAGATGGCTCAGGGTTTCTGCAACAACTGTATCCCTGAAGAGGTTCAGCTCATCAGGACATAAAAAAGATGGCAAGTTAGTCCCAGAGGTTTTGGATTAGGGGGTGACATAGAACCTCTTTCACATCCCTCGTTCATAGCTTACACTCAAGATAACCAAGAGGCTAGGAGTTTTTTCATGTTGCAGTGCTACCTGGCTCTGTGGTTGATTTTTCAGCTCTGCTGGCGAACTCTGCTCCTTGTGGACGTAGCAAAGAGGTGAGAGCGGAGTCCAGGGGAGAGTTAAACTGAGACATATTATTTTTGATGTGACAAAATTTTTGTTGTTAAATGAGCATGATAGGAGGAAATAAAAAGCATTATGTGGATGCTCTCTCAAGGGCTGTGTCCTCTGAGGGTATTTAAAATCCTGGCACATTTAGCCACTCACATTTATGGAGTTCTGAGCACAGTACTGTGAATACCAGTGCATCCTATTTTTTTAAAACTGTCTGATAGCTCACTAACTCAATTTCAGCTTGCCTTTTGGTTTTAAGACTGCAGCAGATGCAGTCTCTCAACCAGCGTTTCAGCCACCTGAGTCTCCCTTTGCTTACAGATACATGATTGCCCGATTTCTAGTTTCTAATTTGAAGATTTCTCAGTGCAGTAGCTATTTCGTGGCAGTGGGTTCACTCATGATTAAGTATCATCTTGTTACCATATAGAAAGGCCAGTTGCTTTTTTAACCTAATAAACTCAAAAGTAGTATTTTGAAGGCAATTGAATATTTTTACATTTATTTTTGCAATTTTTCTCTTAAAAATTTATGTGATTTGGTTGAATCAAAATGGTTTTTTTTTTATTACCACTGGAACATTCGTAGGTGATGTGCGGTTATTATTTACTAGGAAAAGCATACCTAACAGAATGCTCCGTACCTGGCATGTAGGTGCCTGCATTTGATGCTCATGAAACCTAAAGAGGGATAAATCAGAGTGATGTAGTGAGACTTACTTAGGTTTATTTTCCAGGAATAAAATGCTCCACTTCATTTAACCTGCTTCAATGGTGCATTTCTCTGTTGATAAGAGTTTTGGTATATACACATACATACTTACAGACACTCATGAGGACATACACACACATTTACTCTGTTTCTTCTTAGCTGAGGGGACCAGATATTAATTGTTTTTGTCAGTGAAATAAATAGGAGTAACTTCTGGCTGGATTCATAAAAATTTGACACACACACACGTTAGCCCTCGATGTAGGAATCCTGCTAGTAGACCACGCTTAATGTCTCCTCAAAGACATGGCTTTATAAGCCTGTCAATTTCAAATGCCATGGCAGATATGTTCACACCTTCCCACTTGCCATGTCATTGTGCCCCTGGCCCACTGTGGTTTGGTGGTCTGCTTAGGACAAGTCAAACTTTATATCAGTGTGCTTATGATGGAAGCACATGATCATTCTCTAGGCCTTGTTATTTTAAGTCTATAAACTGCAATTTTTGCTACAGGGATCAAGTCTAGATCCTAGAAAATATGCTGCCATGTGGCTGGATTATCTCCTGGCTTGACATTTCTTCTTGGATGTACTCTCAGCAGCTTCTTTCCGGGAGACCAGCTGGGTTTTCAGTACAGCACCTCAGTCACCATTAAGAATCTTGAGTCTTGCTGACTTAGGCTTGTTTAGAATTCACTTTGGAGATGAAATGGAAATGTGGATAATCTAAAACTCCAGAAAATTCCCAGATAATTGCTCTTTGGCATAGCCCCATGGGATGTTTTCCCACCACCATATTAGCCTTTTAAATCGGTTGTGTTCAAATTGTCTTTAAAATTACTTTGTTTTCTCAGATCATGTAGTACCTAATTTGGGGACTTGGGGCTGGGGTGGGTACATCCTGATAGTGATGCAAGAAGCCAGTTTGTGCCCCCAATTTTCCCACAAATCACCCGCAAAGGGTCCAACACATGGGATAATTGACAGTAGCCTATTTCAGGATCTGACACAAAGTAACTTCTCTTCTACCCAGAGCCTCAGGCAGAGGGGATGGGTCCTGGAAATGCTTTCAGAGTCCCCTCTGTCATTTGGTGTACCAGTTCTCACCGTCCTTTTTATGAGCTAGGTAGGCCTCTGACTTCCTCATCTTCACTTTGCTCTCTGTCTTTTGATGGTAATTCTCTTACTCTCTGACAAATAGTGCCCACGGATGGCATGGAGCAGGGAATGAAAGTCAAGTTAGGTTTGCTGTTTGCTAACAGTTCTGGGTGTGTGTGTGTGTGTGTGTGTGTGTGTGTGTGTGTGTATGCTTAAAGGCTGAATGAGAGAGTAGGTAGGAATTCCTGCCTAAAATGAGAATCTGTGATGCTCCAGTGATTTCATTTGTTCCTTATCTCTTGCTTTTTCTTTTGTTGTAGATAATTGGGAGTAGGCTGTGGGATATGTTTCTGTCATGTTCTCTCTTCTGAGTCAGGAGGGTTGGGCAAATGAGTATAGAATTAGAGTGTAAAGCTCAGAATTTTCTCTCTTTACATTGCTCACCAAAGGATGAGTCAGTCCTCTTGTTTTCTCTATTATCCTACCAACTAATGTCATATTAAAGGAGCAAATTCATTTTCAAAGATTCACTTGTTTACTTCTAAATTCAGAGTTAAACTTAAGGCAAATGCAGACAACAAAAAGAATGCAAAACTTTGGAGTAGGTTTCTAAGAGCCAGAGATTTAGAATATTGCAGGATGAAGGCTCTGGCAAACTGTTGTAACTGTTCACCCTTCTCCATGTATCTTCATGCTGGACATGGGAGAAATAGTAATAGATACAAGTCGCAGGCCCCACCCCCCTTCAATGTTAACATTTTATGTCTCCGCCCTTAGGCTGATGGGAAAGTGACGATTTAGTGACTGCTACTTGAAGAAGCCGTTCTAGATTTTTGGTGCTTTGTACATTGGTAAGGAAAAGATTGTGGGAGGAGACTTGAGGACGCTTAGGCAGTGGTCCACACTGACTCTCCATGCTGTACCCTGTGTTGACTATTCTCTGCAGGATGTTTGGATTATGCTATCAACTCCTCTGAATTTCTGACCCTGTATCTCAGGATAAGGCTGTCCTCTGTCTTTTTTGGTATCCCTGGACTTACTCTCAGAGGAATTGGAATTCTAACTCATCCCAGCACCATCTCTTCTGGCCTGAAAAAGAAAGATTCAGGCTCATTGGTGGCTCAGCTAAGTTGACACCCACCAGCCATTGTCGGGTCAAGACAGGGTAAAAGCCATTTCTCCATTCCTGAGAATGGAGAAAAGACCCAGTAAATACCTTTTAGCTGATTGCTAGATTGTATACTGTGTTCCTCTCCTTTTGTCTTTTTTCTTTCTATACTCTTCCTCTTCTGCTCCTGCCCACTTCCCCTCTCATTTTCCTGATCATGTATGGTTTCAATTTTCTCATGGCATCCACAGCTCTGCTATGCCTAATTTGCTGGTGACATTTGTGATGGAACTGGAAGAATCCTGGGCCAGGGGTTTCTTCATTTGAGCACTATTCAGTGTTGAACTTACAAGTGGGATGGAATTGGAGGAGTGGGTGCAGAAATGCCTGGCAAAAGAGAGGCACAGAAATACCCCCTAAAACTGAAGAGAGTTTGTGAAATGGGCTGCCTATCCTTTGGGACCTTATATCTATTGCAAATCCAGACAGAAGTAGGGTGATGAGAGAAAAAATATTTGTTCTTTATTTGTCCAATACACCTATTGTATTCACCTGTTGGGTGCCTGGCCTCATGCTAGGTTCTGGACACAAGGAAATGCCTGCGATAGAGCCTCTGAGTCTATTTGGGAGAAGGCATAGGCAGCTAAGCAAATAAAACAGTAAAGCACAGTCAATGATCTAATATATGCCTGCCTAAAGCAAGTTGGGGTTCAATACAGGAAGCAGGTAAGCCTGCTAGGGGTAGGCCAGTATCCTTCCTTGAAGGACAACAATGAATAATGTGGAAAGTGACTGTCTGACTTCCCCTGAGCAAGACCATTTTGAGCTAAGTTCGGTTTGGGTTGTCCCCTCCCATTTGGCCTTTTGGACAATAGGAGTTTCACTTTCTTCAGAAATGATTCTTCTGATGGGTCTGCTGTAAGGGACATTGTTGGTCCAAATTGTATGTATTATCTTCCACCAAATTGGTTTGCTCTTCATATGTTTTTAATCTCCTTGAATAGCTGTCACCCCAGTTGTCACCCAAACCAGAAACTCAGGAGCCACCTAGGTTGCTTTTTCTTTTCCTCTATAGCTATTTTTTTCAGAGTCCTGACTCTGTAGCTGCCCTCAAGTCTCCCCTTGACCCCGGCCCAGGCCGCAGCATTGGTCCAGGCCCACATGGTCTCTTGCCTGTTGTCCTAACATACTTCTATCTGTCTTTTTTTTTTTTTTTCCCAGCCCACTATCCACTTTGTTGTTCTGTTCATTTAAAATGCAAATTGGCATGTGTATCTCCCTCCTCACCACATTTAAAGTCCTTCAGTGGCTCTCAGTGGGTTTCAGGATGAAGTTCAAGGTTCTTAACTTACCTTGTAGGTTTTTACTGTCCAGGTTCTTCTTGGTTTGGCCCCTACCAACCTCTTTAGCATCATCTCAGGACATGCCTGGCATCCCCCTCCCACTTATAAGCCATGGCCCTTCATCCAGCCATTCCGAATGTCTTGTTCTTCACTGACATATTACCCTGTTTTATAATTTTCTGCCTTTGTAGGTGCTGTTCCTTCTGTGTGGGATGTCTTTCTTTCCTTAAGTCTACCTAATTCCTACTCATTGTTTAAAACTTTGCTCTAGTGCCATTTCCTTCAGGAAACTTGCTTTGTCTCCCCCGCCTGGATTAGGTATATGCCTTCTTTTGACAGTCTTGGCCATAGCATTCTGTACTCATCCCTGTCATAGAACTTAGTTCACTATGTCATGATTTCATAATTGTCAGTCTTCCCTGCTAGAGTGTGTGCTCTCTGAGGCCAGAATCTGTGTCTTATTCATGTTAATGTCTCTAGTATCTAGTACCATACCTGGTACCTAGTAATGTTTATAGAATTAACACATGAGTGATTGAATCTATTTTTTCATCTGGCGAGGCATGATTGCCATTATAAAGTATCTATAGCACAGGAAAGAAAATATGGGTTTGGGAACTTGGGTAAAAACTTATTTCCTTCCTTCCTGCCCATCCTGGGTAGAAGTGTGATGCAAATTTCACACTGTTCATCCATTTCCTTTTCAACACCCACTCACCTTCCCATGCCCTTACTCAGCCAGCCGAGAGCCCACTCTTTTAAGAGCCCACTCTTGCAAAGAGAATCAGGGCTAGGCCAGAGAGTGAGGGGCTATCCTGAGTCTAGGGAAATGCCCAGAGGTCCAGGGATATTCCTTTTTATTCTTTTATGTTATATCAGGTGATGAACCAAGGGGTTTGGGGCACCTGCTCTGCCAGCTCCCTCTCATCACTGTTCTCACAGTATATAGATCACGCTGGTGGTGGTGGTAGGGTGGGTGCAGAGCCCTTGCTGATGTTTACATACACAACTGACTGAAAAATAAACTCTGTGCTCTTCTCAAAAAGCTTTTTGGAATCCAGTTTCAGCTGTATTTTAAGCTAAAGTAGAGCCTTCCTCTGAAAGTGACTTTTAAAAAATCTTAATTCATAGTTCCCATAGCACATTCATTGACATTGGGGGAGATGTCAAAGACCCCTACAGAGTCCATGCTGTCCCCTCCTGTTAACATTAGTGGGATACCCCACCCGCCCACAGTCAAACCACTATGCGTATCTTTTCAAGCCAATCCCAGCAGTTCCACATTTCTGCTTCGTGGCATCAGGGTGGATGAAAGCACTACTGGCTTTTTATTGAAGCCTGGCACTTCTGGAATGAGACAAAAAAGAGCTGATTTGCTATTCTTACTATATTGACAAAAATTTATCCAGTTTATGATTCTCAAAGGTTGTATAGAAAAATAAAATATGGACATTCTTCTGCTTAACTCCATTGTCCTCTGGATCCTATCTTGGAAAGTTGCTCCAGGGTAAAATTTGGCAGATGAGATTTCTACTGGAAGGTGCTGAATGCTTCTAAACTCTAAAGGATATAAAAAAATAAAATCACCTAGTCCTGCTTTTAGCTGTAATGTAAAAATAGTTGCATGCTCTGTTTATTTGCTATATACCCCATGTCTGGGTTTTTGGAGCTCCTAAAACCCAATTCCTGATTCTTGAGAATCCTGACAGGACTTCAAGGGTCTCATGGGGCAACTGCATGGTCATAACCTTGATGTAGATGGGTTGTTGAGTGTTGAAATGGACAATTGTCTTTGGGGGCCTTTAAAAGGTGTCAAGATCACTCAGACATCTTCGATTCTCAGTAAAGACCTGTCACCAACCATCTTTCTTCCATCCTAAAGCAGACTAAAATCTACCACTGCTTTTCCCCCACCTCCCCAGGGGTTGAAATCATTTCTTACTCCTCTGGCCTTGGAGAAGGTAATGCATAGAATGGCTATTGAACTAGCTTGTCCATTTAAAACCCAGAACCAGTTGTTTCTGCAAGATCAGGTAGCCTGGGGATTGGGAACCAATTTGGTAACTCAATTTGGGAACTCAGATTTGGTAACTCTGAGCCAAGTTACCAAATCAGAGAACCATCTCAATTACCTGGTATTATCTGGTGAAGAAGGCTTGGGCCATAGTGGAGAGATGTGCTAGACTCTCATTGTCCGGGCACTCTGTGTCTTAGTCTCCCTATTTGTAAAATGGTACTAAAACCTGCTCTACCAGCTTCACGAACTATGATTAGGATGAAGTGAAAGTGCAGGGGAGAAGCAAATTGCGACACACAAGGTGCTTTTCTGAGCAGTGGGTCTTGCCTGCAGGGATGCAGAGTGACTGTTGGGAGCTTAGGAGGGCATTGGGGGTGTCTGTTTCTGACAGTATAGCTTCTAACGTGAATGTCTGTGCACCTTTGGGATGTGGTTGACCCTGTCTTTTCACTCTTCCACTTGCTTCAGGCTGGGGGAAGTTTGCTCGGCTGACAAGAGCACTGACAAGCAGCAGGGGTGTCCTGCAGCAGCTGGCTCCAAGCGTGCAAAAAGGCGAGAATGTCCACAAGCACTCCCGCCTGGCAGAGGTAAGAGCAAGGGGTTAGCTCATCTTGAGCCTCACTTTTAGGGGGTGCATAGGCTGAGACAATGGCACAAAACTAGGTGCTATCATGGAGAGGACCTTCAGGACCCCCAGACGCCTGTCTTGGCTGGGCTTACACACCACAATGTGTGACACTGGGTAAGTGACCTAACTCCTTTGAGCTTTATACTTTCCCATGTGCAAAAGCAAGCTGGAAAAGCTCTGTTTCAGCTTGCTTGAGATTAAAAGTGTCAGATCACTTTTTTAAGGAGCTAGAAGTGCTTCGTGTACAGGAAGGAGTTTTTAAACAATTTTGTTATTAGAGCAATACATACCATTATAGGCAAAGAAGATACAGGAAGTGAAAAGAAGAAAATAAAAATTACCTGCAATCTCAACAACCACATGGCATTTTACATTTTTTTGGTGTGTGCATTTAACTTGTTTCTTTGTAGATATCCTATTTCCTAAACGCTAAGAAATTCATTTTTTCATGTTAATGTTTATGAAGTTGAGACACATCTAGCAATAGTTTGTACATTAAATGTGATTATGTTGCCTTTTCTTCACTTTATATAATCATGAGCATTTTTACATGTTAATGAATATACTTAAAATTATTATTATTTTGGTAATCTTTGTAGTAAGGAAAATTTGGCATTCTTCTTTTTGCTGGGGTAAGTGAGAGGTTAGGAAGCCTTGACAAGGTATCTTATTAGGCTTCACACACCCAACTTGTCATTATCTGCCTTTGATGGTGCCTGGTCTTTATTTTTATTTTATTTCATTTAAAAAAAATTTTTAACTTCTTTTTATTATACTTTAAGTTCTAGGGTACATGCGCACAACATGCAGGTGTATTACATAGGTATACATGTGCCATGTTGGTTTGCTGCACCCATTAACTCATCATTTACATTAGATATTTCTCCTAATGCTATCCCTCCCCCTGTCCCCCATCCCACTACAGGCCCTGGGGTGTGATGTTCCCTGCCCTGTGTCCAAGTGTTCTCTTTGTTCAGTTCCCACCTATGAGTGAGAACATGTGGTGTTTGGTTTTCTCAGTAAAGACCTGTCACCAACCATCTTCCTCCCATCCTAAAGCAGACATTGTGATAGTTTGCTCAGAATGATGGTTTCCAGCTGCATCCATGTCCATGCAAAGGACATGAACTCATCCTTTTTATGGTTGCATAGTATTCCATGGTGTATATGTGCCTCCAGTCTATCATTGATGGACATTTGGGTTGATTCCTAGTCTCTGCTATTGTGAATAGTGCTGTAATAAACATATGTGTGCATGTGTCTTTATAGTAGAATGATTTATAATCCTTTGGGTATATACCCAGTAATGGGATTGCTGGGTCAAATGGTATTTCTAGTTCTAGATCCTTGAGGAATTGCCACACTGTCTTCCACAATGGTTGAACTAGTTTACATTCACACCAACAGTGTAGAAGCTTTCCTATTTCTCCACATCCTCTCCAGCATCTGTTGTTTCCTGACTTTTTAATGATTGCCATTCTAACTGGTGTGAGATGGTATCTCATTGTGGTTTTGATTTGCATTTCTCTGATGACCAGTGATGATGAGCATTTTTTCATGTATATGTTGGCTGCATAAATATCTTCATTTGAGAAGTGTCTGTTCATATCATTCACCCGCTTTTTGATGGGGTTTTTGTTTTTTTCTTGTAAATTTGTTTAAGTTCTTTGTAGATTCTCGATATTAGTCCTTTGTCAGATGGGTAGATTGCAAAAATTTTCTCCCATTCTGTAGGTTGCCTGTTCACTCTGATGGTAGTTTCTTTTGCTGTGCAGGAGCTCTTTAGTTTAATTAGATCCCATTTGTCTATTTTGTTGCCATTATTTGTGGTGTTTTAGTCATGAAGTCCTTGCCCATGCCTATGTCCTGAATGGGATTGCCTAGGTTTTTTTCTAGGGTTTTTATGGTTTTAGGTCTCACATTTAAGTCCTTAATTCATCTTGAATTAATTTTTATATAAGGTGTAAGGAAGGGGTTCAGTTTCAGCTTTCTACATACAGCTAGCCAGTTTTCCCAGCACCATTTATTAAACAGGGAATCCTTTCCCCATTTCTTCTTTTTGTCAGGTTTGTCAAAGATCAGATGGTTGTAGATGTGTGGTGTTATTTCTAAGGACTCTGTTCTGTTCCATTGGTCTATATATCTGTTTTGGTACCAGTACCATGCTGTTTTGGTTACTGTAGCCTTGTAGTATAGTTTGAAGTCAGGTAGCGTGATGCCTCCAGCTTTGTTCTTTTTGCTTAGGATTGTCTTGGCGATATGGGCTTTTTTTGGTTCCATATGAACTTTAAAGTAGTTTTTTCCAGTTTTGTGAAGAAAGTCATTGGTAGCTTGATGGGGATGACATTGAATCTATAAATTACTTTGGGCACTATGGGCATTTTCACGATATTGATTCTTCCTATCCATGAGGATGGAATGTTCTTCCATTTGTTTCTGTCCTCTTTTATTTTGTTGAGCAGTGGTTTGTAGTTCTCCTTGAAGGGGTTCTTCACATCCCTTGTAAATTGTATTGCTAGGTATTTATTCTCTTTGTAGCAATTGTGAATGGTAGTTCACTCATGATTTGGTTCTCTGTTTGTCTGTTATTGGTGTATAGGAATGCTTGTGATTTTTGCACATTGATTTTGTACCATGAGACTTTGCTGAAGTTGCTTATCAGCCTAAGGAGATTTTGGGCTGAGACAATGGGGTTTTCTAAATATACAATCATGTCATCTGCAAACAGGGACAATTTGATTTCCTTTTTTCCTAATTAAATACCTTTTGTTTCTCTTGCCTAATTGCCCTGGCCAGAACTTCCAACACTATGTTAAATAGGAGTGGTGAGACAGGGCATTCTTGTCTTATGCCAGTTTTCAAAGGGAATGCTTCCAGTTTTTGCCCATTCAGTATGATATTGGCTGTGGGTTTGTCATAAATAGCTCTTATTTTGAGATACATTCCATCATTACCTAGTTTATTGAGAGTTTTTAGCATGAAGGGCTGTTGAATTCCGTTGAAGGCTTTTCTGCATCTATTGAGATAATCATGTGGTTTTTGTCATTGGTTCTGTTTATATGATGGACTATGTTTATTGATTTGCATATGTTGAACCAGCCTTGCATCCCAGGGATGAAGCCAACTTGATTGTGTTGGATAAACTTTTTGATGTGCTGCTGGAGTCGGTTTGCCAGTATTTTATTGAGGATTTTTGCATCAATGTTCATCAGGGATGTTGGTCTAAAATTCTCTTTTTTTGTTGTATCTCTGTCAGGCTTTGGTATCAGGATGATGTTGGCCTCGTAAAATGAGTTAGGGAGGATTCCCTCTTTTTCTATTGATTGGAATAGTTTCAGAAGGAATGGTACCAGCTCCTCCTTGTACCTCTGGTAGAATTTGGCTGTGAATCCCTCTGGTCCTGGACTTTTTTTTGGTTGGGAGGCTATTAATTATTGCCTCAATTTCAGAGCCTGTTATTGGTGTATTCAGAGATTCCACTTCTTCCTGGTTTAGTCTTGGGAGGGTGTATCTGTCCAGGAATTTATCCATTTCTTCTAGATTTTCTAGTTTATTTGTGTAGAGGTGTTTATAGTATTCTCTGATGGTAGTTTGTATTTCTGTGGGATCAGTGGTGATATCCCCTTTATCATTTTTTATTGTGTCTGTTTACTTCTTCTCTTTTTTCTTCTTTATTAGTCTTGCTAGCAGTCTATTGATTTTGTTGACCTTTTCAAAAAATCAGCTCCTGGATTCACTGATTTTTTGAAGGGTTTTTGGTATCTCTATCTCCTTCAGTTCGAGCTTCCCTGGCTGCTTTGTTTACCTACTCAAGCCTCAGTAATGGCAGACGCCCCTCCCCCTGCCAGGCTGCTGTCTCACAGGTGGAGCTCAGACTGCTGTGCTAGCAGTAAGCAAGGCTCCGTGGGCTTGGGGTCGGTGGAGCCAGGCATGGGATATAATCTCCTGGTGTGCCATTTTCTAAGACCATTGGAAAAGCACTGTATTTGTCTGGGAGTGCCCCGTTTTTCTAGGTGCCCTCTGTCGTGGCTTCCCTTGGCTAGGAAAGGGAAATCCCCTGACCCCTTGTGCTTTATGGGTGAGGCGATGCCCCTCCCTGCTTTGGCTTGCCCTCTGTGGGCTGCACCCACTGTCCAACTAGTCCCAGTGAGATGAACCAGGTACCTCAGTTGGAAATGCAGAAAACACTTGTCTTCTGTGTTGATCACACTGGGAGCTGCAGACCGGAGCTGTTCCTATTCGGCCATCTTGGATCTGGAATCCTGGTCTTTATTTTTTCAACTACATCTGGGCGGGACCAGTTAGAAGCATTAAATCTTCTTGACTCCAAACCACCATCTTACCCAAGGAAAACAGGTAAACTGTCCCATTGACTGTAGATGGCTCGTCAGTCCTTGATCCACGTTTGGATGATTTTGGATCTATGTTCTAGCCTGGCTCCAGAGTTCCATACCCCCTAGTGGAGACACTACCAACATGATTCAGCTCACAAATAATGTTCTGAATATATGCAGTAATGTACAATGAGTTAGGTACAAAAGATCTCCTTGTAGTAACCAGAAGCTTTTGTCAACAGTGGAGATGGGGAACATTCATTTGTACCATTTTAGAGAAGGAGAGATATTTGGATGATGGTAGCATCATTTTTTGTCATGATGTGGGCTTGGCTTATGATAGAAAGGATGCTAAAGGAGACCTTTCAACTCACAGCCTGTACTTTCTCTGCTGCTTCTTATGGTTAATAGAATAACCTCCTCTCCTACGTCTCTCCCCTTGCTCACTCTTATTCAGCCACACTGGCCTTTTTGCTGTTCCTTGTACACACCATGCTTAACTGCAAGTCTTTGCCCAAATGTTATTTTCTCTATGTAGCTGACTGTATCAGTCAGAGTTCTACCAGAGAAACAGAGCTAGTAGGTACTTAATATGAAGAGATTTATTGCAAGGAATTGACTTACGTGATTGTGGTGATTGGCTACTTGTGTCCAAAATTCAGGGCAAGTTGACAGACTGGAAACCCTTGGGAAGAGCTGATGCTGAAGTTCACAACAAATTCCTTCTTCCTTAGGAAAACTCAGTTCTGCTTTTAATGCCTTTTGACTGACTGGATGAGGCCTACTCAGATTACAGAGGATTATATCTTTTCCTGAAAGTCGACTGATTGTAGATGTTAATCACATCTACATAATACTTTTACAGCAACACTTAGTTTAGTGTTGGCTTAAATACCTGAGTGCCACGTCCTAGCCAAGTTGATACATAGAACTATTACCTCCTCACCTCTTGTCAACTTGATACTCATAAGCATTTTTATAATCCATATTTAATCTCCAAATAAGTCAATAAGAAAATCATACTTCCATCTAACATGGTACAATTACTCTATGTACAGTGGAAAATATGCCAGCCTTTTCCCCAAAAGAGGCTGCGAAGTCATTGGTGATGTTCATTTGTCTTCTTCCTATCCTGTAATTCAAATACTGTGATATAAAATTAACTATTATTAATATATTTATGTTATATAAGAGGATAAGAAAGGGATGAGAATAATAGTATTATATATTATAAATTTATACCAAATTAAGGACAACTTCTAGTCCTCTTTTTAATCTGATCTATGTTTTCTTCCACGTGATACCTTCTAATGTAATATACAGTTTACTTACTTATTGTGTTTATTCAGTGATAAATCTCAAGCACTTAGAACGGTGTTTGGCACATAGTAGGTATTCAGTATTAAGGTTTTTTTTTTTTTTTTTTTTTTAATTGGTGGAATGAACGAAAGAAAGGAAACAATGTTAATGAGTTTTAGTCTACCGGTCTGGCATAAGTGGTTGCTCATTGATTGCCAATATAAGGCAAACATCTAGGTCTCATCTCAGCGGCTAGTATGTTTTAGTTAACCTGGCTAGAGGCTTATTGATTTTTATTGATCTTTTCAAAGAATGAGCTTTTGGTTTTGTTAATTTTTTTTCTATTGATTTTTTGCTTTCAATTTCATTGCTTTCTGCTCCAATTTTTGTTCTTTTCTTCTGCTTACTTTGGATTTAATTTGCTTTAATTTTTTAGTTTCCTAAAGCAGAAGCTTATTGATTTTTTATTTTTTTCTTTTCTAGTATATGCATTTAATGCTAAAAATTTCCCTCTAAACACTGCTTTTGCTGCATGCCACGAATTTTAATTTGTATTCTCTTTTTCATTTAGTTAAAATATATTTTATTTTCTCTTGAGATATAGTCTTTGGCCTGTGTATTATTTAGAAGTGTGTTGTTTGGTCTCCCAAGTATTTTTGGATTTTCTAGCTATTTTCTCTAACTGATTTCTAGTTTAATTCCACTGTGGCCTGAGAGCAGACATTGTATGATTTCTATTTGTTTGTTAAGGTGGGTTACATGGCCCAAAATGTGGTCTATCTTGGTGAATGTTCCATGTGACCTTGAGAGAAGGTGATTTCTGCTATTGTTGGACAAAGTAGTCTCTACATGTTCATTCTATCCAGTTGATTGATTGTGTTATTGAGTTCAACTATATCCTTAATGATTTTCTGCCTGCTAAATCTGTCCATATCTGATAGAGAGGTATTTAAGTCTTCAACTATAATAATGAATTCATCTATTTTTCCTTGCAGTATCAATTTTCTCCTGACATTTTTTGATGCTCTGTTGTTAGATGTACAGGTGTTAAAGATTATGTCTTTTTTGAGAATTGACTCTTTTATCATTATAATGACCCTCTTCATCTCTGATAACTTTTCTTGCTTTGAAGTCTGCTCTGTCTGAAGTTAATACAGCTACTCCTGCGTTCTTTTGATTACTGTTAGCATGATATATCTTTCTCCATCTCTTCACTTTTTAATCAATATGTGTCCTCATATTTAAAATGACTTTTTGTAGATGACATATAGTTGGGTCTTATTTTTTCATCTGGTCTGACAGTCTGTGTCTTTTAATTTGTATATTTTAGACCACTGAAGTTTAAGGTGATTATTGATATAGTTGGATTAATACCTCTGGTATTTGTTGCTTTTTTCTGTTCATTGCCCTTTTTCTTCTTATTTTGTCTTCCATTCTTTTTCTGCCTTTTTTGGTTTTAATTGAGCATTTTATATGATTCAACTTTTTCTCCTTCCTTAGCAGCAATCAAAATGCAAAAAAAAATTATTTTTACTGGTTGCCCTAGAGTTTGCAAAATACATTTACAAGTAATCCAAGCCCCTTTCAAATAATACTATACTAAGTACCTTATAATAGGAAGATGTTCCTAATTCCTCTCATTCCTTGTATCATTGCTTTAACTCATTTCATGTATTCATAAACACACATATGCATGCATAATTGAATACACGTTATTTTTTCATTAAACTGTCATCTGTTAGATTAGTTAAAAATAAGTAAAATAAAAGTTTCATTTTACCTTCACTTATTCCTCTCTGTGCTCTTTCTTTCTTGATGTACCTCTAAGTGTCTGACCTATGTAATTCTCATTCTCTCTGAAGGACTTCTTTTGACATTTCTTGCAAGACAGGTCTACTGGCAACAAATTCACTCCATTTTTGTCTGAAAAAGTCGATTTTTCCTTTTTTTTTTTGGAGATGGAGTCTGCCTCTGCTGACCAGGCTGGAGTGCAATAACATGATCTTGGCTCACTGCAATCTCTACCTCCCAAGTTCAAGTGATTTTCCTGCCTCAGCCTCCTGAGTAGCTGGGATTACAGGCATGCATCACCACGCCCGGTTAATCTTTGTAATTTTAGTAGAGATGGGGTTTCACCATGTTGGCCAGGCTGGTCTTGAACTCCTGACCTCAGGTGATCCTCCCTCCTTGGCCTCCCAAAGTGCTGGGATTACAGGCGTGAGCCACTGCGCCTGGCCTTTTCCTTCATTTTTGAAGAATAATTTCACAAGGTCCAAAATTCTAGGTTGGTGGGTTTTTTTTTCCTCTCAACTCTAAATATCTCATTCCACTTTCTTCTTACTTGCATGGTTTCTGAGAAGTTGGATGTACAGTTGATCCTTGAACAACATGGGCTTGAACTGTGTGAGTCCACTAATATGTGGATTATTTTTTAAAAAGTATACTGAAAATATTTTGGAGATTTACAATGACTTGAAAAACATGCAGACCAACTCCTTAGCCTAGAAATATTGAAAAAGTTAGGTATGTCATGAATGCATAAAATATATGTAGATACTAGTCTATTTCATTATTACCATAAAATATAAACAAATCTATTACAAAAAGTTAAAATTTATAAAAACGTATGCACATAAACAGAACATTTACAGACGTAAAGAGGCAGTATTAAATAACTGCATAACATGAACTAAAGTACATACTTTACTACTGTAATAATTTCGTAGCCACTTCCTGTTGTTCTTGCTGTGAACTCAAGTGTTATGAGTATCCACTTAAATGTTGTGATGCTAATCATCTCCTCCTGAACAGTCCTTTTCTCTAGTAAATTTTATATAGCAGTAAAAAGTGATCTGTCAAGGTTCTCATCATGAATCTCTAGCATATTTTTTTTTATCGTGTTTAGTAGAATACCATAAACCTCGGTAACACTAGGGGACCCATACGAAGTGACACTAGTTACAAGAAAAAGTTGGATTGCTCCATATATATCATAGATTGGGGTCTGCAGCTGTGGCTGCCTGCCATTTCAGATAGACTATTCGTATTGTAAACAGATGATATAAATTTATGGTATTGATAAATACAGTACATTACTGTGAATGTATTTTCCTTATGATTTTGTTAATAACATTTTGTTTTCTGTAGCTTTATTGTGAGAATACAGTATGTAATACAAAATAACATACAAAGGATGTGTTAATTGACTTTATATTGTTGGTAAGGCTTCTGGTCAATAGTAGGCTATTAGTAAATTTTTGGAGTCAAAAGTTATTGTAGATTTGACTGTGTGGGGGCATCGGTGTCTCTAACTCCTGCATTGTTCAAGCGTCAACTGTAATTCTTATCTTTCCTTCTTTTTAGGCTAGGTGATTTTTTTTTCCCGACTTTTTTTTTTTTTTTTTTTCTTTTTGAGATGGAGTCTCACTCTGTCCCCCAGGCTGGAGTACAGTCGCGTGATCTTGGCTCACTGCAACCTCCACCTCCTGGGTTCAAGCAATTCTCCTGCCTGAGCCTCCTATAGCTGGGATTACAGGCACCTGTCGCAACGCCTGGCTAATTTTTGTATTTTTAGTAGAGACGGGGTTTTACTGTGTTAGCCAGGATGGTCTTCATCTCCTGACCTCGTGATCCCCCGGCCTCGGCCTCCCAAAGTGCTGGGATTACAGGCGTGAGCCACCACGCCCGGCCGTTTTTGTGGTGTTTGTCTGAGTTGGTGTTCTCTGTACTTCTGTGATCTGAGGTTTGGTGGGTGACATTAATTTGGGAAAATTCTCAGTGATCATTGCTTTGAATGTTTCTTCTGTTCCTGTCTTACTTTTCCTTCTGGTATTCTCATTATGTGTATGCTATACCTTTTGTAGTTGTCCCACAATTCTTGAATATTCTGTTTTCTAAAATGTTTTAGTTCTGGAAGTCTCTATTGGCGTGTCCTCAAGCACAGAGATTCTTTCCTCAGCTGTTTTCAGTTTACTAATGAATCCATCAAAGACATTCTTTGTTTCAATTACAGTGTTTCTTATCTCCAGCATTTTGTTTTGGTTCTTTCTTAGAGTTCTCATCTCTCTGCTTACATTGCCTATCTCTTCTTGCATATTGTCCACTGCCCTTTAAAAATTAACGCTAGTTGTTTTAAATTCCCAGTCTGATAATTCCAACATCCCTGCCATACCTGGGTCTGGTTCTGATGCTTACTCTGTCTCTTCAAACTGTGTTTTTGCCTTTCAATATGCCTTGTGACTTTTTGCTGAAACTCAGCTGTCATGTGCTAGGTAAATAGGCCATTTAGTAATGTGATGGTAAGGTGTGGGGTGGGGGAGGAATGTTCTATAGTACTGTGATTAGGTCTCAGTTTTTAGTGAGTCTGTGCCCCTAGGCTATGAATTTTACAAGTTCTTTTCATTCCTCCCCTCACCTCTTGTCAGGGACAGGGTGGCTGGAGCTGGCTGGAGATGGGTATTTCCTTTCCTCCAATCAGTTAGTTAGGCTCTGGTTAAATAGTTTCTCCTGAGGTCAGGCCTTGTTAAGAAGATCAGAATGCTCTGGTGTATTTAAAAATGGTTCCCTTTCTTGTCCCACTGCCAGAAGCACAAGGGGATTTTTCTTCCGTCTTCACTGTGAGGACCTGGATAGTTCCTGGAGGTACAATTCACAAAGTGTAAGGGACTTCCTACGAATGGGTCCTCCCTGGAGTTTTTAATGCTCAGACTTGTCCACATAGCCTACAGCAATTTTTTCAGTTACAGTTTAGATTCCTACCCAGCACTGGTTCCTGTGGAGGTTTCTGTTCCTGCCTGTCTGCTCTGGCCAGTTGTGATTCTCTGTATTCACCAGTCTGTCTTTCCAGCTTTGGAGGTATCATTTTGCCCTGTGCACTCACTTCTCTGATGGATCTAAGAAGAGTTGTTGCCGGGTGCAGTGGCTCACACCTGTAATCCCAGCGCTTTGGGATGCCGAGGTGGGTGGATCACAAGGTCAGGGGTTCGAGACCAGCCTGGCCAATATGGTGAAACCGCTTCTCTACTAAAAATAGAAAAATTAGCCAGGCATGGTGGTGCATGCCTATAGTCCTAGCTGCTCAGGAGGTTGAGGCAGAAGAATCACTTGAACCCGGGAGGCAGAGGTTGCAGTGAGCCAAGATTGTGCCACTGCACTCCAGCCTGGGCGACAGAGCGAGATTCCGTCTCAAAAAAGAAAAAAAAGTTGATTTTTCAGATTGTTCAGCTTTTTACTTCGTTATTAGGATAGAGTGATGGCTTCTAAGGCATTTACATGATGTGTTGGAAGTTGGTAGGAAGTTCTAAACAGAAAAATGTGTTCTCCATCCATAGCTCATAGCTGATATTTTGTCCTGTTTTCTCACTGATCAAATGGAGACTGAATAAGAGTATGGAGACCTCCGTGAAACCTCTCCCACCGCTAGGAAAAAATTGACACAAAGCACAGGTGGACTGAGAATAGCAATTTTGCATTTAAATAGATTGCACGTGTTGTTTTCAAAGCCAGTTTAATCTCCCTGTTAGTCTGATCCTCTCTCCTGAGCTCAGGCAGTCTGGCCTTAGTTCTTACTGTAGAACTCGTATCTCCTTTATGGACTGATTCAAGAAAAGAAGGAAGGAAGTACTGTGTACCACATTCTGTGCTCCTTGTCTCCTCCTATAATCCTCTAAACCTGGAGCAGTTTTACAGCGGAGGAAACAGAGGCATAGGGAAGTTCACTCACTTGTTCGAGGTCACCTGGTGGTAAGTGGGGGACTCTGGAATGAAAACCAGGTTTACCTGACTCTGAACCCAGCCTTTTTCTCATTCGGGGCAATTCCTTCTGGGCGTTGTTTCTTCTTCCTAGCCCTCTGCTACTGCTTATATGAGGGCGACCAGGCTTTTTAAAGGCTTTAGACTGGGTAGGGGATGCTGAAATCTCCCCCTTCTCAGCAAAGGAAACCCAGTTAATCTCTGATCTTAAAAATACCTTATGTCAGTGCCTAAGTTAGGCTGGAGGACTTTTGTCACAGGTTGGATGCTCCGAGATGCAGACACGGAGCTAACACCTGTGAAAACAGGGAGGAAACAGCACTAGGCAGGGGTAGTATCAGGCCACAGTGCAGATCCACAGAGGCTCTACCAGCCTGACAGGAAGGCCATCAGCAAAGATTGCCAGTGAGAGAAGTCCCATATAGGGCAAAAATGACCAGGCCCTTAGCCACCTTCTTGCTTTGTCATGGGTGGGTGCTCGCTGGAAGCTCAGCTTTCTGTCCCTTAGGAACCAGCAGCTGGAGGCTGTCAGCTAACTGCAGTTCCTGAAGCTGGGCAGAGAAACCTTTTTAAAAGGGGATCTGAGGGACACACTTCTGAGATTTTTGTTGCTGTAACTCCTGGTGCCCTTATAAGGAGGAAAGTCTCAGTCTCTAGGAGAGAGCAGCAGTCCTGCTCATCAGGATTTGCTGTGTGGCTTCCATGCAGGAGTGACTCTGCTGGGTTTGGTCTGCCTGGGATCACTCCATGCTGCCAGCCTGGCCTCTTTCTCCATGGGATTACTGCGGGGAAGATGTGGAAGGGACACCATCTTTCCCCATCACATCATCTCTGGAACCTTCCCCATGAAGAAGCCAGGTCAAGATGTAATCTGAGATCTGCAATTATGATAGCTGGAGCGTAGGCACGAGCATATAGGCATGTCCTGGGGAGTGGGTATTCCAGCTCAAAACTCATGATACCATCTCATTATAAGTTGAATTAGACGGTACATCTGGTAAATACCATATGTGTATTCTGCAGTTTTCCCCTCAGTTACAGGAATAGTGTGCTGAAACAGCATTAAGGGTTATAGCCTATTTGGCAACTTAATTTTACCTGTGTGATGTCAGGCAAGTCATTTCCTAAAAGCTTCTGTTTCCTCCTCTTCTCTTGAAATAGCGATAGTAATTTGAAATGAGAATAATATGTACTCATAGATTTGTGAAGAGTGAGAGCAATTCTTAATATGAACCCTATGGCATATACAGGTTGAGCATCTCTAATGTGAAAATCCAAAACTTTTTGAACACTGGAATGAGGTAGTGACACTTTTGCTTTCTGATGGTTCAGTGTACACAAGCTCTGTTTCATGCACAAAATTATTAAAAATATTGTATGATATTACCTTTAGGCTATGTATATAAAGTATACATGAAAAAAATAAATTTTGTGTTTAGACTTGGGTTCCATTCCCAAGATATTACATGCAAATATTCCAAAATCCAAAAACATTCAGAATTTTTGGTCCCAAGCATTTTGGATAAATGATACTCAATTTGCAATAAATCTTGAACAGATATTAGTTTAATACTAGATTTAGACGTTTGGCTCTTTGTATCACTTTCTGGAAGCTTTCTCCATTTTCAGAAATCAGGTTTTAAAAATCAGATTTTAAAACTAAAGACGTATCTAAAGTAAAACATGAAATACCCATTGTTTCTTGGAAGTAACCAGTTTTTAAAGTTTATGTGTTTTATTATAAGCATTTGTATACTTTTTCCACGTTAAATTTTTTTTTTTTTTTTTTTTTGAGACGGAGTCTTGCTCTGCCGCCCAGGCTGGGGTGCAGTGGCCGGATCTCAGCTCACTGCAAGCTCCGCCTCCCAGGTTTACGCCATTCTCCTGCCTCAGCCTCCCGAGTAGCTGGGACTACAGGCGCCCGCCACCTCACCCGGCTAGTTTTTTGTATTTTTTAGTAGAGACGGGGTTTCACCGTGTTAGCCAGGATGGTCTCGATCTCCTGACCTCGTGATCCGCCCATCTCGGCCTCCCAAAGTGCTGGGATTACAGGCTTGAGCCACCGCGCCCGGCCTTTTTTTTTTTTTTAAGAAAAGATCTCACTCTGCTGCCCAGGCTACAGCTCAGTGGTGTGGGAGGTCTAGAGCCTGGGAGGTCAAGGCTCAAGAGATCCTCTCACCTCAGCCTCCCAAGTAGGTGGGGACTACAGGTGTAAATATTGGGGTATTTGCAAATATAGGCCACCATGCCTAATTTTTCCATTTTTTTGTAGAGATGGGGGTCTCACTCTGTTGTCCAGTCTGGTCTCAAACTCCTGGGCTCAAGCTGTCTTCCCACCTCAGCCTCCTAGAGTTCTGGGAATACTGGTGTGAGTCACTGTATCTGGCTTTAAAAACTTTTTTAATTGAAAAAAATTGTACATATTATGTATAACATGTTGTTTTGAAATATATATACATTGTAGAATGGCTAAATCAAACATGTATCACCTCACGTACTTATATTTTTGTGTGTGGTGAGAACATTTAAAATCTACTCTCAGCAATTTTTAAGGATACAATACTTTGTTATTAACTATAGTCATCATGTTATACAATAGATCTCTTGCACTTATTCTTCCTATCCAAATGAAATTTTATATCCTTTGACCAACATCTTACCCAACCTTCCCTCTTTCTCCCAGACCCTGGTAACCACCATTCTACTCTCTACTTCTATTCATCTTTTTTAGGTTCCACATACAGGCGAGATCATGCAATATTTGTCTTTCTGGGCTTGATTTACTTCACTTAACACAATGTCCTCCAGTTCCATTTATGTTGTTACAAATGACAGGATTTCATTCTTTTTTATGGCTGAATATTCCATTGTAGAATATGTGCCACATTTTATCTGTTCATCTGTTGTTGGACACTTAGGTTGATTCCATATCTTGGTTATTGTGAATAATGTTGCAATAGACATAGAAGTGCCAGTATTTCTTTGACATATTGATTTCATTTCCTTTGACGATATACCCTGTAGTGAGATTGGTGAATCATATGGTCATTCTATTTTAAATATCTTGAGGAACCTCTGTACTGTTTTTTCATAACAGCTCTACTAATTTACACTCCCACCAATAGTGTGCAAGGGTTTCATTTTCTCCACATTTTCTCCAATGCTTATCTTTAATCTTTTTGATAATAGTCATCTTAACAGATGTGAAGTGGTATCTCATCATGATTTAAATTTGCATTTCTCTGATGATTGATGATTTTGAGCATTTTTTTCATATACCTGTTGTCCATTTGTATGTCTCCTTTTGAGAAATGTTTATTCATATCCTTTGCCTTTTTTAAAATTAGGTTATTTGTTGTCTTACTATTCAGTTTTTTGAGTGCCTTATTTATTTTGGATATTAACTCGTTATCAGATTTATGATTTGCAAATATGTTCTTCCATTCTGCAGGTTGTTGCTTCACTTTGCTGATTGTTTCCTTGGCTATGCAGAAGGTTTTTAGCTTGATATAATTTATATATACTTACACATTTTTAAAACGAAAATGTGGTCCTACTATATTATTTTAAAATTCCCTTGATTTTTTTTTTTTTGAGAGAGAGTCTCGCTCTGTCGCCCAGGCTGGAGTGCAGTGGCATGATCTTGGCTCACTGCAAGCCCCGCCTCCTGGGTTCACACCATTCTCCTGCCTCAGCTTCCCGAGTAGCTGGGACTACAGGTGCCCGCCACCATGCCGGGCTAAGTTTTTGTATTTTTAGTAGAGACGGGGTTTCACCGTGTTCGCCAGGATGGTCTCCATCTCCTGACCTCATGATCCGCCCACCTCGGCCCCGCAAAGTGCTAGGATTACAGGCGTGAGCCACTGTGCCTGGCCAATTTATTTAATTTTTTTTAACCCATTCATCAATATAATAGGTATGTTTTCCTAAGAGCATTTGTCTCCTTCATTCTTTTTAGTGGTTGCGTTATATTCCATTGCATTACTATATCCAAACCTATTCAGCTATCCCCTGTTGATAGATATTTGTTACCAATCTTTGGTAATTACAGATAATGCTTCAGTGAAATTCCTTGTATGCATATTTTTAGTTTTAATTCAGAAACTTTTCCTTCAGAGTAGTATAGAGTAATTTAACAAATATCCACTGAAAAATGTTTTATTTTTAATTATATAGATTTACATATTTATGGGATACATGTGATATTTTGATACGAGCATACAACGTGTAATGATCAGATAAGGGTAATTGGGGTATCCATCACCTCAAGCATTCATCATTTCTTTGTGTTAAAAAATTCTATTTTTCAGTTATTTTGAAACATATAGTAGACCTGTTCTTCCTATTTAACTGTAATTTTTTTACCCATTAACCATCTCTTCCCCTGCCCACAGATGGAATCTTGGTCTGTCACCCAGGCTGGAGAGCAGTGGCATGATCTTGGCTCAATGCAGCCTCTGCCTCCTGAGTTCAAGGGATTCTCCTGCCTCAGCCTCCTTAGTAGCCTGAACTCCAGGCACGTGTTGCTACACCAGGCTAATTTTTGTATTTTTAGTAGAGAAGGGTTTTCATTATGTTGACCAGGCTGGTCTCGAACTCCTGACTTCAAGTTATCTGCTTACCTTGGCCTCTCAAAGTGCTAGGATTACAGGCGTGAGCCACTGCACCAGGCCGAACCATCTCTTCTTTATCCCCCTGTTCCTCTTTATCTCCCCCTTCACTACCATCTCTTCTTTAGCCATTATCTACCCCCACCTCTACTACCAAATCCTCTTTATCCATTAACCATCTCCTCTTTATTCCACGCAGCCCGCCACCACCGCTATCATTCCTAGACTCTGGTAACCATAATTCTACCCTATCTTCATGAGTTTAATTATTTTTGGGGGCCCCCACATAATAACATGAGATATTTATCTTTCTGCACTTGGCTTATTTCACCTAACATAATAGCCTCCAGTTCTATCCATGTTGTTGCAAAGGACAGGATTTCATTTTTTTTTATGGTTGAATAATAATTCCATTGTGTATGTGTACCACATTTTGTTTATCCATTCATCCATCAATATACACTTAGGTTGATTCCATATGCTGGCTATTGTGAACAGTGCTGCAATAAATATGGAAGTGCAGATATCTCTTGGATATACTGATTTATTTCTTTTGGGAATATACCTAGCAGGTGGGATTGCTGGATAGTATGGTAGCTCGATTTTTAGCTTTTTGAGGAATCTCCAAATCCTTCTCCACTGTGGTTGTACTAATTTACATTTCTAACAAGAGTTTATGAGGATTCCTTTTCCTCCACATCCTCACCAGCATTTGTTATTGCTTGTCCTTTGGATCAAAGCCATTTTAACTGGGGTTATGTGATATCTCATTGTAATTTTCATTTGCATTTCTCTGATCAGTGACGTTTAGCACCTTTCACGTACCTCTTTGCCATTTGTATGTCATCTTTTGAGAAATGTCTGTTCAGATCTTTTGCCCATTTTAAATGAGATTATTAGATTTTAACTTACAGAGTTGTTTGAGTTCCTTATATACTATGGTTATTAATTCCTTGTCAGGTGGATAGTTTGCAAATATTTTCTCCTATTCTGTAGATTGTTTCTTTGTTGATTGTTTCCTTTGCCATGCAGAAGATTTTTAACTTGATATGATGCCATTTGTCCATTTTTGCTTTGGTTGCCTGTACTTGTGGGGTATTACTCAAGAAATCTTTGCCCAGTCCAATGTCTTGGAGAGTTTCCCCAATGTTTTCTTTTAGTGGTTTCATAGTTAGGTATTAGATTTAAGTTTTTAATCCATTTTGATTTGATTTTTGTGTTGGGTGCAAGATAGGGGTCTAATTTCATCCTTCTGCATATGGATAATCCAGTTTTCCCAGCACCATTCATTGAAGAGACTGTTCTTTCCCCAATGTATGTTTTTCACACCTTTGTCAAAAATGAGTTCACTGTAGAGGTATGGATTTATTTCTGGGTTCTCCATTCTATTCAATTGGTCTATGTGTCTGTTTTTATGTGACATGCTGTTTTGGTTATTACAGCTCTGTAGTATAATTTGAAGTCAGATCATGTGATTCTTCCAGTTCTGTTCTTTTTGCTCAGAATAGCTTTGGCTATTCTGGGTCTTCTGTTGCTCCATATAAATTTTAGGATTAATTTTTTTATTTCTGTGAAACATGTCATTAGTATTTTAATAGGAATTGCATTGAATTTGTAGATTGCTTTGAGTAGTTGGATATTATAATAATATTGATTTTTCTAATTCATGAGCATGGAATACTTTTCTCTTTTTTTGTGTGTCCTCTTCAATTTGTTGCCTCAATGTTTTGTAGCTTTCATTGTAGAGAAATTTCACTTGTTTGGGTAAATTAATTCCCAGGTATTTTATTTGTAGCTATTGTAAATGGAATTGCTTTCTTGATTTCTCTTTCAGATTGTTTGCTCTTGGTATTTAAAATGCTGCTGGTTTTTTGTATGTTGATTTTGTGTCCTGCAACTTTACTGAATTTGTTTATCTGTTCTAATAGTTTTTTTAATGGAGTCTTTAGTTTTTTCCAAATTTCAGATTATGTCATCTGCAAACAATGACTTCTTCCTCTTCAATTCGGATGTCCTTAATTTCTTTTGCTCTGGTGAGGACTGAATCTGATTGCTCTACTTAGGACTTCCAGTACTATGTTGAATAACAGTGGTGAAAGTGGGCATCCTTGTCTCATTCCAGATTTTAGAAGAAAGGTTTTCAGTTTTTCCCCATTCGGTATTATACTAGCTGTGAATCTGTTTTATATGGCTTTTATTGTATTGATGTATCTTCCTTCTCTAGTTTCTTGAGGTGTTTACTTTTAATCATGAGGCATAATGAATTTTATCAAATGTTTTTAAGGTGTCAATTGAAATGATTGTATGTTTTTTGTCCTTCATTCTGTGGATATGATGCAGCACACTGATTAATTTGCGTAATTTGTTAAACCCCTTGCATCCCTGGCATATATTTCTCTTGGTCATGACAAATGATCTTTTTAATGTGTTATTGAATTCAGTTTGCTAGTATTTTGTTGAGGATTTTTGCATCAGTGTTCATCAGGGATATTGGGCTGTAGTTGTCTTTTTTTGATGTATCTTTGTCTGATTTTGTTATCAGGATAATACTGTCCATGTAGAATGAGTTTGGATGTATTTCCTTCTCTATGTTTTGGAATACTTTGAGTAGCATTGGTGTTAGTTCTTCTTTGTGTTTGGTAAAATTCAGCAGTGAAGCCATTGGATCCCAGGCTTTTCTTTGCTGGGATACTTTTTATTATGACTTTGATCTCATTACTTGTTATCGGTTTGTTCAGGTTTTGGATTACTTCACGGTTCAATCTTGGTAGGTTGTATATGTCTAGGAATTTACCCATTTCTTCCAGGTTTTCCAATGTATTGGCGTGTAATTGCTCATAGTAGCTTCTAATGATCCTTTCAGTTTCTGCAATATCAGTTGTAATGTCTCCTTTTTCATCTGTTTTTGAGTCTTCTTTTTTTTTTTTGTTTAGTCTAAAGTTTTGATTTTTTTTTTCAAAAAACCAGCTTTTATTTCGTTTCTCTTTTATATTATTTTTCCTGTTTCAATTTCATTTATTTCTGTTCTGATCTTTATTATTTCTTCTACTAATTTTAGGCTTGGTTTGCTCTTGCTTTTCTATTTAAGATACATCATTAGGTTATTTATTTGAAGTTTGTCTACTCTTTTGCTGTAGGCATTTATTGGTATGAACTTTTAGTAGTGCTTTTGCTGTATCCCATAGGTTTTGGTATGTTATGTTTCCATTTTCATTTGTTTCAAGAAATTTTTCAATTTTCTTAATTTCTTCATTGACCCACTCGTCATTCAAGAGCATATTTTTAAATTTCCATGTGTTTGTATAGTTTCCAAAATTCCTCTTGTTATTGATTTATAGTTTTATTCTGTTGTGGTCAGAGAAGACATTTGATATAATTTCAGTTTTTTGAACATTTTAAGACTTGTTTTGTGGCCTAATTTATGGTCTATCCTTAAAAATTATTCATGTGCTGAGGAGAAGAATGTGTATTTTGCAGGTGTTGGATGAAATGTTCTGTAAACATTTGTTAGGTCTATTTGGTCTGTAGTGTAGGTTAAATCCCATGTTTCTTTATTTTCTGTCCAGATGATCTGTCTTGTGCTGAAAGTGGGGTGTAGAAGTCTCTAGCTATTATTTTTTTTGGAATCTTTCTCTCTCTCTCTCTCTCTCTCTTTTTTTTTGAGATGGAATCTCGCTCTGTCGCCCAGGCTGGAGTGCAGTGGTGCAATCTTGGCTCACTGCAAGCTCCGCCTCCCAGGTTCATGCCATTCTCCTACCATAGCCTCTTGAGTAGCTGGGACTACAGGTGCCCACCACCACGCCTAGCTAATTTTTTATATTTTTTAGTAGAGATGGGGTTTCACCGTGTTAGCCCGGATGGTCTAGATCTCCTGACCTCGTGATCTGCCCGCCTCGGCCTCCCAAACTGCTGGGATTACAGGCGTGAGCCACCACGCCTGGCCCTGGGAATCTCTCTCTTTCTTTAGCACTAATAATATTTGCTTTACATATATGGGTGCACTACTGTTGGGTGCATATGTATTTACAATTGTTATAGCCTCTGACTGAATTGACTCTTTTATCATTTGACTCATTTATCATCATTAATGACTTTGTCTGTCTCTCTCTCTCTCTTTTTTTTTTTTTTGAGATGGAGTCTTGCTCTGTTGCCCAGGCTGGAGTACGGTGGTGTGATCTCAGCTCACTGCAACCTCTGCCTCCCATGTTCAAATGATTCTCCTGCCTCAGCCTCCTGAGTAGCTGGGACTACAGTCACATGCCACCACACCCAGCTAATTTTTTGTATTTTCAGTAGAGACAGGGTTTCACCATGTTAGCCAGGATGGTCTTGAACTACTGACCTTGTGATCCACCCACCTCGGCCTCCCATAGTGTTGGGATTACAGGCGTGAGCCACCGCATCTGGCCATCTTTGTCTCTTTTTATAGTTTTTGTCTTGAAATCTATTTAGTCCAATATAAGTATAGCTGCTATTCCTAATGTGTTTTAGTTTCCATTTGCATGGAATATCTTTTTCTATCCCTTTATTTTCAGTCTGTGTGTGTCCTTCTAGGTGAAGTGTGTTTCTTGTAGGCAACAGATCTTTGAGTCTTGCTTATTTTTAATCAATTTAGTTACTCTGTGACTTTTGACTGGTGAGTTTAGTCCATTTACATTCAATGTTATTGTTGATAAGTAAGGACTTCTGCCATTTTGTTGTTTTTCTGGTTGTTTTGTGGTCTTCCTTCTTTCATTTCTTTCTTTTCATGAAGGTGATTTTCTCAGGTGGTGGGTTTTATTTTCTTGCCTTTTTTTTTTTTGTGGATATGTTGTATGATTTTGATTAGAAGTTACCATGAGGCTCGGGAATACTATCTTATAAGCCATTATTTTAAGTTGATGACAACTTAATATTGATTGCATAAACAAGAAAAGAGAAAACTGGTTAAAAAAAAAAAAGTCTGCACTTTAACTTCATCCCCTGCTTTTAAACTTTGTTATTTCTATTTTATTGTACTGTCTATCTTAAAAAATATAGCTACCATTTTTTATTGGTTCAACTTTTAGTCTTTCTACTCAAGATATGAGTTTACACACCACAATTACAGTTATAATATACTGTGCTTTTCTGTGTACTTACTATTACCAGTGAAAATTCAGAGAATTTCTTTTTGCTCATTAATATCCTTTTCTTTCAGACTGAAGGACTCTCTTTAGTGTTTCCTGTAGGACAGTTCTGGTGTTGATGACATTCTTCAGCTTTTGTTTGGGAAAATATTTTTTCTTCATGTTTGAAGAATATTTTTGTTCAATATACTATCCTAGGATAAAAATTTTTTCCTTCTGTATTTTAAGTATGTTGTGTCAGTCTCTCCTGGCCTATGAGGATTCCACTGAGAAGTCTGTTGCCAGATGTATTGGAGCTCCTTTGTGTGTTGTTTCTTTTCTGTTGCTGCTTTTAGGATCCTTTCTTTATCCTTGACTTTTGGGAGTTTGATTATTAAATGTCTCGAGGTAGTTTTATTTGGGTTGCTTGGTGTTCTGTAACTTTCCTGTACTTGAATATTAATATCTTTCTCTTTATTTGGAAAGTTCTCAGTTATAACCCCTTTAATAAACTTTTTTTCTGATCTCTCATCCCATCTCCTCTTTAAGGCCAATAACTTTTGAGACTATTTTCTAGTTTGTGTCTTTCTTTCTTCCTTCCTTTCCTTTCCTTTCCTTTCCTTTCCTTTCCTTTCCTTTCCTTTCCTTTCCTTTCCTTTCCTTTCCTTTCCTTTCCTTTCCTTTCCTTTCCTTTCCTTTCCTTTCCTTTCCTTTCCTTTCCTTTCCTTTCCTTTCCTTTCCTTTCCTTTCCTTTCCTTTCCTTTCCTTTCCTTTCCTTTCCTTTCCTTTCCTTTCCTTTCCTTTCCTTTCCTTTCCTTTCCTTCTTTCTTTCTGTCTCTCTCTCTCTCTCTCTCTCTCTTCTCTCTCTCTCTCTCTCTGTTTCTCTTTCTCTGTTTGTCTCTGTTTCTCTTTTCTTTTGTTTTCTGGTTTTTTTCTTCTTTCTTTTTTTCATTTTTTTGGGACAGGGTCTCTCTCTGCCTCCCAGGCTAGAGTGCAGTGGCACAATCATGGCTTACTGCCACCTTAACCTCCTGGGCTCGAGCGATCCTCCCACCTCAGCCTCCCAAGTAACTGGGACTACAAGCAAACGTAGTCCCAGTTACTTAAAATACCCAGTGAATTAAAAATTTTTTGTAGAGATGGGGTTTTGCGTGTTGCCCAGGCTGGTCTCGAACTCCTGGGCTCAAGCGATCTGCCTACCTTGGTGCCCCAAAGTACTAGGACCATAGGCATGAGCCACTGTGCCTGGCTTTTCATTCCTTTTTCTTTTGTCTCCTCTGTGTGTTTTCAAATAGCCTGTCTTCAAGCTCACTGTTTCTTTCTTTTGCTTGATCAGTTCTACTATTAAGAGACTGATGCATTCTTCAATATGTCAGTTGTATTTTTCAGCTCTAGAAATTCTACTTGATTCTTTTAAATTATTTAATCTATTAAGTTTATCTGATAGGATTCTAAATTCCTTCTCTATGTTATCTTGAATTTTGTTGAGTTTCCTCAGTAGGTATCTTGAATTCTTTCTTTGAAAGGTCTCATCTCTCTGTCTCTCTAGGATTGGTCACTGGGTGCCTTATTTAGTTCATTTGGGTGAGGTCACATTTTGGATGGTCTTGACACTGGTGGATGTTCATCACTGTCTGGGGATTGAAGAGTTTGGTATTGCAGTTTGCACCCATCTTTCTTGGGAGGGCTTTCCATGTATTCAAAGGGAGTTGGGTGTTTTGACTAAGTTTTTGGTTACTGCAGCTGTATCCGCATAAGGGCACACCCCAAGCTGTGGCTCTTGCAGACTCATAGAGGTACCACCTTGGTGGTCTTGATTGAGCTTCAGAAGAATTCTCTGGATTACTAGGAAGAGATACTTATTCTCTTCCCTTATTTTCTCCCAAACCAATGGAATGTCTCCTTCTGTGCCGAGCTACCTGCTGCTTTCAGATGGGTGACACAAGCACCCCTGTGGCCGCCACCACTGATACTGTGCTAGGTTAGACCCTAAGCCAGTACAACACTGGGTCCCACCCAAGGCCTACAGTGACCCCCTGCCTGGCTATTGCTTATGTTCACTCAAGGCCCAAGGGCTCTACAATCAGCAAGTGCAAATCCAGGTGGCTTGTTTCCTTCTCTTCAAGGCAGTGAGTTTCCCCCCATCCTTGGATGGGTCCAGAGATACTGTCCAGGAGCCAGGGCCTGGAGTCATGAACCTTAGGTATCTACCTGGTGCTCTATTCTATTGTAGCTGATCTGGCACTCAAGCCATGAGACAAAGTCCTTCCCCCTCTCCCCTTTTCTCAAGGCCTGTAGCCACCACTACCTAGGCCCCTTGGCAAGTACTGCCTGGCTACTGCTGATGTTCACTCAAGTCCCAGGGACTCTTTAGTCAACTTGTGGTGAATACTGTCCATCCTGAGTTTCTCCTTTAGGGCAGTGGGCTCCCCTCTAGAGGCTCAGGGCAGGTCCAGGGGCCAAAACCATGAATCGGGGATCCCAGGAGCCTTCTTGGCACTCTACCCTACTGTGGTTGAGCTGGTACCCAAACTGCAAGATGAAGTCTCCTTTCTTCTTCCCTCTCCTTTCCTCAAGCAAAAGGAGACTGTCCCCATAGCCACCACAGCTGGGTATGGCTGGGTCACACCTGAAGCCAGCATGGTTCTGAGTCTCTTACCCAAGGACTCGGGTGAGCACTGCCTGGTTACCATTCCTGATTATTCAGGGCCCAAGGCTTCTGTAGTCAGCAGGTAGTGAAGCCTGCCAGGACTGGGTCTTTTTGTTCAAGGCATCAGGTTCCCTTCTGGCCCATGGTGTGTCTAGAAGTGTTGTCCATGAGCTAGAGCCCAGAATGGCGGGCCCCAGAACTCTGCCTGTTGCCCTATCCTACTGTGGCTGAGCTGGTATCCTAGTTGCAAGACAAAGTCCTTTTTACTCTTCCCTCTCCTCAAGCTGAGGGAAGGAGTCTTTCCTGGAGCTGTGAGCTGCACTGTCTGGGTTTGGAGGAGGAGTAACTCAAGCACTCCCTCGGCCACCTCAGCTGGTATCTTACTAGGTCACATTCACCCCACACTCACTATCTTCAAGTCCAGCACAGCACCAGGACTTGCCCAGGAATTATAGTCCTTGTGGTCTAGCTTATTTAGCATCACAGAGGACCTTGGCTTGCAGTGGCATGGCTTGTTGGAATGTAGGTTCTGATCTTTGGGATGGATGATTAGCCTCTGGTTAGGGCTGGTCTGAATTCTCCCTCCATGGGTACCAGTTGAGCTCTGCCCCATGTTACTTTCCACTGTGACAGGGCAGCACTGTGTTCCAATCCAGAGTCCCACAATCACTGTGTTCTCCCTCCCCTAAGTGCATGGATTCTCTCTCCATGCCATGTGGCTACTGCTGGGGATAGGGGAGGGGTGGTATAGGCAGTTTACAGCTGTCTTTTCTTCCCTCTTCAGCGCCTTTTTATATGATGTTAAAACCAGGTACTGTGATTGCTCACTTGATTTTTTTTGGCTCTTATGTAGGTGCTTTTTTTGTGTGGATAGTTGTTCAATTTCGTGTTCTTGTGGAGGGGGTGCTCGCTGGAGGCTTCTATACTGTCTTGATGTGCCTTCCAATCTAATCATTTTATGGTTCTTATTCTTACTGATATATTTGGAATATGTCTGGTATTATTCTGGTATCTGATTTTGTGTTTTCTGTTTATCTGCTTTCTCCCCCTCCAGTTCCGCCATTCCTTCCTTACTGTCTCCCCGTTCTTTCCCTTTTTATCTCCCTCCCTCTTTCCTTGATTTCCACTCAATGTTATTTTAATTTTTTTCTATTGGTTTCAAAGGTATACACTCTATTTTTGTTCTTTTATAGATTATATTTATATATTTTTAACAGCATATACTGATTTTGAAGCTAATAACTTTAACTGCTTCTAACACAAAACAAGGACCTCAGTATTTAGAGTATTTTAACTCTAAAGTACTGTCATACGTACTGTTCTCTAGCATTTTAGTTTTTTCTTATTTTTAACTTCCTCATTGGCCATTATTTTTCTATTCTATAGTTAATACCTAATTTGATTTATCAATATATATTTTACCATTTTGTTTGGTCATCATAGATTTTGTAGTTCACAACTTTTAGTTTCCGTCTTGCTGAAGTATATCCTTGAGTAGCTCTTTCATAGATTCGGAGATTAATAAATTCTTTTAGTCTTTTCATGTCTACATATGTCATTATTTATTCCCTCTCTCTGAAATCATAGCTTAACTGAATATTTAATTTTAGAATCATGTGTTCACTGAGATGTTTGTTTTATTTTAGATTTTTTTTTTTTTTTCTTATTTGAGGCAGAGTCTCACTTTGTCACTCAGGCTAGAGTACAGTGATGCCATCTCGGCTCACTGCAACCTCTGGTTCCCAGGTTCAAGAGATTCCCTTTCCTCAGCCTCCTGAGTAGCTGGGATTACAGGTGTGCACCACCATGCCTGGCTAATTTTTTTTTTTTTTGTATTATTTTTAGTAGAGATGGGGTTTCACCATGTTGGCCAGGCTGGTCTTGAACTCCTGACATCAGGTGATCTGCCTGCGTTGGCCTCCCAAAGTGCTGGGGTTAGAGGTGTGAGCCACCATGCCCAGCCAAATGTCTATCTTTTTATTTCTAGAAATTCTATGAAGTTCTTTTTCAAATCTTCCTGGTCTTCAAAAATAGTGTCTTATTCATGTCTATTAACATTGCTCCTTTTTTATTGCTTCAGAATTTAGGCACACCTTAAATCCTCTCTCTTGGTGTTTAATTTCCTCTTGTGGTAAGCTTATCTGCAACTGGAGTCTTTTGATCGGAGTCCATTGGATCTCCAGTTGATGAGGCATCTGATTGTGGTGGTTAAGTTGAGTTTATCAATGTCACATACTATGGTTTTGCCTGGTTCAGACCAACTTTTCTGTAAGAGTTTTAGCCTGGGAGCTCCTAACTATGAGAGCAGTGTAAATTCTGACTCTACACTCATGCATGGCACAGACTTGGGGTTCTGGTTTTTTACAGATAACCCTTTTTTCTACCCAAAGTTCTAGATAGATGATCAGTTTCCTTTTTATATCTTTTAGATATGGAATAGAGATTTTCTGTTTTGTGTTTCTCTGTCATGGCATCTCCTTGTCACTCCAGCAAGAGCTTGTGACCTCTACTCCTGTCTCCTATAGTGCATAACTGGTTCTGATAACCCCTGCTTCTGAAAAACTCTTGGTCTGTTTGGTTTCAGCTCTTATTAGCTGCACTGGTTTGTATTCCTGTTATGTTTCAATGTGTTTGGTAGAAATGGACAGTTTACTTGCATTACTTAGTCTACTCTATGGACAACTCTTTAAACACTCATGCTCTTATGAATAGGATAGATTACTAGAAGTGAAAGTAAGGAGGCAGGATGTGAACACTTAAAACTGGGTAGAAAGTGCTGAAGTTGAAAAAACAAGGTTGGACCAGTTTACACTGCCTATATAATCATGAGCCATTTTCTTTCTTCCCTCACCATTAGAAATACTATTAATTGTTTTACTCAATCTTAAATTTTAACATATAAATAAAAATGTAAGGGAAAATTATCTGTTTTTTAATGAACTACACAAAGATTTGGTCTGTTAAATCTGGAGGATGCTTTCCTTATGTGCATGAGAGTACAGCTTTCAGCCATCTGTCTGTAGGATGTGCATGAGGAGTGAGAGACGGCCATAGCCAGTCACCTCTACAGGCAGCTGGACAGATACACAGAGAATTAAAGTTGTGATGAACTTTACCTGTTGAACACATGCACGGTCAGGCTTGCTATACACATTTTCTGGTGATGAGTGACCTGTGTGCTACTGTAGTAGAGCTGAGGCCATGCCCAAATCCTTAGTGTCCAGCTCCCCAATCCAGTAGCACTGGTGGAAGCTGCTAGGATTTCCATAAGCAAAAAATGTTACCCCTTTTTCTAAAAACAAGCTCCCTTGATTCTCAAACTCTAAAATTGAGATTTCCTATTCTTCTCTTTAACTTTTTTGGGTATTGGCTTCATTTGGCTCCTCAGACTAGAGGAAAAGTGATAACGCTGAAATGACTCCTTACTATGTGGATCTGTTTCTTTGGAGAAGAAAGTCACTTTGGCAACAGGAGCTTCTACTCTAAGTACCTGGGTTTTCAGCAGTGTTGCCTGTCATAAAGAGTCTTTTAAAATACTCACAATGGTATCAATGTGGGCAATATGGCTGTGACTGTAGGTTGTAAGTGTGCTGTTACTGGAGGCGTTTTGGATGACCGCTTCATGGTACGTTGAAAATGAGCTTGGGTAGTGGCCAAACCAGTGTATGACCTTCCTGCTGCCTTGCAGCCCTAAAGGCTGGCCTGTGCACACGGGGGCCATGGAATTCCATCTTACCAGCTCTCTCCTTTCTGAGGCTGGGATTTTGTGGAAGGGTATTCTCTGCTTTTTTCCTGGGAGGGCTGTTTTGTGTATGTATTTATTATGTTTTAATAAACTTCGTTTACTGAAGTCAGGCAGGGGAGAACTCAACTGTTCAATGATGCCAGGGATCAACTCTGCACTTGATTTTGGTGAAAAAGCAATAAATAATTAGCTGAAATCAGGTTTAGGGATTTTTTGCAATTTTTTTTTTCTTTTTCTTTAGAGACAGGATGACGTAGTGCAAAGAGAAAGAGATTTGGAGTCAGACTGACCCAAATCCTCCTCCAAAGCTCCACTACATTCCAGCTGTGTGACTTTGTAAAAGTTACTTAGCCTCCCTAATCTTTCCTCATTCTCATGAAATAAGGATAATATTACTTATCCTAAAAGATTGTTGTGAGGATTTGTGATGCTTTTAAAGACAACTCTGATTTTATTACTCCCTTCTTAAAAATCCTTTAATGTCTTTTTGTTGCCTCTTTGGATAAATTTGAATTTTACATGGTGACTTACAAGACCAAACTCTCTTCTCTAGCCTCATCTAGCTGTACCCCGTTTGACCTCAGCATCAGCCAGGGGCCATTTATGCCTGTCAAACACTCTCTCTCTTGACCCTGGGCCTTGGAACATGCCCTCCATTTGCCTGGAAGCTCTTGCTCCATCTGTTGGCTGGGCTACTTCCTACTCACTCTTCAAGTCTCAGTGTAGATCTCACACCTCCTCTCTGAGGCCTTTCCAACTGCTCCTACCCCACTCCAGGTAGGCTTCCTCTTAGAAGCTGTCATTGCCATATTCAGTTTCTACTTTGAGTGTTCATGACACTGGGAAAACTTTGGTTTCAGGTTTGCCTCCTCCATTAGATGAAAGGCCCACACAGGCAGTATTCGTGTCTCTTAGCCAGGCATGGTGGCTCACGCCTGTAATCACAGAACTTTGGGAGGCCGAGGTGGGCAGATCACCTGAAGTCAGGAGCTTGAGATCAGCCTGGCCAACATGGTGAAATCCAATCTCTACTAAAAATATAAACCTTAGCCAGGTGTGCTGGTGCACACCTATAGTCCCAGCTACTTCGGAGACTGAGGCACGAGAATCGCTTGAACTCGGGAGGCAGAGGTTGCAGTGAGCTGAGATTGTGCCACTGCACTGCAGCTGGGGTGATAGAGCAAGACTCTTATCTCAAAACAACAACAACAACAACAACAACAGAAACAAAAAAAAAGAATGTCTCGGTTCTTTACTGTTATATCTCCCATCGCAGCTGGGGTGATAGAGCAAGACTCTTATCTCAAAACAACAACAACAACAACAACAACAGAAACAAAAAAAAAGAATGTCTCGGTTCTTTACTGTTATATCTCCCATCGAACACAACACTGATAACGTAGTAAGTACTTGATAAATGTTCATTGAATGAATGAATGAGAAAAGGCAGCAAGCACTTGGTTCAGTGCAGACCATTGGTAGGGACCTCAGTAAATGTCATTTCCCTTCCACATTAACCCCTTCCTCTGCTCATGTCACCTTTCTACCTTGATCATGGATAATGGAAAACTATTCATGACTGACTTGATTATGATGGCAACGCTTCTGTGAAGTGACTCAGGAATGGAAAGCTGCACCTTGATGCTAGGTGTCATGTGGATTGGTCCTGGGCTGCAGTGTAAAGTATATGGTTAATACTTTTAATTGCTTCCCGCTGCTCTTACCTCTTCCATTAAAGAACAAGTGCATCATGGAAAAAGTCCTAAAAATAGCACCTGCCTGGTTTATGGAGAAGGGTGTTTATCATGGGAATTAAGTTGTTGTTTAGCTAGGGATGTCTGAAACCCCAAATCAGGCTTTATTTTGTGACTAGAGCAGCACCCTAGCCTCTAGCATCAAGCTCACCACCCTAGCATCAAGCTTGCCTCAATTTTTTTTTTTTTTTTTTTTTTTTTTTGAGAATGTGTGGGCTGAGTTTGTCCTCACTTTGTAGTCGTAAAAACCCAAGTCATTTCTAAACAGGGAAGCTTTTTGGAACTCTATGGAATGGAAAGAAACACACATATAGGTGCTGGGATGGGTGTACCTAGAGTAAGGGTTTAGAGGACCAAGGTTTCTTATCACCCTCAGAGGGAGATGTTCAGGCAGTTGTAGATGATGGTGATGGTAGTATTTATGGAGGGTGACCTACTTGTGTCCTTAAATGACCAGTGAAGCCAATTTGGTGGCAAGTGGTGAGTACCCTGGGACCAGTCTTGAAGAGAAAGTTCTCTGTATTTGACTCTGGTTTCTTCTGCTGCCATCATCCAGGGAGATGACAGCGGACACTCCTGAGAGATGGGGATCTTGAGGCTGCTGGTACTGCCAACCCTTGTTAGGGCCCATTCTGGCCATAGTGGATTGGCCAGGTCTTCAAGCTCTGAGGAAAACTGGAGTTTGTTCACAACTTTGTCTAATGTTACTCCCCAGTTCAAGCCTGTGTCTTTTCTTTCTGGAATCCTGTAGTAGTCTTGTAGCAGACCTCCCTGCCTCCATACTGGCCCCTTCCAGGCCCTCCTCCACACTGCTGCCCAGTTACCTTCATCAAGAGCACTTTGAGTATGAACCTATCTTACTTAAAAGTTCTTACCTATGCATCAAGGGCACATCAAGTCCTGCTCTCCCTTAATGAAGCTTTATCACCCAGTATTGCCCTCTCTAGTCCCCCCAAACACAATGACAACAACAACAAACCAAAAAAACCCTTGTTTCAGCCATACCAGATTCCTCTCAAGTAAGCTTTTGTACTGCCTTCCTTTACACATTTGAGCTTTTGCACACATAGTTGGTTTGCCTAAAATGCCAGACATATATGAGTGTTGTCTGCCTTGTGGCTCATCCTTTAATGGAGATCTTGACAATCACTTTAAAATCTAAGCCTTTTTTGATCACCTAAAAGTCAATTTGTTGTCTCTTTTTCTTTGCTGTTAAAGTACTTTTACATATGCATTCCCTACCACTTGTTGCATTATATTTTAATAATTTGTTTATACATCTCTCTTCTGTTCTAAACTGTGGGTTCCTTGTGGGTACATTTTCATGTCCAGCTCTCCATCAGATATTCAGTTAATGGATGTTTTTATTAGACTCCAGGTTTTATAGAATTGATGGAGTCTATGAGGCTACTTTGTCTTTTTTTTTTTTTTCTTCAAACAAATGTACTTTATCAGTCTCCCTTTCTTCTTAATCTCAGTTCTGCTGTTCTTGGTCTCTGATCCTTGAGGAAGCTAAGGACTTTCTGGACCACCCCAATTTTAGGCTTGAAACTTCCTGATTCTCATCCGGAATCTCCTGAAGTAATATTTTTCTTTGTTTGTGCAAAACTATTAGTTTTTAAAATTTAAGTAGTTTTTGGGGAACAGGTGGTGTTTGGTAACATGGATAAGTTCCTTAGTGGTGATATCTGAGGTTTGGTGCACCCATCACCCGAGCAGTGTACACTGTGCCCAATGTGCAGTCTTTTATTCCTCACTCTCCCATTATTCCCCACTAGTCCCCAAAGTCCAATGTATCATTCTTATGCCTTTGGATCCCCAGAGCTTAGCTCCCACTTATAAGTGAGAACATACGACATTTGGTTTTCCATTCCTGAGTCACTTCACTTAGAATAATGGTCTCCAACTCCATCCAGGTTGCTGCGAATGCTGTTATTTGGTTCCTTTGTATGGCTGAGTAGTATTCCATGGTGTGTGTGTGTGTATATATATATATACACATTCCATGGTGTGTGTGTGTGTATATATATATATATACATACACACACATACACACACACACCACATTTTCTTTATCCATTTGTTGATTGATGGACATTTGGGCTGGTTCCTTATTTTTGCAGTTGCAAATTATGCTGCTGTAAACATGCCTGTGCAAGTGTCTTTTTCATATAATGACTTACTTTCCTCTGGGTAGATACTCAGGAGTGGGATTGCTGGATCAAATGTTAGTTTTACTTTTAGTTCTTTAAGGAATCTCCACACTGTTTCCCATAGTGATTGTACTAGTTAGCATTCACACCAGCAGTGTAAAAGTGTTCCCTTTTTACCACATCCATGCCAACATCTATTATTTTTTAATTTTTAAATTACAGGCATTCTTGCAGGAGTAAGGTGGTATCGCATTGTGGTGTTTTGATTTGCATTTTCCTGATAATTTGTGATGTTGAGCATTTTTTTGTCTGTTGGCCATTTGTATATTCTTCTGAGAGCTGTCTATTCATGTGCTTATCCCACTTTTTGATAGGATTATTTCTTCATATGTTTTCATTTTTTTCACATTTGTTGGCCATTGTATATTTTTTCATATGTTTGTTAGCCATTTATATATTCTCTTTTGAGAGTTGTCTGTTTGTGTCCTTAGCCCACTTTTTGATAGGATTTTTTTTCCTTGCTGATTTGAGTTCCTTGTAGATTCTGGATATTAGTCATTTGACAGATGCATATTTTGAGAATATTTTCTCCCACTCTGTGGGTTGTCTGTTTTTACCCTGCTGATTATTTCTTTTGCTGACAAAAGTATTAGTTTTTGAATACTGCTTAACCATTCACAAGAATGTACACACACACACAGTCACTCATATCTATATTCTGATTTGATCGTCATAGTATCTCTCTGGTCTAGGCGGTATTAGCTTCATTTTTCAGGTGAGGAAACTGAGGCATGGAGATCTTGACTTGCTCAAGGTTGATCAGCTCTGAAGCCAAGATTGGGGTTCCCAGGCTGAGACTTTGCCAGGTTCAGCCTTCGAAAGCTGCACCTTGATGAACTTACTGTGTTTTTAGCCCCCTCTGTAATAGTGTCCCCACCATCCCTTCATTTTCTGATATCGCCTACCTGTTCCCCACCTCCTTGTCTCATGCTTTTGCATGTACCCACATGCCTGCGTTCACATTTACTTCATTATTTTGTTGTCTAGTATGTATATAGGTGATCCATTACAAATCTATGAGACTAATGCCTATATTTGTTTTAGCTAGTACAGGATATTCGTGTGGTGTGGTGTAACTTCATGGTTTGGACCTGTGCTGTTCAGTGTGGTAACCACTGGCAATATGTAGCTATTAAGCAATTGAGATGTGCCTTGTCTGAGTTGAGAGGTATACTAGGTGTGAAATCCATAACAGATTTCAAACTCAGTATGAAATAATGTAAAATATCTCACTAGTGATTTTATGTATTGATTACCTGTTGAAATGATATTTTAGATATATTACATTAAATTATTGGATTAAAATATTAAATTTTACTTGTTTGCTTTTACTTTTTTGTGGCTGCCAAATCATATAAGACTCACATTTGTGGCTTGCATTTTATTTCCATTGTTAGTATTAATTTAGAGTATGGACTTTTGAATTAGACTTGGGTTTGAATTTGAGCTTCATTACTTAATTAGCTTTGTGCAGCTTAAGTTTTGGGCAGCTTAGCCTCTCTTGAATAACTTTTCCTCGTCTATAAAATAGAGACCAATATTTACCTCACATGGTTGTTATAAGGATGAAATTGTATTTTGTATGTGAGGTACTCAGCCTGGAACCCGGCATGAGAGCAGAGGGGTTTAAAGCATGGACCCTAGAGTTAAACCTGACAAGGGTTTCAACACTTGGCTGCACCCTTAAAACCTTTGTGGCCTTGGATAAGTTACTTTTCTAAACCTTAGTTTCTTCTTATAAAATAGGAATGATAATAGCAGGTGCCTCATAGAGTTGTGAGAATGAAATGAACTAAATATAAAGGGCTTATGAGGTCAGGGTAGAGAATGTAGTAAGTACTCAATACATGATAACCAATGCCATAACACCCTTGCTCCTGGGGAAGGGCGTCTGCTGGAAACTTTCATGCTATTAAATGGTCTACATGGACTCTCGTTTTTATTTTTATTTCTTCACGGAAGGTACATAGAATATGAACCTAGGACTTAACATATCCGTTCTTATCTATATCATGATTATGATAGCATTTTAAGAATGTTCTTGATATTATATTTTTGTCAAGAATTATACAGAAGAATTGAAATCAGGCTCTTGAAGAGATAGCTGCACTCCCATGCTCATTGCACTGTTATTCACAATAGCCAAGACATGGAAGAAACCTAAATATCTATTGATGGTAGAATAAAGAAAACGTGTTATATACACACTATAGAATATTATTCAGTCTTACAAAAGAGTCAAATCCTGCCATTTGTGATAATATGGATGAACCTGGAGGACATCATGCTAAGTGAAATAAGCCAGACATAGAAGGACAAGTGCTGCATGATAGCACTTGTATTATTAATCCAAAATAGTCAAAGTTAGAGAAGCAGAGACTAGAATAGCGATTTCCAGGGACTGCGGGAAGGGCAAAACAGGCAGATATTAGTCAAAGGGCATAAAATTTCACTTATACAAGATACATAAGTCCTAGAGATATATAGTATAGTATAGTTAATAATATTGTATACTTAAAAATTTGCTAAGAGGGTAGAACTCATGCTAAGTGTGTTTATCACAAAAATAATAATAAAGAGGACAGGAGGAAGCTTTTTTTGGAATGATGGACAGGTTTATGGGCATAGATTGTGGTGATGGTTTCCCAGGAGTATACTTATCTCCAAATCCTCAAGTTGTATACATTAAATAGGCACAGCTTTTTCCATTACAATCATACCTCAATAAAGTGGTTTAAAAATAATTATATAATTATTTGGATCTTTTTATTTAGTTTCTTCTTTGGCTTAATTTGTTCTTCAGCTAATTCTTTTTTTTTTTCTTTTTGATTTTTTTATTTCCATAGGTTATTGGAGGACAGGTGGTGTTTGGTTTCATGAGTCAGTTCTTTAGTGGTGATTTGTGAGATTTTGGTGCACCCATCACCTGAGCAGTATACACTGAACCCAATTTGTAGTATTTTATTCCTCACTCCCTTTTCACCCTTTCCCCTGAGTCTCCAAAGTTTATTGCGTCATTCTTGTGCCTTTGTATGCTCATAGCTTAGCTCCCACTTATGAGTAAGAACATACAATGTTTGGTTTTCCATTCCTGAGTTACTTCACTTAGAATAACAGTCTCCGATCTCATCCAGGTTGCTGTGAATGCCATTAATTCATTCCCTTTTTATTGCTGAGACCACTATTCCATCATTCATATATATATATCCCCCACAGTGTATCCACACATTGATTGTTGGGCATTGGGTTGGTTCCACATTTTTGCAATCGTGAACTGTGCTGCTATAAATATGTGTGTGCAAGCATCTTTTTCATATAATGACTTCTTTTCCTCTGGTTAGATACCCAGTAGTGGGATTGCTGGATCAAATGGTAGTTCTACTTTTAGTTCTTTAAGGAATCTCCACACTGTTTTCCATAGTGGTTGTGTAGTTTACATTCCCACCAGCAGTGTAGAAGTGTTTCCTTTTCACCACATCCACACCAATATCTATTAGTTTTGATTATTTTTGATTATGGCCATTCTTGTAGGAGTAAGGTGGTATCGCATTGTGGTTTTGATTTACATTTCCCTAATCGTTAGTGATGTTGAGCATTTTTTCATACGTTTTTGTCCATTTGAATATCTTCTTTTGAGAATTGTCTATTCATGTCCTTAGTCCACTTTTTGATGGGATTAATTTTTTTCTTGCTATTTTGTTTTAGTTTGTTGTAGATTTTGGATATTAGTCCTTTGTCAGATGTGTAGATTGTGAAGATTTTCTCCCACTCTGTGAGTTGTCTGTTTACCCTGCTGACTATTCCTTTTGTTGTGCAAAGGCTCTTTAATTAAGTCCAAGCTATTTATCTTTGTTTTTATTGCATTTGCTTTTGGGTTCTTGGTTGTGAAATCCTTGCCTATGCCAGGGGGTAAAGGGGTTGAGTTCTTGATTTGGTTCTCCACTTGGTCGTTGTTGGTGTACAGAAGAACTACTGATTTGTGTATGTTAATTTTGTATCTGGACACTTTGCTGAATTCTTTTATCAGTTCTAGGAGGTTTTTGGCGGTGTCTTTAGGGTTTTCTAGGTATACAATCATATCATCAGCAAACATTGACAGTTTGAGTTCCTCTTTACAAATTTGGATGCCCTTTATTTCTTTCTCTTGTCAAATTGCTCTGGCTAGGATTCCAGTGCTGTGTTCAAGAGAAGTGATAAGAGTGGGCATCTTTGTCTTGTTCCAGTTTTCAGAGGGAATGCTTTCAACTTTTCCCATTTCAGTATTATGTTGGCTGTGGGTTTTTCATAGATGGGTTTTTATTACATTTAGGTATGTCCTTTGTATGCTGATTTTGCTGAGAGTTTTAATCATAAAGGGATGCTGGATTTTGTCGAATGCTTTTTCTGTGTCTATTGAGATGGTCATGTGATTTTTGTTTTTAATTCTGTTTATGTGGTGTATTACATTTATTGACTTGTGTATGTTAAACCATCCCTGCATCCCTGGTATGAAACTCACTTGATAATGGTGGATTATCTTCTTGATATGTTGTTGGATTTGGTTAGCTAGTATTTTTTAAGGATTTTTGCATATATGTTCATCAGGGATATTGGTCTGTAGTATTCTTTTTTGGCTATGTCCTTTCCTGGTTTTGGTATTAGGGTGATACTGGCTTCATAGAATGATTTAGGGAGGATTCTCTCTTTATCTTGTGGAATAGTGTCAATAGGACTTTGAATGTCTGGTATAATTCAGCTGTGAATTCATCTGGTCCTGAACTTTTTTTGTTGGTAACTTTTTTGTTACCATTTCAATCTCACTGCTTGTTACTGTCTGTTTAGGGTATCTAATTCTTCCTGATTTAAGCTAGAATGGTTGTATCCTTCCAGGAATTCATCCATCTCCTCTGTGTTTTCCAGTTTATGTGTGTAAAGGTGTTCATAGTAGCCTTGAATGATCTTTTGTATTTCAGTAGTGTCAGTTGTAATATCTCCTGTTTCGTTTCTTAGTGAGGTTATTTGGATTTTCTCTCTTCTTTTCTTGGTTAATCTTGCTAATGGTCTATCCATTTTATTTATCTTTTCAAAGAACCAGCTTTTTGTTTCATTTGTCTTTTTTTGTTTGTTTCAATTTCATTTAATTCTGCTCTGATCTTGGTTATTTCCTTTCTTCTGCTGGGTTTGGGTTTGGCTTGTTCTTGTTTCTCTAGTTCCTTGAGGTGTGACCTTAGCTTGTCTTACGCTCTTTCAGACTTTTTGATGTAGGCATTTTGGGCTATGAACTTCCCTCTTAGCATTGCCTTTGCTGTATCCCAGAGGTTTTGATAGATTGTGTCACTATTGTTGTTCTTCTTGAAGTTTTAAATTTCTATCTTAACTTCATTTTTGATCCAGTGATCATTCAGGAGCAGGTTGTTTAATATCCATGTATTTGCATGGCTTTGAAGGTTCCTTTTGGAGTTCATTTCCAGTTTTATTCTACTGTGGTCTGAGAGAGTGCTTGATATAATTTCAATTTTCTTAAATTTATTGAGGCTTATTTTGTGGCCTATCATATGGTCTATCTTGGAGAAAGTTCCATGTGCTGATGAATAGAATGTAAATTCTGTGGTTGTTGGGTAGAATGTTCTTTAAATACCTACTAAGCCCATTTGTTCCAAGGTATAGTTTAAATCCATTGTTTCTTTGTTGACTTTCTGTCTTGATGACCTGTCTAGTGCTGTCAGTGGAGTATTGAAGTCCGCCACTATTATTGTGTTGCTGTATATCTCATTTCTTAGGTCTAATACTAATTGTTTTATAAATTATTCAGCTAATTCTTCATTCAAGTGATTTTTGTTAAACACTATGTGCCAGGCCTTGTGATGGTAAGTAGAGACAAGCACTTTGTTTTCATGGGGCTTATGATCTAGTAAGAGAGACATCTATAAGCAAGTAAAAAAATAGATACATGTATTACAATTCCTGATGAGTACAATAAAAATCCTGTTGATAAATAGAAAGTAACAGAAGAAGGAAATGGGTGAAGATTCTATTTTAGAGAGGGTATCAGGGAAGGCTTCTATAAGGAGATGACACTTAATTTGAGACCTAAAGGTTGAGAAGAATCCATCCACATGGAAAGTAGGAGAGGAGCATTCTGAGCTGCTACATAGAAAGAGTTGGTGTCTTTGCAGAAAGCCAGTGGGTGGGCCAAGCGCGCTGGTTCATGCCTGTAATCCCAGTACTTTGGGAGGCCAGGGCACCCGGGTGGATCACTTGAGGTCAGGAGTTCTAGAACAGCCTGGCCAACATGATGAAACCCCGTCCCTACTAAAAATACAAAAATTAGACGGTCGTGTTGCCGTGCACCTGTAATCCCAGCTGCTCAGGAGTCTCAGGCACGAGAATCCAGGAGGCAGAGGTTGCAGTGAGCCAATATCATGCCACTGCACTGCAGCCTGGGACACAGAGTGAGACTCCATCTGAAAAAAACAACAACAAAAACAAACAAAAAAACCAAAAACCAGTGGGTGGAATATGGTTGGTGAAGTCAGAAGGGTTCAGATTAGGTAGGAAAGATAGGCAGGGGATTGTAGGTCACAGCAAGAATGTAGATCTTATTTGAAGTCTGATGGAGTCTGATGTAAAGAGCTGGAATGTTGTGATCAGGGAAGTGACCTGATGGAATACAAGTTGATGTATGATATATGAATTTGAGGAGGGCAAGAATGAAAGTAGAGAGAGATGAAGCTTCTGCCATGGTGTTGTGAGACAGGATGGTACATTGAATATAGTTGTAGAGGTGAGTGAGAGGTAGTGAATGGCTCCTGAGTTATATTTATTTGGTGGTAGAAGCAACAGAACTCCCTGATAGATTAGTTCTGGAGGTTTGCTTGAAGCGGGAGCTGCGCTGCACATCTTTGTGGTACTAGAGCAAGAGAGAGTGGCATCAGGAAAGCCAAGCAAGGAGGGTGTTCGAGAAGGAAGAACTGTAACATGCTGCTGAGAGGATGAGGTAGATCAGGATGGAAGAGTACACTGGATGTAGTAACACTAACCTTAAAAACAGCTATTTCCGTAGTGAGTGGAGGCAGTAGATTGGGATGTGTTGGAAGGTGATTTGAGGTGAGAAAATGGACACATTGTGTTTAGACTTCTCTTTCAAAAAATCTGGCTATAAAGGGAAATAGCAAAAGAGCTGTAGCAAGAAAGTTGAGTTGATTATGTCTAAAGATGTTGATGAATTGATTCTGTATTCAAAGAGAGGCTGATGGGAAGAAAAAAGAGAATCACAGGTTGAGGACTGGGCTAAAGCATTTGAGGAGGTGGGAGGATGAGACTCAGAGCACTTGGGAGGAATTGGCCTTTCACAGAAGAGGGCACTTCCTCTCTTGAAACAAGATGAAGTAGGTAGGGGAGGATGGACGCTGATTTGTAGATATGTGACCATTGGAGGATGCAGGAGTCTTTCCCTGGTTCTGTTTTTTCGATGATTCCTAAGGCAAAAACATGAGTTAAGAGTGAGGTGTAGCAGAGAACAGGACTTAAGAGCTTAGAATAAGATATTATCTCTGACCATTCTCAGCAGAAATCACTTTGCATGATGATATTTACTGGACACGAAAAATTTTAGTGTGTTAGTCTGTTTTCATGCTAAAGACATACCTGAGACTGGGAAGAAAAAGAGATTTAATTAGACTTACAGTTCCACATGGCTGGGGAGACCTCAGAATCATGGCAGGAAGTGAGAGGCACTTTTTACCATGGTGGCAACAAGAGAAAATGAGGAAGAAGCAAAAGTGGAAACCCCAAATAAACCCATCATCAGATCTCGTGAGACTTATTCACTATCACGAGAATAGCTCAGGAAAGACTGGCCCCCACAATTCAATTAGCTCCCCCTCCCACACGTGGGAATTCTGGGAGATACAATTCAAGTTGAGATTTGGATGGGGACACAGCCAAACCATATCATTGTACCCCTGGCCACTCCAAGTCTCATGTCCTCACATTTCAAAACCAATCACGCCTTCCCAACAGTCCCCCGAAGTCTTAACTCATTTCAGCATTAACCCAAAAGTCCACAGTCCAAAGTCTCATCTGAGACAAGGCACGTCCCTTCCACTTATGAGCCTGTAAAATCAAAAGCAAGCTGGTTACTTCCTGGATACAATAAGGGTACAGGTATCGGGTAAATACAGCCATTCCAAATGGGAGAAATTGACCAAATCAAAGGGGTTACAGGGCCCATGCAAGTTTGAAATCCAGCAGGGCAGTCAAATTTTAAAGCTCCAAAATGATCTCCTTTGATTCCAGGTCTCACATCCAAATCACTGATGCAAGAGGTACCTTCCCATGCTCTTGGGCAGCTCCGCCCCTGTGACTTTGCAGGGTACAGCCTCCCTCCCATCTGCTTTAACGGGCTGGCGTTGAGTGTCTGTGGCTTTTGCAGGTGTATAGGGCAAGCTGTTGGATCTACCATTCTGGGGTCAGCCTGGATCTTATTGTCCATGTTGCTACCAGCATTTTGGGCAAAGCTATTCAACAAGTCTCTAGGAAGTTCCAAACTTTTCCACATTTTTCTGTCTTCTTCTGAGCCCTCCAAACTGTTCCAGCCTCTGCCTGTTACCCAGTTCTAAAGTCGCTTCCACATTTTCGGATATCTTTTCAGCAGCACCCCACTGTACTGGTACCAATTTACTGTATTAGTCTGTTTTCATGCTGCTGATAAAGACATACCTGAGACTGGGAAGAAAAAGAGGATTAATTAGACTTACAGTTCCACATGGCTGGGGAGGCCTTAGAATCATGGTGGCAGGTAAAAGCAGCAAGAGAAAATGAGTGAGAAGTAGCTGGGTGCGGTGGCTCACGCCTGTAATCCCAGCACTTTGGGAGGCTGAGGTGGGCAGATCACGAGGTCGAGAGATTAGGACCATCCTGGCTAACGCAGTGAAACCCCATCTCTACTAAAAATACAAAAAATTAGCTGGGCGTGGTGGTGGACAGCTGTAGTCCCAGCTACTCGGGAGGCTGAGGCAGGAGAATGGCCTGAACCCAGGAGGTGGAGCTTGCACTGAGCCAAGATCGCGCCACTGCACTCCAGCCTGGGCAACAGTGGGAGAGACTCTGTCTCAAAAAAAAAAAAAAAAAAAAAAAAAAAAGAAAAAAAGAAAAGGGAGAGGCCGGCGCGGTGGCTCAAGCCTGTAATCCTAGCACTTTGGGAGGCTGAGACAGGCGAATCAGGAGGTCAGGAGATGGAGACCATCCTGGCTAACACGGTGAAACCCCATCTCTACTAAAAAATACAAAAAACTAGCCGGGCGTGGTGGCGGGTGCCTGTAGTCCTAGCTACTCGGGAGGCTGAGGCAGGAGAATGGCGTGAACCCGGGAGGCGGAGCTTGCAGTGAGCTGAGATCCGGCCACTGCACTCCAGCCTGGGCAACAGAGCGAGACTCCGTCTCAAAAAAAAAAAAAAAAAAAGGGGGAGAAGCGAAAGTAGAAACCCCTGATAAATCATCAGATCTCGTGAGACTTATTCACTATAATGAGAACAGTAGGGGAAAGACTGGCCCCATGATTCGCTTACCTTCCCCTGGGTCTCCCCACAACATGTAGGAATTCTGAGAGATATAATTCAAGTTGAGATTTGGATGGGGACACAGCCAAACCATATCACAAGGTATGGTCCTGCTCTCCTACTCTAGTTAGGTGTAGTTTGGGGATTAGAGTAGGTACTCTTAAGAGAGACAGGCTCTGGCCAGTGCGCCTGGTTTTGGACTTATTTGGGAAGTCCTGGAGAAGGTCCACAGTGGGAGATGGTGCCTTTGACCAGGAGCTGGTTGCATAAGATGACAGGAAGGCATGTTGCTATCATTCAGGGGTTCTGTAGAAAAACAGTAAGCTATTAAGAGTCTGTGCACAGTTAAAAAAAAAAAAAAAAGGCACTGAATCAGGAAACTGGACTGGAGTATATGGTCCTGTTTTGTCATCTGCAATGTGACTGTGAACAAATAGTTTACCTTCTGGGTCTATTTTCCCAGTTTGTAAAATAAGCAAAATACCAGCCTTCCCATTGCATGAGATGTGATGATGTATGTCAGTGTGTTATGAAAAGTATTTCATGCTGTACAGATGGATTAGTGAAAAGACTCAGAGGCTTGGAGCTGACAGCCTGTGGCTTCTACTCCCAGCTTCTCTGCTTACTCACCCCTGGCATGACTCAGGGTGAGTCATGTCACCTCCATTATACAAAGCCTCCATTTTCCCATCTGTAGAACCTCCTCACAGGGTGGTTACAAGGATTTAAAAATACAATAGGGGACTTTTGGAAGTAAAAATGCTAGAGAAATGTGATAGATTAGTCAGTCTGATTTCCCTATTTTTCATCAAGAGAAAAACATTTTTTTCCTTCCAGAATCAATCTTCAAGATGAACATTGTTTGGCCCCGTAAATAATGGCCTGTAATGAGCACTTCCTCTGGACAAAGCCTGGCATTGGATGTTGTAGCAGGAGAGTGTTAGAGAGTGTAGACTAGTGACATTATCCTAGCAGAAGTAGCATCTGCCTTTGGGGAACTCCCAGTCTGACTGGGCGAATAGGACAGACACAAGCCTCTCCTAGGAAGCTTCCATTGTACAAGACTAATCAAAGGAAGACACTAGAAGCACATGCTCATACTGACAAGGGCAGAAAAGAGGCAAGGGAGATTACTGACTGTACTGTGGTCACTAGGATCACCAAGACCAGGTTATTAAGCCTAATTTCTCTGTAAAGCTTCTGAAATCTCATTGAGCATCTAACATATGCTTCTATGGCATGCTTCTATGACTGGACAAGGTCTGTATCCTATGCATTGTGACTCAGTGCCCAGAGATTCCCTCCCTTTGGAGGATACTAACGCCTTTCCAGATAGTCATATCCTGAATGGTCCTGAGAAAGCTTTTTCTCCTGAGGGTGGAGATCGCAGGCTCATGGTGAAATTTCCCCAATTGTCCTGTAGAACTTATGTTTTTTGGTTTCTTTTGAAGAAACATAGAAATTGACCCTCCCAGTCTTAAAACTTAGGAAAGTTACATTTGTCCTATCTGAGTCCCTTTTTCAGGAAACCAACCGTCAGGCCTCCCAGATAGTATCAAGGAGCTGAAACTCACCAGAACACTGCATCTGGACAATGAGATGCCAGACTTCTCACCCATCATGATTGCCTAACCAACCACCTGCTTCTTGGTGGCCAACTCCTCTTCCCTACCCCTCCCTAATTCTTGTTTACCCACATGTAGCTACATTCCTTCCCCACTACATAAACCCCCAATTTTAGTTGCTCAGGGAGATGGATTTGAGTTTGTTCTCCCATCTCTTGAGCTGCAACACCCGATTAAAGCCTTTTTTCCTGGCAGTACTTGTCATCTCAGTGATTGACTTTATGTGCAGCAAGCAGCGGAACCTAAACCAAGAGCCTGGTGCATTGGTAACAATCAGAGCAATGCTGTCACTTGTCTTTCTAGTCTGAATCCATTTCCACACACACTTCTGAGGAGGAAGATGGTCAGTCTCAGGGAAGTCTTTCTGAGGAATATGAATAGTCATTTGTACTGTATTTTGAAAGGACTGTTGGAGCCAGATAGTTAACTAGCTGTGAAATACTCTTTTGGTTAGGGAATTTCTCTTAAGCATATTGGTTTTCTGTAATAACTCACTTCATGGAATTTCCATCTTCTATTTTCAGTAATATCCTGATAATTGCTAAAGAGTTCGTATCAGGGTGAAATATGTAGGATCCTAGGTCGGATGGTTAAAAACTTGATCTTGCTGGAATCACTCATAGCCTTTTACATAAAGACTTGGAAAGAGAATGTCTGACATTTATCCTGATAAAATGTCCTAGCAATAAAAATATTTTAGAAAGCCAGTACCATGTGGTTTAAATGTAAAAGGCAACATCCTAGAGATGGGAAGAGAGGTACTGAATACAAGTCTCCATCAACCCTCCCTCTCTAGCCTAGTGCTGCCGTCAATTCATCTTTGAATACGTGTTGTAGGAATATCATCAGGGGAGACTCTGTGGTCAACCTGGCATTTTGGGGAGGTATGAAGACACTATTGAACTAAGACCTCACTCAGTCAAGGGCCTAATAGCATCCTAGAAAGAATCAGAATGGAAAATCCACCTAGAAATAATTATAGATTATATCAAACTGTCACAGAAGAGCCATTTTTCTTTGAAAGGGCATTTCCTCCTGAGGATTTGTTACCAAGAACTATGGAGCTCTAGATGACTGGTTTGCAAACAGCAGGTGTCTGTTTACTGTGGATTCTTTTGAGTTCTTGCTGAATAGTCTTATCACCCAGACTGTATCTTAAAAACATGCAATAAGCCCCTGCATAACTTGCTTCTGTTTTCACCTTGCCTTTCCCTTAGCTGAATGCTCAGGACCCCTTAAAATATTTGTAATTCATCTACGTTCAGTTGATTTTAAAAACTAGACTTTTTATTTTGAGATAACTAGAATCATATAGAGCTGTAAGAAACAGTGTAAGCGACCCCATGGGCCCTTTACCCAGCTTCTCCTGATGGTAATTGCCTGCAAAACTGTAGGATAATATCACAACCTGGATATTGGCATTGATACAGTCAAGGTACAGAATATTTTCCTCACCATAAGAATACCTCATGTTTTAAAGTACTATCAAAGGAAGTTTAAAGTTATGCTTAAAAGCTTTAAATCGGATGTTTGCTGTACCTGCCACACTATGTTAGAATGTGTCCTTGAAACATATCCTCCTGCAACTTCTCAAACTCTACTAAATTGGTATTTCTTGAAGTCTAACTCTGTGTTAACAGATCTCCATTTTAAATAGAATATGGTTTTAATTTTTGATAAGCCGCTGAATTTTAAAGAGAGTTTTTTGGGGCCACCAAATATTTTGGATCATGCAGAGAATATATATTGTACTGTAGTAATTTTGTATTTACATTTGTATGATGTGACATAATAGATGTGAATGTTAATCACTGTTTGACTATGTTAATAAAGTTGTTTAACTATATAAAAAAAGAATACCTTATGTTGCCTTTTTATGGGTACTTCAGCCTCCCACCCCCTTCCTTCCTGCCCTTACTCCTTCCTTAAGCCCTGGTAAATTACTAAGTCTCTTCCTATAATTTTGTCATTTCAAGAATATTACATATATGGAGTCATAAATATGTAATCTTTGAGGTTTTTTTTTTTTCCCTCAGTCTCTGGAGACTCATCCAGATTGTTGCATGTATCAATAGTTTTTATATTTTTATTGCTGAGTAGAGCTCTATGATATATATAGAAGCAACACAGTTTAACCATTTATCTGTTGAAGGATATTTGGATTGTTTCCAGTTTTGGCCGATTATGAGCAAAGCTGCTATAAACATTCATGTACAAGTTTTTATGTGAACATAAGTTTTCATTTTTCTGGGATAAATGCCCAGGAGTGTAATTGCTAGGTCATATGGTAGTTGCATATTTAGTTGTTAATAAACTGCCAAACTCTTCTGGAGTGCATGCACCATTTTACATTCCTACTAAGAATACATGAATGATCTAGTTTATCTGCATTCTCACCAGCAGTTGGTCTTGTCACTTTTTATTTTAGCCGTTTTGATAGGTGTGTAGTAATATCACAGTGTAATTTTAATTTGCATTTCCTGAGTGACTAATGATGTTGAACATTTTTTTCATGTGCTTATTAGTTATCTGTATCTCCTTTTGGGTAAAATGTCTGTTTATACCTTTTACTCAGCTTTTAATTAGATTTTTTATAGTTGAGTTTTGACGTTATACATTATAGATGATATATTCTAGATACTATTTATTCGATGTTTGCTTTGCAGATATTCCTTTCAGTCACAGATTTTCATTTCATCCTCAACACAGTCGTTTGTTTTAAATTTTGATGAAGTCTAACTTGTCACTTTTCCCATTTATGGATTATGCTTTTGGTGTCAAATCTAAGAACAGTTTGCCTGGCCCTAGATTCTGAAGATTTTCTTTCATTTTTCTTCTAAAAAAAACTTTTTTAGTTTTATGTTTTATATTAAGTCTGCAATCCATTTCGAGTTAGTTTTTAAATAAGATGCTAGACTTAGGTCCTGGTTCCTTTTCTGGCTTATTGATGTCCACTTGTTCCTGTACCATTTGTTAAAAATGCCATCTTTCCTGCACAGATTGCTTTCGCACCATTGTCAAAAATCAGTTGAGTATGTTTGTATGGGTCTATTTCTGGGCTCTCTATTCTGTTCTATTAATCTATGTATCTGTTCTTTTTCCAGTACCACATAGTCTTCATTACTGTAGCTATATATCAAGTGTTATGATTGGTTGGAATGATTCCTCCTGCTTTCTTTTTAAAAACAGCTTTATTGAAGTATAATTGATATATTAACCCAAAGCTAAAACTAAAAACCCACTCATGTTTAATGTACATCATTTGATGAGTTTGAACTACTTAATTTTTCTTATTCGAGATTGTTTTAGCTGCTTTGGTTCCTTTACCTTTCATATAAATTTTAAAGTAATCTTGTGCACATTACAAAAACTCTTGCCAGCATTTTGATAGAAATTGTGCTAAACTTGTATAACGATTGGGAGAGAATGGATAGCTTTAGTATGTTTAGTCTTCTAATTTAGGAACGTGATATGTCTCTCCATTTCTTTAATCTCTTTCATTAACATTTTGTTGTTTTCAGCATTCAAATCCTGCATGTGTTTTGTTATATTTACATCTGAGTATTTTTGGAATGATTATAAATGGTATTATGTAATTTTAGTGTTCATTCCTATATGTAGAAATACAGTAATTTTTATATGTGTATCTTGAAGTTTTTATGTGAATTCTTTGGGATGTTCTGTGTAGCATTATGTCATTTGCAAATCGGGATAGTTTTATTTCATCCTCTCTGATCTGAATGCCATTTATTTCCTTATTTTGGGTTATTGCAATGGCAGTACTGTGTTGATTAAGAGTGGTGAGAGCTGATATTTTGCCTTGTTCCTTGTCGTAGGGGGAAAATTTTCAGTCTTTCACCATTAAGAGTAATGTTAGCTGTAGGTTTTTTGGTAGATGCTCTTTATTAAGTTTAGGAAGTTCTCTATTTCTGTGTTTTGTTTTGTTTTTTTTTTTTTCTGAGAGTTTTATCATGAATGGGTGTTAGGTGTTGAATTTTATTGAATGTTTTGTATATCAATTGATAAGTGATTTTTTTATTAGCTTGTTATATCGTACATTACATGGCTTTTTTTTTTTTTTCAATATTGAGCCAGCTTTGCACTCTTGAAATGTACCCCACCTTTTTTTTTGTTTGTTTTTTGTTAAGTGGCAGGATTTTGCTTGGTTACCCAGGCTGGAGTGTGGTGCTATGATCCAGCTCACTGCAGCCTCGAACTCTTGGGCTCAAGTGATCCTCCTGCCTCAGCCTCCCAAGCAGCTAGGACTATAGGCATGCACCACCATCACTGGCCTTTTTTTTTTTTTTTTGTAGAGATGGGGGTCTCATTATGTTGCCGAGGCTGGTCTTGAACTTCTGGCCTCAAACATCCTCTTACCTCAGCCTCTCAAAGCACTGAGATCACAGGCCTGAGTCACCACGCCTGGCCTCATTCTTTTTATATATTGCTGAATTCTGTTTGCTACTATTTGTTAAGGATATTTGCATCTGTATTTATGAGAGCTACTAGTCTGTAGTTTTCTTTTTTGTACTATCTTTGGTTTTGGGAATCAGGGTAAAATTAGTTTCACAAAATGAATTGAGAAGTGTTCCCTCTACTTCTATTTTCTTTTAGAGATTGTGTAGAATTGCTGTTAATTCTTTAAATTTTGACACCATTATTTATTAAAATCATCTGGGCCTGGGGATTTTTTTTCTGGGAGTTTTAAAACTATGCATTTGATTCCCTCAAGAATTTTATGGCTATCGGTGTGGTAGTTTGTGGTTTTTGAGGTCCATTTCATCTAACTGGTCAACTTTATGTGTGTAGAGTTGTTTGTAGCATTCCCTTTTTTTTTTTTTTTTTAATGTCTCCAGTGTTGATAGTGATATTCTCTTTTCCATTCTTAATGCTGGTAATTTCTGTTCTCTCTCTTTTTATTTTCAGTCTGATTACAGGTTTGTTGATGTTATTTTATGTTACTGATCTTTTCAAAGACCACTGATTTTCTCTTGTTTTCCTATTTTTAATTTCATCGATTTCTGCTCATTATTATTTCCTTCCTCCTGCTTGCTTTAGTTTTATTTTTGTTCTCTTTTGATAGATTCTTGAGGTGGGAGCTTAGAATATTGATTTAAGGCTTTTTGTCTTAGGTAAACATTTAGTGATAAACATTTCCCTTTTTGTGCTACTTTCACAGTATCCCACTTCTATTTTCATTTTCATTGAGTTCAATAAAAGTTTCCCTTGCCACTTTATCTTTGGCCCATGGATTGTTTAGAAGTGTGATACTTAGTTTCCAAGTGTTTGGATATTTTCCCATTATCTTTATTGGTTTCTAGTGTGATTCCATTGTAGTTGAGAATATGCTCTGGTGATTTTAATTGTTGTATTTATTAAGGTTTATTTTATGGATTAGCATATGATCTATCCTGAATACTATTTCGTGTACACTTGTAAAGACTGTATTTTGCTTCTGTTGGGGATAGTATTCTGTAAATATTGATTAAATTCTATTGTTTGATGGTATTGTTGAGTTCTTCTCTCTTTGCTAGTTTTCTACCTAGTTGCTCTATCAGTTATTGAGAGAGGAGTACTGTGGGTCTGTTTCTCCTTTTGATTTTATTAGGTTTTTGCTTTATATATTTTACAGTTCTTGTTTGGTACATATACATCAGGATTGTTCCGTCTTCTTGGAGTGATGCTTTTTATCATTATGTAATTTGCCTTTCTGTCTCTATTGTTCAGATACTTTCTATTACAGAACAACAATCATAGGATAATTTCTATTGTTTTATCTTCAAGTTAAAGTTCACTAATTTTTTTCTTCATCTTGTTCATTTGTTTTTTTTTTTTTTTTTTTTTCCTCCTGAGACAGCTTTGCCTGCTTTGTTGCCCACACTGGAGTGATCATGACTCACTCCTGCCTCAACTGCCTGGGCTCAACCAATCCTCTCACCTTAGCCTCCTGAATAGCTGGAACTACAGGCATGTACCGCCAGGCACGGCTACATTTAAATGTTTTGTAGAGATGGGGTCTCACTATGTTGCTCAGGCTGGCCTCAAACTCCTGAGTTCAAGTGATCCTCCTACATTGGCCTCCAAAGTGTTAGGATTACAGACATGAGCCACTGTGCCTGGCCTCATTTTGCTTTTGAGCCTATCCATTGGATTTTTTTATATTCGTTATTATATTTTCTGGTTCTAAAACTTCCATTTGGTTCTTTATATCTTCTTTGCTTGTCCCTAATTGCTTGTTAAAACACTTTTATGATTGTTCAAAAATCTTTGATATTTCTGATACACAATTTTGGTGTTGGCATCTATTGATTACCTGTTTTTCATTCCATTTGATATCTTCCTGGTTCTTGGTATAATGAATGAATTTTTTTATTGAAAGTTTGGCATTTGGGTAGTCTCCGGATCTTATTTAAAGTTTGAATTTTAGGTTTAACATTTATATGGCAGAAGAAGAGGTAGGCATCCTCTCACTTTTGCCAGGTCAGTGTAAACATACAGATTTCCCACTCAGCCTCAATTGACACCTGAGGGGGGTACTCCTCCTTGTTACTGCTGGGTAGAGATAGGAATTCCAGCTCCTCACTAAGCTTACATGGATACCTCTCTGCGTTGTGGGGGATGACCTCATGACTGCTGGGCAGTGGTGAAAATCCTAGCTGTCCACTAGGCTTCCTCTGACCATCCCATTGAGGAGGGAAAGGGGCACCTCATTACTGTTGGTGGAGGTGGCATTGTGTGGAAGTCCATGCTTCTTACTGGGCCTTTTCTGGCTGGAATATCTCAGTAGGAGAGGAGATGGGAGATTGGGTGCTTCATTACAGCCTCAAGAAAGGGGAAGTCTAGGCTTCCTAGTAGGCCCTGCTGACTTAGCTGAGGCGGGGTGGGGGCACACAATTTTTCTGTGCTATGTGGTTATAGTAGAGTGGTTATTATCTAACAGCTTTCTGTCTTTTGAGGCTGCTCATTTCCCAGTCCTTTTGGCTGGAAAGAATAGGCTTTTGTTGGGATTTTTTTTTTTTTCTTTTTTTGTCTGTACTCCTTGGAGTTTCCAGGTTGCTGGCTTCTTTAGCTCCAAGTCAGGAATACATGAGTCAAAAGGAAAACCCGGAGAGCTCACCACTGTGTCGTTCCTAGCCAGTTTGCTTTCTTTTCTCCACCTTTCAGAGTCGTCTTATATTTGTTTTAGATATAATGATGAAGGCTTTTTAGTTGCACTTAGAGGGAGGAATAGGGAAAAATATGTCTACTCTATCATTCCAGAAATGGAAGTCCTATTTGGTTCATTTATTTGCTGTATTCTTGTTGGGGTGATCAGACCCCACACCAGGTTGTGGGGGTGACAAAGTCCGGTGGAGTCAAAGGAATGAGAAAAGACAATTTGAGAGAGAAAGTGGGTCCACGGGGCCAACACTAGTTATGGAGGCTGCAAAGGCCCCAAGCTCTGGAAGCCCAGACTGTTTATTGGTGATCAAACAAAGAAACAGGTGGCAAGAATGTGGGGTTGAAAGGGGGCGTTGCATTAAGCACATGATTTACAGCTGTGATGGTTTAGCATTTATATGGCCAATTCTAAGACAAAATCCATCTAGGAGCCTGGGAGGGCTAGAAGCAAGGAGCCAGCAAGTCTAGACACATGCCAGAGGTCAGGAGAGGTTTTATGCCCTGAGCCATGGATTCTGTCCAAGCCACGAGGGGTTTTGGGCCCTGGGCTTAGACTGTGGTGCGTCAGGGGAGCCTTCCACCCTTTAGCACAGAACTTGGTGTTCCAAAGGCCATGAGGGGTTTTAGACCCTGGACCCCAGACATGTTCCAAGACTCTTTTACATTATCCAAGCTCTGCCTCAGCTTCTCTCAACACTCAGCTTTTCCCAACAATTCTTAAAGGCCAAACTTCTTTCTTGCTGAGGTCTCAGAATCCAAGCTTCCTTAATCACACTCTTGTAATTTCCTTTTCATGGAGAGAGAAATTAAAATCTCAAGCATAGTAGGGAGGAGTGCATTCGCAGGAGGAGTGGAAAGAGTTCTTCCACCCAAAGACGCACACTGACACTCTGGATTCCTAGCTTTCCTTTGCCCCCTTTTAAAGGCTGGTGTCAACCATAGGGGAAACAGGGGTGTTCAGCTAATTTTACCTTTACTAAACGGTCTTCAACCTCTAGAGGTAACAAGAAGTTCCCATGACACAAGAGGAGTTTTACCTAGAGATTTATAAGAACCTGCAAGTGGCAGAGCAGCAGCTGGGAGTCCCTTCCAGCTTGGCTTGGTATGAGAAGGCACAGCTTGTTGCCTCTGACTAATGAGGATGAAACCCGTTGGTGAGTCTCTCCTGGAACCAACCTTCTCTGGACTTCTTCCTGCACTAAGTCTGCTTCCTTAGAATCCTAAGTTACTCAGGGAAATGTAACCATGATGTGGAACAGCATGTGTTTTGAATCTAGTTAGATCTGTTTTGTGATCCTGTCTCCATCTCTCGCTAGCTGGAGGACTTTAGAGTTCACTCACTCACTTAAAAACAGTCCTGTAGTGCCTCCTTTGGGCCAGCCAGCATGCTGGGCTCATGGAATGTAGTAGTTGGTACTCTTCGTTGCCTTTTTTTTCCTTTTCTTTCTAGCTATCAGCAAGTCCAGCTGGGTTATACTGCAGAAATATTGATATGTACAAAATTGGACTGCTTTTCTCTATCGTCTCATCTTTTTCTCTGTTATAACAAGTACCCAGATTCTATTCTTCCCTCAATCCTTTGTACCAACTCATTATCTAGAAAGCAGCCAGGGTGATCTTTTAGAAACATGCATCCGATTATTATTCTTTTACCTAAAACCCTCTGGTTACACCCAGCCGTACATAGAATAAAATCTAACACCTTCCAATATCCCACTGGGTCCTGTGTGGACTAGTTTCCGTTTTCCTTTCAGAGCTCATCTAGCATCTTCTCCCTCGCCGCCTCCCGCTCATTGTGCTTCGGCCACATTGGACTTCTTTCTTTTCCTGATAATATCAAGCTTATTTCACCCTAGGGTTATTACACCAGTTACACCCTCTGCCTAGGATAATTTTTCCATACAAACTTAAATGGCTGGTTCTTTATTGTCACTTAGGTTTCAATTCAAACACTTTCCCTCTCTTACTCAAGTCACATTTTATCAAATCACAGTGTTCTGCCTGCCCCAGTGTTATTTAGTGGTTATCACAATTTGAAATGATTTTGATTTGTCTCCTAGACTGAGCTCCACGAGAGCAGGCATCATGCTGTTTCCTTCATTGCTGCACGTCCAGTACCTAGAACAGTTCCAGGCACAGAGCAATAAATATATTTAAAAATTTTAATTGATACATAATTATGTATGTTTATGGAGTACACATGATATTTTGATACATGTATGCAGTATGTAATGATGAAATTGGGGTGATTGAGGTCTCCATCACCTCAAACATTTTTCATTTCTTTGTGCTAGAAACATTCAAAATCCTCTCTTCTAGTTATTTGAAATATAGTAAATTATTATTCTATTCACTCTACTGTGCTATAGAACACTTATTTCTCCTATCAAATACTAATTTAAAAAAACTTTTATTGATACACTTTAGATATACTTATTTTGGGGGTACATGCGATAGGTTGATAAATTTATATAATCAAATCAGGGTAGTCGGGATATCCATCATCTTAAATACTTAATCTGTTTTTTTACTCTAGCTGAAATTTTGTATCAATTAACCAACCCTTCCCTATCACACTCTCTTCTGGTACCATTCTCAGCCTCTGGTAACCACTATTCTACTCTCTACTTCTAGGAGTTCAGCTTTTTTAGCTTTCATATATGAGTGGAACATGTGGTATTTGTCTTTCTGTGCCTGGCTTATTTCATTTAACGTAATATCCTCCAGGGTTATCCATGTTGCTGCAAATGACAGGATTTCATTCTTTTTTTACGGCAAAATGATATTCTATTGGGTATATATATCCATTCATATTTTGTTCATTCATCTGTCAGTGGACAGTTAGGTTGATTCCGTATCTTGGCTACTGTGAATAATGCTGCAATAAATATGGGAGTGCCAATAGCTCTTTGACATACCATTTTCCTTTCCTTTGGATATATACCCACCAATGGGATTGCTGCATCATATGGTAGTTCTGTTTTTATTCAAGGAACCTCAATATGTTTTGCATAATGGCTGTATTAATTTACATCCCCACCAAAAGTATATAATAATTTCCCTTCATCTGGATCCTCACCTGTATTTATTTTTTATTTTTTATTTTTATAGAGATAGAGTCTTGCTCTGTTGCCCAGGCTGGAGTGCAGTGGCATGATTTTGGCCCACTACAGCCTCTGTCTCCCGGGTTCAAGTGTTTCTCCTGCCTCAGCCTCCTGAGTAGCTGGGATTACAGGTGCATGCCACCATGCCCGGCTAATTTTGTATTTTTAGTAGAGCCGGGTTTTACCATGTTGGCCAGGCTGATCTCGAACTCCTGACCTAAGGTGATCCACCCACCTTGGCCTTCCAAAGTGCTGGGATTACAGGCGTGAGCCACCACGCCCAGCCCATCAAAATTTTTTTGTGTATATGTGTCTTTTTGATAATAGCCATTTTAACTGGGATAAGATTATATTTCATTGCATTTTGATTTGCATTTTCCTGATGATTAGTAATGTTGAGCATTTTTTCATATCCCTGTTGGCCATTTATTTGTATGTGTTCTTTTGATAAATAGCTATTCAGATTACTTCCTCATTTTAAAATCACATTATTCAATTTTTGCTGTTGAGTTGAATTCCTTGTATATTCTAGAAATCCCTTGTTAGATGAATAGTTTGCAGATATTTTCTCCCATTCTGTAGGTTGTCTTTTCATTCTGTTGATTGTTTCCTTTGCTGTGCAGAAGCTTTTCAGCTTGATATAATCCTATTTGGCTATTTTTGCCTTGGTTGCCGGTACTTTTGAGGTTTACCTTAAAAATCTTTGCCCAGTCCAGCAACATGGAGAGTTTCCCTAAAGTTTTATTTTAGTGATTCCATAGTTTGAAGTCTTAGATTTAAATTTTTAACCCAGTGTGACTTGATTTTTGAATATGAGAAGAGATAGGGTTCTAATTTCATTCTTCTGCATATGGATATCCAGTTTGCCCAGCACCATTTGTTGAAGAGACTGTCCTTTTCTCAATGTATGTTCTTGGCACCTTTGTTGAAAATGAGTTCATTGTAGATACATGGATTTACTTCTGGGTTCTCTATCTGTTTCATTGGTCTATGTGTCTGTTTTTATGCAACTACCCTGTTGTTTTGGTTACTTTAACTCTGTAGTATAGTTTGAAGTCAGGTAATGTGATTCCTCTAGTTTTGTTCTTTTGGCTCAGGATAGCTTTTGCTGTTCTGGGTCTTCTGTGATTCCATGTAAATTTTAGGATTAAGTTGTTCTACTTCTGTGAAGAGTGTCATTGGTAATTTAATAGGGATTGCATTGAATCTGTAGATTGCTTTGGGTAATTAGACATTGTAATAATATTCTCCTAATCCATGGAATACTTTTCTATTTTTTTGTGTCCTCTTCAATTTCTTGTCTCAGTGTTTTATAGCTTTATTTGTAGAGATTTTTTCTTCTCTTTGGTTAAATTTATTCCCAGACACTTAATTTTTTTCGTAGCTATTGATAATGGAATTGCTCCTTTGATTTCATTTTCAGATTGTTTGCTGATGGTGTGTGGAAATGCTACTGACTTTTGTATGTTGATTTTTGTATCCTGCAACTTCAGTGAATTTGTTTACCAGTTCTAACAGGTTTTGTGTGTGTGTGTGTAGTCTATGTTTCTCTAAATATATGATTATGTCTGTAAACAGGGACAGTTTTATTTCCTCTGCTTCAATTTGGATGCCTTTTATTTCTTTCTCTTGCCTAATTGTTCTGTCTGGGACTTTCAGTGCTATGTTGAATAACAGTGGTGAAAATGGGCATTCTTGTCTTGTTCCTGATCTTAAAGGGAAGGCTTTCAACTTTTTCCTATTCAGTATGATGTTAGCTGTGGGTTTGTCCTGTAAGGTCTTTTTATATATATATATATATATTTTTTTTTATTTCCATAGGTTACTGAGGAACAGGTAGGTGTTTGGTTATATGAATAAGTTCTTTAGTGGTGATTTGTGAGATTTTGGTGCACCCATCACCCAAGCAGCATACACTGAACCCAATTTGTAGTCTTTTATCCCTCACCCCCTTCCTACCCTTTCCTCCTGAGTCCCCTAAGTCTGTTGTGTCATTCTTATGGCTTTGCATCCTCCTAGCTTAGCCCCCACTCATGAGTGAGAATATACGATGTTTGGTTTTCCATTTCTGGGTTACTTCACTTACAATCATAGTCTCCAATCTCATGCAGGTTGCTGCGAATGTAAGGCATTTGAGTACCTTTCTTCTATACCTAATTTGTTGAGAGTTTTTTTTTTTTTTAATCTTGAAGGGATATTGAATTTTATCAAATGCTTTTTCTGCATCTATTGAGATAATAATTTTTTTCCCCTACTGCTGATGTGATGTACCATGTTTGTTAATTTGCATGTGTTGAGTCATTCTTGCATCTCTGGATAAATTCCAGTTTATTATAGTGTACACCATTTTTTTTTTGATGTTCTGTTGGATTCAGTTTGCTAGTGTTGTGTTGAAGATTTTGTATGTAGGTTCATCAGGAATATTTGCTTGTAGTTTTCTTCTTTCGATTTGCCCTTGTCTGGTTTTGGTATCAGGGTAATGCTGGCCTCATAGATTGAGTTTGGAAGAATGCCCTCTCCTTCAATTTTTAAAAATAGTTTGAGAATAGCTGGTACTAATTCTTCTTTAAAACTTTGGTAACATTCAGCATTGAAGCCATCTGGTCCTGGGCTTTTCTTTGTTGGGAGATTTTTAAAATTACTGATTCAATTAATCATATTTCTTGTTATTGGTTTGTTAGAGTTTTCCATTTCTTCCTGTTTCAATCTTGGTAGATTGTATGTGTCCAGGAATTTATCCATTTCCTCTAGGTTTTCCAATTTGTTGGCATATGATTATTCATAGTAGCTTCTAATGATCCTTTGTATTTGTTTGCTGTTTCTTGTAATATTTCCTTTTTCATCTTGAATTTTATTGGGGGTTTCTTTTCTTGGTTAAAGGAAAGCTTTAACCAGCTTGTCATTTCATTGCTCTTTCGTATTTTTTGTCTCAATTTTATTTAATTTAGTTCTTATTTTATATCTTTCCTTCTTCTAATTTTGGATTTGGTTTGTTCTTGCTTTTCTAGTTCCTTGAGGTGCGTTGTTAGGTTGTTTATTTAAAATCTTTTAACTTCTTTGATGTAGGCATTTATTGCTATAACCTTCCCTCTTAGTATTGCTTTTGCTGTATCCCATAGGTTTTTGTTATGTTTTCATTTGTTTCAAGACACTTTAAAATTTCTTTCTTAATTTCTCTATTGACCCACTGGTCATTCAGGAGCATGTTTAACTTCCATGTATTCATAAAGTTTCCCAAGTTCCACATGTTTCAATTTCTAGTTTACTTTCACTGTGGTCAGGAAAGATTCTTGATATGAATTTGATTTTTAAAAACTTGTTAACACTTGTTTTGTCATCTCACATATAGTCTTCCTGGAGAATGTTCCATGTGCTGATGAGAAGAATGTGCATTCTGCCACTGTTGGATGAAATCAGAGCAATTAATATTTATTGAACAAAAAGTTGCTTAATCTTTTTGAGCCCCAGTTTCTAACTTATGGAATAATAATTGGCTAATAGAACAAAGGTGTATTTAGAATTGAGATAATAAATGTGTGTAAAGTGTTTAGTATAACACTTGGCTCACAGCCAAATAGTAGTTTGTAATTGTTTCTTTATGATTATTTCTATTATAAATGTTCACTTTCATTTTCCCATATTCCTTTATACCTGTTATTGTATCCAAACGATTTATCTAGAGTGTTGTGACCATTTGTCAATCACAGATGCTGACTGGTTAGATACTTGCAATTAAATCCTAACTTAGTTCTCTCTTGGTCATGTTTTTCTGTACAGGTCCTACAGCTGGGCTCAGACATCCTTCCCCAGTACAAGCAAGAGGCACCAAAGACTCCCCCTCACATCATCTTACATTACTGTGTTTTTAAGACCACGTGGGATTGGATCATCTTGATCTTGACCTTCTATACAGCCATCTTGGTCCCTTATAATGTCTCCTTCAAAACCAGGCAGAACAATGTGGCCTGGCTGGTTGTTGATAGCATCGTGGATGTTATCTTTCTGGTGGACATTGTGCTCAATTTTCATACCACCTTTGTTGGACCAGCAGGGGAGGTGATTTCTGACCCCAAACTTATCCGCATGAACTACCTGAAGACGTGGTTTGTGATTGACCTTCTGTCCTGTTTGCCATATGATGTCATCAACGCTTTTGAGAACGTGGATGAGGTTAGTGCCTTTATGGGTGATCCAGGGAAGATTGGTTTTGCTGATCAGATTCCACCACCACTGGAGGGGAGAGAGAGTCAGGTACATCCCTCAAATCTCGGACCTTGTTGTCATGTCTTTAAAACTGAATTAAATGTGGGTGGTCAACAGAAGAATAAATGGGTGGGAAATAGCATGACTGATGTGTAGAACAGAGGGAGCATGCTTGATAGATACCCTTGCCTGCTGTTCCCATCCTTTGGCGGTTTGGAGGCCCTGCATGACGGTGAATGGGTGGGGAAGAGACCAAAGGCTTACTCCTACTCCACGTGGAATGTAAGCCACTGGTTCAGGAATGGTGGGCCTGCAGCAGCAGGCATGCATGGCCACTGCACTGGCAAGTCTTCTATTGAGTATATAGTTGCTGAATGTCTACCTATTGGTTATTCTAATTATGCAGACTTTTCTTTTATCTGCTGCTGACTTTTGGCTGTTTCATAGCCAATTAACTCCTGGTAATAGGAATACCATTTTCCTGAAAGTTTGCTTTTCCTTTTTTCTGTTAAATTTTGAGATGAGTTACTTCTTCGCTAAAATGAATTTGGAGGCAACCATGTACTGAGGTAGTCAGGCACCAGCTTGTGGTTAAGAGGAGCAGTATTGTTTTGGATTACACTGCTGTTTCAGTCCATTTTGTGTTGCTATAGAGAAATACCTGAGGCAGGGTAACTTACAAAGAAAAATCAAAATTCTGATGGCTGGAAGATTTCGGACCAGGTCACTCATGGTAGAAGGTGAAGGGGGGAGCCAGCTTGTCCAGAGATCAGATGGTGAGAGAGGAAGTGAGAGACAGGAAGAGGAGGTGCCAGGCTCTTTGTAACAACCTGCTTTTGTGGGAACTAATGGAGTAAGAATCCACTTACCACCCCACTTCCCCCAGAGAGGACATTAATCTATTCAAGAGGGATCCACCCCCATGACCCAAACACCTCCCATTAGGCCCTGTTTCCAACACTGGGGATCAAATTTCAACATGAGGTTTGGAGGAGACAAACATTCAAACTACAGCAACTGTTTTCAATTGTTAGTCCTGCAGGCAATGGATGAAATTAAAGGAAGCTAAATTCTCTGTAAATGTGTTGGAATTAGGACATGCTCTAAGTCATTTTCTGAATGAGTGCCTGGGCCATGTGGTAGCAGGAAGGGCCACTGGACTGATTAAGGTGATTTTCTTTGAAAAAGTGAGGATGTCAAGTCATTGCAAAGAAAAATGTCAGATTCTTATCTAGTTTGTGTTCTGTGGGAATTGTCCTTCCTTTTTCTTACTCCTAGTTGACATTCCAGATGGATTAAGATAAGGCAGTTCATTTGGCAAGTCTCCAGCCCTGATCAGCTGGGCCCTCATTGCTTCAGATTACAGAGGCTCCCAAGGTCTCAGTCTGGCTGGGTTGTGTGGGTAATCTAGGAAGCCACCTGGAAACTAAGTTGAGGTGCAAGACACATTTCAGAACTAAAGGGCTCAGGCTTGAGAACATTAAAAGGAACAGCCTGCTCCCTCCCGGAATGTCAAGACCTGGGACATCCAGGTCATCCTCCCGGGATGTCAAGACTCCATGTCTTACTGGTGGTATAATGATGCCTTTGTGCCTTCAGATCAGTACCAGCAGTGGGACAGCAGCCTTTTCTCTGGGAAAACAGAACTGCTACCACTTCTCTTTCCAGTGAGCTTCTCTTTCCAATGTAGCTCTTGCTACAAAATGCTGCCAATGTAGAGCTGGAAGGAGAGAATTTGGATGCTCAGATGCTCTAGATTCACAACAACCCATGCTTGTATCTGTGTGGTGGGTTTTAAAATACTTTAAAATCCCGAAGACTAATTCTCTGGGGTGGCTTGTGTGAATTTTGTAGGGGGATGAAATGAGTCAAGACTGATCATTTACAAGAGCAGAATCATACCTAACATGAATGTTGGGGTTCTTAAATGAGAATTTTTTTTTTTTGAGACAAAGTCTTGCTCTATCACCCAGGCCGGAATGTAGTGGCACGATCTCAGCTCACCACGACCTCCGTCTCTCGGGTTCAAGCAATTCTCCTGCCTCAGCCTCCCGAGTAGCTGGGATTATAGGCACATGCTACTGCCCAGCTATTTCTTGTATTTTTAGTAGAGATGGGGTTTCACCATGTTGGCCAGGCTGGTCTTGAACTCCTGACCTCAAGTGATCCACCTGCCTCGACCTCCCAAAGTGCTAAGATTACAGGTATGAGCCACCACTCCTGGCCCACAAATGAGAATTTTAGTACATGTTGGGAATATTTTTCTCTGTGAGCACATTTTTAGAAAATTTTTTCTTAGGAAAATATGATCATTTTGGCTTAGATAATTCAAATAAATTATGTGAATCTAAAAGAGCTTCTTAAACACATATGGGGAAAGTGAAATTTAGCTTTAAAAACACACTGGTTTTTAAAATAAACCATTTTCTATTTAGAGTAATGGCACTGAAATTTTGCAGATAAATAGAACAGTTTTCCAGCTTCCACAGATTCTTATTAAAAATTGGCAGAACTATAAACACATGTAAAATGTGTCAGTCACCTGGTAGGTTAACAGAGCAGAGTTCTTCTCCCCTGGGAAGGAGTTCCAAACCAACTGAATATGTTGGGTTGGAACTCCTTTGCTGTTATTTATAAATACCCCAGTAGTGGTTTCTGATTTATAGATTCATGAAATAGATTGGTTAATAGGAAAAATGTCAGTTATCTGTAGCTTTCTCATTGGTAAAGGGCTTAGTATCAAACCTCTTACTATCACCTCTGGGTCATAAATAATAGTATAAATATTAAGGGCTATAGCTATTGTTTCCTTCTGTAAGATATCATTTTATATTTGGTAATTTCTTTTAAAGCTTTGGCTAACACCTCAAATAATGCCCTTTCATAACAACTCTGGTGGTGTGGAGGGAGAGCAGTGTGAGGAATGGGAAGATTTGGCTTTTAGTTCTCTTGGTATCACCCGTTAAAACAGCTGGGATCCTTGTGCATATCATTTAGCCTTTCTGGATCATGGTTTTCCTATGTACGTCTTGGGGATAGTACTGCTATACCTGCCTTACTGCATAGCTTTTGGGTGGTGGATTATTTGAGTTTCCTGCCAGCTCCAAGAGCTAAAGTCTGGTGAATGCTAAATCTCATCTGCATTAGTCTCACCTCCAGAAGCTTACTGTAAGAACAAGAGGCCTAGCACCCTGACCTCTTTCTTGTAATTGGGGTGGGAGGAAAACAGGGTGGGGGCTGGGACCATTTAGCAGGTAATAAGTAGACCCACTTGAGGTCACAGCCTGACAGGACCATGGGGGTCTTATAGTTCAACCTTCTTAATTCACAAGTAAGAAAAAAGACTCAGAGGGGAAATGACTCTCTCAAGATCGAATAACATACCATATAATCACAGTAATAATGAGTTCCCTTCTGACTTATCTATTCCTAATAGCATCAGATATTTATAAAATAGGAACAAAACACTTTAATGGACAGTTGAGTCAAAACTGACCAGGAAGCTTCTGACGTGTGTGGCTCACTCCTTGGCTTGTCTGAGTGTGGTGGAGAATTTGGACACAGGGTCTGGTTGGGGTAGATGGAAGTGGGCAGCTACATTCTCCCCAAGGCATCTGTGTTGGGGATGACATGAGCAGTTGAAGATGCTTGCCAAGGGACAGACCCAGCACAGTTTCCCAGGCATAGTCCTTTAGTGAAACGACACCATTAAATTAGTGGGAACGAATGGCTGATGTTGGTTAGAGGATGTTGGAGAGCCCATGAAGGGCACCCCATCTTCTGAACCTGGATTCGGCTGAGGGAAAACCCCCTGGGTTGGAGAATTCTGATTAATGGCTTAGTGGCTTCCTATTTACCACATGCTGTCTTCTCACCTGTGATCTGTTGTGGAGTTACTAATCTAATATTACAGCTCCCTGTGCTCTAGGTTCTTTCTCTGGGGGAGTGTGCAGAGAAACAACTTATTGACTCATTTCTCATAAAAAGTACATGTGGAGCTAGCTGAATCATCTTTGGTGTTCTCAAAATTATGCCAATGGACTTGTGTGCCAGTGGAGACCACCAAAGAAGGACGTGAGCTGTGTTGGCTTTGCCATCTGTGTGTATGTGTGCAGTGGGGGTGGGGAGTTCTTGAAGTGAAAAGATTGGAGCCACCCAAAGCCTGGGTCAAAAAAGAACTGGGGTAAATTGTTAAAGCCTGCAATTATGAATTCAGCCCTGTGGATATAGCCCATCTCCATGATTTAAGCCACACAAGTGATCCCTTTGGCTAAACTTGTTTCACTTATGTAGATGGGCTACATTTGCGTCATTCTCCAGTCTGTTGGTAATAATCTGTTTCGGAGGCCGTTTGAGAATATGTTTGCACATTAGTTAAAATGGTTGGAGGACAAAAGGTCTGGAAACAGAGCAAACTAAAGCTTGGAATGGGTATGTCAAAGCAAAAGCTAAATAAGTCTCTTTCAAGTGCTGAGTGGATTGTTGGGCTAGTGTGTTTCATGTGTTAAAGACTGAATTATTACCGACAAAACAGATTCGCTCTCCTAAGGAAACTTACTGCTTACTGCTATTGAAGTGTGGAAATGCAAAGGGGAGAATGGGGCTGTTATCTCCCAGGTGACAGTGCTGGTGCCCTGGAGCCTGAAGGTGGCCAAAAGCTTTTTTCTATCCCTGGCTCTGAAACCTCAGGCAGCAGCACAACCAGCTAGTGCCAGTGATGCAGCTGACACTTGCCAAGAGCTCACATTCATGGGAGATACTCACCTTCTAGCAGAACAGGAGCAAAATGTGCCAATGAAAAGATGACAGCATGACAAATTTTCCTTTATCTTGTGATTTCAAGTTTCCAAAACACTCATACAGATCACCTTTATCCTAACTCTGTGTGGCAGTGAAGAGACTGCGCTGAACTGGGAGGACGGCAAGTTGTTACCCAAGAGGGACTTTCTCACCCAGTTGTGCAACCTTGTGAAAGTAACTTCGTCTCCCTCAACTTTTCTTTGCCTCACCTGTGTGATGAGCCCATCCCAGCTCTAACCTTCTGTGGCTTGAGAGCAGGTATTATCCTGGTTTTGCAGATGAAAGGGACAGTTTGTCCATTTGCCTGATGGCAGCTGTTTTGAGGTAGTGAAACCGGACTCTAGTCTCCTGACTCCTGGGCTTGTGCTTTCTCCTGCAGGTCATGCTGTCTCATCAGAGAATCTGGAAGACGAGGGAACCAAGCTATGCATTTCAGTCCCTGGGGCCCTTTCTCTGAATCATTCCCTGGCGTGGCGCCTGCTGTTCCCCTCATTTTCATGGACCTTTTTCACAGCTGAGGGGTGACGGGTTTGGGTGGTCAGCCTGTGTGACCCTAACATGAGGTCACTGGTGCAGGTGTGTGGGGATGGATGGTGAGGGTGGAGGTCAGCAGTGACTCCAAGGTCTCATTGCCTATCCTGGGTGAATGGCCTCACCTCTAGGTTCTTCTAGGCTCACTATTCCCTGCTCTTCCAGGCTTTCCTTATCGCTGATGCTGAAAGCAAGTTGGACCAACGTTCATTGCTTAGCCTGTTAATTTATCCCTGTCAGTCCTTACCTGTGGTTCTTTTTAAGTAGATGGCTAACATTTCAGTTTTCACATCGGTTACTCCTCTTGCTGTCCAGCTGGAAGCAGTTGGGAAGCTGTCAGGTGAAAGTCATGAGATGACCAGGGCTTTTCTTCCCCTTTGATTTCTAACGATACTGTATAGGCAGTCCTTGTGGCTCATAATAGCAATTTGGTTTTTCAAATTAGTAGACTTTATGTTTTAGAGCTGTTTCAGTTTATAGAAAATTGCAGTGGGATGTACAGAGACCACCCTCCCCTCCCCTTCTCACCCACAGTTTCCTCTCTATTAACATTTTGCATTACTGTGGTACACTTGTCATCATTGATGAGCCAATATTAATACATTATTGTTAGCTAAGTTCATATAGCATATAGCCTATAGTTAACATGAGAGTTCATTCTTTGGATTATACATTCTATGGGTTTGGACAAGTGTGTAATGATGCATATCAACCATTACAGTATCATATAGAGAAGTTTCAGTGCCTTAAACATCCCCTGTGTTCCACGTATTTATCCCCCTACCCCAATTCCTAGCAACCACTGATCTCTTTATAGTTTTGCATTTTCAGAATGTCGTAACATAGGAATCACACAGCATGTAGTCTCTCAGATTGGTTTCTTTCACTTAGCAACATGTATATCGGGTTCGTCCATTTCTTTTGTGATAACTTTTTTAAAATTGCAGAATAATATCCTATTGTATGGATGTACCATGATTTATTTTTTTGTGATAACTTTTTTAAAATTGCAGAATAATATCCTATTGTATGGATGTACCATGATTTATTTAGCAATAGCAATTAAAAATCATCACTCTGTAGCAATGGCGATTTCAATTCTGATCAGCACAGGTCTTGGTCTGGGATTTCCTTCTGCTGTGGGTTTGATTGGAGGGTGGAGAGGAGGTGAGACCCCAGGATGCAGGCTGGCCAGTCTTAGCAGCCTGTGGTAGCACCTGGGTGAAAGCAACATTTCTTACAAGCCATTATGTCCGATAGTAAAATGGACAGAAAAACTAAGTCGTACCATAGTGTCCTCATATTTCATTCTTTTTTCCGTGGCATTTCTGTCTTTTATGTTTGTGCTGAGTATTTCTTCTAACCAATTATTTTGGAAAAAAGAGGACAAAATCAGACACACAGTAGTTTTCACTCCTGTGTCTTGTTAGCGGCAGGAAGTGCTGCGGATGAGTGCGTTTCTCTTTTGATGAGTGTGACTTGCCAGCAGTGGCCAGGGGCTGAGTCTGTTTTCAGTGATGCTCCTGATGTTGCCACTGCCCCCATGCTGGAAACATTGTCTAGAACTTTTCCTTTGATTTATGTTCTCAGTCTTCCTCCTGACTTGCACTCACAGTGGGTGAAGGATTGTGGAGCAGACATGCCTCTTGTTAAAGCAGAGGCTTCACATGGAAGACTGGGCTATAGGTGCTGTCCCTGCACAGGCACCCGAGTCATGATCCTACCTGGGGTGTGTATATGTGGGAGCTGGGGAATGGCTAGGGGAGCATTTCTAACAGCAGAAAGTCGATCCTGCATGGCTTCCAGGAAGCCGTGATTGACTGTGAAACTGTGATTCAAGAGTTAAAAAAAAAATGTAAAACCTAAAAACAAATGGCTCTGAGGCAATGCAAGAGTTCAACCATTGTAGAAGATTCCTTGTGGCAATTCTTCAAGAATCTAGAACCAGAAATACCATTTGACCCAGCAATCCCATTACTGGGTATATACCCAAAGGATTATACATCATTCTACTATAAAGACACATGCACACATATGTTTATTGCAGCACTGTTCACAATAGTAAAGACTTGGAACCAACCCAAATGCCCATCAATGATAGACTGGATAAAGAAAATATGGCACATATACACCAGGGAATACTGTGCAACCATAAAAAAGGATGAGTTCATGTCCTTTGCGGGGACATGGATGAAGCTGGAAACCATCATTCTCAGCAAACTAAACACAGGAACAGAAAACCAAACACCACATGTTCTCATCATAAGTGGGAGTTGAACAATGAGAACACAGGAGGGGACCATCACACACCAGGGCCTGTTGGGGGTTGTGGGGGTAGAGGAGGGATAGCATTAGGAGAAATACCTAATGTAGATGATGGGTTGATGGGTGCAGCAAACCACTATGGCACGTGTATACCTATGTAACCTGCATGTTCTGCAGGTGTATCCCAGAACTTAAAGTATGATAAAAAAAAAAAAAAAAAAAAGAGTTCAGCACTGGGGAGCAGAATAAACTCAGCTGCTGTGTCTGACTCCCCTCTGTTGACTTGCCATTCTTCTCTCCCAGGATCCTCTCTGGCCAACCCAAGTTCGGCTTCTCTTTTAGTTCCCCACCAACTTTTCTTGGCTCCTTTTTCAGGTTGGTCCCTCTTCGAAGAAATGTAATTGACTTAGATGACAGGGGATAGGGATATAACTCCCCAAGGAGCCCCTGGTTTAGTAGGGGCCACAGATAATAGACTCGGCAGAGAATGTGAGAGGCGTTCTAGGGGTCAGTTCAAGGTGTTGCAGCCTACAACAGGGAGCACTTAGCCTAGTGGGAGAATCCAGGGAGGCTTCCTGGTGGAGATGAGTAGGTTTAGCCTTGTGAGGAGGAAGTAGGGCGTTTCTGGGAGAGGAAAGAACGTGTGCAAAGGGCTGTGCTATAAGGGATGAGCAAGACATTCGTTGTGCCCAAATCAGAGTTAGCACTGGGGGAGGGACGAAGGCCGAGTCCAGTGATAAAGAATCCTAGAGTCTTGCCAAGGAGTTTACAGTTTATCATGTGGGCACAAAGAAACCATCATGGGCTTCCGTTAGGGTGGGATCTCATCTGATTTTTGTTTTTGAAGGTGTACCTAGGAAGCAGTGGTGGGAATGAGTTAGGGAAATAACATGTCCCTGCTTTCCCTCCTCCCATATCTTGAAGCTACTGTAATTAGGTCGTCACCTCCACTAGTGCACTGAACTCCATTCCCCCAACTCCTGTTCCTCTGCCCCTCAGTCCTAATGCCTGGCCAAACCCCCATCCCACTTGGACTCTTATTTTCTGCCTCCTCTAGGCTGTGTCCTAGTCCCCGAATGTGACCGGAGAATGTGAGTGGAGAACTCCATCACTGTGCAGATTGACTTCAGCTCACCTGGAATTCCCCCTGAATTTCCCCAGGATGTGTTCTCCAACAAGGCAAACCTTCATAGCTTCTCCTCTCTCTTCAGGCTGACAATACCCAGCTCGCATTCTTCCCTGATCCTGTTACTTCTTATTCACTGACAAAAGAGGAGCGATAAAAAGAGAACTTGGCCGGGCGCAGTGGCTCACGCCTGTAATCCCAGCACTTTGGGAGGCTGAGGAGGGCAGATCACCTGAGGTCAGTAGTTCGAGACCAGCCTGGCCAACATAGTGAAACTCGGTCTCTACTAAAAATACAAAAATTAACTGGGCATGGTGGCAGGCACCTCTAGTCCCAGCTACTCGGGAGGCTGAGGCAGGAGAATCCCTTGAACCCGGGAGGTGGAGGTTGCAGAGAGCCGAGATCGCGCCACTGCACTCCATCTGGGTGACAGAGCAAGACTCCATCTCAAAAAAAAAAAAAAAAAAAAAAAAAAGGAAAGGAAAGAAAAAGAACTTACATGTACTCCCATAGCTAAATCCACTTTGTGGCCTGCCCACATACTCTGCTTCCTTCCTTCTAGTGGGTCAGCTTCTGTGCTGAATTCATTTCCTCTTGCCCACTCCTCAGTTGTTTCCTTTCTCTTCTGTATGATCAAGGAATATATCCCCTCTTTGTAAAGCTCTCTCCACATACCCCACCTGCTGCCCCATTTTCCTGCTTCTTTTACTGAAAGACTCCTAGAAAGAGTTCTCTGTTCTTCTTGTTTCTGCTTTTTATCTTCTCTTTCTTGCACTTATTCTGATCGGGTTTTATCCTTGTCACTCTATTGAAACTGTAACTGTTCTTGTCAAAGGTGCCAGTGATGTCCACATAGCCAAATCCAATGGTCAGATCTCAGTTCTCATCTTCTTCTACATGTTGGCAGCATTAGACCTAGCAGTCTCTCATCTCACACAATAAAATCCACAATGGTTGCCTATCAGGCACTCCATAGTCTATCCCTTGGCTGCCTTTTACTGTTTTAGGTGCCATGGCCTCTTGCTGGTCTTGGGGTACTTGCTGTTCTCTCATTAGGGGCAGACCCCTAAATGGCCTTTCCTCTCACTTCATTGAGGTGTTTGCTCAACGTTACATGATTAGAGTGGCTTTCCCTGAGAACCCTACTACAAATTTCTATCCTTTTACTTTTTCATAGCACTAATCATAATCTGATATAGGCTTTGTTATAGCTAATCTCCTTTCAGTAGAATTTTTTGAAACTTTAAAAAATTGAGGTAAAAAATACATAAAGTTAAGTGTGATAAAAATGCATTAAAGTATATGGCTTAGTGAATTTTTACAAACATATACTTGCACATAACCACTACTTAGATCAAAACATTGGATTTCTCCAGCACCCTAGAAGGTTCTCATCCGTTTTATCCTAGACTGCCCTCCACTGAAGTAACCATTATTCTGATTTCTATCGCCATAGATTAGTTTTACCTGTTCTTGAAGTACAGGTAAGTGGAATGATTCATTGTGTAATATTTTGCACCTGGCTTCTGTCAGCACAATGGCTCTGAGCATCAACCATATTGAGTGTGTCAGTAGCTTGCTCACTTTTACTGGGGTGTAGTATTAATTGTTTCAGTTGTATAATGCTACATAAGAAACCACCCTAAAACTTAGTGGTTTAATAAAATAAATATTTTGTTGCATAATTATTCTGTTGAAATTTGGGCTTGGCTCAGCTGGGCAGTTCTCTTGACAAACATAGGTACCTCATAATTGGAATTCTACAATATTTGTCCTTTTGTAACTGGCTTATTTCACTTAGCGTAATGTCATCAAGGTTTATTCATGTTGTCAGAATTTGCTTCCTTTTTAAGGATGAATAATATTTCATTGTGTCTATATACCACGTTTTGTTTATCCATTCACCCATCAGTGGATATGAGTTGCTTCTACTTTTGGCGATTATGAATAATGTTGCTATGAACACTGGAGTACAAATATCTCTGTTCAAGTGTTTGCTTTTAATTCTTTTGGGTTGTATCTAGAAGTGGAATTGCTGAGTCATGATAATTCTATTTTTAGTTTTTTGAGGAACTACTATACTGTTTTGCATAGCAGCTGCACCATTTTACATTCCACCAACAGTGCTCAAGGGTTCCCTTTTTTCCACATCCTTGCTAACACTTGTTATTTTCTGTATATAGCCAGCTTAATGGATGAGAGTAGCCATCTAATATGTGTAAAGTGGCATTTGGTTTCTTTATAAACAATAGATTCTGAGAACTTTGAGATCTTTTTTTTGGTTTTTCTTCTTCCTCATGCATCTAAATGTAGGCAGTGGCACGTACTCAGAGGTAGGAAAATGACACCGGAAGTTATAGAAGCCGCTGGAAGAGAAAGTTGCAGCAAAGGCGGAATGATCTGCTGAGGGGCCCTGCAGGACTCATACATGCTGAGGAAACTTCTGAGCACAATTGGATTAGGAGAATTATGGGAGGCTTCCAGAAAAAAGCAAAAACACCTGTTTAGGAAGGTGTTGAAAGAGAGGTAGAACTTTGCTGAGTGGGAAAGGGAGGACCACATGAGGGCAGGAAAGGTTAGGCACAGGCATTGCATATGGGGCTGGGGGAAGAGGCGATTTTCTTTGGTTTAATCTTTATTTGTGAAGGAAGACAAATGTTAGTGAAAAATAGCTTGGCCATTTGCTTGTTGTTCATGAAGCTCTTAACCCAGTTAAACTCCAGTGAAAGGGGGAATAGGAGCTCTGTGATCTGGCTCTGATCGAAGAAAACAATGATTGGGAGTCTGTGTCAGAGCCATGCAGACATCTTATGATTTCTTTTTATGTTACCATGCAATATTTAGCTCTGGAGTCTATAAATGTTAACTTATAAGAAAGAGTGCTTCAGACTTTATGGGAGAAATACCGTGCCTCAGGGATGTGCTTCCAAGTGAAGACAGACTTAGTGTTAGCCTCTGGATAATCTTTACAAAAAGAATTTTTTAATTCCAATTTTTCATTTCAGTTTTTCATGTTACTTGTAAAAAAATTTAAAAATATAGATGTAGAAATAATGAAATAATGATTGCCCTTGATTTTATCTTGTTAACATTTTGGCATATATTGTCTGCCTTTTTGTTCCTTCATATATAAAGCATATATATGTTTGTATATTTTATTAAAATGGAATTACACTGTATATAGTGAGTTTTCTATTTTATTATCTCAACAATAGATTTTCCCTTTTTATGACATTAAAAATTCTTTTATAGCAGGAACTTAAATGATTATACAGTAGTTCATTGTATGGATATATCAAGATTTGGCATTTAGGTTACTTCCTTTTTTTAACTTTTTTATCATAATAATGAAACAGTATGTCTTTGTAAATAAATTTGTGTCACATCTCTGATTGTTTCTTTTAAAGTGTTTAAAACAGAAATATGGTTTTCAATGAATTCTAACAAAGCAAGCATCTATGTAGCCATCATCCAGGTCAAGAAATAGAATGTGACCAACTCCCCAGACATCCCTCATTGCTCCTAATCACTTCTCCCTTCTTCCTCCTCCAGAGCAACCTGATTTCTAACACTAGTGTTTCTATTTTGCTGATTTCTGATCTTCATATAAATTAAATGGGACAATGATGCATTCTTTTATGTTATCTCATTTTGTTCAGTACAGCTTTCGAGAGATTCAGGAATGCTTTTGAGTCCATCAGTAGTTAGTTCATTGTTATTGTTTGTAATCGCTTGTATGAATATCCTTCAATTTGTTAATCCAATCTACTGTTGATGTTCATTTAGGTTGTTTTTTAAATGAATATTCATACTCTTAGTACCCTGATTTCTGTTAGACAGAGTGGAATTGCTGGGCTTTACGTGTATGTATATTGTTTAGTAAATACTGCCAAACAGCTGTCCAAAGTGGTTGCATTGAGTGTTTTGCACAAAGTGGTTGCAATACATGAGAATTTCCACTGCTTTACTTCCTTGCCAACACTGATGTTTCCAGTTTACTTAATTCTACCTAATCCAATGAGCTTTTAGTTGTTTCTTGTTCTAGTTTTGATATATATTTTTTGAATGACTAAAGAGGTTTAGCATCGTTTCATAAATTTTTGCTGGGAGTCAGCATCTTTGGTTATTCTCTTTTATGAAGTGCTTATGCGGTCTCCTTTTCTACACATAATACATTTTTTATTAAAAAATTGATTTGTAGAAGTTCTTTATATAGTCTGGATATGAACCCTTTATGGGTTATATGTGCTGTAAATATTTTTTCCCTACTATGTGTTTTTCCTATTTTCTCTTTTTAGGATGCATTTTGATGAGCAAATGTTATTAATTTAGAACAATATATCAATTTTTCATTTATGTGCTTTTATGTCTTGTTTAAATTTCATACTCTCAAGTTCAAGATACTTTCCCATATCATCTTCCACTAGTTTTATTGTTTTCCATTCACATTTAGATCTGAAATCCACTTAGACTGATTATTGTGTATGATATGAAACAGAGATCAAGTTTTATTTTTTCCTCAGATGGATATCCAGTTGACCTAGTATCATTTATTTGAAAATGCCATCCTTTCTTCACTTGTCTTCAGTCCAGTCTTTCACTTAATTATAAGTGTCTTTATAGGTGTCTTTATAGGCCTGGATCTTTTTCTGGACTCAATTCTCTTTCACTGATTTGTTTGTACTTAACTTCACCAGTATCACATTGCGTTAATCAATGCAGTTTTGTAATGAATTTTAACATTTTTATTTCTCCCTTAAATATTTGGAAGAATTCACCAAGTGAGGCAATCTGGGCTTGGAATTTTCCATTTTGGATTTAATTATTTAAATAATCAAAGACCCATTCAAATTGTCTGTTACTTCTGGAGTCAGTTTTTGTAAGCTAATTTTTTCTAGGAATATTTATATTGTACTTAAAGTTTCAGAGTTATTGGTATACAGTTGTTCATAAATAATGTCCCTTTATCTTTTAAGGTCTGTAAGATATGTAGTGATGCTGTTTTCCTTTTTTCATTCTTCATATTGATTATATTTGCTCATCTTCATTATCTCTTATTTGTTCTCTCTTCCCCCTCTACAATCAGTATTGCCAATTTACTAACTTTATTATTAAATGTTTCCAAAGAAACAACTTTTATTTTAGAATTTTGGAATTTTTATCTTTCTGCTACTTTGAACCTTAACATTGTGAAGTGTGTCTGTCTAGTAATAATTTTTCTTTAAAGTCTACTTTGTGTCATATTAATAGAGCAACACCAGTTTTGATTTGTTTTTAGTGTTTACGTGGTATATTTTTCTATCCCTTAACATAAACCTTGCTATATTCTTGTATTTTAGATATAGCTCTTCTAAGAAGCCTATTTTAAATCCACTCTAACACACTTGCCTTTAATTTGAAGGAGTTAATTCATCACCTTTATTACATTTGACGTGATATCTTAGTTTCTATCTTCTATCTTGCTGTTTGCTCTTAGTTGTCTCGCCTTTTCTCTTTCTCTCCTCTGCTCTTTTACCTTCTTTTGGGATTATTTGGTATTATTCACCTGTCTATTAACTTTCTAATTATTTTACTACACTTTGGGTGGGCACTCTGGAAAAATACAGTTCTGTTGTAAATTAGTACTTGTACCCCTTCCTAGATACTGCAAGGATTTTAGACTGCTTTAAACTCTTTTACCTTCTTTACTTATATGTTATTATTGTCAAGTATATACATACTGTATGTATCTTCATTGTTGTCTTATGCATCGATACTTTTATCTATTTCCCCTTTCATTGTTCCTCATCCCTTCAGTCATATTCTGCCTTCCATCTGGTATATTTTTCTTTCTGCCTGAAGAACACCCTTTAGCATCTGTTTAGTCTGCTGGTGACCAATTGTCATATTTTGTTTGTCTGAAAATACCTCTATTTTGTTTCAGTTCTTGAAAGATATTTGCACTGGTGTGATTGGATTCATGATTGCTAATTGTTTTCTTTTGGTAATTTGGATATGTTTTTCCATAATTCCTCAGACTTTTATTATTTCTTTTGAGAATTTAGCTCTTGGTTTAATTGTTGTCCCTCGTAATTCTTTTTTTTCTCTGGTGCTTTTAAGATTTATTGTCTTTCTTCCTTTCTCCTCCTCTTCTTCCTTCTCTTTCATCTCTTCTAGTAGTTTTATTATGCTGTACCTAGATATGGCCACCGTTTGTCAGACCTTGTAGATAATAGATATATAATGCATTGGGAAAGATATTATGAAACAGCAAGGGATAGTGCAGACCTGGGAGCTAGTAACAGCAGAAGCCTGGATCAGGATTAGAGTTAGGGGCTTTATCACCCCTAACATGAAAGGGAAGGGGAGCTTTCACTAATAGCTAGAAGCAGAGAGGTAGTGTGAAGAAAGTTACTTCATAGGAATTTTTATATTGGTCAAGGGATGCAGGCATCCTATGGTGACTTTTTGGAGGCAGCTGGGGAAATAAATACCCTAATCTCATTGTCCTTTCTTCTCCTTCCAAACTTCTTTTAGTTCTCCTCATTGGTGATCTGAGATACCAAGCAAAGGGTAGATTTAGAGGAGCATATGGGGTTTATAGGAATCCTTACATCTGTGGTTCAGGTGTCAGCAAACCTTTTCTGTAAAGGGGCAGATAATTCATTTAGGCTGTTTGTGTCACATGTGGTCTCTCCTCCTTTCCTCTCCCCTTCTTCTTTCATGACCCTTTAATGATGTAAAAAAAAAAAAAAAAAATTCTTAGCTCACAAGTCATACCGAAACAGGCCACTGGCCAAATTTGGCTGACCCCTGGTGTAGTGGGAGGGTTCATTTTTTTGCTGGGATCAGTTTTGGAGAATTCTCTGCTGCTATCTCTTTATAACTTTATCTCCTTATAACTTGACTTTCTCTTTGCTCCGGAATTCCAAGGACACACAGGTTGACTCTTTGCACTCTATCCCCTGTGTCTGTCTTATAATCTCTTGTATTTTTTAACCTTTTCTCTTCCCATGCTTCATTCTGGATATTTTTTTCTGACTCATCTCCCAGTTTCCTAATACTCTTCAGCTTTGGCTAATTACTTCTAAACTCATCCAATGCATTCTTAATTTTGGTTATTGTATTTTTCAGAGTTAGAATTGTCAAATGGCTTATTTTATAGTTTTAAGTTTTCAGCTAAAATTCCCGATTTTTCCTTCTATCTTGTAAAATATGTTAAGGATAATTATTTTAATGTCTACATTCAATAACTCCATAATTCTGAAGTCTCCGTGGGTTTCATCCTATTGTGTTCTATTGTTTCTCTTAGTTTTCCCACAGATTGTTGTATCTCTTTATGTGCTAGTTATTTTGGATTGTGTACTGGACATTCTACATGAAATTTTTAAAAAATGTTTTGGGCCCTAAGATGGTATAGATTTTTTAGAGAGTATTTAAATTTGCTTCTTACAGGTAGCTAAGAACACTAGCAACCAGGCTCATCTGAATACAGTTTCATGGAGTGAGATGATTTGAAGCTGTATTTCAAGACTTTTTCTGGTTTACTTTGCTCTAGAGAGTAGCCATTGTATATATTGTAGCCACGTGTGTGTGTGTGTGTGTGTGTGTGTATGTGTGTATATATATATATATTTTTTGAGACAGCATCTCACTCTATTGCCCCAGCTGGAGTGCAGTGGCATGATTACGACTCACTGCAGCCTCAACCTCCCACTCCCAGGCTCAAGTGATCCTCTTACCTCAGCCTCTCTAGTGGCTGGGACCACAGGTGTCCACTACCAAGCCTGGCTATTTTTTTTTCCCCTAGAGATGGGGGTCTCACTATGTTGCCTAGGCTGGTTTTGAACTACTGGGTTCAAGTGATCCTCCTTCCTTGCCCTTTCAAAGTGCTGGGATTACATGCATGAACTGCCATGTCTGGCCACGTAAGTCTTCACTGCCTTGCTAGCTCACTGATGCATTCAAGCTGATTTTATAAAGTTGTTTGTCCAGGGTTTATAGTTGTTCTCAATAGGATAGTTCATCTGAATTTATCAGTCCGCTATTACCAGAAGACTCTGATTATTTCTTTGAGAAAAATCATTAGAAGTAGAATTATTGGGAAAGCGGGAATGTACATTTTAATGGCTTTTGATACATACTGTCTGCTTGCCTGTCAATAAGATTGTACAGGTTTACAGAGGTACATACTAGTTTTCTTGTACCTCACCAGCACAGGATAGTAATTAAAAAAATGGTCAGTTAGATAGGTCAAAATTGGAATTTCATTGAGTTTTTATTAGGGCTATCATTTAGACTGTCTGAATTTGAGTCCTCTTACTAGCTAAATGCCCTTAAGCAATTATATTTAACTTCTCTGTGCTCAGTTGCTCATCTGAAATATTGGAATAATGATTATACTCACATCATGGGATTTAAGTGAGGATGAAATGAGTTAATATAGGTGAAATGAGTAGAGCAGTGTCTGGTGTATCAGCATCTTTCAGTAAATGTTATTTTAATTGTTTTTTTATTATTAATATTTATCTCTTCTTCACTGGTGGTCAGAGTACAATGTTATTGAGGGCTTTGCTCATGCAGTTCTTTCCATATCTGAAGAAGCCTTAGCTATCTCTCAAAAATCTTAATCATCCATTATGGTTTAAGCTTAGGGGTTCCTTTACTCGAGATACCTTTTCTGATTCCTCTGAGTCAGGTATAATATATTTTTCTTTTTTTTTTTTTTTTTGAGACGGAGTCTTGCTCTGTCGCCCAGGCTGGAGTGCAGTGGCCGGATCTCAGCTCACTGCAAGCTCCGCCTCCCGGGTTTATGCCATTCTCCTGCCTCAGCCTCCCGAGTAGCTGGGACTACAGACACCCGCCACCTCGCACGGCTAGTTTTTTTGTATTTTTTAGTAGAGACGGGGTTTCACCGTGTTAGCCAGGATGGTGTCGGTCTCCTGACCTCGTGATCCTCCCGTCTCGGCCTCCCAAAGTGCTGGGATTACAGGCTTGAGCCACCGCGCCCAGCCTATATTTTTCTATTCAGCCCCCACAGCATATTACTTACACTTGGATTATAGATACATTCTGTCTTTTACTACAGATCCATGGTCCATTATACACAATCCCCAAATCCCAAAAGCTGAGAAAAATGAGTATAACCTATTTAGTGGCAAAATCTCTACTGGCCTGAATGTAGTTGAAGAAACCCAACCTGAGTTGATGTTTACTACTTAAGATCTTGACATAGCTCACTTAGTTTGAATATTCATACATTTCTCTGCAAAAATATTCCTATGCTTTAGGACAGGTGCTGCCCAATTCTGTTTAGGGGTGTTTGGTCATATATGATAAATGGACCTTATTAGCTATCTGAATTCTGCAGCCTATCTGGGCCTAAGGCATTTGGGTAAGGAGTTTTGGGTCTGCTTAAATATTAAGAGTTGTATGTGTACTGTAAGTTTAGGAAGGATATCTTAATCCTTAGGCTTTCCAGGCCTGGAAATAGGGGTTTATTTTTTCTCACAGCATTAGAATCCATTGGCAGATAATTGCTATATTAATTCAGTGGCTTAAGTTTATCTGGGCTGAGATTTCTGTGATTCTCTTGCTCTTTCATGTAGTCACAGAATGGCTGCTCCAGTTCTAGTCATCAAGTTTATGTTCCAAGTAGAAAAAAGGAAGAATGACAAAAGGCAGAAGAACATAAGCCTCCTGAATCTGTTCCTCTTTTAAAGATTTTTTGGAAGCCTGTCTAGTGACTTCTACTTATATATCAGTGGTCAGAATTGTGTGATGTTGTCACCTCTCTGTGTAAGAGAATGGAAGGAATATAGTCCTTAGCTTGGTAGATGGCGCCCCACCAAAATAGAGATTCTCTAGCAAGAAGGAATGGAAAATAGATGTGGGGTAGACAATTAGATATCTTGGCTGATGTTTTTTGAGAACTTAAGTGTTTAGTAAGTGTTAAATATTTTATACATCTCATCTCCTGAACTCCTCATAAGAATCTTACGAATGGCCGGGTGCAGTGGCTCACACCTGTAATCCCAGCACTTTGGGAGTCCAAAGCAGGCGGATCATGAGGTCAGGAGATCGAGACCATCCTGGCTAACATGGTGAAACCCTGTCTCTACTGAAAATACAAAAAATTAGCTGGGCGTGGTGGTGGGTGCCTGTAGTCCCAGCTACTCGGGAGGCTGAGACAGGAGAATGTCATGAACCTGGGAGGTGGAGGTTGCAGTGAGCCGAGATGGCGCCACTGCACTCCAGTCTGGGTGACAGAGCAAGACTCTGTCTCCAAAAAAAAAAAAAAAAAAAAAGAAAAACAAAAGGCATCTTACAAATCTGGCATATCATCATTCCATTTTTATACATGAGGAAAGAGAGGCTCAGAGAGGTTTCCATCTGCCGAAGGTTACACTGATAGTCATCTTGGAGTGGGATTTGAATATAGGCTTGTTTGATTCTAGCATATACTTTCAACTAGTGTGCTTCACATCTACTGGGGTATAACACTGAAAGGTTAGGTAGAAGCCAGATTTTGAAGGGCGTTGACTGCAAAAAGGAGTTTAGACTAACCCCTGGCGTACATAATTATTTTCTAAATGATTACAATTATGTTTCTGTGCTAACCAGATCCATTGTCTTCATGCTATAAAGTTCTTCCCCTTTTTGTTGAACCTGGTGCTTTTCTCTAGCAAGAACTTGGAAGGGGGCCCATCCTTTAAGACCCTGCAGAGACTACCATCTCCTTGAAGACTCTCTTAGACTGACTTGGTCACTTTCTTTTTTTGCATTCCTACAGTATTCTGTACAGAAACCAAAATATTTTTATGTTTTATAATCTTCTTACATGATTAATTATGACTCAACTCAATTTTACTAGTGAGAAGGGATTGTGTCTTGTTCCTTTGCAAGTTGTGGCACTTAGCACAGTTTCTGGCACACAATAGGCATTCAGATATTGATGGAATGAGGAAAACAATGAATGGGTGAATCAAGATCACATGAGATAGTAAGAAAAAACAAGTCTGCAGAAAATATCTTTTTTATTTTAATTATAATGCTGAACAATTAGTGGAATCATCATTTGAGTATGATCAATACCAACTGTTCATGAATGAAGTCTAATAGTTTATAGGAGAATGTCAGAATGTCAGCAATTCTGTGTTTTGAGTTAACATTATGCTTTAATTTTTTATTATATTTTAAACTTTAGATATTTTCTTTATGAATACTAAGATAATGAATATTTAATAATGCTTCATCCTGTTTATTTCTTTTCTTTGAACCTCATAAAACCCCTATAAGCACAGATTTCTTTTTTATTACCTTCTGACTACTGATGAAGTCGGAGACACAGAGAGGTTGGTGACTTTGTCAAGAAGTACAGCTAGTGACAGAACAAATCTTGTTCTCACTTGAGATCCCAGAATTACTTAATATTTGGGTGATGTCTTGTTTAGCCTTAGGTTCACTACAATTAGGGGTCAAATTTAGCTTAGATAATTCTGGTTTCTTTGGAACTATCCAGCTCATAGCCAACAATACGTCGCAGCCACAGTATATAGAAAAGGGAGCACAAAGAATGTGGAAGATATTAAAGGATTTTGAGTATTAAAACTTTTCATGGGAATGAGTGTTAAATGTATTTCTCCAAGCGCAGGAAATTTATGTTGATAAGACATAAGGTTTGCAAATTAGCTGAAGTGTGTCTCAGGATGTTGGTTAGGAGGGAAGAGAATATTACAATCAATGACAGAGGCTTTTGTAAGAACTAGAGGCTTTAAGGCTTCCTTTAGGAAGCAGTAGTTTATCTTTGTGTACTGTTACCTTTTTAATATTTTGAAAGTTTTTGAAGGTAAAGATGTGTAATCAGTGCTTAGTAATTTACTACATGAATGTTACCATACACATATTGGAAATTAAAGTGCATGAGAATCATTCCTTTTCGGTAGAATGAGAAACTCCTTTGTGGGTGATATGAGATGGTCAGGAAAAGTCCCTTGGAAACATCATCTCTCCCACCAGGCTGATTAAAATTTAATGACATATTACTTGTTATATGTTTACACACTAATCAAAGTAACTTAAAATAGCGTACATATTTCTAATTATAATTGTGAGAGGAGCAGTGGAGGGCTGATGTAAGCAGAGAGGGAGGGTTGGGTGAACTTCAGTGAGTGAGAAAGGAGTGTGTGCTCCACTGTCAGATCACAACTATGTGGGTGGGGGCCTAGAGGGAGACTTCTGAGAGCATGACCTGCCTCAGAGACATGGATGGAGGTGCTGGAGACAGCCTGTCGTCTCCCCACTGGTGCAAAGACAGACCCATGAAAGTAGTGCAAATGGTGAGTGTAGGTTTAAGCATGTTGTAAACAAGTTGGCAGATCCATTTAGGGCTATTTAGAAAAGGTAGGAGAAGTCTCATTAAGGGAAAGCATAAAGAAAAAATAGAAAATAAAACATGCTAAGCAATAGAGGAGACTTCTTTTTTAAGTTACATTTTATAATCATTTTTTTGAAATGGATGTATAAAAACGAAAAGATTCCATTTGAATAGAAAAAGCAACAAATAGCACGGTAACACTTAGAGGAAAGAAAGAGACCTTACAAATAATGCCATTTAAAATGTTTTATAGAACCCCTTATTTATGTCTCAATTCAAAAAAAAAGTATTAAAAAAGCAGCCACTAGAACCGATGAAATAAAAAAAATATGAATGTGTTTTGTGTCTTTGGGAAAAGATATGACAAAAACATGCTGCCTTACCTCTGTATTTATTCAGCAGTGATTGATTAAATACCACCAGAAATGAGCGCTCTGTTCAGTGCCTTGGAACTTTTAGGGGAAATATAATTTCTTCAGGTTGAGGATTTTGAGCTAGGTCTGCGAGAAAGATATAGCCCGAGATTGGCAGATAGAATCGTCAGGTGGTCAAACAATAGTATCTTACTGTTGTGCAGAAGGGCATGACAAAATAACAATCACCTGTTTGATTCGGTCTCTTATTAGATGCGTGCCCTTGGGCACATTGGTTATCCTCTGAATCGCGGTGTTCTCATCTTTAATAAGAGCAGTGTCTCCTTGCAAGATGTTGTAGGGATTAAATTAGATACCTATGTAGACGAATGCAGTGCCCACATTGTTAGCATTTAGTGACTAGTGTTGTCAGCCCAGGAAACTATCCAAAAGAACAATTACTAACCTCACAAAGGTACTTGATCCTGGGAAGTATTGCCTTTGGGAAGCTGCTCTTTATTCCTGAGGATTTGAGCTTGAGCCTCTTGATGATCATTCACTCTCTGCATGCCGGAGCCTTGGCTAAAAGGGGAGGCCCCAATCTCAGGAGAGATTTTACAATAAAGCCAGCTCTAAAGGGCAGACCAGACTGGCAGTGCTAAGGGCTAATTCTGTTTTCTGCTTTCAGGTTTTCATCCTTAAAAAAATTAAATCTTATTTTATTTTTATTGACAAATAATTATTTATATTTATGGGGTACAATGTGATATTTTTGATCATTGTGGGATGATTAAATCAAACTAAATTAACATATTTAACACCTTACCTATTTTTTGTGTGTGTGGCAAGAACAGAAAACCTCTTCTAGCAATTTTGAGATGTATAATACATTAACTATGGTCACCGTGTTGAGCAATAGATCACTAAAACTTATTCCTCCTGTCTAACTGAAACTTTGTACCCTTTGACCACCATCTCCCCAACTCCCCCTGCCTCCTCAGCCTCTGTTAACCACCATTCTACTCAATACTTCTATGGGTTTGACTTTTTTCGATTCCAAATGTAAGTGAGATCATGCAGTATTTGTCTTTCTGTGTCTGACTTACTTCGTTTAGCATAACGTCTTCCAGTTTTACACATGGTTTGCAAAAGACAAGATTTTCTTCTAAAAAAGAAACGCTGTATAATTTTCCAGTGTGTGTATATACTACATTTTCTTAATCCATTCATCCAACCATGGACACTTAGCTTGATTCCATATCTTGGCTATTGTGAATAGTAATGCCTGCAGTGAACATGAGCATGCAGATATCTTTTTGACATACTGATTTCATTTCCTTTAGATATATACCCAGAAGTGGGATTCTGTGACATGGTAATTTTAATTTTAGTTTTTTTGAAGACTCTTTCTGCAATTGATTTTATATCATTTTATACAGTAAGGAGCAAAGTAAGGGCCCTTAGAGAGGATTACTTCTTGCCTGTTTTCCCATAGTCTATGTTGGTAAAGCAAAACATAAATTGTCCATGTTATTGTGGGGTTCTAGGTAAACTCTGTATTATAATGCCTTAGCACTTAATATTTTTTCATAGCTCTTTTCCGTATGCAATTTCATTTTGATTCTTATAATCAAAATGGATGAAATACTGATCTTGGAACCAATATTGGTTATCATTTATTGAGGTTGTAATATGTGCTAGACATTCTGCTGATGTTCTATAAACATTATCATATTAAATCCTCACAATTATGCAAGGTAGTTATTCTTACTTCTGTTATGCTGTTGAGTAAACCAAAGTTTAGAAAAGTTGAGTAACTTACTCTCAACTTACAGAGCCCCTCAGGGATGCATCTGGGTTTAGAAACCAGGCTCTGCTGTCTTTCTATCTTACTGATGGGGAACCTGAGATCAAGAGAGGGTACCTTGCCCAGGGTCACACTTGGAATTTCAAAACAGTAGCTTGTCCAGATTATTGTGAATCTTTTCTTGACCTGTGGGCACCCTGCTAACCACCAAATCTGCCTAGCATAACACTGGGTAACATGAGTAAGTAACATGAGTAATGGCCAGCAGGCCCCTCTGGGATGCTGCAATTTATATTTTTCTTCATTTACTCCAAGGATCCATGCATCTATCTCCTTCAACAGTTAGGACTCACAGCCCTTGGTGTTGGCAGCTTAGCCATTGTACCCTCTTCTCATATTTACAATTGAATTCACCATCCTTGCTGAATCAATCTCTGGAAAGAAGCTGTTGATAAAGGGCACTTTGGCAAGGCTGTAACTGCAGCCTGATTTGAGATGCTGCTGTAATTAGTTATAGGTTGGCATTAGCTAAATTGAATGTAATCCATCATGCTTATTGGATGTGGTAGGGGAGATATGTACCCTGAAGGGTCAGCAAGAAAGACACGTTAAGTATCAGATGAGCTGAGTATTTGCCCAGGAAGGTGAATATACAGAGCAGTGCAGCATGTTCATAACACAATAGCTTTTCTGCAATCACACAGAAGAAATAGTAGGGACTAAGGAAGAGAAAACACTTAGAAGCTTTTAAAATAAATTGGGTTAGTTACAAAGTGCCCCTTATAAAAATCAAAATCAAACAGTAATTTAGGAAAGTATAAAATGAAATAAGTGACTCATCAGGTAATAATGAAATATTTTTCAGAAAGAATGGAATTCTCTCTAGGCACAAGTATCTCAGTGCCTATAGATTATCCTGAGAACCCCAGTGGTTTTCACTGCATTTGGGAACTTGGGCTGTTTTAAATCTCTTGAAGTGCTACACACAAGATACTCCAAATTATAACTGCTTGGCAGCTTTTTCTCATTTCTGTTCCTTGACAACAACAACAAAAACCCTTTATTAAGAGCCTGATGTTAAGAAGCAGGAGGGCATATCCGGTGTATGGCTCCTTAGACTCCCTATTTTAGAGGGTATGCCCTTGAAGATACACTGTTGTGGCTGGCTACATAGGTGTCAGAAGCAACTCAATATCTGAGGATAGAAATTGATAGATTCTAACACTGGTTTGTGTATATTCCAGCTGAGGAGCAAATCTCAGCTTGTGGCTATAACAAGAAAATTCACAGACTGGCTTTGATATCTTTCTATTCACAAAAGTAGTACTTTATGTCTTTTACCTTTGTTTTTGCTGCATAAACATATTGGAAGTTTGTTAAAAACAATTATCCACAGCAGAAGTTAACATCTCTGAGTCTTGAACCTAGGAGAGGGTGATCCTTGTGTGGAGCAGATGCATTGAAAAAGCACAAAACTTGACCTGCTGTACTTTGTTTAGCCACTGGTGGGCCAGCCCATGATCACAGAGGTACTGACAGAGAATGTGAAGATGTCACAGTTTGATTCAACTCGTATGTGGAAAAGCAACCTAAAATGTGTGACAGTAGCACTATTTTTGCAAAAAGAAAAAAAAATGTTAGCTAAGTAGCTACATTGAACATCTATTATTTTCATCCTATTATAAGCATGTCAGTTTCCAAGCCATGATAGAGACACACAAAGCTAGTTGGTCAGCACCACCAATTCAGTGAATGAAATTTGTTTGCTTTATTGAACATTGTCAAGTCTAATCTCAAGCAGGCAGCAAATCATAAAACATAGCTTCCATTTCATTTTGTTTTTCTTCTAGAGAGAATCTGGTTTTCTTTGTCTTCACTCCACTACAGCATGAACACTGCTTCACTGCGGGGCCTCACATATTAAACAGCAATATTTGTTTAGCCTGTTTATAGGCCTTCTGTTCTCACATAATCCAATTCCAATTCTGGCTCCCCAAGTTAGTCATCATAGTCATTTATTATGTCTTGGGGCAACACTTTCAAATATGTTACTTCTAAGTATTTATCCTGCTATAAGGAGATACATTAATCCTAGGCGATGGCTTACTGCAATAGACCTGGCTTGTGTTATTGTGGTTCATTTATTTTTGGTTTATCTGAATTTGTAAACAGTTCTCAGCATATCTTGCAATAATAAAGCAATAATAAAGCTTTAAGTACTGTTTGCATCATTTTTCTAGCTGTTACTTAATTTTATTCCCAATATTCCTGTGTGGATGTTGAAAATTTTATGAAAAAAGACAAGAGTCAGGAGCAATTGACTTGTTCAAAGTCTTATTGCTGGTGCACTAAAGATTAGATTTCATGACCCCCAGACCAGTTTTCTAGTTCTTGCCTAACTGATTTCTGAGCCACTTTTTTGGGGGGTGGAAATTAAGATTAACTTTGCTTTTGGTGTCCTCTTTCAAACCATACCCACTTCCCCCTAACCTATGCACCAAACTTAACACATATGTGCCCACATACATGTGACCACACATACACATTCCCCTGGCCCCTCTTTACCCTGCCTTGAAACCTTGAAAATTTTAGCTCTTCACTCTGTTTCTAAACAGCCTCCACTTCTAGAACTAAGAGTAAAATGAAGGCAATTGGAGCAAAGGGAACAATTCTGGCGTAGAATAAAAGTCTCCACGAGTTTCCTAGGAAGTTTTGCCTGAGTCACTGGAATTCTGGCCCCATTTCTGTTTCATTTGACAGTACAGATGGACTTTGGGCAATTTGAATATAATTATAGAGAAGGAAAACCTGGTTTCAGATTATGTCATTCCTTATTGAGATAGTATTTATAGAGATAGTATTTATAGCTAGCAAATGAAGACATTTTTATATTGAAAAAATGTTCTCTATATTAATGAACAGATTCATTTAGGACAGCTACATAGTTACTCCTACTCAGTCATAAGAAAGCCAAACACTGGCCCTTCTTTTTTCATGCTGGTGATTTTCTTCATATAGCCATGGTGTGATAAGGGATGATTCATTTTTTTTTTTTTTTTGTCGTTGTTACTTCTAATGACTCATTCATGGACTGAGGAGCCCCTGAGACTAGATGTAGTTGCTGAAGCAATCATATCTCTAATGCTGAGTTTTCCTTTTGACAGTCAGTTCCCTGACAGTTCAGTCCAACATGGTCAATGCATAGAATAAGACATGAGTTAAACTCTGTGTCTTTTTCCATCTGACCTAAATATGCTGAAAGCACTGTCTGCCTGGGCCAGGTGAGATCTTGAGTGGCTTTCTCTGAGTGACTTTAGTGCATGTTATCCCCTTTCATGAAATGGTTTTGTTCTGGAAAGTCAAAGGATTGCTTACAGAGAGGGATATAAGAGTTCATATTGTGGGATGTTTATGAAACCTTCTTTCCACATTCAAGATACCTAATGAAAGTTTTTAAAGCTCTCATAGTGGAAAATGCACAGGCTTTGGAGCTACAGGACCAAGGTAACATCTGTAACTAAGCCTCAGTATCATTATATGTAAAATGTAGGTAGCAATATCTGCTTTGTCATATGTATGTATATAAATGCACACACACATACACACACACACATTGCCTAATACATTGTGATGTCCCTTTTCATAGCTTCTTATCTTGTTGCTTCTCAGTATATATCCAGTGCCACCCCTCTCTGGAGATCCAGAGAACTGGATGGACTCTCCCTATTAATCCTCGTACCATTCTCATGACAATTCAAGTGCAACAAACAGAGTCTCTTTCAGCCTTGGATCATATCATAATACAGTGCAAATGATTCTTTTCTTTCCTCTGGGCTTTCTGCTGACCCACCAGTTCATTTGCATATGCTGTTTCTATATCTTTCATCAACATACTTTTGTTAATATTGCAGTTTCTTAGTTTAAAGGCTTTTTACCCTCATAACCTCCTAGATTGATTGTTTCCTGTTAGTGCATTGGAGGGTAGACACATCAGGCTCTCAACATCATGCTGCCTGTAAATCTCGTGTTAGGGCAAGTTAGTTCTGGGAAGGTGACTTAAGGCAGCAAATCCTGTTATCAGCATGTAGATTCTTGTGAACACCCATTACACAGGTGACCTTTTCTGATTATGGGCCTTACGTGCTCCTCTTCATTATGGCTGCATCATCATGTCTTAACCTGTATCTGGGGATCAGGTTTGTAGTTGAGCTCATATACCTTGCCCAGTTTCCAATTTCATGTTGTACTCACTTAGCAGTTGTTTCAGACAAAGCTTGAACTACAGCTTGCCAACCATGAAGGAAGCCATTTCAAGGGTAAAGGAGATGGAAGAAGTGAACATAGAAGGAAAAAGCATATTTAATCTAAATGCCTAAAATAATTTAGCATTTCGTGACATGTTAATAATGTTGCCAGGTTACAAATATCATAATTTGTTAATATTTGTCCAGAACCTCTTTGTTTTACCTTGTCAGAAGCTAAAGATATTACAATAAATAAAGATATTATAATAAATATAATAAAACTGCATATATTTCAAAATTTAGATGTCACTAATATTACCTCCTGTTAGCATGAATTTCCTGTCAGAAATAATTTAATTCATTAGCACTTAATGGTTATCTTGCCTGTATGAGAAAAGCACTACATAGGGTGTGCTGAAGATGGGAAACTGGGGAATTGATTGATAAGCCAGTATAACTGGTTTGGGTAAAGAGTACCTGGGAACTTTCTCAGCCTTCAAAGACCAGAAAACACTGCAATGCTTGAAATAAAAAGCTCCTGAGGAAAAATTATAAAAATGATATGAGAAAAATAATTGAGTTTATTACATCAAACATATAGACAAAGATTTAACATCTATAATAAATTTATAGAGTTGAGAAAAAGATCCAGATATGATGAAGTAAAACAGGAGAAAGGAAAATTCACTCAATGGGAAATATAAACCAGAAAATGTTCAATGTTACTAATAATTAAAAATGCTAAATGAAACAATAATGAGTATTTGAAAATATGGATTAGCTATGGCTCAGTGAGGTTGGCAAATCCTCTTCCTAAAAAGCAACTATAAAGTTGGACAGAATTGACACAAATAACAATTTCAGTGTTTTAGAAACTGTCCAAAGTTATACAACAATTTGAGAAACATTTATACTTAAAGAACTGTATGACTTCCTGTAACGACAGCGGGAGTCTCCAATGTTTTTTCTTGAGATTCCTCTCATTTTCCTTCCTCCCGCTACAGCTTTGTTAGCATGGAGGTTTGGCCAGGGCAAGGCAGGCTATGAGGACTAACAGCGGTGTTGCTGAATTGACTTGATTGAAGTGGCTGGTAATGCCCACACCCACCAGCATTGTCAGTGGAAGTGACAATCTCAGAAATAGGGTGAATGGGAAAGGCCAACATCTCTAGAAGCCCAAGGTTGCAGGATTGATTAAAGTGAGCATATTCCTGCCTGAGGTGCAGCAAAGACTGTAGAGAGCTCAAACTGTCCATATACTGTTGACCAACTTTGAGGCTGTTTGAATATTCAGAGGAGACACTACAGGGCCCAACAGCAAGTGAAAGTCTAGGCAGACATAAAACAGCTTGGACTTTGAGTGCATGTGCCTACCCACACACAGATTCACTGGCAGAGGATGAAAGCCTTATGGACTTGAGATGTTAGATCACATCCTCTGTCTAATCATTGACTGACTGCCAACCTATGTAGACACAAAGGTGACTCTTAAGAGTTTAGGCTTTCAAATGAAAAACAAGCATAATAATAGTTAACAGGAACTCAACAGGGATATCATAACCACACACACTGAGGGAGACAGATTTCACAGATTTAGCTGAGACAAGTTATTAAACAACAACAACCTTCAAGTGGGGAAAAATCAGTAGAGTTACTACAGTATATTACCTATAATGTTCAGGTTTCAACAAAACATGATCAGGCTTACAAAGAAACAGTAATGTGTGACTCACACTCAGAAGGAGAAAAAAAGTCAATTGAAACTGCCTCTCAGTGTCCTCAGATATTGGGTTTAGCATACCAAGTCTTCAAAGAAATTATAAACATGTTCAAGAAACTAAATGCAACTATATTTAAAGAATTAAAGGAGAGTATAACACCAATGACTCAATAAGTAAGGAGCTAGAAATTATAAAACAAATTCTGAAGTTGAAAAGTACAATAACTGAAATAAATTCATGAAATAGCTCGAAGAGCATATTTCGAATGTTCTGAACACAAACGATAAATGTTTGAGGTGATAGATATGCTACTTATCCTGATTTGATCATTACACATTGTATACATGTACTGAAATATCACACTGTACCCCATAAATATGTATGATTGTTAAGTGTCAATTAAAAATATTAATAAAAGCAAAAAATCCATTTTTTTTCAGGTTGGTAGGATTCAGCCCAGTCACCTTAACTATGTATAACATTGGGTTGAAGAATATTTTTTTTCCCTTTGAATCTACTGACCCAACGAACAACAATCTATGTAAGGCTATAAAAATAAAACTGTAATTTCATGCCAAAAAATGTCAGGCACAGGAAGACAAATACTGCATGATCTCATTTATTGAGAAATTCAAAACAGTTGAAATTACAGAAGCAGAGAGTAGAATGGTGGTTACCAGGAGCTGGGGGTGGAATGATGGGGGTACTGTTGGACAAAAGGTGTACAGTTTTAGTTATGCAAGATGAGTAAGTTTAGGATAGCACAACAAAATGACTATACGTTATTGTATACCAGAAATTGACTAAGAGGGTAGATCTCAAGTGCTGGATTTTTCTTGAGTTTTCTTGAATTTCTTTTTGAGAAAAATTCGCTACAGGAGCTAAACAGCAAATTTAAGATTGAGAAGAAAAAAGTTAATTTGAAAATAGATTAATAGAAATTATCTAATCTGAAGAATAGAGAAAAAAGATTAAAGAAAACTGAACAGAGTAAAAGACAAAGTGAAAATTGTGAAAGCTAAGAGAAAATGACTTGTCGATATGATGAATGGCTGACTTTTTACCTGAAGCAGTGGGGGCCAGAAAACAATGAAATGACCCATTCAAGAAACAAAATTTTCCTCAACCAAGAATTCTAATCTATCAAAACTATTCTTCATAAATGACAGCAAAATAAAGACATTTCTAAGAAAGACTGGGGAAACTGGTTGCTAGCAGACACGTCTTATAGAATATACCAAGTGAAGTCCTTCAGAATGAAAGGAAATGACATTAGTTTTAACTCAAATCCCAAGGAAGAAGTAAAGGGCATCAGAAATGGTAAGTACATAGGTTAATAAAAAATACTTTAAAATATATCTTTTTATAATCTCTTCTCCTAACTTCTTTAAAGGATGTGTGGATAAAGCAATAATAATATATTGGGTACAAAACATCTATTGATATATGTATGATAATAGCACAAACTCTTAAAATGAAGGAAGGGCCAGGCGTGGTGGCTAACACCTGTAATCCCAGCACTTTGGGAGGCCGAGGCAGATGCATCATGAGGTCAGGAGATCAAGACTATCCTGGATAACACAGTGAAACCCCATCTTTACTAAAAATACAAAAAATTAGCCAGGCGTGGTGTCACGTGCCTGTAATCCCAGCTACTTGGGAGGCTGAGGCAGGAGAATGACTTGAACTCGGGAGGTGGAGGTTGCAGTGAGCCGATATCGTGCCACTACACTCCAGTCTGGGTGACAGAGACTCCATCTCAAAAAAAAAAGAAGAAACACATAAAAATTATATCTCTGAGACTAGTAGTACTCTGTTAATAAAGCCAGACAAAACAACAAGCCAATATTCTTATTAATAAAGACACAAAGCTCCTAAACAAAATATTAGCAAACCAAATCTGGCAACATGTAAAAAGAATTATTCACCATGACCAAAAGAGATTTATCTGAGGAATACATGGCTGTTTTAATATCAAAAAATTAATTACTATAATATACTGTATTAATATGATAAAAGACAAAATCCACAAGTTGATATTAATAGGTACAGAAAAATCATTCAGTAAAATCCAACACCCATTTGTGATAAAAATGCTCGACTCACTAGAAATAGAAAAGAACCTCCTCAACCTGATAAAGAGCATTTAACAAAACACCTACTGCTAACATTATGATAGTGAAAAAGTGGATGCTTTATCCTTAAGAAGGGTAAGAGAGAGGAGGAGGGAAGGGAAGAAAGAAAGTCGTCATTGAACTGTATATATTTCTGGGGAGGCTGTGGTGAAACTGACAAACTCATACTCTGAAAATTGTTGCAAACCTTTGGGAAAATAGTAATAGATGGCAAGAAAAATATATTAATAAATTAATGTAAAATGTTGAACCTATCTTAAAAATATTCATTTGAAATAATTCAAAGGAAAAAAAATCCCATGTGCATGGAATATTTGTTGCAGCATTATCTTTAAATATGTAACATTGTAAATAATCTACTATTCTCATAATAGTGAAATGGTTAAGACATCATTTTGATGATGTTTCCACTTAAAAGTAGCTGCAATGACTAATGACATTGGTGGTAAGTATATTATTTTCATCAAAGAAAACAGGCTTTAAAATTGTAAGTTTGCTATAATTAAAAACTTAAAAATAAAACTGTATGAAATTATATATACTATACCTACACTGGAAGGAAACATTACCTGATAAGGTCAATGAAATTACAGTTGACTTTCCCTTCCTTTAAAAAAGTTCATTACTCTTGCCACAAAATAAATATGACTCTGAGAGGAAAAAAGTGACAAATGGATTTGGAGTCATTTAAGTTTGAAGAGAAAAGAAAGGATAGCTATATGGATGGAAATCAGGTTTATAATGTTCAGTTGACACGATTTGATGGTTGATTAGGTAGGGAATTGAGAGAAAGAGTCTTTGTTGACCATGAATTTCTGTCTTAGAAGATGTTGACTCCATTAACGGAAGGACAGTATAGATATAAAGAGAATGGGTCTAGGGGCTGTATATGCTTAGAAGGTGATCTCATTTTTTGTTACATTATTGAGCATCAAATATAAGAATTTAAGTAATGTTATTTCACTGTGGGATATGTTGAATTTGAAGTGCCAGTGTGACTTTCAGGTTGAAATGTCCAGAGGTCAGAATGATATTAACATAGAACTTTGGAGAGAAGTTGGGCTAAAAGGGTAGCTATGGGAATCATATGCATGTGGGTGCTAGAGAATGAGGAAATGTCATTGAAGTTCATGATCAGTAGTCATGAATTTTGAGATAGCAGATGAAACAGAATGATGGATGCCTCATGATAAAGGGTAGAAGAGTAAGTAGATGGGAGGCAAACAGCCCGTTTTGCTTTTTTATTTTATTTTATTTTTATTTTTTGTGAGACATTTGGCAGTGAATGGAAGGAGAGAGATGAGACAATACTCAATTCAGTCAGTACTCAAACTCAAGCAAGATTGTAGAAAGGATTTGTTATAGAGGTTTTTCTTAAGATTTCAGGCTGAGATTTTCCTGTTGCTTGAAGAACCATCTAGACTCATTATTGCTGTGAATGCATTCTAGCCCTCCTTTGACTTGAATACACATTTGTCCAGTAGATACAGACCTTTTCCAGTGAGGCAGGCATGATTTCATTGTGTTCTATCACTGAAATGACTGTTGCCCTAGTTACATTTACTGTTGCAATGAGAAATGAATTTTTCAATCTATCATTTTACTGCCTTTTACAATGATTGTCTTCATCAGAAAACAAACTGGCTTGCCAATTTTGATAGCCTCTTTGTTAAAAGCAGGGTTTTATCTTTTTTTCTTTCCCAATATATAAATAAGCTTTTTTTTTTTTTTTTTTTTTTTAAAAAAAAAAGGAACTTTAGGGCAACTGAAATCATTCAAGAGAGTGAGAGGTTTCTGGATGAAGACCAACAAAAGGATTAAAACTCCTTAGTCTGGAATTATGAAGGTGGAATGGGGCAGAATTAAAGTCTAAACTGACAAAAGTTATCAGGAAGCACAATCCAGTCTACAAGTCTTAGAAACCAGAATGGGAGGCAGCCTTTTAGGTGCTAATACCTGTCTCATGGGGTCCTTGTAAGGATCAAGAGATACTATATTAAAAAATGCTTCCTAACTCATAAAGCGTGATTCAAATATATGATGTTATAATTAGAACTTGGTGGGTGGTGTTTTAGGAGAAAAAATAGGGAAAAAAAACCCTCTGTTTTAAAGTTGTGTAGGAAGCATTCACCAATGTAGCATAAATAGAACTTAGATTGCTCACATAAGGTCACAGGCATTTGCATCTGAGTGGATTTTTAAGGACTTTTGGGTCTTTTCTGTACCTTCCCTTGACCCCCAAAGGTGAACTACCACATGTTACTCATCATGTGTATTTGTTAAAAACATAATAATGGATTACATGCACACTAATTCTACCATTTCTCTCAGCATGTAGCATTTTAAAAGCTTCTTTAAGTATGAAGTATATATATCTTTGAGTATGAAGTATATATACATAAAGTACATATACAATATAAACAATGTATACTAGAAAATAAGTTCAGATAATATAAAAATGTACAAATATTGAACAACTCATTCTCCAGAAGGAAAAAAAGTCCTGATTTGTAGATTTTGCTAATTTCTATGACATAAATACTTTTTCCATCACTGATTTCAGGTTACCCACAAGACTGCACTGAGTATCAGTTAGGAAGAGATGCACAGTAGCACAACATTGTGTAATATTTTCACCATCCAGATACATAGAATAATCTTGAGAGCATGGCTAATAGTAAAATGCAGTAAAATAGGAGGTAAAGTACTTTGAGTATTTATTATCTTGGATTTTCATGTAACTAATTTAATTTTAAGTTCATGTAATTTGATTTTTAATAATGACTGTGTTTAACGACTAGCTTTCAAAATTTCCGAAAATTTAACAATTGCTTTCTTGAGCTGGTGTAAGTGGACTCAACTACACAATGCTCTAGATAACTTATGGGTCACAGAAGAATGATAGGGATTGGAAAATATTTAGACCTATAAGATGATGAAAATGCTACATATGAAG